>NC_091060.1:55316125-55941125 GCF_000393655.2 Nicotiana sylvestris | reverse complement strand
TTTAAACCCTAAACTGAATTTTCCTTTAATCAGTATTAGGGTTTTAAACCCTAAACTGAACTTTTTCCATTTAGTCAGCATTAGGGTTTTAAACCCTAAACTAAACTTTTTCCATTCAATCAGTATTAGGGTTTTAAACCTTAAACTGAACTTTTCCTTTAATCAGTATTAGGGTTTTAAACCCTAAACTTAACTTTTCCATTCAGTCAGCATTAGGGTTTTAAACCCTGAACTGAACTTTTCCATTCAGTCAGCATTAGGGTTTTAAACCATAAACTGAACTTTTTCATTCAGTCAGCATTAGGGTTTTAAACCATAAACTGAACTTTTTCCATTCAGTCAGCATTAGGGTTTTAAACCCTAAACTGAATTTTTCCTTTAATCAGTATTAGGGTTTTAAACCCTAAACTAAACTTTTTCCATTCAGTCAGCATTAGGGTTTTAAACCCTAAACTGAACTTTTTCCGTTTAGTCAGCATTAGGGTTTTAAACCCTAAACTGAATATTTTTCCTTTAATCAGCATTAGGGTTTTAAACCCTAAATTGAACTTTTTCCCTTTAGTCAGAATTAGGGTTTTAAACCCTAAACTGAATTTTTCCATTCAGTCAACATTAGGTTTTTAAACCCTAAACTGAATTTTTCCTTTAATCAGTATTAAGGTTTTAAACCCTAAACTGAATTTTTCCATTCAGTCAGCGTTAGGGTTTTAAACCCTAAACTGAATTTTTCCTTTAGTCAGCATTAGAGTTTTAAACCCTAAACTGAATTTTTCCATTCAGTCAGCATTAGGGTTTTAAACCCTAAAATGAATTTTTCCTTTAGTCAGCATTAGGGTTTTAAACCCTAAACTGAACTTTTCTATTCAGTCAGCATTAGGGTTTTAAACCCTAAACTGAACTTTTTCATTCAGTCAGCATTAGGGTTTTAAACCCTAAATTGAACTTTTTCCATTCAGTCAGCATTAGGGTTTTAAACCCTAAACTGAACTTTTTCCGTTTAGTCAGCATTAGGGTTTTAAACCCTAAACTGAACTTTTTCCTTTAATCAGCATTAGGGTTTTAAACCCTAAACTGAACTTTTTCCCTTTAGTCAGCATTAGGGTTTTAAACCCTAAACTGAATTTTTCCATTCAGTCAGCATTAGGGTTTTAAACCCTAAACTGAATTTTTCCTTTAATCAGTATTAGGGTTTTAAACCCTAAACTGAATTTTTCCATACAGTCAGCATTAGGGTTTTAAACACTAAACTGAATTTTTCCTTTAGTCAGCATTAGGGTTTTAAACCCTAAACTGAATTTTTCCATTCAGTCAGCATTAGGGTTTTAAACCCTAAACTGAACTTTTTCCATTCAGTCAGCATTAGGGTTTTAAACCCTAAACTGAACTTTTCTATTCAGTCAGCATTAGGGTTTTAAACCCTAAACTGAACTTTTCCATTCAGTCAACATTAGGGTTTTAAACCCTAAACTGAACTTTTCCATTCAGTCAGCATTAGGGTTTTAAACCCTAAACTGAATTTTACCATTAATCAGTATTAGGGTTTTAAACCCTAAACTGAACTTTTTCCCTTTAGTCAGTATTAGGGTTTTAAACCCTAAACTGAATTTTTCCATACAGTCAGCATTAGGGTTTTAAACACTAAACTGAACTTTTTCCTTTAATCAGCATTAGGGTTTTAAACCCTAAACTGAACTTTTCCATTCAGTCAGCATTAGAGTTTTAAACCCTGAACTGAACTTTTTATTCAGTCAGCATTAGGGTTTTAAACCCTAAACTGAATTTTTCCATTCAGTCAGCATTAGGGTTTTAAACCCTAAACTGAATTTTCCTTTAATCAGTATTAGGGTTTTAAACCCTAAACTGAACTTTTTCCATTTAGTCAGCATTAGGGTTTTAAACCCTAAACTAAACTTTTTCCATTCAATCAGTATTAGGGTTTTAAACCTTAAACTGAACTTTTCCTTTAATCAGTATTAGGGTTTTAAACCCTAAACTTAACTTTTCCATTCAGTCAGCATTAGGGTTTTAAACCCTGAACTGAACTTTTCCATTCAGTCAGCATTAGGGTTTTAAACCATAAACTGAACTTTTTCATTCAGTCAGCATTAGGGTTTTAAACCATAAACTGAACTTTTTCCATTCAGTCAGCATTAGGGTTTTAAACCCTAAACTGAATTTTTCCTTTAATCAGTATTAGGGTTTTAAACCCTAAACTAAACTTTTTCCATTCAGTCAGCATTAGGGTTTTAAACCCTAAACTGAACTTTTTCCGTTTAGTCAGCATTAGGGTTTTAAACCCTAAACTGAATATTTTTCCTTTAATCAGCATTAGGGTTTTAAACCCTAAATTGAACTTTTTCCCTTTAGTCAGAATTAGGGTTTTAAACCCTAAACTGAATTTTTCCATTCAGTCAACATTAGGTTTTTAAACCCTAAACTGAATTTTTCCTTTAATCAGTATTAAGGTTTTAAACCCTAAACTGAATTTTTCCATTCAGTCAGCGTTAGGGTTTTAAACCCTAAACTGAATTTTTCCTTTAGTCAGCATTAGAGTTTTAAACCCTAAACTGAATTTTTCCATTCAGTCAGCATTAGGGTTTTAAACCCTAAAATGAATTTTTCCTTTAGTCAGCATTAGGGTTTTAAACCCTAAACTGAACTTTTCTATTCAGTCAGCATTAGGGTTTTAAACCCTAAACTGAACTTTTTCATTCAGTCAGCATTAGGGTTTTAAACCCTAAATTGAACTTTTTCCATTCAGTCAGCATTAGGGTTTTAAACCCTAAACTGAACTTTTTCCGTTTAGTCAGCATTAGGGTTTTAAACCCTAAACTGAACTTTTTCCTTTAATCAGCATTAGGGTTTTAAACCCTAAACTGAACTTTTTCCCTTTAGTCAGCATTAGGGTTTTAAACCCTAAACTGAATTTTTCCATTCAGTCAGCATTAGGGTTTTAAACCCTAAACTGAATTTTTCCTTTAATCAGTATTAGGGTTTTAAACCCTAAACTGAATTTTTCCATACAGTCAGCATTAGGGTTTTAAACACTAAACTGAATTTTTCCTTTAGTCAGCATTAGGGTTTTAAACCCTAAACTGAATTTTTCCATTCAGTCAGCATTAGGGTTTTAAACCCTAAACTGAACTTTTTCCATTCAGTCAGCATTAGGGTTTTAAACCCTAAACTGAACTTTTCTATTCAGTCAGCATTAGGGTTTTAAACCCTAAACTGAACTTTTCCATTCAGTCAACATTAGGGTTTTAAACCCTAAACTGAACTTTTCCATTCAGTCAGCATTAGGGTTTTAAACCCTAAACTGAATTTTACCATTAATCAGTATTAGGGTTTTAAACCCTAAACTGAACTTTTTCCCTTTAGTCAGTATTAGGGTTTTAAACCCTAAACTGAATTTTTCCATACAGTCAGCATTAGGGTTTTAAACACTAAACTGAACTTTTTCCTTTAATCAGCATTAGGGTTTTAAACCCTAAACTGAACTTTTCCATTCAGTCAGCATTAGAGTTTTAAACCCTGAACTGAACTTTTTATTCAGTCAGCATTAGGGTTTTAAACCCTAAACTGAATTTTTCCATTCAGTCAGCATTAGGGTTTTAAACCCTAAACTGAATTTTCCTTTAATCAGTATTAGGGTTTTAAACCCTAAACTGAACTTTTTCCATTTAGTCAGCATTAGGGTTTTAAACCCTAAACTAAACTTTTTCCATTCAATCAGTATTAGGGTTTTAAACCTTAAACTGAACTTTTCCTTTAATCAGTATTAGGGTTTTAAACCCTAAACTTAACTTTTCCATTCAGTCAGCATTAGGGTTTTAAACCCTGAACTGAACTTTTCCATTCAGTCAGCATTAGGGTTTTAAACCATAAACTGAACTTTTTCATTCAGTCAGCATTAGGGTTTTAAACCATAAACTGAACTTTTTCCATTCAGTCAGCATTAGGGTTTTAAACCCTAAACTGAATTTTTCCTTTAATCAGTATTAGGGTTTTAAACCCTAAACTAAACTTTTTCCATTCAGTCAGCATTAGGGTTTTAAACCCTAAACTGAACTTTTTCCGTTTAGTCAGCATTAGGGTTTTAAACCCTAAACTGAATATTTTTCCTTTAATCAGCATTAGGGTTTTAAACCCTAAATTGAACTTTTTCCCTTTAGTCAGAATTAGGGTTTTAAACCCTAAACTGAATTTTTCCATTCAGTCAACATTAGGTTTTTAAACCCTAAACTGAATTTTTCCTTTAATCAGTATTAAGGTTTTAAACCCTAAACTGAATTTTTCCATTCAGTCAGCGTTAGGGTTTTAAACCCTAAACTGAATTTTTCCTTTAGTCAGCATTAGAGTTTTAAACCCTAAACTGAATTTTTCCATTCAGTCAGCATTAGGGTTTTAAACCCTAAAATGAATTTTTCCTTTAGTCAGCATTAGGGTTTTAAACCCTAAACTGAACTTTTCTATTCAGTCAGCATTAGGGTTTTAAACCCTAAACTGAACTTTTTCATTCAGTCAGCATTAGGGTTTTAAACCCTAAATTGAACTTTTTCCATTCAGTCAGCATTAGGGTTTTAAACCCTAAACTGAACTTTTTCCGTTTAGTCAGCATTAGGGTTTTAAACCCTAAACTGAACTTTTTCCTTTAATCAGCATTAGGGTTTTAAACCCTAAACTGAACTTTTTCCCTTTAGTCAGCATTAGGGTTTTAAACCCTAAACTGAATTTTTCCATTCAGTCAGCATTAGGGTTTTAAACCCTAAACTGAATTTTTCCTTTAATCAGTATTAGGGTTTTAAACCCTAAACTGAATTTTTCCATACAGTCAGCATTAGGGTTTTAAACACTAAACTGAATTTTTCCTTTAGTCAGCATTAGGGTTTTAAACCCTAAACTGAATTTTTCCATTCAGTCAGCATTAGGGTTTTAAACCCTAAACTGAATTTTTCCTTTAGTCAGCATTAGGGTTTTAAACCCTAAACTGAACTTTTCCATTCAGTCAGCATTAGGGTTTTAAACCCTAAACTGAACTTTTTCCATTCAGTCAGCATTAGGGTTTTAAACCCTAAACTGAACTTTTCCATTCAGTCAGCATTAGGGTTTTAAACCCTAAACTGAATTTTACCATTAATCAGTATTAGGGTTTTAAACCCTAAACTGAACTTTTTCCATTCAGTCAGCATTAGGGTTTTAAACCCAAAACTGAACTTTTTCTGTTCAGTCAGCATTAGGGTTTTAAACCCTAAACTGAACTTTTTCCTTTAATCAGCATTAGGGTTTTAAACCCTAAACTGAACTTTTTCCCTTTAGTCAGCATTAGGGTTTTAAACCCTAAACTGAATTTTTCCATTCAGTCAGCATTAGGGTTTTAAACCCTAAACTGAATTTTTCCTTTAATCAGTATTAGGGTTTTAAACCCTAAACTGAATTTTTCCATACAGTCAGCATTAGGGTTTTAAACACTAAACTGAATTTTTCCTTTAGTCAGCATTAGGGTTTTAAACCCTAAACTGAATTTTTCCATTCAGTCAGCATTAGGGTTTTAAACCCTAAACTGAATTTTTCCTTTAGTCAGCATTAGGGTTTTAAACCCTAAACTGAACTTTTCCATTCAGTCAGCATTAGGGTTTTAAACCCTAAACTGAACTTTTTCCTTCAGTCAGCATTAGGGTTTTAAACCCTAAACTGAACTTTTTCATTCAGTCAGCATTAGGGTTTTAAACCCTAAACTGAACTTTTTCCATTCAGTCAGCATTAGGGTTTTAAACCCTGAACTGAACTTTTCCATTCAGTCAGCATTAGGGTTTTTAACCCTAAACTGAACTTTTTCATTCAGTCAGCATTAGGGTTTTAAACCCTAAACTGAACTTTTTCCATTAAGTCAGCATTAGGGTTTTAAACCCTAAACTGAACTTTTTCCGTTTAGTCAGCATTAGGGTTTTAAACCCTAAACTGAAATTTTTCCTTTAATCAGCATTAGGGTTTTAAACCCTAAACTGAACTTTTTCCATTCAGTCAGCATTGGGGTTTTAAACCCTAAACTGAACTTTTCCATTCAGTCAGCATTAGGGCTTTAAACCCTGAACTGAACTTTTCCATTCAGTCAGCATTAGGGTTTTAAACCCTGAACTGAACTTTTCCATTCAGTCAGCATTAGGGTTTTAAACCCTAAAGTGAACTTTTTCATTCAGTCAGCATTAGGGCTTTAAACCCTAAACTGAACTTTTTCCATTCAGACAGCATTAGGGTTTTAAATTCTAAACTGAACTTTTTCCTTTAATCAGCATTAGGGTTTTAAACCCTAAACTGAACTTTTCCATTCAGTCAGCATTAGAGTTTTAAACCCTGAACTGAACTTTTTATTCAGTCAGCATTAGGGTTTTAAACCCTAAACTGAATTTTTCCATTCAGTCAGCATTAGGGTTTTAAACCCTAAACTGAATTTTCCTTTAATCAGTATTAGGGTTTTAAACCCTAAACTGAACTTTTTCCATTTAGTCAGCATTAGGGTTTTAAACCCTAAACTAAACTTTTTCCATTCAATCAGTATTAGGGTTTTAAACCTTAAACTAAACTTTTCCTATAATCAGTATTAGGGTTTTAAACCCTAAACTTAACTTTTCCATTCAGTCAGCATTAGGGTTTTAAACCCTGAACTGAACTTTTCCATTCAGTCAGCATTAGGGTTTTAAACCATAAACTGAACTTTTTCATTCAGTCAGCATTAGGGTTTTAAACCATAAACTGAACTTTTTCCATTCAGTCAGCATTAGGGTTTTAAACCCTAAACTGAATTTTTCCTTTAATCAGTATTAGGGTTTTAAACCCTAAACTAAACTTTTTCCATTCAGTCAGCATTAGGGTTTTAAACCCTAAACTGAACTTTTTCCGTTTAGTCAGCATTAGGGTTTTAAACCCTAAACTGAATATTTTTCCTTTAATCAGCATTAGGGTTTTAAACCCTAAATTGAACTTTTTCCCTTTAGTCAGAATTAGGATTTTAAACCCTAAACTGAATTTTTCCATTCAGTCAACATTAGGTTTTTAAACCCTAAACTGAATTTTTCCTTTAATCAGTATTAAGGTTTTAAACCCTAAACTGAATTTTTCCATTCAGTCAGCGTTAGGGTTTTAAACCCTAAACTGAATTTTTCCTTTAGTCAGCATTAGAGTTTTAAACCCTAAACTGAATTTTTCCATTCAGTCAGCATTAGGGTTTTAAACCCTAAAATGAATTTTTCCTTTAGTCAGCATTAGGGTTTTAAACCCTAAACTGAACTTTTCTATTCAGTCAGCATTAGGGTTTTAAACCCTAAACTGAACTTTTTCATTCAGTCAGCATTAGGGTTTTAAACCCTAAATTGAACTTTTTCCATTCAGTCAGCATTAGGGTTTTAAACCCTAAACTGAACTTTTTCCGTTTAGTCAGCATTAGGGTTTTAAACCCTAAACTGAACTTTTTCCTTTAATCAGCATTAGGGTTTTAAACCCTAAACTGAACTTTTTCCCTTTAGTCAGCATTAGGGTTTTAAACCCTAAACTGAATTTTTCCATTCAGTCAGCATTAGGGTTTTAAACCCTAAACTGAATTTTTCCTTTAATCAGTATTAGGGTTTTAAACCCTAAACTGAATTTTTCCATTCAGTCAGCATTAGGGTTTTAAACACTAAACTGAATTTTTCCTTTAGTCAGCATTAGGGTTTTAAACCCTAAACTGAATTTTTCCATTCAGTCAACATTAGGGTTTTAAACCCTAAACTGAATTTTTCCTTTAGTCAGCATTAGGGTTTTAAACCCTAAACTGAACTTTTCTATTCAGTCAGCATTAGGGTTTTAAACCCTAAACTGAACTTTTCCATTCAGTCAGCATTAGGGTTTTAAACCCTAAACTGAACTTTTCCATTCAGTCCGCATTAGGGTTTTAAACCCTAAACTGAATTTTACCATTAATCAGTATTAGGGTTTTAAACCCTAAACTGAACTTTTTCCATTCAGTCAGCATTAGGGTTTTAAACCCTAAACTGAACTTTTCCATTCAGTCAGCATTAGGGTTTTAAACCCTAAACTGAACTTTTTCCTTTAATCAGCATTAGGGTTTTAAACCCTAAACTGAACTTTTTCCCTTTAGTCAGCATTAGGGTTTTAAACCCTAAACTGAATTTTTCCATTCAGTCAGCATTAGGGTTTTAAACCCTAAACTGAATTTTTCCTTTAATCAGTATTAGGGTTTTAAACCCTAAACTGAATTTTTCCATTCAGTCAGCATTAGGGTTTTAAACCCTAAACTGAATTTTTCCTTTAATCAGCATTAGAGTTTTAAACCCTAAACTGAATTTTTCAATTCAGTCAGCATTAGGGTTTTAAACCCTAAACTGAATTTTTCCTTTAGTCAGCATTAGGGTTTTAAACCCTAAACTGAACTTTTCCATTCAGTCAGCATTAGGGTTTTAAACCCTAAACTGAACTTTTTCCTTCAGTCAGCATTAGGGTTTTAAACCCTAAACTGAACTTTTTCATTCAGTCAGCATTAGGGTTTTAAACCCTAAACTGAACTTTTCCATTCAGTCAGCATTAGAGTTTTAAACCCTGAACTGAACTTTTTATTCAGTCAGCATTAGGGTTTTAAACCCTAAACTGAATTTTTCCATTCAGTCAGCATTAGGGTTTTAAACCCTAAACTGAATTTTCCTTTAATCAGTATTAGGGTTTTAAACCCTAAACTGAATTTTTCCATTCAGTCAGCATTAGGGTTTTAAACCCTAAACTGAATTTTTCCTTTAGTCAGCATTAGGGTTTTAAACCCTAAACTGAACTTTTCCATTTAGTCAGCATTAGGGTTTTAAACCCTAAACTGAACTCTTTCCTTACATTTGGTCATTAAGGTTTTAAACCCTAAACTGAACTCCTTCTTTTTAGTCAGCATTAGGGTTTTAAACCCTAAACTGAACTTTTTTCATTTAGTCAGCATTAGGGTTTTAAACCATAAACTGAACTTTTTCCATTTAGTCAGCATTAGGGTTTTAAACCCTAAACTAAACTTTTTCCATTCAATCAGTATTAGGGTTTTAAATCTTAAACTGAACTTTTCGTTTAATCAGCATTATGGTTTTAAACCCTAAACTTAACTTTTCCATTCAGTCAGCATTAGAGTTTTAAACCCTGAATTGAGCTTTTCCATTCAGTCAGCATTAGGGTTTTAAACCATAAACTGAACTTTTTCATTCAGTCAGCATTAGGGTTTTAAACCCTAAACTTAACTTTTTCCATTCAGTCAGCATTAGGGTTTTAAACCCTGAACTGAACTTTTCCATTCAGTCAGCATTAGGGTTTTTAACCCTAAACTGAACTTTTTCCGTTTAGTCAGCATTAGGGTTTTAAACCCTAAACTGAACTTTTTCCCTTTAGTCAGCATTAGGGTTTTAAACCCTAAACTGATTTTTTTCATTCAGTCAGCATTAGGGTTTTAAACCCTAAACTGAACTTTTCCTTCAGTCAGCATTAGGGTTTTAAACCCTAAACTAAACTTTTTCCGTTTAATCAGCATTAGGGTTTTAAACCCTAAACTGAACTTTTTCCTTTAATCAGCATTAGGGTTTTAAACCCTAAACTGAACTTTTTCCCTTTAGTCAGCATTAGGGTTTTAAACCCTAAACTGAATTTTTCCATTCAGTCAGCATTAGGGTTTTAAACCCTAAACTGAATTTTTCCTTTAATCAGTATTAGGGTTTTAAACCCTAAACTGAATTTTTTCATTCAGTCAGCATTAGGGTTTTAAACCCTAAACTGAATTTTTCCTTTAGTCAGCATTAGGGTTTTAAACCCTAAACTGAATTTTTCCATTCAGTCAGCATTAGGGTTTTAAACCCTAAACTGAATTTTTCCTTTAGTCAGCATTAGGGTTTTAAACCCTAAACTGAACTTTTCCATTCAGTCAGCATTAGGGTTTTAAACCCTAAACTGAACTTTTTCCATTCAGTCAGCATTAGGGTTTTAAACCCTAAACTGAACTTTTTCCGTTTAGTCAGCATTAGGGTTTTAAACCCTAAACTGAACTTTTTCCTTTAATAAGCATTAGGGTTTTAAACCCTAAACTGAACTTTTTCCCTTTAGTCAGCATTAGGGTTTTAAACCTAAACTGAATTTTTCCATTCAGTCAGCATTAGGGTTTTAAACCCTAAACTGAATTTTTCCTTTAATCAGTATTAGGGTTTTAAACCCTAAACTGAATTTTTCCATTCAGTCAGCATTAGGGTTTTAAACCCTAAACTTAATTTTTCATTTAGTCAGCATTAGGGTTTTAAACCCTAAACTGAATTTTTCCATTCAGTCAGCATTAGGGTTTTAAACCCTAAACTGAATTTTTCTTTAGTCAGCATTAGGGTTTTAAACCCTAAACTGAACTTTTCCATTCAGTCTGCATTAGGGTTTTAAACCCTAAACTGAACTTTTTCCATTCAGTTAGCATTAGGGTTTTAAACCCTGAACTGAACTTTTCCATTCAGTCAGCATTAGGGCTTTAAACCCTGAACTGAACTTTTCCATTTAGTCAACATTAGGGTTTTAAACCCTGAACTGAACTTTTCCATTCAGTCAGCATTAGGGTTTTAAACCCTAAAGTGAACTTTTTCATTCAGTCAGCATTAGGGCTTTAAACCCTAAACTGAACTTTTTCCATTCAGTCAGCATTAGGGTTTTAAACCCTAAACTGAACTTTTTCCTTTAATCAGCATTAGGGTTTTAAACCCTAAACTGAACTTTTCCATTCAGTCAGCATTAGAGTTTTAAACCCTGAACTGAACTTTTCATTCAGTTAGCATTAGGGTTTTAAACCCTAAACTGAATTTTTCATTCAGTCAGCATTAGGGTTTTAAACCCTAAACTGAATTTTCCTTTAATCAGTATTAGGGTTTTAAACCGTAAACTGAATTTTACCATTCAGTCAGCATTAGGGTTTTAAACCCTAAAATGAATTTTTCCTTTAGTCAGCTTTAGGGTTTTAAACCCTAAACTGAACTCTTTCCTTTAATCAGGATTAGGGTTTTAAACCCTAAACTGAACACTTTCCTTCCATTTAGTCAGCATTAGGGTTTTAAACCCAAAACTGAACTCCTTCTATTTAGTCAGCATTAGGGTTTTAAACCCTAAACTGAACTTTTTTCATTTAGTCAGCATTAGGGTTTTAAACCATAAACTGAACTTTTTCCATTTAGTCAGCATTAGGGTTTTAAACCCTAAACTAAACTTTTTCCATTCAATCAGTATTGGGGTTTTAAATCTTAAACAGAACTTTTCCTTTAATCAGCATTATGGTTTTAAACCCTAAACTTAACTTTTCAATTCAGTCAACATTAGGGTTTTAAACCCTGAACTGAACTTTTCCATTCAGTCAGCATTAGGGTTTTAAACCATAAACTGAACTTTTTCATTCAGTCAGCATTAGGGTTTTAAACCCTAAACTGAACTTTTTCCATTCAGTCAGCATTAGGGTTTTAAACCCTGAACTGAACTTTTCCATTCAGTCAACATTAGGGTTTTTAACCCTAAACTGAACTTTTTCATTCAGTCAACATTAGGGTTTTAAACCCTAAACTGAACTTTTTCCATTCAGTCAGCATTAGGGTTTTAAACCCTAAACTGAACTTTTTCCGTTTAGTCAGCATTAGGGTTTTAAACCCTAAACTGAAATTTTTCCTTTAATCAGCATTAGGGTTTTAAACCCTAAACTGAACTTTTTCCATTCAGTCATCATTAGGGTTTTAAACCCTAAACTGAACTTTTCCATTCAGTCAGCATTAGGGCTTTAAACCCTGAACTGAACTTTTCCATTCAGTCAGCATTAGGGTTTTAAACCCTGAACTGAACTTTTCCATTCAGTCAGCATTAGGGTTTTAAACCCTAAAGTGAACTTTTTCATTCAGTCAGCATTAGGCCTTTAAACCCTAAACTGAACTTTTTCCATTCAGTCAGCATTAGGGTTTTAAACCCTAAACTGAACTTTTTCCTTTAATCAGCATTAGGGTTTTAAACCCTAAACTGAACTTTTTCCTTTAATCAGCATTAGGGTTTTAAACCCTAAACTGAATTTTTCCATTCAGTCAGCATTAGGGTTTTAAACCCTAAACTGAATTTTTCCATTCAGTCAGCATTAGGGTTTTAAACCCTAAGCTGAATTTTTCCTTTAGTCAGCATTAGGGTTTTAAACCCTAAACTGAACTCTTTCCTTTAATCAGGATTAGGGTTTTAAACCCTAAACTGAACTCTTTCCTTACATTTGGTCATTAAGGTTTTAAACCCTAAACTGAACTCCTTCTTTTTAGTCAACATTAGGGTTTTAAACCCTAAACTGAACTTTTTTCATTTAGTCAGCATTAGGGTTTTAAACCATAAACTGAACTTTTTCCATTTAGTCAGCATTAGGGTTTTAAACCCTAAACTAAACTTTTTCCATTCAATCAGTATTAGGGTTTTAAATCTTAAACTGAACTTTTCGTTTAATCAGCATTATGGTTTTAAACCCTAAACTTAACTTTTCCATTCAGTCAGCATTAGGGTTTTAAACCATAAACTGAACTTTTTCATTCAGTCAGCATTAGGGTTTTAAACCCTAAACTGAACTTTTTCCATTCAGTCAGCATTAGGGTTTTAAACCCTGAACTGAACTTTTCCATTCAGTCAGCATTAGGGTTTTTAACCCTAAACTGAACTTTTTCATTCAGTCAGCATTAGGGTTTTAAACCCTAAACTTAACTTTTTCCATTCAGTCAGCATTAGGGTTTTAAACCCTAAACTGAACTTTTTCCCTTTCAGTCAGCATTAGGGTTTTAAACCCTAAACTGAACTTTTTCCCTTTAGTCAGCATTAGGGTTTTAAACCCTAAACTGATTTTTTTCATTCAGTCAGCATTAGGGTTTTAAACCCTAAACTGAATTTTTCCTTTAATCAGTATTAGGGTTTTAAACCCTATACTGAATTTTTCCATTCAGTCAGCATTAGGGTTTGAAACCCTAAACTGAATTTTTCCTTTAATCAGTATTAGGGTTTTAAACCCTATACTGAATTTTTCCATTCAGTCAGCATTAGGGTTTGAAACCCTAAACTGAATTTTTCCTTTAGTCAGCATTAGAGTTTTAAACCCTAAACTGAATTTTTCCATTCAGTTAGCATTAGGGTTTTAAACCCTAAACTGAATTTTTCCTTTAGTCAGCATTAGGGTTTTAAACCCTAAACTGAACTTTTCCATTCAGTCAGCATTAGGGTTTTAAACCCTAAACTGAACTTTTTCGTTCAGTCAGCATTAGGGTTTTAAACCCTAAACTGAACTTTTTCCATTCAGTCAGCATTAGGGTTTTAAACCCTAAACTGAACTTTTTCCGTTTAGTCAGCATTAGGGTTTTAAACCCTAAACTGAACTTTTTCCTTTAATCAACATTAGAGTTTAAAACCCTAAACTGAACTTTTTCCCTTTAGTCAGCATTAGGGTTTTAAACCCTAAACTGAATTTTTCCAGTCAGTCAGCATTAGTGTTTTAAACCTTAAACTGAATTTTTCCTTTAATCAGTATTAGGGTTTTAAACCCTAAACTAAATTTTTCCATACAGTCAGCATTAGGGTTTTAAACACTAAACTGAATTTTTCCTTTAGTCAGCATAAGGGTTTTAAACCCTAAACTGAACTTTTTCCTTCAGTCAGCATTAGGGTTTTAAACCCTAAACTGAACTTTTTCCGTTTAATCAGCATTAGGGTTTTAAACCCTAAACTGAACTTTTTCCTTTAATCAGCATTAGGGTTTTAAACCCTAAACTGAACTTTTTCCCTTTAGTCAGCATTAGGGTTTTAAACCCTAAACTGAATTTTTCCATTCAGTCAGCATTAGGGTTTTAAACCCTAAACTGAATTTTTCCTTTAATCAGTATTAGGGTTTTAAACTCTAAACTGAATTTTTCCATTCAGTCAGCATTAGGGTTTTAAACCCTAAACTGAATTTTTCCTTTAGTCAGTATTAGGGTTTTAAACCCTAAACTGAATTTTTCCATTCAGTCAACATTAGGGTTTTAAACCCTAAACTGAATTTTTCCTTTAGTCAGCATTAGGGTTTTAAACCCTAAGCTGAACTTTTCCATTCAGTCAGCATTAGGGTTTTAAACCCTAAACTGAACTTTTTCCATTCAGTCTGCATTAGGGTTTTAAACCCTAAACTGAACTTTTTCCGTTTAGTCAGCATTAGGGTTTTAAACCCTAAACTGAACTTTTTCCTTTAATAAGCATTAGGGTTTTAAACCCTAAACTGAACTTTTTCCCTTTAGTCAGCATTAGGGTTTTAAACCCTAAACTGAATTTTTCCATTCAGTCAGCATTAGGGTTTTAAACCCTAAACTGAATTTTTCCTTTAATCAGTATTAGGGTTTTAAACCCTAAACTAAATTTTTCCATTCAGTCAGCATTAGGGTTTTAAACCCTAAACTGAATTTTTCATTTAGTCAGCATTAAGGTTTTAAACCCTAAACTGAATTTTTCCATTCAGTCAGCATTAGGGTTTTAAACCCTAAAGTGAATTTTTTCTTTAGTCAGCATTAGGGTTTTAAACCCTAAACTGAACTTTTCCATTCAGTCAGCATTAGGGTTTTAAACCCTCAACTGAACTTTTTCCATTCAGTCAGCATTAGGGTTTTAAACCCTGAACTGAACTTTTCCATTCAGTCAGCATTAGGGCTTTAAACCCTGAACTGAACTTTTCCATTCAGTCAGCATTAGGGTTTTAAACCCTGAACTGAACTTTTCCATTCAGTCAGCATTAGGGTTTTAAACCCTAAAGTGAACTTTTTCATTCAGTCAGCATTAGGGCTTTAAACCCTAAACTGAACTTTTTCCATTCAGTCAGCATTAGGGTTTTAAACCCTAAACTGAACTTTTTCCTTTAATCAGCATTAGGGTTTTAAACCCTAAACTGAACTTTTCCATTCAGTCAGCATTAGAGTTTTAAACCCTGAACTGAACTTTTTATTCAGTCAGCATTAGGGTTTTAAACCCTAAACTGAATTTTCCTTTAATCAGTATTAGGGTTTTAAACCGTAAACTGAATTTTACCATTCAGTCAGCATTAGGGTTTTAAACCCTAAAATGAATTTTTCCTTTAGTCAGCATTAGGGTTTTAAACCCTAAACTGAACTCTTTCCTTTAATCAGGATTAGGGTTTTAAACCCTAAACTGAACACTTTCCTTCCATTTAGTCAGCATTAGGGTTTTAAACCCAAAACTGAACTCCTTCTATTTAGTCAGCATTAGGGTTTTAAACCCTAAACTGAACTTTTTTCATTTAGTCAGCATTAGGGTTTTAAACCATAAACTGAACTTTTTCAATTTAGTCAGCATTAGGGTTTTAAACCCTAAACTAAACTTTTTCCATTCAATCAGTATTAGGGTTTTAAATCTTAAACAGAACTTTTCCTTTAATCAGCATTATGGTTTTAAACCCTAAACTTAACTTTTCCATTCAGTCAACATTAGGGTTTTAAACCCTGAACTGAACTTTTCCATTCAGTCAGCATTAGGGTTTTAAACCATAAACTGAACTTTTTCATTCAGTCAGCATTAGGGTTTTAAACCCTAAACTGAACTTTTTCCATTCAGTCAGCATTAGGGTTTTAAACCCTGAACTGAACTTTTCCATTCAGTCAACATTAGGGTTTTTAACCCTAAACTGAACTTTTTCATTCAGTCAACATTAGGGTTTTAAACCCTAAACTGAACTTTTTCCATTCAGTCAGCATTAGGGTTTTAAACCCTAAACTGAACTTTTTCCCTTTAGTCAGCATTAGGGTTTTAAACCCTAAACTGATTTTTTTCATTCAGTCAGCATTAGGGTTTTAAACCCTAAACTGAATTTTTCCTTTAATCAGTATTAGGGTTTTAAACCCTAAACTGAATTTTTCCATTCAGTCAGCATTAGGGTTTTAAACCCTAAACTGAACTTTTTCATTCAGTCAGCATTAGGGTTTTAAACCCTAAACTGAACTCTTTCCTTTAATCAGGATTAGGGTTTTAAACCCTAAACTGAACTCTTTCCTTACATTTGGTCATTAAGGTTTTAAACCCTAAACTGAACTCCTTCTTTTTAGTCAACATTAGGGTTTTAAACCCTAAACTGAACTTTTTTCATTTAGTCAGCATTAGGGTTTTAAACCATAAACTGAACTTTTTCCATTTAGTCAGCATTAGGGTTTTAAACCCTAAACTAAACTTTTTCCATTCAATCAGTATTAGGGTTTTAAATCTTAAACTGAACTTTTCGTTTAATCAGCATTATGGTTTTAAACCCTAAACTTAACTTTTCCATTCAGTCAGCATTAGGGTTTTAAACCATAAACTGAACTTTTTCATTCAGTCAGCATTAGGGTTTTAAACCCTAAACTGAACTTTTTCCATTCAGTCAGCATTAGGGTTTTAAACCCTGAACTGAACTTTTCCATTCAGTCAGCATTAGGGTTTTTAACCCTAAACTGAACTTTTTCATTCAGTCAGCATTAGGGTTTTAAACCCTAAACTTAACTTTTTCCATTCAGTCAGCATTAGGGTTTTAAACCCTAAACTGAACTTTTTCCCTTTCAGTCAGCATTAGGGTTTTAAACCCTAAACTGAACTTTTTCCCTTTAGTCAGCATTAGGGTTTTAAACCCTAAACTGATTTTTTTCATTCAGTCAGCATTAGGGTTTTAAACCCTAAACTGAATTTTTCCTTTAATCAGTATTAGGGTTTTAAACCCTATACTGAATTTTTCCATTCAGTCAGCATTAGGGTTTGAAACCCTAAACTGAATTTTTCCTTTAGTCAGCATTAGAGTTTTAAACCCTAAACTGAATTTTTCCATTCAGTTAGCATTAGGGTTTTAAACCCTAAACTGAATTTTTCCTTTAGTCAGCATTAGGGTTTTAAACCCTAAACTGAACTTTTCCATTCAGTCAGCATTAGGGTTTTAAACCCTAAACTGAACTTTTTCCATTCAGTCAGCATTAGGGTTTTAAACCCTAAACTGAACTTTTTCCATTCAGTCAGCATTAGGGTTTTAAACCCTAAACTGAACTTTTTCCGTTTAGTCAGCATTAGGGTTTTAAACCCTAAACTGAACTTTTTCCTTTAATCAGCATTAGAGTTTAAAACCCTAAACTGAACTTTTTCCCTTTAGTCAGCATTAGGGTTTTAAACCCTAAACTGAATTTTTCCAGTCAGTCAGCATTAGTGTTTTAAACCTTAAACTGAATTTTTCCTTTAATCAGTATTAGGGTTTTAAACCCTAAACTAAATTTTTCCATACAGTCAGCATTAGGGTTTTAAACACTAAACTGAATTTTTCCTTTAGTCAGCATAAGGGTTTTAAACCCTAAACTGAACTTTTTCCTTCAGTCAGCATTAGGGTTTTAAACCCTAAACTGAACTTTTTCCGTTTAATCAGCATTAGGGTTTTAAACCCTAAACTGAACTTTTTCCTTTAATCAGCATTAGGGTTTTAAACCCTAAACTGAACTTTTTCCCTTTAGTCAGCATTAGGGTTTTAAACCCTAAACTGAATTTTTCCATTCAGTCAGCATTAGGGTTTTAAACCCTAAACTGAATTTTTCCTTTAATCAGTATTAGGGTTTTAAACTCTAAACTGAATTTTTCCATTCAGTCAGCATTAGGGTTTTAAACCCTAAACTGAATTTTTCCTTTAGTCAGTATTAGGGTTTTAAACCCTAAACTGAATTTTTCCATTCAGTCAACATTAGGGTTTTAAACCCTAAACTGAATTTTTCCTTTAGTCAGCATTAGGGTTTTAAACCCTAAGCTGAACTTTTCCATTCAGTCAGCATTAGGGTTTTAAACCCTAAACTGAACTTTTTCCATTCAGTCTGCATTAGGGTTTTAAACCCTAAACTGAACTTTTTCCGTTTAGTCAGCATTAGGGTTTTAAACCCTAAACTGAACTTTTTCCTTTAATAAGCATTAGGGTTTTAAACCCTAAACTGAACTTTTTCCCTTTAGTCAGCATTAGGGTTTTAAACCCTAAACTGAATTTTTCCATTCAGTCAGCATTAGGGTTTTAAACCCTAAACTGAATTTTTCCTTTAATCAGTATTAGGGTTTTAAACCCTAAACTAAATTTTTCCATTCAGTCAGCATTAGGGTTTTAAACCCTAAACTGAATTTTTCATTTAGTCAGCATTAAGGTTTTAAACCCTAAACTGAATTTTTCCATTCAGTCAGCATTAGGGTTTTAAACCCTAAAGTGAATTTTTTCTTTAGTCAGCATTAGGGTTTTAAACCCTAAACTGAACTTTTCCATTCAGTCAGCATTAGGGTTTTAAACCCTCAACTGAACTTTTTCCATTCAGTCAGCATTAGGGTTTTAAACCCTGAACTGAACTTTTCCATTCAGTCAGCATTAGGGCTTTAAACCCTGAACTGAACTTTTCCATTCAGTCAGCATTAGGGTTTTAAACCCTGAACTGAACTTTTCCATTCAGTCAGCATTAGGGTTTTAAACCCTAAAGTGAACTTTTTCATTCAGTCAGCATTAGGGCTTTAAACCCTAAACTGAACTTTTTCCATTCAGTCAGCATTAGGGTTTTAAACCCTAAACTGAACTTTTTCCTTTAATCAGCATTAGGGTTTTAAACCCTAAACTGAACTTTTCCATTCAGTCAGCATTAGAGTTTTAAACCCTGAACTGAACTTTTTATTCAGTCAGCATTAGGGTTTTAAACCCTAAACTGAATTTTCCTTTAATCAGTATTAGGGTTTTAAACCGTAAACTGAATTTTACCATTCAGTCAGCATTAGGGTTTTAAACCCTAAAATGAATTTTTCCTTTAGTCAGCATTAGGGTTTTAAACCCTAAACTGAACTCTTTCCTTTAATCAGGATTAGGGTTTTAAACCCTAAACTGAACACTTTCCTTCCATTTAGTCAGCATTAGGGTTTTAAACCCAAAACTGAACTCCTTCTATTTAGTCAGCATTAGGGTTTTAAACCCTAAACTGAACTTTTTTCATTTAGTCAGCATTAGGGTTTTAAACCATAAACTGAACTTTTTCAATTTAGTCAGCATTAGGGTTTTAAACCCTAAACTAAACTTTTTCCATTCAATCAGTATTAGGGTTTTAAATCTTAAACAGAACTTTTCCTTTAATCAGCATTATGGTTTTAAACCCTAAACTTAACTTTTCCATTCAGTCAACATTAGGGTTTTAAACCCTGAACTGAACTTTTCCATTCAGTCAGCATTAGGGTTTTAAACCATAAACTGAACTTTTTCATTCAGTCAGCATTAGGGTTTTAAACCCTAAACTGAACTTTTTCCATTCAGTCAGCATTAGGGTTTTAAACCCTGAACTGAACTTTTCCATTCAGTCAACATTAGGGTTTTTAACCCTAAACTGAACTTTTTCATTCAGTCAACATTAGGGTTTTAAACCCTAAACTGAACTTTTTCCATTCAGTCAGCATTAGGGTTTTAAACCCTAAACTGAACTTTTTCCCTTTAGTCAGCATTAGGGTTTTAAACCCTAAACTGATTTTTTTCATTCAGTCAGCATTAGGGTTTTAAACCCTAAACTGAATTTTTCCTTTAATCAGTATTAGGGTTTTAAACCCTATACTGAATTTTTCCATTCAGTCAGCATTAGGGTTTGAAACCCTAAACTGAATTTTTCCTTTAGTCAGCATTAGAGTTTTAAACCCTAAACTGAATTTTTCCATTCAGTTAGCATTAGGGTTTTAAACCCTAAACTGAATTTTTCCTTTAGTCAGCATTAGGGTTTTAAACCCTAAACTGAACTTTTCCATTCAGTCAGCATTAGGGTTTTAAACCCTGAACTGAACTTTTCCATTCAGTCAGCATTAGGGTTTTTAACCCTAAACTGAACTTTTTCATTCAGTCAGCATTAGAGTTTTAAACCCTAAACTGAACTTTTTCCATTCAGTCAGCATTAGGGTTTTAAACCCTAAACTGAACTTTTTCCGTTTAGTCAGCATTAGGGTTTTAAACCCTAAACTGAACTTTTTCCTTTAATCAGCATTAGAGTTTTAAACCCTAAACTGAACTTTTTCCCTTTAGTCAGCATTAGGGTTTTAAACCCTAAACTGAATTTTTCCAGTCAGTCAGCATTAGTGTTTTAAACCCTAAACTGAATTTTTCCTTTAATCAGTATTAGGGTTTTAAACCCTAAACTGAATTTTTCCATACAGTCAGCATTAGGGTTTTAAACACTAAACTGAATTTTTCCTTTAGTCAGCATTAGGGTTTTAAACCCTAAACTGAATTTTTCCATTCAGTCAGCATTAGGGTTTTAAACCCTAAACTGAACTTTTTCCGTTTAATCAGCATTAGGGTTTTAAACCCTAAACTGAACTTTTTCCTTTAATCAGCATTAGGGTTTTAAACCCTAAACTGAACTTTTTCCCTTTAGTCAGCATTAGGGTTTTAAACCCTAAACTGAATTTTTCCATTCAGTCAGCATTAGGGTTTTAAACCCTAAACTGAATTTTTCCTTTAATCAGTATTAGGGTTTTAAACCCTAAACTGAATTTTTCCATTCAGTCAGCATTAGGGTTTTAAACCCTAAACTGAATTTTTCCTTTAGTCAGCATTAGGGTTTTAAACCCTAAACTGAATTTTTCCATTCAGTCAGCATTAGGGTTTTAAACCCTAAACTGAATTTTTCCTTTAGTCAGCATTAGGGTTTTAAACCCTAAACTGAACTTTTCCATTCAGTCAGCATTAGGGTTTTAAACCCTAAACTGAACTTTTTCCATTCAGCCAGCATTAGGGTTTTAAACCCTAAACTGAACTTTTTCCGTTTAGTCAGCATTAGGGTTTTAAACCCTAAACTGAACTTTTTCCTTTAATAAGCATTAGGGTTTTAAACCCTAAACTGAACTTTTTCCCTTTAGTCAGCATTAGGGTTTTAAACCCTAAACTGAATTTTTCCATTCAGTCAGCATTAGGGTTTTAAACCCTAAACTGAATTTTTCCTTTAATCAGTATTAGGGTTTTAAACCCTAAACTGAATTTTTCCATTCAGTCAGCATTAGGGTTTTAAACCCTAAACTGAATTTTTCATTTAGTCAGCATTAGGGTTTTAAACCCTAAACTGAATTTTTCCATTCAGTCAGCATTAGGGTTTTAAACCCTAAACTGAATTTTTTCATTAGTCAGCATTAGGGTTTTAAACCCTAAACTGAACTTTTCCATTCAGTCAGCATTAGGGTTTTAAACCCTCAACTGAACTTTTTCCATTCAGTCAGCATTAGGGTTTTAAACCCTGAACTGAACTTTTCCATTCAGTCAGCATTAGGGCTTTAAACCCTGAACTGAACTTTTCCATTTAGTCAACATTAGGGTTTTAAACCCTGAACTGAACTTTTCCATTCAGTCAGCATTAGGGTTTTAAACCCTAAAGTGAACTTTTTCATTCAGTCAGCATTAGGGCTTTAAACCCTAAACTGAACTTTTTCCATTCAGTCAGCATTAGGGTTTTAAACCCTAAACTGAACTTTTTCCTTTAATCAGCATTAGGGTTTTAAACCCTAAACTGAACTTTTCCATTCAGTCAGCATTAGAGTTTTAAACCCTGAACTGAACTTTTCATTCAGTTAGCATTAGGGTTTTAAACCCTAAACTGAATTTTTCTATTCAGTCAGCATTAGGGTTTTAAACCCTAAACTGAATTTTCCTTTAATCAGTATTAGGGTTTTAAACCGTAAACTGAATTTTACCATTCAGTCAGCATTAGGGTTTTAAACCCTAAAATGAATTTTTCCTTTAGTCAGCATTAGGGTTTTAAACCCTAAACTGAACTCTTTCCTTTAATCAGGATTAGGGTTTTAAACCCTAAACTGAACATTTTCCTTCCATTTAGTCAGCATTAGGGTTTTAAACCCAAAACTGAACTCCTTCTATTTAGTCAGCATTAGGGTTTTAAACCCTAAACTGAACTTTTTTCATTTAGTCAGCATTAGGGTTTTAAACCATAAACTGAACTTTTTCAATTTAGTCAGCATTAGGGTTTTAAACCCTAAACTAAACTTTTTCCATTCAATCAGTATTAGGGTTTTAAATCTTAAACAGAACTTTTCCTTTAATCAGCATTATGGTTTTAAACCCTAAACTTAACTTTTCCATTCAGTCAACATTAGGGTTTTAAACCCTGAACTGAACTTTTCCATTCAGTCAGCATTAGGGTTTTAAACCATAAACTGAACTTTTTCATTCAGTCAGCATTAGGGTTTTAAACCCTAAACTGAACTTTTTCCATTCAGTCAGCATTAGGGTTTTAAACCCTGAACTGAACTTTTCCATTCAGTCAACATTAGGGTTTTTAACCCTAAACTGAACTTTTTCATTCAGTCAACATTAGGGTTTTAAACCCTAAACTGAACTTTTTCCATTCAGTCAGCATTAGGGTTTTAA
Source organism: Nicotiana sylvestris (assembly GCF_000393655.2). Lineage (NCBI taxonomy): Eukaryota > Viridiplantae > Streptophyta > Magnoliopsida > Solanales > Solanaceae > Nicotiana > Nicotiana sylvestris. The sequence continues at coordinate 55,918,675 of NC_091060.1, read as the reverse complement.
ACCCTAAACTGAACTTTTTCCGTTTAGTCAGCATTAGGGTTTTAAACCCTAAACTGAAATTTTTCCTTTAATCAGCATTAGGGTTTTAAACCCTAAACTGAACTTTTTCCATTCAGTCATCATTAGGGTTTTAAACCCTAAACTGAACTTTTTCCATTCAGTTAGCATTAGGGTTTTAAACCCTAAACTGAACTTTTCCATTCAGTCAGCATTAGGGTTTTAAACCCTGAACTGAACTTTTCCATTCAGTCAGCATTAGGGTTTTAAACCCTAAAGTGAACTTTTTCATTCAGTCAGCATTAGGGCTTTAAACCCTAAACTGAACTTTTTCCATTCAGACAGCATTAGGGTTTTAAACCCTAAACTGAACTTTTTCCTTTAATCAGCATTAGGGTTTTAAACCCTAAACTGAACTTTTCCATTCAGTCAGCATTAGAGTTTTAAACCCTGAACTGAACTTTTTATTCAGTCAGCATTAGGGTTTTAAACCCTAAACTGAATTTTTCCATTCAGTCAGCATTAGGGTTTTAAACCCTAAACTGAATTTTCCTTTAATCAGTATTAGGGTTTTAAACCCTAAACTTAATTTTTCCATTCAGTCAGCATTAGGGTTTTCAACCCTAAACTGAATTTTTCCTTTAGTCAGCATTAGGGTTTTAAACCCTAAACTGAACTCTTTCCTTTAATCAGGATTAGGGTTTTAAACCCTAAACTGAACTCTTTCCTTACATTTAGTCAGCATTAAGGTTTTAAACCCTAAACTGAACTCCTTCTTTTTAGTCAGCATTAGGGTTTTAAACCCTAAACTGAACTTTTTCATTTAGTTAGCATTAGGGTTTTAAACCATAAACTGAACTTTTTCATTCAGTCAGCATTAGGGTTTTAAACCCTAAACTGAACTTTTTCCATTCAGTCAGCATTAGGGTTTTAAACCCTACACTGAACTTTTTCCGTTTAGTCAGCATTAGGGTTTTAAACCCTAAACTGAAATTTTTCCTTTAATCAGCATTAGGGTTTTAAACCCTAAACTGAACTTTTTCCCTTTAGTCAGCATTAGGGTTTTAAACCCTAAACTGAAATTTTCCATTCAGTCAGCATTAGTGTTTTAAACCCTAAACTGAATTTTTCCTTTAATCAGTATTAGGGTTTTAAACCCTAAACTGAATTTTTCCATACAGTCAGCATTAGGGTTTTAAACACTAAACTGAATTTTTCCTTTAGTCAGCATTAGGGTTTTAAACCCTAAACTGAATTTTTCCATTCAGTCAGCATTAGGGTTTTAAACCCTAAACTGAATTTTTCCTTTAGTCAGCATTAGGGTTTTAAACCCTAAACTGAACTTTTCCATTCAGTCAGCATTAGGGTTTTAAACCCTAAACTGAACTTTTTCCATTCAGTCAGCATTAGGGTTTTAAACCCTAAACTGAACTCTTTCCTTTAGTCAGCATTAGGGTTTTAAACCCTAAACTGAACTTTTTCCATTTAGTCAGCATTAGGGTTTTAAACCCTAAACTGAACTTTTTCCATTCAGTTAGCATTAGGGTTTTAAACCCTAAAGTGAACTTTTTCATTTAGTCAGCATTAGGGCTTTAAACCCTAAACTGAACTTTTTCCATTAAGTCAGCATTAGGGTTTTAAACCCTAAACTGAACTTTTTCCTTTAATCAGCATTAGGGTTTTAAACCCTAAACTGAACTTTTCCATTCAGTCAACATTAGAGTTTGAAACCCTGAACTGAACTTTTCATTCAGTCAGCATTAGGGTTTTAAACCCTAAACTGAATTTTTCCATTCAGTCAGCATTAGGGTTTTAAACCCTAAACTGAATTTTCCTTTAATCAGTATTAGGGTTTTAAACCCTAAACTGAATTTTTCCATTCAGTCAGCATTAGGGTTTTAAACCCTAAACTGAATTTTTCCTTTAGGCAGCATTAGGGTTTTAAACCCTAAACTGAATTTTTCCATTCAGTCAGCATTAGGGTTTTAAACCCTAAACTGAATTTTACCTTTAGTCAGCATTAGGGTTTTAAACCCTAAACTGAACTTTTTTCAATTTAGTCAGCATTAGGGTTTTAAACCATAAACTGAACTTTTTCCATTTAGTCAGCATTAGGGTTTTAAACCCTAAACTAAACTTTTTCCATTCAATCCGTATTAGACTTTTAAACCTTAAACTGAACTTTTCCTTTAATCAGCATTAGGGTTTTAAACCCTAAACTTAACTTTTCCATTCAGTCAGCATTAGGGTTTTAAACTCTGAACTGAACTTTTCCATTCAGTCAGCATTAGGGTTTTAAACCCCAAACTGAACTTTTTCCATTCAGTCAGCATTAGGGTTTTAAACCCTAAACTGAACTTTTTCCATTCAGTCAGCATTAGGGTTTTAAACCCTGAACTGAACTTTTCCATTCAGTCAGCATTAGGGTTTTAAACCCTAAACTGAATTTTTCCATACAGTCAGCATTAGGGTTTTAAACCCTAAACTGAATTTTCCTTTAATCAGTATTAGGGTTTTAAACCCTAAACTGAATTTTTCCATTCAGTCAACATTAGGGTTTTAAACCCCAAACTGAATTTTTCCTTTAGGCAGCATTAGGGTTTTAAACCCTTAACTGAATTTTTCCATTCAGTCAGCATTAGGGTTTTAAACCATAAACTGAATTTTACCTTTAGTCAGCATTAGGGTTTTAAACCCTAAACTGAACTTTTTTCATTTAGTCAGCATTAGGGTTTTAAACCATAAACTAAACTTTTTCCATTTAGTCAGCATTAGGGTTTTAAACCCTAAACTAAACTTTTACCATTCAATCCGTATTAGACTTTTAAACATTAAACTGAACTTTTCCTTTAATCAGCATTAGGGTTTTAAACCCTAAACTTAACTTTTCCATTCAGTCAGCATTAGGGTTTTAAACTCTGAACTGAACTTTTCCATTCAGTCAGCATTAGGGTTTTAAACCCTAAACTGAACTTTTACATTCAGTCAGCATTAGGGTTTTAAACCCTAAACTGAACTTTTTCCATTCAGTCAGCATTAGGGTTTTAAACCGTGAACTGAACTTTTCCATTCAGTCAGCATTAGGGTTTTTAACCCTAAACTGAACTTTTTCATTCAGTCAGCATTAGGGTTTTAAACCCTAAACTGAACTTTTTCCATTCAGTCAGCATTAGGGTTTTAAACCCTAAACTGAACTTTTTCCGTTTAGTCAGCATTAGGGTTTTAAACCCTAAACTGAAATTTTTCCTTTAATCTGCATTAGGGTTTTAAACCCTAAACTGAACTTTTTCCCTTTAGTCAGCATTATGGTTTTAAACCCGAAACTGAAATTTTCCATTCAGTCAGCATTAGGGTTTTAAACCCTAAACTGAATTTTTCCTTTAATCAGTATTAGGGTTTTAAACCCTAAACTAAACTTTTTCCATTCAGTCAGCATTAGGGTTTTAAACCCTAAACTGAACTTTTTCCGTTTAGTCAGCATTAGGGTTTTAAACCCTAAACTGAAATTTTTCCTTTAATCAGCATTAGGGTTTTAAACCCTAAACTGAACTTTTTCCCTTTAGTCAGCATTAGGGTTTTAAACCCTAAACTGAATTTTTCCATTCAGTCAGCATTAGGGTTTTAAACCCTAAACTGAATTTTTCCTTTAATCAGTATTAGGGTTTTAAACCCTAAACTGAATTTTTCCATTCAGTCAGCATTAGGGTTTTAAACCCTAAACTGAATTTTTCCTTTAGTCAGCATTAGAGTTTTAAACCCTAAACTGAATTTTTCCATTCAGTCAGCATTAGGGTTTTAAACCCTAAACTGAATTTTTCCTTTAGTCAGCATTAGGGTTTTAAACCCTAAACTGAACTTTTCCATTCAGTCAGCATTAGGGTTTTAAACCCTAAACTGAACTTTTTCATTCAGTCAGCATTAGGGTTTTAAACCCTAAACTGAACTTTTTCCGTTTAGTCAGCATTAGGGTTTTAAACCCTAAACTGAACTTTTTCCTTTAATCAGCATTAGGGTTTTAAACCCTAAACTGAACTTTTTCCCTTTAGTCAGCATTAGGGTTTTAAACCCTAAACTGAATTTTTCCATTCAGTCAGCATTAGGGTTTTAAACCCTAAACTGAATTTTTCCTTTAATCAGTATTAGGGTTTTAAACCCTAAACTGAATTTTTCCATTCAGTCAGCATTAGGGTTTTAAACCCTAAACTAAATTTTTCCTTTAGTCAGCATTAGGGTTTTAAACCCTAAACTGAATTTTTCCATTCAGTCAGCATTAGGGTTTTAAACCCTAAACTGAATTTTTCCTTTAGTCAGCATAAGGGTTTTAAACCCTAAACTGAACTTTTCCATTCAGTCAGCATTAGAGTTTTAAACCCTAAACTGAACTTTTTCCATTCAGTCAGCATTAGGGTTTTAAACCCTAAACTGAACTTTTCCATTTAGTCAACATTAGGGCTTTAAACCCTGAACTGAACTTTTCCATTCAGTCAGCATTAGGGTTTTAAACCCTGAACTGAACTTTTCCATTCAGTCAGCATTAGGGTTTTAAACCCTAAAGTGAACTTTTTCATTCAGTCAGCATTAGGGCTTTAAACCCTAAACTGAACTTTTTCCATTCAGACAGCATTAGGGTTTTAAACCCCAAACTGAACTTTTTCCTTTAATCAGCATTAGGGTTTTAAACCATAAACTGAACTTTTCCATTCAGTCAGCATTAGAGTTTTAAACCCTGAACTGAACTTTTTATTCAGTCAGCATTAGGGTTTTAAACCCTAAACTGAATTTTTCCATTCAGTCAGCATTAGGGTTTTAAACCCTAAACTGAATTTTCCTTTAATCAGTATTAGGGTTTTAAACCCTAAACTGAATTTTACCATTCAGTCAGCATTAGGGTTTTAAACCCTAAAATGAATTTTTTCTTTAGTCAGCATTAGGGTTTTAAACCCTAAACTGAACTCTTTCCTTTAATCAGGATTAGGGTTTTAAACCCTAAACTGAACTCTTTCCTTCTATTTAGTCAGCATTACGGTTTTAAACCCTAAAGTGAACTTTTTCATTTAGTCAGCATTAGGGCTTTAAACCCTAAACTGAACTTTTTCCATTAAGTCAGCATTAGGGTTTTAAACCCTAAACTGAACTTTTTCCTTTAATCAGCATTAGGGTTTTAAACCCTAAACTGAACTTTTCCATTCAGTCAGCATTAGAGTTTTAAACCCTAAACTTGAACTTTTCATTCAGTCAGCATTAGGGTTTTAAACCCTAAACTGAATTTTTCCATACAGTCAGCATTAGGGTTTTAAACCCTAAACTGAATTTTCCTTTAATCAGTATTAGGGTTTTAAATCCTAAACTGAATTTTTCCATTCAGTCAGCATTAGGGTTTTAAACCCTAAACTGAATTTTTCCTTTAGGCAGCATTAGGGTTTTAAACCCTAAACTGAATTTTTCCATTCAGTCAGCATTAGGGTTTTAAACCATAAACTGAATTTTACCTTTAGTCAACATTAGGATTTTAAACCCTAAACTAAACTTTTTTCATTTAGTCAGCATTAGGGTTTTAAACCATAAACTGAACTTTTTCCATTTAGTCAGCATTAGGGTTTTAAACCCTAAACTAAACTTTTTCCATTCAATCCGTATTAGACTTTTAAACCTTAAACTGAACTTTTCCTTTAATCAGCATTAGGGTTTTAAACCCTAAACTTAACTTTTCCATTCAGTCAGCATTAGGGTTTTAAACTCTGAACTGAACTTTTCCATTCAGTCAGCATTAGGGTTTTAAACCCTAAACTGAACTTTTACATTCAGTCAGCATTAGGGTTTTAAACCCTAAACTGAACTTTTTCCATTCAGTCAGCATTAGGGTTTTAAACCCTAAACTGAATTTTCCTTTAATCAGTATTAGGGTTTTAAACCCTAAACTGAATTTTTCCATTCAGTCAGCATTAGGGTTTTTAACCCTAAACTGAATTTTTCCTTTAGGCAGCATTAGGGTTTTAAACCCTAAAATGAATTTTTCCATTCAGTCAGCATTAGGGTTTTAAACCCTAAACTGAATTTTACCTTTAGTCAGCATTAGGGTTTTAAACCCTAAACTGAACTTTTTTCATTTAGTCAGCATTAGGGTTTTAAACCATAAACTGAACTTTTTCCATTTAGTCAGCATTAGGGTTTTAAACCCTAAACTAAACTTTTTCCATTCAATCCGTATTAGACTTTTAAACCTTAAACTGAACTTTTCCTTTAATCAGCATTAGGGTTTTAAACCCTAAACTTAACTTTTCCATTCAGTCAGCATTAGGGTTTTAAACCCTAAACTGAACTTTTCCATTCAGTCAGCATTAGGGTTTTAAACCATAAACTGAACTTTTTCATTCAGTCAGCATTAGGGTTTTAAACCCTAAACTGAACTTTTTCCATTCAGTCAGCATTAGGGTTTTAAACCCTGAACTGAACTTTTCCATTCAGTCAGCATTAGGGTTTTTAACCCTAAACTGAACTTTTTCATTCAGTCAGCATTAGAGTTTTAAACCCTAAACTGAACTTTTTCCATTCAGTCATCATTAGGGTTTTAAACCCTAAACTGAACTTTTTCCATTTAGTCAGCATTAGGGTTTTAAACCCTAAACTGAAATTTTTCCTTTAATCAGCATTAGGGTTTTAAACCCTAAACTGAAATTTTTCCTTTAATCAGCATTAGGGTTTTAAACTCTAAACTGAACTTTTTCCCGTTAGTCAGCATTATGGTTTTAAACCCTAAACTGAAATTTTTCATTCAGTCAGCATTAGGGTTTTAAACCCTAAACTAAATTTTTCCTTTAATCAGTATTAGGGTTTTAAACCCTAAACTAAACTTTTTCCATTCAGTCAGCATTAGGGTTTTAAACCCTAAACTGAACTTTTTCCGTTTAGTCAGCATTAGGGTTTTAAACCCTAAACTGAAATTTTTCCTTTAATCAGCATTAGGGTTTTAAACCCTAAACTGAACTTTTTCCCTTTAGTCAGCATTAGGGTTTTAAACCCTAAACTGAATTTTTCCATTCAGTCAGCATTAGGGTTTTAAACCCTAAACTGAATTTTTCCTTTAGTCAGCATTAGGGTTTTAAACCCTAAACTGAATTTTTCCATTCAGTCAGCATTAGGGTTTTAAACCCTAAACTGAATTTTTCCATTCAGTCAGCATTAGGGTTTTAAACCCTAAACTGAATTTTTCCTTTAGTCAGCATAAGGGTTTTAAACCCTAAACTGAACTTTTCCATTCAGTCAGCATTAGAGTTTTAAACCCTAAACTGAACTTTTTCCATTCAGTCAGCATTAGGGTTTTAAACCCTAAACTGAACTTTTCCATTTAGTCAACATTAGGGCTTTAAACCCTGAACTGAACTTTTCCATTCAGTCAGCATTAGGGTTTTAAACCCTGAACTGAACTTTTCCATTCAGTCAGCATTAGGGTTTTAAACCCTAAAGTGAACTTTTTCATTCAGTCAGCATTAGGGCTTTAAACCCTAAACTGAACTTTTTCCATTCAGACAGCATTAGGGTTTTAAACCCCAAACTGAACTTTTTCCTTTAATCAGCATTAGGGTTTTAAACCATAAACTGAACTTTTCCATTCAGTCAGCATTAGAGTTTTAAACCCTGAACTGAACTTTTTATTCAGTCAGCATTAGGGTTTTAAACCCTAAACTGAATTTTTCCATTCAGTCAGCATTAGGGTTTTAAACCCTAAACTGAATTTTCCTTTAATCAGTATTAGGGTTTTAAACCCTAAACTGAATTTTACCATTCAGTCAGCATTAGGGTTTTAAACCCTAAAATGAATTTTTTCTTTAGTCAGCATTAGGGTTTTAAACCCTAAACTGAACTCTTTCCTTTAATCAGGATTAGGGTTTTAAACCCTAAACCGAACTCTTTCCTTCCATTTAGTCAGCATTAGGGTTTTAAACCCTAAAATGAACTTTTTCATTTAGTCAGCATTAGGGCTTTAAACCCTAAACTGAACTTTTTCCATTAAGTCAGCATTAGGGTTTTAAACCCTAAACTGAACTTTTTCCTTTAATCAGCATTAGGGTTTTAAACCCTAAACTGAACTATTCCATTCAGTCAGCATTAGAGTTTTAAACCCTAAACTGAACTTTTCATTCAGTCAGCATTAGGGTTTTAAACCCTAAACTGAATTTTTCCATACAGTCAGCATTAGGGTTTTAAACCCTAAACTGAATTTTCCTTTAATCAGTATTAGGGTTTTAAATCCTAAACTGAATTTTTCCATTCAGTCAGCATTAGGGTTTTAAACCCTAAACTGAATTTTTCCTTTAGGCAGCATTAGGGTTTTAAACCCTAAACTGAATTTTTCCATTCAGTCAGCATTAGGGTTTTAAACCCTAAACTGAATTTTACCTTTAGTCAACATTAGGATTTTAAACCCTAAACTAAACTTTTTTCATTTAGTCAGCATTAGGGTTTTAAACCATAAACTGAACTTTTTCCATTTAGTCAGCATTAGGGTTTTAAACCCTAAACTAAACTTTTTCCATTCAATCCGTATTAGACTTTTAAACCTTAAACTGAACTTTTCCTTTAATCAGCATTAGGGTTTTAAACCCTAAACTTAACTTTTCCATTCAGTCAGCATTAGGGTTTTAAACTCTGAACTGAACTTTTCCATTCAGTCAGCATTAGGGTTTTAAACCCTAAACTAAACTTTTTCATTCAGTCAGTATTAGGGTTTTAAACCCTAAACTGAACTTTTTCCATTCAGTCAGCATTAGGGTTTTAAACCCTAAACTGAATTTTCCTTTAATCAGTATTAGGGTTTTAAACCCTAAACTGAATTTTTCCATTCAGTCAGCATTAGGGTTTTTAACCCTAAACTGAATTTTTCCTTTAGGCAGCATTAGGGTTTTAAACCCTAAAATGAATTTTTCCATTCAGTCAGCATTAGGGTTTTAAACCCTAAACTGAATTTTACCTTTAGTCAGCATTAGGGTTTTAAACCCTAAACTGAACTTTTTTCATTTAGTCAGCATTAGGGTTTTAAACCATAAACTGAACTTTTTCCATTTAGTCAGCATTAGGGTTTTAAACCCTAAACTAAACTTTTTCCATTCAATCCGTATTAGACTTTTAAACCTTAAACTGAACTTTTCCTTTAATCAGCATTAGGGTTTTAAACCCTAAACTTAACTTTTCCATTCAGTCAGCATTAGGGTTTTAAACCCTAAACTGAACTTTTCCATTCAGTCAGCATTAGGGTTTTAAACCATAAACTGAACTTTTTCATTCAGTCAGCATTAGGGTTTTAAACCCTAAACTGAACTTTTTCCATTCAGTCAGCATTAGGGTTTTAAACCCTGAACTGAACTTTTCCATTCAGTCAGCATTAGGGTTTTTAACCCTAAACTGAACTTTTTCATTCAGTCAGCATTAGAGTTTTAAACCCTAAACTGAACTTTTTCCATTCAGTCAGCATTAGGGTTTTAAACCCTAAACTGAACTTTTTCCGTTTAGTCAGCATTAGGGTTTTAAACCCTAAACTGAAATTTTTCCTTTAATCAGCATTAGGGTTTTAAACTCTAAACTGAACTTTTTCCCGTTAGTCAGCATTATGGTTTTAAACCCTAAACTGAAATTTTCCATTCAGTCAGCATTAGGGTTTTAAACCCTAAACTAAATTTTTCCTTTAATCAGTATTAGGGTTTTAAACCCTAAACTAAACTTTTTCCATTCAGTCAGCATTAGGGTTTTAAACAATAAACTGAATTTTTCCTTTAGTCAGCATTGGGGTTTTAAACCCTAAACTGAATTTTTCCATTCAGTCAGCATTAGGGTTTTAAACCCTAAACTGAACTTTTCCATTTAGTCAGCATTAGGTGTTTTAAACCCTAAACTGAATTTTTCCTTTAATCAGTATTAGGGTTTGAAACCCTAAACTGAATTTTTCCATACAGTCAGCATTAGGGTTTTAAATACTAAACTGAATTTTTCCTTTAGTCAGCATTAGGGTTTTAAACCCTAAACTGAATTTTTCCATTCAGTCAGCATTAGGGTTTTAAACCCTAAACTGAACTTTTTCCCTTTAGTCAGCATTAGGGTTTTAAACCCTAAACTGAACTTTTTCCTTTAATAAGCATTAGGGTTTTAAACCCTAAACTGAACTTTTTCCCTTTAGTCAGCATTAGGGTTTTAAACCCTAAACTGAATTTTTCCATTCAGTCAGCATTAGGGTTTTAAACCCTAAACTGAATTTTTCCTTTAGTCAGCATTAGAGTTTTAAACCCTAAACTGAATTTTTCCATTCAGTTAGCATTAGGGTTTTAAACCCTAAACTGAATTTTTCCTTTAGTCAGCATTAGGGTTTTAAACCCTAAACTGAACTTTTCCATTCAGTCAGCATTAGGGTTTTAAACCCTAAACTGAACTTTTTCATTCAGTCAGCATTAGGGTTTTAAACCCTAAACTGAACTTTTTCCGTTTAGTCAGCATTAGGGTTTTAAACCCTAAACTGAACTTTTTCCTTTAATCAAGCATTAGGGTTTTAAACCCTAAACTGAACTTTTTCCCTTTAGTCAGCATTAGGGTTTTAAACCCTAAACTGAATTTTTCCATTCAGTCAGCATTAGGGTTTTAAACCCTAAACTGAATTTTTCCTTTAATCAGTATTAGGGTTTTAAACCCTAAACTGAATTTTTCCATTCAGTCAGCATTAGGGTTTTAAACCCTAAACTGAATTTTTCCTTTAGTCAGCATTAGGGTTGTAAACCCTAAACTGAACTTTTTCCATTCAGTCAGCATTAGGGTTTTAAACCCTAAACTGAACTTTTTCCATTCAGTCAGCATTAGGGTTTTAAACCCTAAACTGAACTTTTTCCATTCAGTCAGCATTAGGGTTTTAAACCCTAAACTGAACTTTTCCATTCAGTCAGCATTAGGGCTTTAAACCCTGAACTGAACTTTTCCATTCAGTCAGCATTAGGGTTTTAAACCCTGAACTGAACTTTTCCATTCAGTCAGCATTAGGGTTTTAAACCCTAAACTGAACTTTTTCCTTTAATCAGCATTAGGGTTTTAAACCCTAAACTGAACTTTTCCATTCAGTCAGCATTAGGGTTTTAAACCCTAAACTGAACTTTTTCCTTTAATCAGCATTAGGGTTTTAAACCCTAAACTGAACTTTTCCATTCAGTCAGCATTAGAGTTTTAAACCCTGAACTGAACTTTTCATTCAGTCAGCATTAGGGTTTTAAACCCTAAACTGAATTTTTCCATACAGTCAGCATTAGGGTTTTAAACTCTAAACTGAATTTTCCTTTAATCAGTATTAGGGTTTTAAACCCTAAACTGAATTTTTCCATTCAGTCAGCATTAGGGTTTTAAACCCTAAACTGAATTTTTCCTTTAGGCAGCATTAGGGTTTTAAACCCTAAACTGAATTTTTCCATTCAGTCAGCATTAGGGTTTTAAACCCTAAACTGAATTTTACCTTTAGTCAGCATTAGGGTTTTAAACCCTAAACTGAACTTTTTTCATTTAGTCAGCATTAGGGTTTTAAACCATAAACTGAACTTTTTCCATTTAGTCAGCATTAGGGTTTTAAACCCTAAACTAAACTTTTTCCATTCAATCCGTATTAGACTTTTAAACCTTAAACTGAACTTTTCCTTTAATCAGCATTAGGGTTTTAAACCCTAAACTTAACTTTTCCATTCAGTCAGCATTAGGGTTTTAAACTCTGAACTGAACTTTTCCATTCAGTCAGCATTAGGGTTTTAAACCCTAAACTAAACTTTTTCATTCAGTCAGCATTAGGGTTCTAAACCCTAAACTGAACTTTTTCCATTCAGTCAGCATTAGGGTTTTAAACCCTGAACTGAACTTTTCCATTCAATCAGCATTAGGGTTTTAAACCCTAAACTGAATTTTTCCATACAGTCAGCATTAGGGTTTTAAACCCTAAACTGAATTTTTCCTTTAGGCAGCATTAGGGTTTTAAACCCTAAACTGAATTTTTCCATTCAGTCAGCATTAGGGTTTTAAACCCTAAACTGAATTTTACCTTTAGTCAGCATTAGTGTTTTAAACCATAAACTGAACTTTTTTCATTTAGTCAGCATTAGGGTTTTAAACCATAAACTGAACTTTTTCCATTTAGTCAGCATTAGGGTTTTAAACCCTAAACTAAACTTTTTCCATTCAATCCGTATTAGACTTTTAAACCTTAAACTGAACTTTTCCTTTAATCAGCATTAGGGTTTTAAACCCTAAACTTAACTTTTCCATTCAGTCAGCATTAGGGTTTTAAACTCTGAACTAAACTTTTCCATTCAGTCAGCATTAGGGTTTTAAACCATAAACTGAACTTTTTCATTCAGTCAGCATTAGGGTTTTAAACCCTAAACTGAACTTTTTCCATTCAGTCAGCATTAGGGTTTTAAACCCTGAACTGAACTTTTCCATTCAGTCAGCATTAGGGTTTTTAACCCTAAACTGAACTTTTTCATTCAGTCAGCATTAGGGTTTAAACCCTAAACTGAACTTTTTCCATTCAGTCAGCATTAGGGTTTTAAACCCTAAACTGAACTTTTTCCGTTTAGTCAGCATTAGGGTTTTAAACCCTAAACTGAATTTTTCCTTTAGTCAGCATTAGGGTTTTAAACCCTAAACTGAATTTTTCCATTCAGTCAGCATTAGGGTTTTAAACCCTAAACTGAATTTTCCTTTAATCAGTATTAGGGTTTTAAACCCTAAACTGAATTTTTCCATTCAGTCAGCATTAGGGTTTTAAACCCTAAACTGAATTTTTCCTTTAGGCAGCATTAGGGTTTTAAACCCTAAACTGAATTTTTCCATTCAGTCAGCATTAGGGTTTTAAACCCTAAACTGAATTTTACCTTTAGTCAGCATTAGTGTTTTAAACCATAAACTGAACTTTTTTCATTTAGTCAGCATTAGGGTTTTAAACCATAAACTGAACTTTTTCCATTTAGTCAGCATTAGGGTTTTAAACCCTAAACTAAACTTTTTCCATTCAATCCGTATTAGACTTTTAAACCTTAAACTGAACTTTTCCTTTAATCAGCATTAGGGTTTTAAACCCTAAACTTAACTTTTCCATTCAGTCAGCATTAGGGTTTTAAACTCTGAACTAAACTTTTCCATTCAGTCAGCATTAGGGTTTTAAACCATAAACTGAACTTTTTCATTCAGTCAGCATTAGGGTTTTAAACCCTAAACTGAACTTTTTCCATTCAGTCAGCATTAGGGTTTTAAACCCTGAACTGAACTTTTCCATTCAGTCAGCATTAGGGTTTTTAACCCTAAACTGAACTTTTTCATTCAGTCAGCATTAGGGTTTAAACCCTAAACTGAACTTTTTCCATTCAGTCAGCATTAGGGTTTTAAACCCTAAACTGAACTTTTTCCGTTTAGTCAGCATTAGGGTTTTAAACCCTAAACTGAAATTTTTCCCTTTAGTCAGCATTATGGTTTTAGACCCTAAACTGAAATTTTCCATTCAGTCAGCATTAGGGTTTTAAACCCTAAACTGAATTTTTCCTTTAATCAGTATTAGGGTTTTAAATAGTAAACTAAACTTTTTCCATTCAGTCAGCATTAGGGTTTTAAACCCTAAACTGAACTTTTTCCGTTTAGTCAGCATTAGGGTTTTAAACCCTAAACTGAAATTTTTCCTTTAATCAGCATTAGGGTTTTAAACCCTAAACTGAACTTTTTCCCTTTAGTCAGCATTAGGGTTTTAAACCCTAAACTGAATTTTTCCATTCAGTCAGCATTAGGGTTTTAAACCCTAAACTGAATTTTTCCTTTAATCAGTATTAGGGTTTTAAACCCTAAACTGAATTTTTCCATTCAGTCAGCATTAGGGTTTTAAACCCTAAACTGAATTTTTCCTTTAGTCAGCATTAGAGTTTTAAACCCTAAACTGAATTTTTCCATTCAGTCAGCATTAGGGTTTTAAACCCTAAACTGAATTTTTCCTTTAGTCGGCATTAGGGTTTTAAACCCTAAACTGAACTTTTCCATTCAGTCAGCATTAGGGTTTTAAACCCTAAACTGAACTTTTTCATTCAGTCAGCATTAGGGTTTTAAACCCTAAACTGAACTTTTTCCGTTTAGTCAGCATTAGGGTTTTAAACCCTAAACTGAACTTTTTCCTTTAATAAGCATTAGGGTTTTAAACCCTAAACTGAACTTTTTCCCTTTAGTCAGCATTAGGGTTTTAAACCCTAAACTGAATTTTTCCATTCAGTCAGCATTAGGGTTTTAAACCCTAAACTGAATTTTTCCTTTAATCAGTATTAGGGTTTTAAACCCTAAACTGAATTTTTCCATTCAGTCAGCATTAGGGTTTTAAACCCTAAAATGAATTTTTCCTTTATTCAGTATTAGGGTTTTAAACCCTAAACTAAACTTTTTCCATTCAGTCAGCATTAGGGTTTTAAACCCTAAACTGAACTTTTTCCGTTTAGTCAGCATTAGGGTTTTAAACCCTAAACTGAACTTTTTCCGTTTAGTCAGCATTAGGGTTTTAAACCCTAAACTGAAATTTTTCCTTTAATCAGCATTAGGGTTTTAAACCCTAAACTGAACTTTTTCCATTCAGTCAGCATTAGGGTTTTAAACCCTAAACTGAACTTTTCCATTCAGTCAGCATTAGGGCTTTAAACCCTGAACTGAACTTTTACATTCATTCAGCATTAGGGTTTTAAACCCTGAACTAAACTTTTCCATTCAGTCAGCATTAGGGTTTTAAACCCTAAAGTGAACTTTTTCATTCAGTCAGCATTAGGGCTTTAAACCCTAAACTGAACTTTTCCATTCAGTCAGCATTAGGGTTTTAAACCCTAAACTGAACTTTTTCCTTTAATGAGCATTAGGGTTTTAAACCCTAAACTGAATTTTTCCATTCAGTCAGCATTAGAGTTTTAAACCCTGAAATGAACTTTTTATTCAGTCAGCATTAGGGTTTTAAACCCTAAACTGAATTTTTCCATTCAGTCAGCATTAGGGTTTTAAACCCTAAACTGAACTTTTTCCGTTTAGTCAGCATTAGGGTTTTAAACCCTAAACTGAAATTTTTCCCTTTAGTCAGCATTATGGTTTTAGACCCTAAACTGAAATTTTCCATTCAGTCAGCATTAGGGTTTTAAACCCTAAACTGAATTTTTCCTTTAATCAGTATTAGGGTTTTAAATAGTAAACTAAACTTTTTCCATTCAGTCAGCATTAGGGTTTTAAACCCTAAACTGAACTTTTTCCGTTTAGTCAGCATTAGGGTTTTAAACCCTAAACTGAAATTTTTCCTTTAATCAGCATTAGGGTTTTAAACCCTAAACTGAACTTTTTCCCTTTAGTCAGCATTAGGGTTTTAAACCCTAAACTGAATTTTTCCATTCAGTCAGCATTAGGGTTTTAAACCCTAAACTGAATTTTTCCTTTAATCAGTATTAGGGTTTTAAACCCTAAACTGAATTTTTCCATTCAGTCAGCATTAGGGTTTTAAACCCTAAACTGAATTTTTCCTTTAGTCAGCATTAGAGTTTTAAACCCTAAACTGAATTTTTCCATTCAGTCAGCATTAGGGTTTTAAACCCTAAACTGAATTTTTCCTTTAGTCGGCATTAGGGTTTTAAACCCTAAACTGAACTTTTCCATTCAGTCAGCATTAGGGTTTTAAACCCTAAACTGAACTTTTTCATTCAGTCAGCATTAGGGTTTTAAACCCTAAACTGAACTTTTTCCGTTTAGTCAGCATTAGGGTTTTAAACCCTAAACTGAACTTTTTCCTTTAATAAGCATTAGGGTTTTAAACCCTAAACTGAACTTTTTCCCTTTAGTCAGCATTAGGGTTTTAAACCCTAAACTGAATTTTTCCATTCAGTCAGCATTAGGGTTTTAAACCCTAAACTGAATTTTTCCTTTAATCAGTATTAGGGTTTTAAACCCTAAACTGAATTTTTCCATTCAGTCAGCATTAGGGTTTTAAACCCTAAAATGAATTTTTCCTTTATTCAGTATTAGGGTTTTAAACCCTAAACTAAACTTTTTCCATTCAGTCAGCATTAGGGTTTTAAACCCTAAACTGAACTTTTTCCGTTTAGTCAGCATTAGGGTTTTAAACCCTAAACTGAACTTTTTCCGTTTAGTCAGCATTAGGGTTTTAAACCCTAAACTGAAATTTTTCCTTTAATCAGCATTAGGGTTTTAAACCCTAAACTGAACTTTTTCCATTCAGTCAGCATTAGGGTTTTAAACCCTAAACTGAACTTTTCCATTCAGTCAGCATTAGGGCTTTAAACCCTGAACTGAACTTTTACATTCATTCAGCATTAGGGTTTTAAACCCTGAACTAAACTTTTCCATTCAGTCAGCATTAGGGTTTTAAACCCTAAAGTGAACTTTTTCATTCAGTCAGCATTAGGGCTTTAAACCCTAAACTGAACTTTTCCATTCAGTCAGCATTAGGGTTTTAAACCCTAAACTGAACTTTTTCCTTTAATGAGCATTAGGGTTTTAAACCCTAAACTGAATTTTTCCATTCAGTCAGCATTAGAGTTTTAAACCCTGAACTGAACTTTTTATTCAGTCAGCATTAGGGTTTTAAACCCTAAACTGAATTTTTCCATTCAGTCAGCATTAGGGTTTTAAACCCTAAACTGAATTTTCCTTTAATCAGTATTAGGGTTTTAAACCCTAAACTGAATTTTACCATTCAGTCAGCATTAGGGTTTTAAACCCTAAAATGAATTTTTCCTTTAGTCAGCATTAGGGTTTTAAACCCTAAACTGAACTCTTTCCTTTAATCAGGATTAGGGTTTTAAACCCTAAACTGAACTCTTTCCTTCCATTTAGTCAGCATTAGGGTTTTAAACCCTAAAGTGAACTTTTTCATTTAGTCAGCATTAGGGCTTTAAACCCTAAACTGAACTTTTTCCATTAAGTCAGCATTAGGGTTTTAAACCCTAAACTGAACTTTTTCCGTTTAGTTAGCATTAGGGTTTTAAACCCTAAACTGAACTTTTTCCTTTAATAAGCATTAGGGTTTTAAACCCTAAACTGAACTTTTTCCCTTTAGTCAGCATTAGGGTTTTAAACCCTAAACTGAATTTTTCCATTCAGTCAGCATTAGGGTTTTAAACCTTAAACTAAAATTTTCCTTTAATCAGTATTAGGGTTTTAAACCCTAAACTGAATTTTTCCATTCAGTCAGCATTAGGGTTTTAAACCCTAAACTGAATTTTTCCTTTAGTCAGCATTAGGGTTTTAAACCCTAAACTGAATTTTTCCATTCAGTCAGCATTAGGGTTTTAAACCCTAAACTGAATTTTTCCTTTAGTCAGCATTAGGGTTTTAAACCCTAAACTGAACTTTTCCATTCAGTCAGCATTAGGGTTTTAAACCCTAAACTGAACTTTTTCCATTCAGTCAGCATTAGGGTTTTAAACCCTAAACTGAACTTTTCCATTCAGTCAGCATTAGGGCTTTAAACCCTGAACTGAACTTTTCCATTCAGTCAGCATTAGGGTTTTAAACCCTGAACTGAACTTTTCCATTCAGTCAGCATTAGGGTTTTAAACCCTAAAGTGAACTTTTTCATTCAGTCAGCATTAGGGCTTTAAACCCTAAACTGAACTTTTTCCATTCAGACAGCATTAGGGTTTTAAACCCCAAACTGAACTTTTCCATTCAGTCAGCATTAGAGTTTTAAACCCTGAACTGAACTTTTTATTCAGTCAGCATTAGGGTTTTAAACCCTAAACTGAATTTTTCCATTCAGTCAGCATTAGGGTTTTAAACCCTAAACTGAATTTTCCTTTAATCAGTATTAGGGTTTTAAACCCTAAACTGAATTTTACCATTCAGTCAGCATTAGGGTTTTAAACCCTAAAATGAATTTTTCCTTTAGTCAGCATTAGGGTTTTAAACCCTAAACTGAACTCTTTCCTTTAATCAGGATTAGGGTTTTAAACCCTAAACTGAACTCTTTCCTTCCATTTAGTCAGCATTAGGGTTTTAAACCCTAAAGTGAACTTTTTCATTTAGTCAGCATTAGGGCTTTAAACCCTAAACTGAACTTTTTCCATTAAGTCAGCATTAGGGTTTTAAACCCTAAACTGAACTTTTTCCGTTTAGTTAGCATTAGGGTTTTAAACCCTAAACTGAACTTTTTCCTTTAATAAGCATTAGGGTTTTAAACCCTAAACTGAACTTTTTCCCTTTAGTCAGCATTAGGGTTTTAAACCCTAAACTGAATTTTTCCATTCAGTCAGCATTAGGGTTTTAAACCTTAAACTAAATTTTTCCTTTAATCAGTATTAGGGTTTTAAACCTTAAACTGAATTTTTCCATTCAGTCAGCATTAGGGTTTTAAACCCTAAACTGAATTTTTCCTTTAGTCAGCATTAGGGTTTTAAACCCTAAACTGAATTTTTCCATTCAGTCAGCATTAGGGTTTTAAACCCTAAACTGAATTTTTCCTTTAGTCAGCATTAGGGTTTTAAACCCTAAACTGAACTTTTCCATTCAGTCAGCATTAGGGTTTTAAACCCTAAACTGAACTTTTTCCATTCAGTCAGCATTAGGGTTTTAAACCCTAAACTGAACTTTTCCATTCAGTCAGCATTAGGGCTTTAAACCCTGAACTGAACTTTTCCATTCAGTCAGCATTAGGGTTTTAAACCCTGAACTGAACTTTTCCATTCAGTCAGCATTAGGGTTTTAAACCCTAAAGTGAACTTTTTCATTCAGTCAGCATTAGGGCTTTAAACTCTAAACTGAACTTTTCCATTCAGTCAGCATTAGGGTTTTAAACCCTAAACTGAACTTTTTCCTTTAATCAGCATTAGGGTTTTAAACCCTAAACTGAACTTTTCCATTCAGTCAGCATTAGAGTTTTAAACCCTAAACTGAACTTTTTCTATTCAGTCAGCATTAGGGTTTTAAACCCTAAACTGAACTTTTTCCTTTAATCAGCATTAGAGTTTTAAACCCTAAACTGAATTTTTCCATTCAGTCAGCATTAGGGTTTTAAACCCTAAACTGAACTTTTTCCTTTAATCAGCATTAGGGTTTTAAACCCTAAACTGAACTCTTTCCTTTAGTCAGCATTAGGGTTTTAAACCCTGAACTGAACTTTTCCATTCAGTCAGCATTAGGGTTTTAAACCCTAAAGTGAACTTTTTCATTCAGTCAGCATTAGGCCTTTAAACCCTAAACTGAACTTTTTCCATTCAGTCAGCATTAGGGTTTTAAACCCTAAACTGAACTTTTTCCTTTAACCAGCATTAGGGTTTTAAACCCTAAACTGAACTTTTCCATTCAGTCAGCATTAGAGTTTTAAACCCTGAACTGAACTTTTCATTCAGTCAGCATTAGGGTTTTAAACCCTAAACTGAATTTTTCCATACAGTCAGCATTAGGGTTTTAAACCCTAAACTGAATTTTACTTTAATCAGTATTAGGGTTTTAAACCCTAAACTGAACTTTTTCCTTTAACCAGCATTAGGGTTTTAAACCCTAAACTGAACTTTTCCATTCAGTCAGCATTAGAGTTTTAAACCCTGAACTGAACTTTTCATTCAGTCAGCATTAGGGTTTTAAACCCTAAACTGAATTTTTCCATACAGTCAGCATTAGGGTTTTAAACCCTAAACTGAATTTTCCTTTAATCAGTATTAGGGTTTTAAACCCTAAACTGAATTTTTCCATTCAGTCAGCATTAGGGTTTTAAACCCTAAACTGAATTTTTCCTTTAGGCAACATTAGGGTTTTAAACCCTAAACTGAATTTTTCCATTCAGTCAGCATTAGGGTTTTAAACCCTAAACTGAATTTTACCTTTAGTCAGCATTAGGGTTTTAAACCCTAAACTGAACTTTTTTCATTTAGTCAGCATTAGGGTTTTATACCATAAACTGAACTTTTTCCATATAGTCAGCATTAGGGTTTTAAACCCTAAACTAAACTTTTTCCATTAAGTCAGCATTAGGGTTTTAAACCCTAAACTGAACTTTTTCCGTTTAGTTAGCTTTAGGGTTTTAAACCCTAAACTGAACTTTTTCCTTTAATAAGCATTAGGGTTTTAAACCCTAAACTGAACTTTTTCCCTTTAGTCAGCATTAGGGTTTTAAACCCTAAACTGAATTTTTCCATTCAGTCAGCATTAGGGTTTTAAACCCTAAACTGAATTTTTCCTTTAATCAGTATTAGGGTTTTAAACCCTAAACTGAATTTTTCCATTCTGTCAGCATTAGGGTTTTAAACCCTAAACTGAATTTTTCCTTTAGTCAGCATTAGGGTTTTAAACCCTAAACTGAATTTTTCCATTCAGTCAGCATTAGGGTTTTAAACCCTAAACTGAATTTTTCCTTTAGTCAGCATTAGGGTTTTAAACCCTAAACTGAATTTTTCCATTCAGTCAGCATTAGGGTTTTAAACCCTAAACTGAATTTTTCCTTTAGTCAGCATTAGGGTTTTAAACCCTAAACTGAACTTTTCCATTCAGTCAGCATTAGGGTTTTAAACCCTAAACTGAACTTTTTCCATTCAGTCAGCATTAGGGTTTTAAACCCTAAACTGAACTCTTTCCTTTAGTCAGCATTAGGGTTTTAAACCCTAAACTGAACTTTTTCCATTCAGTCAGCATTAGGGTTTTAAACCCTAAACTGAACTTTTTCCATTCAGTCAGCATTAGGGCTTTAAACCCTAAACTGAACTTTTTCCTTCAATCAGCATTAGGGTTTTAAACCCTAAACTGAACTTTTCCATTCAGTCAGCATTAGAGTTTTAAACCCTGAACTGAACTTTTCCATTCAGTCAGCATTAGGGTTTTAAACCCTAAATTGAATTTTTCCATACAGTCAGCATTAGGGTTTTAAACCCTAAACTGAATTTTCCTTTAATCAGTATTAGGGTTTTAAACCCTAAACTGAATTTTTCCATTCAGTCAGCATTAGGGTTTTAAACCCTAAACTGAATTTTTCCTTTAGGCAGCATTAGGGTTTTAAACCCTAAACTGAATTTTTCCATTCAGTCAGCATTAGGGTTTTAAACCCTAAACTGAATTTTACCTTTAGTCAGCATTAAGGTTTTAAACCCTAAACTGAACTTTTTTCATTTAGTCAGCATTAGGGTTTTAAACCATAAACTGAACTTTTTCCATTTAGTCAGCATTAGGGTTTTAAACCCTAAACTAAACTTTTTCCATTAAGTCAGCATTAGGGTTTTAAACCCTAAACTGAACTTTTTCCGTTTAGTTAGCTTTAGGGTTTTAAACCCTAAACTGAACTTTTACCTTTAATAAGCATTAGGGTTTTAAACCCTAAACTGAACTTTTTCCCTTTAGTCAGCATTAGGGTTTTAAACCCTAAACTAAATTTTTCCATTCAGTCAGCATTAGGGCTTTAAACCCTAAAATGAATTTTTCCTTTAATCAATATTAGGGTTTTAAACCCTAAACTGAATTTTTCCATTCTGTCAGCATTAGGGTTTTAAACCCTAAACTGAATTTTTCCTTTAGTCAGCATTAGGGTTTTAAACCCTAAACTGAATTTTTCCATTCAGTCATCATTAGGGTTTTAAACCCTAAACTGAATTTTTCTTTTAGTCAGCATTAGGGTTTTAAACCCTAAACTGAACTTTTCCATTCAGTCAGCATTAGGGTTTTAAACCCTAAACTGAACTTTTTCCATTCAGTCAGCATTAGGGTTTTAAACCCTAAACTGAACTTTTCCATTCAGTCAGCATTAGGGCTTTAAACCCTGAACTGAACTTTTCCATTCAGTCAGCATTAGGGTTTTAAACCCTGAACTGAACTTTTCCATTCAGTCAGCATTAGGGTTTTAAACCCTAAAGTGAACTTTTTCATTCAGTCAGCATTAGGGCTTTAAACCCTAAACTGAACTTTTTCCTTTAATCAGCATTAGGGTTTTAAACCCTAAGCTGAACTTTTCCATTCAGTCAGCATTAGAGTTTTAAACCCTGAACTGAACTTTTTATTCAGTCAGCATTAGGGTTTTAAACCCTAAACTGAATTTTTCCATTCAGTCAGCATTAGGGTTTTAAACCCTAAACTGAATTTTCCTTTAATCAGTATTAGGGTTTTAAACCCTAAACTGAATTTTACCATTAAGTCAGCATTAGGGTTTTAAACCCTAAAATGAATTTTTCCTTTAGTCAGCATTAGGGTTTTAAACCCTAAACTGAACTCTTTCCTTTAATCACGATTAGGGTTTTAAACCCTAAACCGAACTCTTTCCTTCCATTTAGTCAGCATTAGGGTTTTAAACCCTAAAATGAACTTTTTCATTTAGTCAGCATTAGGGCTTTTAACCCTAAACTGAACTTTTTCCATTAAGTCAGCATTAGGGTTTAAACCCTAAACTGAACTTTTTCCTTTAATCAGCATTAGGGTTTTAAAACCTAAACTGAACTTTTCCATTCAGTCAGCATTAGAGTTTTAAACCCTGAACTGAACTTTTCATTCAGTCAGCATTAGGGTTTTAAACCCTAAACTGAATTTTTCCATACAGTCAGCATTAGGGTTTTAAACCCTAAACTGAATTTTCCTTTAATCAGTATTAGGGTTTTAAACCCTAAACTGAATTTTTCCATTCAGTCAGCATTAGGGTTTTAAACCCTAAACTGAATTTTTCCTTTAGGCAGCAATAGGGTTTTAAACCCTAAACTGAATTTTTCCATTCAGTCAGCATTAGGGTTTTAAACCCTAAACTGAATTTTACCTTTAGTCAGCATTAGGGTTTTAAACCCTAAACTGAACTTTTTTCATTTAGTCAGCATTAGGGTTTTAAACCATAAACTGAACTTTTTCCATTTAGTCAGCATTAGGGTTTTAAACCCTAAACTAAACTTTTTCCATTCAATCCGTATTAGACTTTTAAACCTTAAACTGAACTTTTCCTTTAATCAGCATTAGGGTTTTAAACCCTAAACTTAACTTTTCCATTCAGTCGGCATTAGGGTTTTAAACTCTGAACTGAACTTTTCCATTCAGTCAGCATTAGGGTTTTAAACCCTAAACTGAACTTTTTCATTCAATCAGCATTAGGGTTTTAAACCCTAAACTGAACTTTTTCCATTCAGTCAGCATTAGGGTTTTAAACCCTGAACTGAACTTTTCCATTCAGTCAGCATTAGGGTTTTAAACCCTAAATTGAATTTTTCCATACAGTCAGCATTAGGGTTTTAAACCCTAAACTGAATTTTCCTTTAATCAGTATTAGGGTTTTAAACCCTAAACTGAATTTTTCCATTCAGTCAGCATTAGGGTTTTAAACCCTAAACTGAATTTTTCCTTTAGGCAGCATTAGGGTTTTAAACCCTAAACTGAATTTTTCCATTCAGTCAGCATTAGGGTTTTAAACCCTAAACTGAATTTTACCTTTAGTCAGCATTAGGGTTTTAAACCCTAAACTGAACTTTTTTCATTTAGTCAGCATTAGGGTTTTAAACCATAAACTGAACTTTTTCCATTTAGTCAGCATTAGGGTTTTTAAACCCTAAACTAAACTTTTTCCATTCAATCCGTATTAGACTTTTAAACCTTAAACTGAACTTTTCCTTTAATCAGCATTAGGGTTTTAAACCCTAAACTTAACTTTTCCATTCAGTCAGCATTAGGGTTTTAAACTCTGAACTGAACTTTTCCATTCAGTCAGCATTAGGGTTTTAAACCCTAAACTGAACTTTTTCATTCAGTCAGCATTAGGGTTTTAAACCCTAAACTGAACTTTTTCCATTCAGTCAGCATTAGGGTTTTAAACCCTGAACTGAACTTTTCCATTCAGTCAGCATTAGGGTTTTAAACCCTAAAGTGAACTTTTTCATTCAGTCAGCATTAGGGCTTTAAACCCTAAACTGAATTTTTCCATTCAGTCAGCATTAGGGTTTTAAACCCTAAACTGAATTTTTCCTTTAATCAGTATTAGGGTTTTAAACCCTAAACTGAATTTTTCCATTCAGTCAGCATTAGGGTTTTAAACCCTAAACTGAATTTTTCCTTTAGTCAGCATTAGAGTTTTAAACCCTAAACTGAATTTTTCCATTCAGTCAGCATTAGGGTTTTAAACCCTAAACTGAATTTTTCCTTTAGTCAGCATTAGGGTTTTAAACCCTAAACTGAACTTTTCCATTCAGTCAGCATTAGGGTTTTAAACCCTAAACTGAACTTTTTCATTCAGTCAGCATTAGGGTTTTAAACCCTAAACTGAACTTTTTCCGTTTAGTCAGCATTAGGGTTTTAAACCCTAAACTGAACTTTTTCCTTTAATAAGCATTAGGGTTTTAAACCCTAAACTGAACTTTTTCCCTTTAGTCAGCATTAGGGTTTTAAACCCTAAACTGAATTTTTCCATTCAGTCAGCATTAGGGTTTTAAACCCTAAACTGAATTATTCCTTTAATCAGTATTAGGGTTTTAAACCCTAAACTGAATTTTTCCATTCAGTCAGCATTAGGGTTTTAAACCCTAAACTGAATTTTTCCTTTAGTCAGCATTAGAGTTTTAAACCCTAAACTGAATTTTTCCATTCAGTCAGCATTAGGGTTTTAAACCCTAAACTGAACTTTTTCCATTCAGTCAGCATTAGGGTTTTAAACCCTGAACTGAACTTTTCCATTCAGTCAGCATTAGGGTTTTAAACCCTAAAGTGAACTTTTTCATTCAGTCAGCATTAGGGCTTTAAACCCTAAACTGAATTTTTCCATTCAGTCAGCATTAGGGTTTTAAACCCTAAACTGAATTTTTCCTTTAATCAGTATTAGGGTTTTAAACCCTAAACTGAATTTTTCCATTCAGTCAGCATTAGGGTTTTAAACCCTAAACTGAATTTTTCCTTTAGTCAGCATTAGAGTTTTAAACCCTAAACTGAACTTTTTCCATTCAGTCAGCATTAGGGTTTTAAACCCTAAACTGAACTTTTCCATTCAGTCAGCATTAGGGCTTTAAACCCTGAACTGAACTTTTCCATTCAGTCAGCATTAGGGTTTTAAACCCTGAACTGAACTTTTCCATTCAGTCAGCATTAGGGTTTTAAACCCTAAAGTGAACTTTTTCATTCAGTCAGCATTAGGGCTTTAAACCCTAAACTGAACTTTTTCCTTTAATCAGCATTAGGGTTTTAAACCCTAAGCTGAACTTTTCCATTCAGTCAGCATTAGAGTTTTAAACCCTGAACTGAACTTTTTATTCAGTCAGCATTAGGGTTTTAAACCCTAAACTGAATTTTTCCATTCAGTCAGCATTAGGGTTTTAAACCCTAAACTGAATTTTCCTTTAATCAGTATTAGGGTTTTAAACCCTAAACTGAATTTTACCATTAAGTCAGCATTAGGGTTTTAAACCCTAAAATGAATTTTTCCTTTAGTCAGCATTAGGGTTTTAAACCCTAAACTGAACTCTTTCCTTTAATCACGATTAGGGTTTTAAACCCTAAACTGAACTCTTTCCTTCCATTTAATCAGCATTAGGGTTTTAAACCCTAAAATGAACTTTTTCATTTAGTCAGCATTAGGGCTTTTAACCCTAAACTGAACTTTTTCCATTAAGTCAGCATTAGGGTTTAAACCCTAAACTGAACTTTTTCCTTTAATCAGCATTAGGGTTTTAAACCCTAAACTGAACTTTTCCATTCAGTCAGCATTAGAGTTTTAAACCCTGAACTGAACTTTTCATTCAGTCAGCATTAGGGTTTTAAACCCTAAACTGAATTTTTCCATACAGTCAGCATTAGGGTTTTAAACCCTAAACTGAATTTTCCTTTAATCAGTATTAGGGTTTTAAACCCTAAACTGAATTTTTCCATTCAGTCAGCATTAGGGTTTTAAACCCTAAACTGAATTTTTCCTTTAGGCAGCAATAGGGTTTTAAACCCTAAACTGAATTTTTCCATTCAGTCAACATTAGGGTTTTAAACCCTAAACTGAATTTTACCTTTAGTCAGCATTAGGGTTTTAAACCCTAAACTGAACTTTTTTCATTTAGTCAGCATTAGGGTTTTAAACCATAAACTGAACTTTTTCCATTTAGTCAGCATTAGGGTTTTAAACCCTAAACTAAACTTTTTCCATTCAATCCGTATTAGACTTTTAAACCTTAAACTGAACTTTTCCTTTAATCAGCATTAGGGTTTTAAACCCTAAACTTAACTTTTCCATTCAGTCAGCATTAGGGTTTTAAACTCTGAACTGAACTTTTCCATTCAGTCAGCATTAGGGTTTTAAACCCTAAACTGAACTTTTTCATTCAATCAGCATTAGGGTTTTAAACCCTAAACTGAACTTTTTCCATTCAGTCAGCATTAGGGTTTTAAACCCTGAACTGAACTTTTCCATTCAGTCAGCATTAGGGTTTTAAACCCTAAATTGAATTTTTCCATACAGTCAGCATTAGGGTTTTAAACCCTAAACTGAATTTTCCTTTAATCAGTATTAGGGTTTTAAACCCTAAACTGAATTTTTCCATTCAGTCAGCATTAGGGTTTTAAACCCTAAACTGAATTTTTCCTTTAGGCAGCATTAGGGTTTTAAACCCTAAACTGAATTTTTCCATTCAGTCAGCATTAGGGTTTTAAACCCTAAACTGAATTTTACCTTTAGTCAGCATTAGGGTTTTAAACCCTAAACTGAACTTTTTTCATTTAGTCAGCATTAGGGTTTTAAACCATAAATTGAACTTTTTATATTTAGTCAGCATTAGGGTTTTAAACCCTAAACTAAACTTTTTCCATTCAATCCGTATTAGACTTTTAAACCTTAAACTGAACTTTTCCTTTAATCAGCATTAGGGTTTTAAACCCTAAACTTAACTTTTCCATTCAGTCAGCATTAGGGTTTTAAACTCTGAACTGAACTTTTCCATTCAGTCAGCATTAGGGTTTTAAACCCTAAACTGAACTTTTTCATTCAGTCAGCATTAGGGTTTTAAACCCTAAACTGAACTTTTTCCATTCAGTCAGCATTAGGGTTTTAAACCCTGAACTGAACTTTTCCATTCAGTCAGCATTAGGGTTTTAAACCCTAAAGTGAACTTTTTCATTCAGTCAGCATTAGGGCTTTAAACCCTAAACTGAATTTTTCCATTCAGTCAGCATTAGGGTTTTAAACCCTAAACTGAATTTTTCCTTTAATCAGTATTAGGGTTTTAAACCCTAAACTGAATTTTTCCATTCAGTCAGCATTAGGGTTTTAAACCCTAAACTGAATTTTTCCTTTAGTCAGCATTAGAGTTTTAAACCCTAAACTGAATTTTTCCATTCAGTCAGCATTAGGGTTTTAAACCCTAAACTGAATTTTTCCTTTAGTCAGCATTAGGGTTTTAAACCCTAAACTGAACTTTTCCATTCAGTCAGCATTAGGGTTTTAAACCCTAAACTGAACTTTTTCATTCAGTCAGCATTAGGGTTTTAAACCCTAAACTGAACTTTTTCCGTTTAGTCAGCATTAGGGTTTTAAACCCTAAACTGAACTTTTTCCTTTAATCAGAATAAGGGTTTTAAACCCTAAACTGAACTTTTTCCCTTTAGTCAGCATTAGGGTTTTAAACCCTAAACTGAAATTTTCCATTCAGTCAGCATTAGGGTTTTCAACCCTAAACTGAATTATTCCTTTAATCAGTATTAGGGTTTTAAACCCTAAACTGAATTTTTCCATTCAGTCAGCATTAGGGTTTTAAACCCTAAACTGAATTTTTCCTTTAGTCAGCATTAGAGTTTTAAACCCTAAACTGAATTTTTCCATTCAGTCAGCATTAGGGTTTTAAACCCTAAACTGAACTTTTTCCGTTTAGTCAGCATTAGGGTTTAAAACCCTAAACTGGACTTTTCCATTCAGTCAGCATTAGGGTTTTAAACCCTAAACTGAACTTTTTCCATTCAGTCAGCATTAGGGTTTTAAACCCTAAACTGAACTTTTCCATTCAGTCAGCATTAGGGCTTTAAACCCTGAACTGAACTTTTCCATTCAGTCAGCATTAGGGTTTTAAACCCTGAACTGAACTTTTCCATTCAGTCAGCATTAGGGTTTTAAACCCTAAACTGAACTTTTTCCATTCAGTCAGCATTAGGGTTTTAAACCCTAAACTGAACTTTTCCATTCAGTCAGCATTAGGGTTTTAAACCCTAAACTGAACTTTTTCCTTTAATCAGCATTAGGGTTTTAAACCCTAAACTGAACTTTTCCATTCAGTCAGCATTAGAGTTTTAAACCCTGAACTGAACTTTTTATTCAGTCAGCATTAGGGTTTTAAACCCTAAACTGAATTTTTCCATTCAGTCAGCATTAGGGTTTTAAACCCTAAACTGAATTTTCCTTTAATCAGTATTAGGGTTTTAAACCCTAAACTGAATTTTTCCATTCAGTCAGCATTAGGGTTTTAAACCCTAAACTGAATTTTTCCTTTAGTCAGCATTAGGGTTTTAAACCCTAAACTGAACTTTTCCATTCAGTCAGCATTAGGGTTTTAAACCCTAAACTGAACTTTTCCATTCAGTCAGCATTAGGGCTTTAAACCCTAAACTGAACTTTTCCATTCAGTCAGCATTAGGGTTTTTAACCCTGAACTGAACTTTTCCATTCAGTCAGCATTAGGGTTTTAAACCCTAAAGTGAACTTTTTCATTCAGTCATCATTAGGGCTTTAAACCCTAAACTGAACTTTTTCCATTCAGTCAGCATTAGGGTTTTAAACCCTAAACTGAACTTTTTCCTTTAATCAGCATTAGGGTTTTTAACCCTAAACTGAACTTTTTCATCCAGTCAGCATTAGGGTTTTAAACCCTAAACTGAACTTTTTCCATTCAGTCAGCATTAGGGTTTTAAACCCTAAACTGAACTTTTTCCATTCAGTCAGCATTAGGGTTTTAAACCCTAAACTGAAATTTTTCCTTTAATCAGCATTAGGGTTTTAAACCCTAAACTGAACTTTTTCCATTCAGTCAGCATTAGGGTTTTAAACCCTAAACTGAACTTTTCCTTTCAGTCAGCATTAAGGTTTTAAACCCTGAACTGAACTTTTCCATTCAGTCAGCATTAGGGTTTTAAACCCTGAACTGAACTTTTCCATTCAGTCAGCATTAGGGTTTTAAACCCTAAAGTGAACTTTTTCATTCAGTCAGCATTAGGGCTTTAAACCCTAAACTGAACTTTTTCCATTCAGACAGCATTAGGGTTTTAAACCCCAAACTGAACTTTTTCCTTTAATCAGCATTAGGGTTTTAAACCATAAACTGAACTTTTCCATTCAGTCAGCATTAGAGTTTTAAACCCTGAACTGAACTTTTTATTCAGTCAGCATTAGGGTTTTAAACCCTAAACTGAATTTTTCCATTCAGTCAGCATTAGGGTTTTAAACCCTAAACTGAATTTTCCTTTAATCAGTATTAGGGTTTTAAACCATAAACTGAATTTTTCCATTCAGTCAGCATTAGGGTTTTAAACCCTAAACTGAATTTTTCCTTTAGTCAGCATTAGGGTTTTAAACCCTAAACTGAACTCTTTCCTTTAATCAGGATTAGGGTTTTAAACCCTAAATTGAACTATTTCCTTACATTTAGTCAGCATTAAGGTTTTAAACCCTAAACTGAACTCCTTCTTTTTTGTCAGCATTAGGGTTTTAAACCCTAAACTGAACTTTTTTCATTTAGTCAGCATTAGGGTTTTAAACCATAAACTGAACTTTTTCCATTTAGTTAGCATTAGGGTATTAAACCCTAAACTAAACTTTTTCCATTCAATCAGTATTAGGGTTTTAAATCTTAAACAGAACTTTTCGTTTAATCAGCATTATGGTTTTAAACCCTAAACTTAACTTTTCCATTCAGTCAGCATTAGAGTTTTAAACCCTGAACTGAACTTTTCCATTCAGTCAGCATTAGGGTTTTAAACCATAAACTAAACTTTTTCATTCAGTCAGCATTAGGGTTTTAAACCCTAAACTGAACTTTTTTCATTCAGTCAGCATTAGGGTTTTAAACCCTGAACTGAACTTTTCCATTCAGTCAGCATTAGGGTTTTTAACCCTAAACTGAACCTTTTCATTCAGTCAGCATTAGGGTTTTAAACCCTAAACTGATCTTTTTCCCTTCAGTCAGCATTAGGGTTTTAAACCCTAAACTGAACTTTTTCCGTTTAGTCAGCATTAGGGTTTTAAACCCTAAACTGAAATTTTTCCTTTAATCAGCATTAGGGTTTTAAACCTTAAACTGAACTTTTTCCCTTTAGTCAGCATTAGGGTTTTAAACCCTAAACTGAATTTTTCCATTCAGTCAGCATTAGGGTTTTAAACCCTAAACTGAATTTTTCCTTTAATCAGTATTAGGGTTTTAAACCCTAAACTGAATTTTTCCATTCAGTCACCATTAGGGTTTTAAACCCTAAACTGAATTTTTCCTTTAGTCAGCATTAGAGTTTTAAACCCTAAACTGAATTTTTCCATTCAGTTAGCATTAGGGTTTTAAACCCTAAACTGAATTTTTCCTTTAGTCAGCATTAGGGTTTTAAACCCTAAACTGAACTTTTTCATTCAGTCAGCATTAGGGTTTTAAACTCTAAACTGAACTTTTTCCATTCAGTCAGCATTAGGGTTTTAAACCCTAAACTGAACTTTTTCCGTTTAGTCAGCATTAGGGTTTTAAACCCTAAACTGAACTTTTTTCTTTAATCAGCATTAGGGTTTTAAACCCTAAACTGAACTTTTTCCCTTTAGTCAGCATTAGGGTTTTAAACCCTAAACTAAATTTTTCCAGTCAGTCAGCATTAGTGTTTTAAACCCTAAACTGAATTTTTCCTTTAATAAGTATTAGGGTTTTAAACCCTAAACTGAATTTTTCCATACAGTCAGCATTAGGGTTTTAAACACTAAACTGAATTTTTCCTTTAGACAGTATTAGGGTTTTAAACCCTAAACTGAACTTTTCCATTCAGTCAGCATTAGGGTTTTAAACCTTAAACTGAACTTTTTCCTTCAGTCAGCATTAGGGTTTTAAACCCTAAACTGAACTTTTTCCGTTTAGTCAGCATTAGGGTTTTAAACCCTAAACTGAACTTTTTCCTTTAATAAGCATTAGGGTTTTAAACCCTAAACTGAACTTTTTCCCTTTAGTCAGCATTAGGGTTTTAAACCCTAAACTGAATTTTTCCATTCAGTCAGCATTAGGGTTTTAAACCCTAAACTGAATTTTTCCTTTAATCAGTATTAGGGTTTTAAACCCTAAACTGAATTTTTCCATTCAGTCAGCATTAGGGTTTTAAACCCTAAACTTAATTTTTCCTTTAGTCAGCATTAGGGTTTTAAACCCTAAACTGAATTTTTCCATTCAGTCAGCATTAGGGTTTTAAACCCTAAACTGAATTTTTCCTTTAGTCAGCATTAGGGTTTTAAACCCTAAACTGAACTTTTCCATTCAGTCAGCATTAGGGTTTTAAACCCTAAACTGAACTTTTTCCATTCAGTCAGCATTAGGGTTTTAAACCCTAAACTGAACTTTTTCCGTTCAGTCAGCATTAGGGTTTTAAACCCTAAACTGAACTTTTTCCTTTAATAAGCATTTGGGTTTTAAACCCTAAACTGAACTTTTTCCCTTTAGTCAGCATTAGGGTTTTAAATCCTAAACTGAATTTTTCCATTCAGTCAGCATTAGGGTTTTCAACCCTAAACTGAATTTTTCCTTTAATCAGTATTAGGGTTTTAAACCCTAAACTGAGTTTTTCCATTCAGTCAGCATTAGGGTTTTAAACCCTAAACTGAATTTTTCCTTTACTCAGCATTAGGGTTTTAAACCCTAAACTGAATTTTTCCATTCAGTCAGCATTAGGGTTTTAAACCCTAAACTGAATTTTTCCTTTAGTCAGCATTAGGGTTTTAAACCCTAAACTTAAGTTTTCCATTCAGTCAGCATTAGGGTTTTAAACCCTAAACTGAACTTTTTCCATTCAGTCAGCATTAGGGTTTTAAACCCTAAACTGAACTTTTCCATTCAGTCAGCATTAGGGCTTTAAACCCTAAACTGAACTTTTCCATTCAGTCAGCATTAGGGTTTTTAACCCTGAACTGAACTTTTCCATTCAGTCAGCATTAGGGTTTTAAACCCTAAAGTGAACTTTTTCATTCAGTCAGCATTAGGGCTTTAAACCCTAAACTGAACTTTTTCCATTCAGTCAGCAATAGGGTTTTAAACCCTAAACTGAACTTTTTCCTTTAATTAGCATTAGGGTTTTAAACCCTAAACTGAACTTTTCCATTCAGTCAGCATTAGAGTTTTAAACCCTGAACTGAACTTTTTATTCAGTCAGCATTAGGGTTTTAAAGCCTAAACTGAATTTTTCCATTCAGTCAGCATTAGGGTTTTAAACCCTAAACTGAATTTTCCTTTAATCAGTATTAGGGTTTTAAACCTTAAACTGAATTTTACCATTCAGTCAGCATTAGGGTTTAAAACCCTAAAATGAATTTTTCCTTTAGTCAGCATTAGGGTTTTAAACCCTAAACTGAACTCTTTCCTTTAATCAGGATTAGGGTTTTAAACCCTAAACTGAACTCTTTCCTTCCATTTAGTCAGCATTAGGGTTTTAAACCCAAAACTGAACTCCTTCTATTTAGTCAGCATTAGGGTTTTAAACCCTAAAATGAACTTTTTTCATTTAGTCAGCATTAGGGTTTTAAACCATAAACTGAACTTTTTCCATTTAGTCAGCATTAGGGTTTTAAACCTTAAACTAAACTTTTTCCATTCAATCAATATTAGGGTTTTAAATCTTAAACAGAACTTTTCCTTTAATCAGCATTATAGTTTTAAACCCTAAACTTAACTTTTCCATTCAGTCAGGATTAGGGTTTTAAACCCTGAACTGAACTTTTCCATTCAGTCAGCATTAGGGTTTTAAACCATAAACTGAACTTTTTCATTCAGTCAGCATTAGGGTTTTAAACCCTAAACTGAACTTTTTCCATTCAGTCAGCATTAGGGTTTTAAACCCTGAACTGAACTTTTCCATTCAGTCAGCATTAGGGTTTTAAACCATAAACTGAACTTTTTCATTCAGTCAGCATTAGGGTTTTAAACCCTAAACTGAACTTTTTCCATTCAGTCAGCATTAGGGTTTTAAACCCTAAACTGAACTTTTTCCGTTTAGTCAGCATTAGGGTTTTAAACCCTAAACTGAAATTTTTCCTTTAATCAGCATTAGGGTTTTAAACCCTAAACTGAACTTTTTCCATTCAGTCAGCATTAGGGTTTTAAACCCTAAACTGAACTTTTCCATTCAGTCAGCATTAGGGCTTTAAACCCTGAACTGAACTTTTCCATTCAGTCAGCATTAGGGTTTTAAACCCTAAAGTGAACTTTTTCATTCAGTCAGCATTAGGGCTTTAAACCCTAAACTGAACTTTTTCCATTCAGACAGCATTAGGGTTTTAAACCCCAAACTGAACTTTTTCCTTTAATCAGCATTAGGGTTTTAAACCATAAACTGAACTTTTCCATTCAGTCAGCATTAGAGTTTTAAACCCTGAACTGAACTTTTTATTCAGTCAGCATTAGGGTTTTAAACCCTAAACTGAATTTTTCCATTCAGTCAGCATTAGGGTTTTAAACCCTAAACTGAATTTTCCTTTAATCAGTATTAGGGTTTTAAACCCTAAACTGAATTTTTCCATTCAGTCAGCATTAGGGTTTTAAACCCTAAACTGAATTTTCCCTTTAGTCAGCATTAGGGTTTTAAACCCTAAACTAAATTTTTCCATTCAGTCAGCATTAGGGTTTTAAACCCTAAACTGAATTTTTCCTTTAATCAGTATTAGGGTTTTAAACCCTAAACTGAATTTTTCCATTCAGTCAGCATTAGGGTTTTAAACCCTAAACTGAATTTTTCCTTTAGTCAGCATTAGGGTTTTAAACCCTAAACTGAATTTTTCCATTCAGTCAGCATTAGGGTTTTAAACCCTAAACTGAATTTTTCCATTCAGTCAGCATTAGGGTTTTAAACCCTAAAGTGAACTTTTTCATTCAGTCAGCATTAGGGCTTTAAACCCTAAACTGAACTTTTTCCATTCAGACAGCATTAGGGTTTTAAACCCCAAACTGAACTTTTTCCTTTAATCAGCATTAGGGTTTTAAACCATAAACTGAACTTTTCCATTCAGTCAGCATTAGAGTTTTAAACCCTGAACTGAACTTTTTATTCAGTCAGCATTAGGGTTTTAAACCCTAAACTGAATGTTTCCATTCAGTCAGCATTAGGGTTTTAAACCCTAAACTGAATTTTCCTTTAATCAGTATTAGGGTTTTAAACCCTAAACTGAATTTTTCCATTCAGTCAGCATTAGGGTTTTAAACCCTAAACTGAATTTTCCCTTTAGTCAGCATTAGGGTTTTAAACCCTAAACTAAATTTTTCCATTCAGTCAGCATTAGGGTTTTAAACCCTAAACTGAAATTTTTCTTTTAATCAACATTAGGGTTTTAAACCCTAAACTGAACTTTTTCCATTCAGTCAGCATTAGGGTTTTAAACCCTAAACTGAACTTTTCCATTCAGTCAGCATTAGGGCTTTAAACCCTGAACTGAACTTTTCCATTCAGTCAGCATTAGGGTTTTAAACCCTAAAGTGAACTTTTTCATTCAGTCAGCATTAGGGCTTTAAACCCTAAACTGAACTTTTTCCATTCAGACAGCATTAGGGTTTTAAACCCCAAACTGAATTTTTTCCTTTAATCAGCATTAGGGTTTTAAACCATAAACTGAACTTTTCCATTCAGTCAGCATTAGAGTTTTAAACCCTGAACTGAACTTTTTATTCAGTCAGCATTAGGGTTTTAAACCCTAAACTGAATTTTTCCATTCAGTCAGCATTAGGGTTTTAAACCCTAAACTGAATTTTCCTTTAATCAGTATTAGGGTTTTAAACCCTAAACTGAATTTTTCCATTCAGTCAGCATTAGGGTTTTAAACCCTAAACTGAATTTTTCCATTCAGTCAGCATTAGGGTTTTAAACCTTAAACTGAACTTTTTCCTTCAGTCAGCATTAGGGTTTTAAACCCTAAACTGAACTTTTTCCGTTTAGTCAGCATTAGGGTTTTAAACCCTAAACTGAACTTTTTCCTTTAATAAGCATTAGGGTTTTAAACCCTAAACTGAACTTTTTCCCTTTAGTCAGCATTAGGGTTTTAAACCCTAAACTGAATTTTTCCATTCAGTCAGCATTAGGGTTTTAAACCCTAAACTGAATTTTTCCTTTAGTCAGCATTAGGGTTTTAAACCTTAAACTGAACTTTTCCATTCAGTCAGCATTAGGGTTTTAAACCCTAAACTGAACTTTTTCAATTCAGTCAGCATTAGGGTTTTAAACCCTAAACTGAACTTTTTCCGTTCAGTCAGCATTAGGGTTTTAAACCCTAAACTGAACTTTTTCCTTTAATAAGCATTAGGGTTTTAAACCCTAAACTGAACTTTTTCCCTTTAGTCAGCATTAGGGTTTTAAATCCTAAACTGAATTTTTCCATTCAGTCAGCATTAGGGTTTTAAACCCTAAACTGAATTTTCCTTTAATCAGTATTAGGGTTTTAAACCCTAAACTGAATTTTTCCATTCAGTCAGCATTAGGGTTTTAAACCCTAAACTGAATTTTTCCTTTAGTCAGCATTAGGGTTTTAAACCCTAAACTGAATTTTTCCATTCAGTCAGCATTAGGGTTTTAAACCCTAAACTGAATTTTTCCTTTAGTCAGCATTAGGGTTTTAAACCCTAAACTTAAGTTTTCCATTCAGTCAGCATTAGGGTTTTAAACCCTAAACTGAACTTTTTCCATTCAGTCAGCATTAGGGTTTTAAACCCTAAACTGAACTTTTCCATTCAGTCAGCATTAGGGCTTTAAACCCTAAACTGAACTTTTCCATTCAGTCAGCATTAGGGTTTTTAACCCTGAACTGAACTTTTCCATTCAGTCAGCATTAGGGTTTTAAACCCTAAAGTGAACTTTTTCATTCAGTCAGCATTAGGGCTTTAAACCCTAAACTGAACTTTTTCCATTCAGTCAGCATTAGGGTTTTAAACCCTAAACTGAACTTTTTATTCAGTCAGCATTAGGGTTTTAAAGCCTAAACTGAATTTTTCCATTCAGTCAGCATTAGGGTTTTAAACCCTAAACTGAATTTTCCTTTAATCAGTATTAGGGTTTTAAACCTTAAACTGAATTTTACCATTCAGTCAGCATTAGGGTTTAAAACCCTAAAATGAATTTTTCCTTTAGTCAGCATTAGGGGTTTAAACCCTAAACTGAACTCTTTCCTTTAATCAGGATTAGGGTTTTAAACCCTAAACTGAACTCTTTCCTTCCATTTAGTCAGCATTAGGGTTTTAAACCCAAAACTGAACTCCTTCTATTTAGTCAGCATTAGGGTTTTAAACCCTAAACTGAACTTTTTTCATTTAGTCAGCATTAGGGTTTTAAACCATAAACTGAACTTTTTCCATTTAGTCAGCATTAGGGTTTTAAACCTTAAACTAAACTTTTTCCATTCAATCAATATTAGGGTTTTAAATCTTAAACAGAACTTTTCCTTTAATCAGCATTATGGTTTTAAACCCTAAACTTAACTTTTCCATTCAGTCAGCATTAGGGTTTTAAACCCTGAACTGAACTTTTCCATTCAGTCAGCATTAGGGTTTTAAACCATAAACTGAACTTTTTCATTCAGTCAGCATTAGGGTTTTAAACCCTAAACTGAACTTTTTCCATTCAGTCAGCATTAGGGTTTTAAACCCTGAACTGAACTTTTCCATTCAGTCAGCATTAGGGTTTTTAACCCTAAACTGAACTTTTTCATTCAGTCAGCATTAGGGTTTTAAACCCTAAACTGAACTTTTTCCATTCAGTCAGCATTAGGGTTTTAAACCCTGAACTGAACTTTTCCATTCAGTCAGCATTAGGGTTTTTAACCCTAAACTGAACTTTTTCATTCAGTCAGCATTAGGGTTTTAAACCCTAAACTGAACTTTTTCCATTCATTCAGCATTAGGGTTTTAAACCCTAAACTGAACTTTTTCCGTTTAGTCAGCATTAGGGTTTTAAACCCTAAACTGAAATTTTTCCTTTAATTAGCATTAGGGTTTTAAACCCTAAACTGAACTTTTTCCCTTTAGTCAGCATTAGGGTTTTAAACCCTAAACTGAATTTTTCCATTTAGTCAGCATTAGGGTTTTAAACCCTAAACTGAATTTTTCCTTTAATCAGTATTAGGGTTTTAAACACTAAACTGAATTTTTCCATTCAGTCAGCATTAGGGTTTTAAACCCTAAACTGAATTTTTCCTTTAGTCAGCATTAGAGTTTTAAACCCTAAACTGAATTTTTCCATTCAGTTAGCATTACGGTTTTAAACCCTAAACTGAATTTTTCTTTTAGTCAGCATTATGGTTTTAAACCCTAAACTGAACTTTTCCATTCAGTCAACATTAGGGTTTTAAACCCTAAACTGAACTTTTTCATTCAGTCAGCATTAGGGTTTTAAACCCTAAACTGAACTTTTTCCATTCAGTCAGCATTAGGGTTTTAAATCCTAAATTGAACTTTTTCCGTTTAGTCAGCATTAGGGTTTTAAACCCTAAACTGAACTTTTTCCTTTAATCAGCATTAGGGTTTTAAACCCTAAACTAAACTTTTTCCCTTTAGTCAGCATTAGGGTTTTAAACCCTAAACTGAATTTTTCCAGTCAGTCAGCATTAGTGTTTTAAACCCTAAACTGAATTTTTCCTTTAATCAGTATTAGGGTTTTAAACCCTAAACTGAATGTTTCCATACAGTCAGCATTAGGGTTTTAAACACTAAACTGAATTTTTCTTTTAGTCAGCATTAGGGTTTTAAACCCTAAACTGAATTTTTCCATTCAGCCAGCATTATGGTTTTAAACCCTAAACTGAACTTTTCCATTCAGTCAGCATTAGGGTTTTAAACCCTAAACTGAACTTTTCCATTCAGTCAGCATTAGGGTTTTAAACCATAAACTGAACTTTTTCATTCAGTCAGCATTAGGGTTTTAAACCCTAAACTGAACTTTTTCCATTCAGTCAGCATTAGGGTTTTAAACCCTGAACTGAACTTTTCCATTCAGTCAGCATTAGGGTTTTTAAACCATAAACTGAACTTTTTCATTCAGTCAGCATTAGGGTTTTAAACCCTAAACTGAACTTTTTCCATTCAGTCAGCATTAGGGTTTTAAACCCTAAACTGAACTTTTTCCGTTTAGTCAGCATTAGGGTTTTAAACCCTAAACTGAAATTTTTCCTTTAATCAGCATTAGGGTTTTAAACCCTAAACTGAACTTTTTCCATTCAGTCAGCATTAGGGTTTTAAACCCTAAACTGAACTTTTCCATTCAGTCAGCATTAGGGCTTTAAACCCTGAACTGAACTTTTCCATTCAGTCAGCATTAGGGTTTTAAACCCTAAAGTGAACTTTTTCATTCAGTCAGCATTAGGGCTTTAAACCCTAAACTGAACTTTTTCCATTCAGACAGCATTAGGGTTTTAAACCCCAAACTGAACTTTTTCCTTTAATCAGCATTAGGGTTTTAAACCATAAACTGAACTTTTCCATTCAGTCAGCATTAGAGTTTTAAACCCTGAACTGAACTTTTTATTCAGTCAGCATTAGGGTTTTAAACCCTAAACTGAATTTTTCCATTCAGTCAGCATTAGGGTTTTAAACCCTAAACTGAATTTTCCTTTAATCAGTATTAGGGTTTTAAACCCTAAACTGAATTTTTCCATTCAGTCAGCATTAGGGTTTTAAACCCTAAACTGAATTTTCCCTTTAGTCAGCATTAGGGTTTTAAACCCTAAACTAAATTTTTCCATTCAGTCAGCATTAGGGTTTTAAACCCTAAACTGAATTTTTCCTTTAATCAGTATTAGGGTTTTAAACCCTAAACTGAATTTTTCCATTCAGTCAGCATTAGGGTTTTAAACCCTAAACTGAATTTTTCCTTTAGTCAGCATTAGGGTTTTAAACCCTAAACTGAATTTTTCCATTCAGTCAGCATTAGGGTTTTAAACCCTAAACTGAATTTTTCCATTCAGTCAGCATTAGGGTTTTAAACCCTAAAGTGAACTTTTTCATTCAGTCAGCATTAGGGCTTTAAACCCTAAACTGAACTTTTTCCATTCAGACAGCATTAGGGTTTTAAACCCCAAACTGAACTTTTTCCTTTAATCAGCATTAGGGTTTTAAACCATAAACTGAACTTTTCCATTCAGTCAGCATTAGAGTTTTAAACCCTGAACTGAACTTTTTATTCAGTCAGCATTAGGGTTTTAAACCCTAAACTGAATTTTTCCATTCAGTCAGCATTAGGGTTTTAAACCCTAAACTGAATTTTCCTTTAATCAGTATTAGGGTTTTAAACCCTAAACTGAATTTTTCCATTCAGTCAGCATTAGGGTTTTAAACCCTAAACTGAATTTTCCCTTTAGTCAGCATTAGGGTTTTAAACCCTAAACTAAATTTTTCCATTCAGTCAGCATTAGGGTTTTAAACCCTA
Organism: Nicotiana sylvestris; assembly: GCF_000393655.2. Taxonomy (NCBI): domain Eukaryota; kingdom Viridiplantae; phylum Streptophyta; class Magnoliopsida; order Solanales; family Solanaceae; genus Nicotiana; species Nicotiana sylvestris. Next base: position 55,879,120 of record NC_091060.1, on the reverse strand, counting down.
AACTGAAATTTTTCCTTTAATCAGCATTAGGGTTTTAAACCCTAAACTGAACTTTTTCCATTCAGTCAGCATTAGGGTTTTAAACCCTAAACTGAACTTTTTCCTTTAATAAGCATTAGGGTTTTAAACCCTAAACTGAACTTTTTCCCTTTAGTCAGCATTAGGGTTTTAAACCCTAAACTGAATTTTTCCATTCAGTCAGCATTAGGGTTTTAAACCCTAAACTGAATTTTTCCTTTAATCAGTATTAGGGTTTTAAACCCTAAACTGAATTTTTCCATTCAGTCAGCATTAGGGTTTTAAACCCTAAACTTAATTTTTCCTTTAGTCAGCATTAGGGTTTTAAACCCTAAACTGAATTTTTCCATTCAGTCAGCATTAGGGTTTTAAACCCTAAACTGAATTTTTCCTTTAGTCAGCATTAGGGTTTTAAACCCTAAACTGAACTTTTCCATTCAGTCAGCATTAGGGTTTTAAACCCTAAACTGAACTTTTTCCATTCAGTCAGCATTAGGGTTTTAAACCCTAAACTGAACTTTTTCCGTTCAGTCAGCATTAGGGTTTTAAACCCTAAACTGAACTTTTTCCTTTAATAAGCATTTGGGTTTTAAACCCTAAACTGAACTTTTTCCCTTTAGTCAGCATTAGGGTTTTAAATCCTAAACTGAATTTTTCCATTCAGTCAGCATTAGGGTTTTCAACCCTAAACTGAATTTTTCCTTTAATCAGTATTAGGGTTTTAAACCCTAAACTGAGTTTTTCCATTCAGTCAGCATTAGGGTTTTAAACCCTAAACTGAATTTTTCCTTTACTCAGCATTAGGGTTTTAAACCCTAAACTGAATTTTTCCATTCAGTCAGCATTAGGGTTTTAAACCCTAAACTGAATTTTTCCTTTAGTCAGCATTAGGGTTTTAAACCCTAAACTTAAGTTTTCCATTCAGTCAGCATTAGGGTTTTAAACCCTAAACTGAACTTTTTCCATTCAGTCAGCATTAGGGTTTTAAACCCTAAACTGAACTTTTCCATTCAGTCAGCATTAGGGCTTTAAACCCTAAACTGAACTTTTCCATTCAGTCAGCATTAGGGTTTTTAACCCTGAACTGAACTTTTCCATTCAGTCAGCATTAGGGTTTTAAACCCTAAAGTGAACTTTTTCATTCAGTCAGCATTAGGGCTTTAAACCCTAAACTGAACTTTTTCCATTCAGTCAGCAATAGGGTTTTAAACCCTAAACTGAACTTTTTCCTTTAATTAGCATTAGGGTTTTAAACCCTAAACTGAACTTTTCCATTCAGTCAGCATTAGAGTTTTAAACCATGAACTGAACTTTTTATTCAGTCAGCATTAGGGTTTTAAAGCCTAAACTGAATTTTTCCATTCAGTCAGCATTAGGGTTTTAAACCCTAAACTGAATTTTCCTTTAATCAGTATTAGGGTTTTAAACCTTAAACTGAATTTTACCATTCAGTCAGCATTAGGGTTTAAAACCCTAAAATGAATTTTTCCTTTAGTCAGCATTAGGGTTTTAAACCCTAAACTGAACTCTTTCCTTTAATCAGGATTAGGGTTTTAAACCCTAAACTGAACTCTTTCCTTCCATTTAGTCAGCATTAGGGTTTTAAACCCAAAACTGAACTCCTTCTATTTAGTCAGCATTAGGGTTTTAAACCCTAAAATGAACTTTTTTCATTTAGTCAGCATTAGGGTTTTAAACCATAAACTGAACTTTTTCCATTTAGTCAGCATTAGGGTTTTAAACCTTAAACTAAACTTTTTCCATTCAATCAATATTAGGGTTTTAAATCTTAAACAGAACTTTTCCTTTAATCAGCATTATAGTTTTAAACCCTAAACTTAACTTTTCCATTCAGTCAGGATTAGGGTTTTAAACCCTGAACTGAACTTTTCCATTCAGTCAGCATTAGGGTTTTAAACCATAAACTGAACTTTTTCATTCAGTCAGCATTAGGGTTTTAAACCCTAAACTGAACTTTTTCCATTCAGTCAGCATTAGGGTTTTAAACCCTGAACTGAACTTTTCCATTCAGTCAGCATTAGGGTTTTTAAACCATAAACTGAACTTTTTCATTCAGTCAGCATTAGGGTTTTAAACCCTAAACTGAACTTTTTCCATTCAGTCAGCATTAGGGTTTTAAACCCTAAACTGAACTTTTTCCGTTTAGTCAGCATTAGGGTTTTAAACCCTAAACTGAAATTTTTCCTTTAATCAGCATTAGGGTTTTAAACCCTAAACTGAACTTTTTCCATTCAGTCAGCATTAGGGTTTTAAACCCTAAACTGAACTTTTCCATTCAGTCAGCATTAGGGCTTTAAACCCTGAACTGAACTTTTCCATTCAGTCAGCATTAGGGTTTTAAACCCTAAAGTGAACTTTTTCATTCAGTCAGCATTAGGGCTTTAAACCCTAAACTGAACTTTTTCCATTCAGACAGCATTAGGGTTTTAAACCCCAAACTGAACTTTTTCCTTTAATCAGCATTAGGGTTTTAAACCATAAACTGAACTTTTCCATTCAGTCAGCATTAGAGTTTTAAACCCTGAACTGAACTTTTTATTCAGTCAGCATTAGGGTTTTAAACCCTAAACTGAATTTTTCCATTCAGTCAGCATTAGGGTTTTAAACCCTAAACTGAATTTTCCTTTAATCAGTATTAGGGTTTTAAACCCTAAACTGAATTTTTCCATTCAGTCAGCATTAGGGTTTTAAACCCTAAACTGAATTTTCCCTTTAGTCAGCATTAGGGTTTTAAACCCTAAACTAAATTTTTCCATTCAGTCAGCATTAGGGTTTTAAACCCTAAACTGAATTTTTCCTTTAATCAGTATTAGGGTTTTAAACCCTAAACTGAATTTTTCCATTCAGTCAGCATTAGGGTTTTAAACCCTAAACTGAATTTTTCCTTTAGTCAGCATTAGGGTTTTAAACCCTAAACTGAATTTTTCCATTCAGTCAGCATTAGGGTTTTAAACCCTAAACTGAATTTTTCCATTCAGTCAGCATTAGGGTTTTAAACCCTAAAGTGAACTTTTTCATTCAGTCAGCATTAGGGCTTTAAACCCTAAACTGAACTTTTTCCATTCAGACAGCATTAGGGTTTTAAACCCCAAACTGAACTTTTTCCTTTAATCAGCATTAGGGTTTTAAACCATAAACTGAACTTTTCCATTCAGTCAGCATTAGAGTTTTAAACCCTGAACTGAACTTTTTATTCAGTCAGCATTAGGGTTTTAAACCCTAAACTGAATGTTTCCATTCAGTCAGCATTAGGGTTTTAAACCCTAAACTGAATTTTCCTTTAATCAGTATTAGGGTTTTAAACCCTAAACTGAATTTTTCCATTCAGTCAGCATTAGGGTTTTAAACCCTAAACTGAATTTTCCCTTTAGTCAGCATTAGGGTTTTAAACCCTAAACTAAATTTTTCCATTCAGTCAGCATTAGGGTTTTAAACCCTAAACTGAAATTTTTCTTTTAATCAACATTAGGGTTTTAAACCCTAAACTGAACTTTTTCCATTCAGTCAGCATTAGGGTTTTAAACCCTAAACTGAACTTTTCCATTCAGTCAGCATTAGGGCTTTAAACCCTGAACTGAACTTTTCCATTCAGTCAGCATTAGGGTTTTAAACCCTAAAGTGAACTTTTTCATTCAGTCAGCATTAGGGCTTTAAACCCTAAACTGAACTTTTTCCATTCAGACAGCATTAGGGTTTTAAACCCCAAACTGAATTTTTTCCTTTAATCAGCATTAGGGTTTTAAACCATAAACTGAACTTTTCCATTCAGTCAGCATTAGAGTTTTAAACCCTGAACTGAACTTTTTATTCAGTCAGCATTAGGGTTTTAAACCCTAAACTGAATGTTTCCATTCAGTCAGCATTAGGGTTTTAAACCCTAAACTGAATTTTCCTTCAGTCAGCATTAGGGTTTTAAACCCTAAACTGAATTTTTCCTTTAGTCAGCATTAGGGTTTTAAACCCTAAACTTAAGTTTTCCATTCAGTCAGCATTAGGGTTTTAAACCCTAAACTGAACTTTTTCCATTCAGTCAGCATTAGGGTTTTAAACCCTAAACTGAACTTTTCCATTCAGTCAGCATTAGGGCTTTAAACCCTAAACTGAACTTTTCCATTCAGTCAGCATTAGGGTTTTTAACCCTGAACTGAACTTTTCCATTCAGTCAGCATTAGGGTTTTAAACCCTAAAGTGAACTTTTTCATTCAGTCAGCATTAGGGCTTTAAACCCTAAACTGAACTTTTTCCATTCAGTCAGCAATAGGGTTTTAAACCCTAAACTGAACTTTTTCCTTTAATTAGCATTAGGGTTTTAAACCCTAAACTGAACTTTTCCATTCAGTCAGCATTAGAGTTTTAAACCATGAACTGAACTTTTTATTCAGTCAGCATTAGGGTTTTAAAGCCTAAACTGAATTTTTCCATTCAGTCAGCATTAGGGTTTTAAACCCTAAACTGAATTTTCCTTTAATCAGTATTAGGGTTTTAAACCTTAAACTGAATTTTACCATTCAGTCAGCATTAGGGTTTAAAACCCTAAAATGAATTTTTCCTTTAGTCAGCATTAGGGTTTTAAACCCTAAACTGAACTCTTTCCTTTAATCAGGATTAGGGTTTTAAACCCTAAACTGAACTCTTTCCTTCCATTTAGTCAGCATTAGGGTTTTAAACCCAAAACTGAACTCCTTCTATTTAGTCAGCATTAGGGTTTTAAACCCTAAAATGAACTTTTTTCATTTAGTCAGCATTAGGGTTTTAAACCATAAACTGAACTTTTTCCATTTAGTCAGCATTAGGGTTTTAAACCTTAAACTAAACTTTTTCCATTCAATCAATATTAGGGTTTTAAATCTTAAACAGAACTTTTCCTTTAATCAGCATTATAGTTTTAAACCCTAAACTTAACTTTTCCATTCAGTCAGGATTAGGGTTTTAAACCCTGAACTGAACTTTTCCATTCAGTCAGCATTAGGGTTTTAAACCATAAACTGAACTTTTTCATTCAGTCAGCATTAGGGTTTTAAACCCTAAACTGAACTTTTTCCATTCAGTCAGCATTAGGGTTTTAAACCCTGAACTGAACTTTTCCATTCAGTCAGCATTAGGGTTTTTAAACCATAAACTGAACTTTTTCATTCAGTCAGCATTAGGGTTTTAAACCCTAAACTGAACTTTTTCCATTCAGTCAGCATTAGGGTTTTAAACCCTAAACTGAACTTTTTCCGTTTAGTCAGCATTAGGGTTTTAAACCCTAAACTGAAATTTTTCCTTTAATCAGCATTAGGGTTTTAAACCCTAAACTGAACTTTTTCCATTCAGTCAGCATTAGGGTTTTAAACCCTAAACTGAACTTTTCCATTCAGTCAGCATTAGGGCTTTAAACCCTGAACTGAACTTTTCCATTCAGTCAGCATTAGGGTTTTAAACCCTAAAGTGAACTTTTTCATTCAGTCAGCATTAGGGCTTTAAACCCTAAACTGAACTTTTTCCATTCAGACAGCATTAGGGTTTTAAACCCCAAACTGAACTTTTTCCTTTAATCAGCATTAGGGTTTTAAACCATAAACTGAACTTTTCCATTCAGTCAGCATTAGAGTTTTAAACCCTGAACTGAACTTTTTATTCAGTCAGCATTAGGGTTTTAAACCCTAAACTGAATTTTTCCATTCAGTCAGCATTAGGGTTTTAAACCCTAAACTGAATTTTCCTTTAATCAGTATTAGGGTTTTAAACCCTAAACTGAATTTTTCCATTCAGTCAGCATTAGGGTTTTAAACCCTAAACTGAATTTTCCCTTTAGTCAGCATTAGGGTTTTAAACCCTAAACTAAATTTTTCCATTCAGTCAGCATTAGGGTTTTAAACCCTAAACTGAATTTTTCCTTTAATCAGTATTAGGGTTTTAAACCCTAAACTGAATTTTTCCATTCAGTCAGCATTAGGGTTTTAAACCCTAAACTGAATTTTTCCTTTAGTCAGCATTAGGGTTTTAAACCCTAAACTGAATTTTTCCATTCAGTCAGCATTAGGGTTTTAAACCCTAAACTGAATTTTTCCATTCAGTCAGCATTAGGGTTTTAAACCCTAAAGTGAACTTTTTCATTCAGTCAGCATTAGGGCTTTAAACCCTAAACTGAACTTTTTCCATTCAGACAGCATTAGGGTTTTAAACCCCAAACTGAACTTTTTCCTTTAATCAGCATTAGGGTTTTAAACCATAAACTGAACTTTTCCATTCAGTCAGCATTAGAGTTTTAAACCCTGAACTGAACTTTTTATTCAGTCAGCATTAGGGTTTTAAACCCTAAACTGAATGTTTCCATTCAGTCAGCATTAGGGTTTTAAACCCTAAACTGAATTTTCCTTTAATCAGTATTAGGGTTTTAAACCCTAAACTGAATTTTTCCATTCAGTCAGCATTAGGGTTTTAAACCCTAAACTGAATTTTCCCTTTAGTCAGCATTAGGGTTTTAAACCCTAAACTAAATTTTTCCATTCAGTCAGCATTAGGGTTTTAAACCCTAAACTGAAATTTTTCTTTTAATCAACATTAGGGTTTTAAACCCTAAACTGAACTTTTTCCATTCAGTCAGCATTAGGGTTTTAAACCCTAAACTGAACTTTTCCATTCAGTCAGCATTAGGGCTTTAAACCCTGAACTGAACTTTTCCATTCAGTCAGCATTAGGGTTTTAAACCCTAAAGTGAACTTTTTCATTCAGTCAGCATTAGGGCTTTAAACCCTAAACTGAACTTTTTCCATTCAGACAGCATTAGGGTTTTAAACCCCAAACTGAATTTTTTCCTTTAATCAGCATTAGGGTTTTAAACCATAAACTGAACTTTTCCATTCAGTCAGCATTAGAGTTTTAAACCCTGAACTGAACTTTTTATTCAGTCAGCATTAGGGTTTTAAACCCTAAACTGAATTTTTCCATTCAGTCAGCATTAGGGTTTTAAACCCTAAACTGAATTTTCCTTTAATCAGTATTAGGGTTTTAAACCCTAAACTGAATTTTTCCATTCAGTCAGCATTAGGGTTTTAAACCCTAAACTGAATTTTTCCATTCAGTCAGCATTAGGGTTTTAAACCTTAAACTGAACTTTTTCCTTCAGTCAGCATTAGGGTTTTAAACCCTAAACTGAACTTTTTCCGTTTAGTCAGCATTAGGGTTTTAAACCCTAAACTGAACTTTTTCCTTTAATAAGCATTAGGGTTTTAAACCCTAAACTGAACTTTTTCCCTTTAGTCAGCATTAGGGTTTTAAACCCTAAACTGAATTTTTCCATTCAGTCAGCATTAGGGTTTTAAACCCTAAACTGAATTTTTCCTTTAGTCAGCATTAGGGTTTTAAACCCTAAACTGAACTTTTCCATTTAGTCAGCATTAGGGTTTTAAACCCTAAAATGAACTTTTTTCATTTAGTCAGCATTAGGGTTTTAAACCATAAACTGAACTTTTTCCATTTAGTCAGCATTAGGGTTTTAAACCTTAAACTAAACTTTTTCCATTCAATCAATATTAGGGTTTTAAATCTTAAACAGAACTTTTCCTTTAATCAGCATTATAGTTTTAAACCCTAAACTTAACTTTTCCATTCAGTCAGGATTAGGGTTTTAAACCCTGAACTGAACTTTTCCATTCAGTCAGCATTAGGGTTTTAAACCATAAACTGAACTTTTTCATTCAGTCAGCATTAGGGTTTTAAACCCTAAACTGAACTTTTTCCATTCAGTCAGCATTAGGGTTTTAAACCCTGAACTGAACTTTTCCATTCAGTCAGCATTAGGGTTTTTAAACCATAAACTGAACTTTTTCATTCAGTCAGCATTAGGGTTTTAAACCCTAAACTGAACTTTTTCCATTCAGTCAGCATTAGGGTTTTAAACCCTAAACTGAACTTTTTCCGTTTAGTCAGCATTAGGGTTTTAAACCCTAAACTGAAATTTTTCCTTTAATCAGCATTAGGGTTTTAAACCCTAAACTGAACTTTTTCCATTCAGTCAGCATTAGGGGTTTAAACCCTAAACTGAACTTTTCCATTCAGTCAGCATTAGGGCTTTAAACCCTGAACTGAACTTTTCCATTCAGTCAGCATTAGGGTTTTAAACCCTAAAGTGAACTTTTTCATTCAGTCAGCATTAGGGCTTTAAACCCTAAACTGAACTTTTTCCATTCAGACAGCATTAGGGTTTTAAACCCCAAACTGAACTTTTTCCTTTAATCAGCATTAGGGTTTTAAACCATAAACTGAACTTTTCCATTCAGTCAGCATTAGAGTTTTAAACCCTGAACTGAACTTTTTATTCAGTCAGCATTAGGGTTTTAAACCCTAAACTGAATTTTTCCATTCAGTCAGCATTAGGGTTTTAAACCCTAAACTGAATTTTCCTTTAATCAGTATTAGGGTTTTAAACCCTAAACTGAATTTTTCCATTCAGTCAGCATTAGGGTTTTAAACCCTAAACTGAATTTTCCCTTTAGTCAGCATTAGGGTTTTAAACCCTAAACTAAATTTTTCCATTCAGTCAGCATTAGGGTTTTAAACCCTAAACTGAATTTTTCCTTTAATCAGTATTAGGGTTTTAAACCCTAAACTGAATTTTTCCATTCAGTCAGCATTAGGGTTTTAAACCCTAAACTGAATTTTTCCTTTAGTCAGCATTAGGGTTTTAAACCCTAAACTGAATTTTTCCATTCAGTCAGCATTAGGGTTTTAAACCCTAAACTGAATTTTTCCATTCAGTCAGCATTAGGGTTTTAAACCCTAAAGTGAACTTTTTCATTCAGTCAGCATTAGGGCTTTAAACCCTAAACTGAACTTTTTCCATTCAGACAGCATTAGGGTTTTAAACCCCAAACTGAACTTTTTCCTTTAATCAGCATTAGGGTTTTAAACCATAAACTGAACTTTTCCATTCAGTCAGCATTAGAGTTTTAAACCCTGAACTGAACTTTTTATTCAGTCAGCATTAGGGTTTTAAACCCTAAACTGAATGTTTCCATTCAGTCAGCATTAGGGTTTTAAACCCTAAACTGAATTTTCCTTTAATCAGTATTAGGGTTTTAAACCCTAAACTGAATTTTTCCATTCAGTCAGCATTAGGGTTTTAAACCCTAAACTGAATTTTCCCTTTAGTCAGCATTAGGGTTTTAAACCCTAAACTAAATTTTTCCATTCAGTCAGCATTAGGGTTTTAAACCCTAAACTGAAATTTTTCTTTTAATCAACATTAGGGTTTTAAACCCTAAACTGAACTTTTTCCATTCAGTCAGCATTAGGGTTTTAAACCCTAAACTGAACTTTTCCATTCAGTCAGCATTAGGGCTTTAAACCCTGAACTGAACTTTTCCATTCAGTCAGCATTAGGGTTTTAAACCCTAAAGTGAACTTTTTCATTCAGTCAGCATTAGGGCTTTAAACCCTAAACTGAACTTTTTCCATTCAGACAGCATTAGGGTTTTAAACCCCAAACTGAATTTTTTCCTTTAATCAGCATTAGGGTTTTAAACCATAAACTGAACTTTTCCATTCAGTCAGCATTAGAGTTTTAAACCCTGAACTGAACTTTTTATTCAGTCAGCATTAGGGTTTTAAACCCTAAACTGAATGTTTCCATTCAGTCAGCATTAGGGTTTTAAACCCTAAACTGAATTTTCCTTCAGTCAGCATTAGGGTTTTAAACCCTAAACTGAATTTTTCCTTTAGTCAGCATTAGGGTTTTAAACCCTAAACTTAAGTTTTCCATTCAGTCAGCATTAGGGTTTTAAACCCTAAACTGAACTTTTTCCATTCAGTCAGCATTAGGGTTTTAAACCCTAAACTGAACTTTTTCCGTTTAGTCAGCATTAGGGCTTTAAACCCTAAACTGAACTTTTTCCTTTAATAAGCATTAGGGTTTTTAACCCTGAACTGAACTTTTCCATTCAGTCAGCATTAGGGTTTTAAACCCTAAAGTGAACTTTTTCATTCAGTCAGCATTAGGGCTTTAAACCCTAAACTGAACTTTTTCCATTCAGTCAGCAATAGGGTTTTAAACCCTAAACTGAACTTTTTCCTTTAATTAGCATTAGGGTTTTAAACCCTAAACTGAACTTTTCCATTCAGTCAGCATTAGAGTTTTAAACCATGAACTGAACTTTTTATTCAGTCAGCATTAGGGTTTTAAAGCCTAAACTGAATTTTTCCATTCAGTCAGCATTAGGGTTTTAAACCCTAAACTGAATTTTCCTTTAATCAGTATTAGGGTTTTAAACCTTAAACTGAATTTTACCATTCAGTCAGCATTAGGGTTTAAAACCCTAAAATGAATTTTTCCTTTAGTCAGCATTAGGGTTTTAAACCCTAAACTGAACTCTTTCCTTTAATCAGGATTAGGGTTTTAAACCCTAAACTGAACTCTTTCCTTCCATTTAGTCAGCATTAGGGTTTTAAACCCAAAACTGAACTCCTTCTATTTAGTCAGCATTAGGGTTTTAAACCCTAAAATGAACTTTTTTCATTTAGTCAGCATTAGGGTTTTAAACCATAAACTGAACTTTTTCCATTTAGTCAGCATTAGGGTTTTAAACCTTAAACTAAACTTTTTCCATTCAATCAATATTAGGGTTTTAAATCTTAAACAGAACTTTTCCTTTAATCAGCATTATAGTTTTAAACCCTAAACTGAATTTTTCCATTCAGTCAGCATTAGGGTTTTAAACCCTAAACTGAATTTTTCCTTTAGTCAGCATTAGGGTTTTAAACCCTAAACTTAAGTTTTCCATTCAGTCAGCATTAGGGTTTTAAACCCTAAACTGAACTTTTTCCATTCAGTCAGCATTAGGGTTTTAAACCCTAAACTGAACTTTTCCATTCAGTCAGCATTAGGGCTTTAAACCCTAAACTGAACTTTTCCATTCAGTCAGCATTAGGGTTTTTAACCCTGAACTGAACTTTTCCATTCAGTCAGCATTAGGGTTTTAAACCCTAAAGTGAACTTTTTCATTCAGTCAGCATTAGGGCTTTAAACCCTAAACTGAACTTTTTCCATTCAGTCAGCATTAGGGTTTTAAACCCTAAACTGAACTTTTTCCTTTAATTAGCATTAGGGTTTTAAACCCTAAACTGAACTTTTCCATTCAGTCAGCATTAGAGTTTTAAACCCTGAACTGAACTTTTTATTCAGTCAGCATTAGGGTTTTAAAGCCTAAACTGAATTTTTCCATTCAGTCAGCATTAGGGTTTTAAACCCTAAACTGAATTTTCCTTTAATCAGTATTAGGGTTTTAAACCTTAAACTGAATTTTACCATTCAGTCAGCATTAGGGTTTAAAACCCTAAAATGAATTTTTCCTTTAGTCAGCATTAGGGGTTTAAACCCTAAACTGAACTCTTTCCTTTAATCAGGATTAGGGTTTTAAACCCTAAACTGAACTCTTTCCTTCCATTTAGTCAGCATTAGGGTTTTAAACCCAAAACTGAACTCCTTCTATTTAGTCAGCATTAGGGTTTTAAACCCTAAACTGAACTTTTTTCATTTAGTCAGCATTAGGGTTTTAAACCATAAACTGAACTTTTTCCATTTAGTCAGCATTAGGGTTTTAAACCTTAAACTAAACTTTTTCCATTCAATCAATATTAGGGTTTTAAATCTTAAACAGAACTTTTCCTTTAATCAGCATTATGGTTTTAAACCCTAAACTTAACTTTTCCATTCAGTCAGCATTAGGGTTTTAAACCCTGAACTGAACTTTTCCATTCAGTCAGCATTAGGGTTTTAAACCATAAACTGAACTTTTTCATTCAGTCAGCATTAGGGTTTTAAACCCTAAACTGAACTTTTTCCATTCAGTCAGCATTAGGGTTTTAAACCCTGAACTGAACTTTTCCATTCAGTCAGCATTAGGGTTTTTAACCCTAAACTGAACTTTTTCATTCAGTCAGCATTAGGGTTTTAAACCCTAAACTGAACTTTTTCCATTCAGTCAGCATTAGGGTTTTAAACCCTGAACTGAACTTTTCCATTCAGTCAGCATTAGGGTTTTTAACCCTAAACTGAACTTTTTCATTCAGTCAGCATTAGGGTTTTAAACCCTAAACTGAACTTTTTCCATTCATTCAGCATTAGGGTTTTAAACCCTAAACTGAACTTTTTCCGTTTAGTCAGCATTAGGGTTTTAAACCCTAAACTGAAATTTTTCCTTTAATTAGCATTAGGGTTTTAAACCCTAAACTGAACTTTTTCCCTTTAGTCAGCATTAGGGTTTTAAACCCTAAACTGAATTTTTCCATTTAGTCAGCATTAGGGTTTTAAACCCTAAACTGAATTTTTCCTTTAATCAGTATTAGGGTTTTAAACACTAAACTGAATTTTTCCATTCAGTCAGCATTAGGGTTTTAAACCCTAAACTGAATTTTTCCTTTAGTCAGCATTAGAGTTTTAAACCCTAAACTGAATTTTTCCATTCAGTTAGCATTAGGGTTTTAAACCCTAAACTGAATTTTTCTTTTAGTCAGCATTATGGTTTTAAACCCTAAACTGAACTTTTCCATTCAGTCAACATTAGGGTTTTAAACCCTAAACTGAACTTTTTCATTCAGTCAGCATTAGGGTTTTAAACCCTAAACTGAACTTTTTCCATTCAGTCAGCATTAGGGTTTTAAATCCTAAATTGAACTTTTTCCGTTTAGTCAGCATTAGGGTTTTAAACCCTAAACTGAACTTTTTCCTTTAATCAGCATTAGGGTTTTAAACCCTAAACTAAACTTTTTCCCTTTAGTCAGCATTAGGGTTTTAAACCCTAAACTGAATTTTTCCAGTCAGTCAGCATTAGTGTTTTAAACCCTAAACTGAATTTTTCCTTTAATCAGTATTAGGGTTTTAAACCCTAAACTGAATGTTTCCATACAGTCAGCATTAGGGTTTTAAACACTAAACTGAATTTTTCTTTTAGTCAGCATTAGGGTTTTAAACCCTAAACTGAATTTTTCCATTCAGCCAGCATTATGGTTTTAAACCCTAAACTGAACTTTTCCATTCAGTCAGCATTAGGGTTTTAAACCCTAAACTGAACTTTTCCATTCAGTCAGCATTAGGGTTTTAAACCATAAACTGAACTTTTTCATTCAGTCAGCATTAGGGTTTTAAACCCTAAACTGAACTTTTTCCATTCAGTCAGCATTAGGGTTTTAAACCCTGAACTGAACTTTTCCATTCAGTCAGCATTAGGGTTTTTAAACCATAAACTGAACTTTTTCATTCAGTCAGCATTAGGGTTTTAAACCCTAAACTGAACTTTTTCCATTCAGTCAGCATTAGGGTTTTAAACCCTAAACTGAACTTTTTCCGTTTAGTCAGCATTAGGGTTTTAAACCCTAAACTGAAATTTTTCCTTTAATCAGCATTAGGGTTTTAAACCCTAAACTGAACTTTTTCCATTCAGTCAGCATTAGGGTTTTAAACCCTAAACTGAACTTTTCCATTCAGTCAGCATTAGGGCTTTAAACCCTGAACTGAACTTTTCCATTCAGTCAGCATTAGGGTTTTAAACCCTAAAGTGAACTTTTTCATTCAGTCAGCATTAGGGCTTTAAACCCTAAACTGAACTTTTTCCATTCAGACAGCATTAGGGTTTTAAACCCCAAACTGAACTTTTTCCTTTAATCAGCATTAGGGTTTTAAACCATAAACTGAACTTTTCCATTCAGTCAGCATTAGAGTTTTAAACCCTGAACTGAACTTTTTATTCAGTCAGCATTAGGGTTTTAAACCCTAAACTGAATTTTTCCATTCAGTCAGCATTAGGGTTTTAAACCCTAAACTGAATTTTCCTTTAATCAGTATTAGGGTTTTAAACCCTAAACTGAATTTTTCCATTCAGTCAGCATTAGGGTTTTAAACCCTAAACTGAATTTTCCCTTTAGTCAGCATTAGGGTTTTAAACCCTAAACTAAATTTTTCCATTCAGTCAGCATTAGGGTTTTAAACCCTAAACTGAATTTTTCCTTTAATCAGTATTAGGGTTTTAAACCCTAAACTGAATTTTTCCATTCAGTCAGCATTAGGGTTTTAAACCCTAAACTGAATTTTTCCTTTAGTCAGCATTAGGGTTTTAAACCCTAAACTGAATTTTTCCATTCAGTCAGCATTAGGGTTTTAAACCCTAAACTGAATTTTTCCATTCAGTCAGCATTAGGGTTTTAAACCCTAAAGTGAACTTTTTCATTCAGTCAGCATTAGGGCTTTAAACCCTAAACTGAACTTTTTCCATTCAGACAGCATTAGGGTTTTAAACCCCAAACTGAACTTTTTCCTTTAATCAGCATTAGGGTTTTAAACCATAAACTGAACTTTTCCATTCAGTCAGCATTAGAGTTTTAAACCCTGAACTGAACTTTTTATTCAGTCAGCATTAGGGTTTTAAACCCTAAACTGAATTTTTCCATTCAGTCAGCATTAGGGTTTTAAACCCTAAACTGAATTTTCCTTTAATCAGTATTAGGGTTTTAAACCCTAAACTGAATTTTTCCATTCAGTCAGCATTAGGGTTTTAAACCCTAAACTGAATTTTCCCTTTAGTCAGCATTAGGGTTTTAAACCCTAAACTAAATTTTTCCATTCAGTCAGCATTAGGGTTTTAAACCCTAAACTGAAATTTTTCCTTTAATCAGCATTAGGGTTTTAAACCCTAAACTGAACTTTTTCCATTCAGTCAGCATTAGGGTTTTAAACCCTAAACTGAACTTTTCCATTCAGTCAGCATTAGGGCTTTAAACCCTGAACTGAACTTTTCCATTCAGTCAGCATTAGGGTTTTAAACCCTAAAGTGAACTTTTTCATTCAGTCAGCATTAGGGCTTTAAACCCTAAACTGAACTTTTTCCATTCAGACAGCATTAGGGTTTTAAACCCCAAACTGAACTTTTTCCTTTAATCAGCATTAGGGTTTTAAACCATAAACTGAACTTTTCCATTCAGTCAGCATTAGAGTTTTAAACCCTGAACTGAACTTTTTATTCAGTCAGCATTAGGGTTTTAAACCCTAAACTGAATTTTTCCATTCAGTCAGCATTAGGGTTTTAAACCCTAAACTGAATTTTCCTTTAATCAGTATTAGGGTTTTAAACCCTAAACTGAATTTTTCCATTCAGTCAGCATTAGGGTTTTAAACCCTAAACTGAATTTTCCCTTTAGTCAGCATTAGGGTTTTAAACCCTAAACTGAATTTTTCCATTCAGTCAGCATTAGGGTTTTAAACCCTAAACTGAATTTTTCCTTTAATCAGTATTAGGGTTTTAAACCCTAAACTGAATTTTTCCATTCAGTCAGCATTAGGGTTTTAAACCCTAAACTGAATTTTTCCTTTAGTCAGCATTAGGGTTTTAAACCCTAAACTGAATTTTTCCATTCAGTCAGCATTAGGGTTTTAAACCCTAAACTGAATTTTTCCTTTAGTCAGCATTAGGGTTTTAAACCTTAAACTGAACTTTTCCATTCAGTCAGCATTAGGGTTTTAAACCCTAAACTGAACTTTTTCAATTCAGTCAGCATTAGGGTTTTAAACCCTAAACTGAACTTTTTCCGTTCAGTCAGCATTAGGGTTTTAAACCCTAAACTGAACTTTTTCCTTTAATAAGCATTAGGGTTTTAAACCCTAAACTGAACTTTTTCCCTTTAGTCAGCATTAGGGTTTTAAATCCTAAACTGAATTTTTCCATTCAGTCAGCATTAGGGTTTTAAACCCTAAACTGAATTTTCCTTTAATCAGTATTAGGGTTTTAAACCCTAAACTGAATTTTTCCATTCAGTCAGCATTAGGGTTTTAAACCCTAAACTGAATTTTTCCTTTAGTCAGCATTAGGGTTTTAAACCCTAAACTGAATTTTTCCATTCAGTCAGCATTAGGGTTTTAAACCCTAAACTGAATTTTTCCTTTAGTCAGCATTAGGGTTTTAAACCCTAAACTGAACTTTTCCATTCAGTCAGCATTAGGGTTTTAAACCCTAAACTGAACTTTTTCCATTCAGTCAGCATTAGGGTTTTAAACCCTAAACTGAACTTTTTCCATTTAGTCAGCATTAGAGTTTTAAACCCTAAACTGAACTTTTCCATTCAGTCAACATTAGGGTTTTTAACCCTGAACTGAACTTTTCCATTCAGTCAGCATTAGGGTTTTAAACCCTAAAGTGAACTTTTTCATTCAGTCAGCATTAGGGCTTTAAACCCTAAACTGAACTTTTTCCATTCAGTCAGCATTAGGGTTTTAAACCCTAAACTGAACTTTTTCCTTTAATCAGCATTAGGGTTTTAAACCCTAAACTGAACTTTTCCATTCAGTCAGCATTAGAGTTTTAAACCCTGAACTGAACTTTTTATTCAGTCAGCATTAGGGTTTTAAAGCCTAAACTGAATTTTTCCATTCAGTCAACATTAGGGTTTTAAACCCTAAACTGAATTTTCCTTTAATCAGTATTAGGGTTTTAAACCTTAAACTGAATTTTACCATTCAGTCAGCATTAGGGTTTAAAACCCTAAAATGAATTTTTCCTTTAGTCAGCATTAGGGGTTTAAACCCTAAACTGAACTCTTTCCTTTAATCAGGATTAGGGTTTTAAACCCTAAACTGAACTCTTTCCTTCCATTTAGTCAGCATTAGGGTTTTAAACCCAAAACTGAACTCCTTCTATTTAGTCAGCATTAGGGTTTTAAACCCTAAACTGAACTTTTTTCATTTAGTCAGCATTAGGGTTTTAAACCATAAACTGAACTTTTTCCATTTAGTCAGCATTAGGGTTTTAAACCTTAAACTAAACTTTTTCCATTCAATCAATAATAGGGTTTTAAATCTTAAACAGAACTTTTCCTTTAATCAGCATTATGGTTTTAAACCCTAAACTTAACTTTTCCATTCAGTCAGCATTAGGGTTTTAAACCCTGAACTGAACTTTTCCATTCAGTCAGCATTAGGGTTTTAAACCATAAACTGAACTTTTTCATTCAGTCAGCATTAGGGTTTTAAACCCTAAACTGAACTTTTTCCATTCAGTCAGCATTAGGGTTTTAAACCCTGAACTGAACTTTTCCATTCAGTCAGCATTAGGGTTTTTAACCCTAAACTGAACTTTTTCATTCAGTCAGCATTAGGGTTTTAAACCCTAAACTGAACTTTTTCCATTCATTCAGCATTAGGGTTTTAAACCCTAAACTGAACTTTTTCCGTTTAGTCAGCATTAGGGTTTTAAACCCTAAACTGAAATTTTTCCTTTAATTAGCATTAGGGTTTTAAACCCTAAACTGAACTTTTTCCCTTTAGTCAGCATTAGGGTTTTAAACCCTAAACTGAATTTTTCCATTTAGTCAGCATTAGGGTTTTAAACCCTAAACTGAATTTTTCCTTTAATCAGTATTAGGGTTTTAAACACTAAACTGAATTTTTCCATTCAGTCAGCATTAGGGTTTTAAACCCTAAACTGAATTTTTCCTTTAGTCAGCATTAGAGTTTTAAACCCTAAACTGAATTTTTCCATTCAGTTAGCATTAGGGTTTTAAACCCTAAACTGAATTTTTCTTTTAGTCAGCATTATGGTTTTAAACCCTAAACTGAACTTTTCAATTCAGTCAACATTAGGGTTTTAAACCCTAAACTGAACTTTTTCATTCAGTCAGCATTAGGGTTTTAAACCCTAAACTGAACTTTTTCCATTCAGTCAGCATTAGGGTTTTAAATCCTAAATTGAACTTTTTCCGTTTAGTCAGCATTAGGGTTTTAAACCCTAAACTGAACTTTTTCCTTTAATCAGCATTAGGGTTTTAAACCCTAAACTAAACTTTTTCCCTTTAGTCAGCATTAGGGTTTTAAACCCTAAACTGAATTTTTCCAGTCAGTCAGCATTAGTGTTTTAAACCCTAAACTGAATTTTTCCTTTAATCAGTATTAGGGTATTAAACCCTAAACTGAATGTTTCCATACAGTCAGCATTAGGGTTTTAAACACTAAACTGAATTTTTCTTTTAGTCAGCATTAGGGTTTTAAACCCTAAACTGAACTTTTCCATTCAGCCAGCATTATGGTTTTAAACCCTAAACTGAACTTTTCCATTCAGTCAGCATTAGGGTTTTAAACCCTAAACTGAACTTTTTCCATTCAGTCAGCATTAGGGTTTTAAACCCTAAACTGAACTTTTCCATTCAGTCAGCATTAGGGTTTTAAACCCTAAACTGAACTTTTCCATTCAGTCAGCATTAGGGTTTTAAACCCTGAACTGAACTTTTCCATTCAGTCAGCATTAGGGTTTTAAACCCTAAAGTGAACTTTTTCATTCAGTCAGCATTAGGCCTTTAAACCCTAAACTGAACTTTTTCCATTCAGTCAGCATTAGGGTTTTAAACCCTAAACTGAAATTTTTCCTTTAATCAGCATTAGGGTTTTAAACCCTAAACTGAACTTTTCCATTCAGTCAGCATTAGAGTTTTAAACCCTGAACTGAACTTTTCATTCAGTCAGCATTAGAGTTTTAAACCCTAAACTGAATTTTTCCATTCAGTCAGCATTAGGGTTTTAAACCCTAAACTGAATTTTCCTTTAATCAGTATTAGGGTTTTAAACCCTAAACTGAATTTTTCCATTCAGTCAGCATTAGGGTTTTAAACCCTAAACTGAATTTTTCCTTTAGTCAGCATTAGGGTTTTAAACCCTAATCTGAATTTTTCCATTCAGTTAGCATTAGGGTTTTAAACCCTAAACTGAACTTTTCCATTCAGTCAGCATTAGGGTTTTAAACCCTGAATTGAACTTTTCCATTCAGTCAGCATTAGGGTTTTAAACCCTGAACTGAACTTTTCCATTCAGTCAGCATTAGGGTTTTAAACCCTAAAGTGAACTTTTTCATTCAGTCAGCATTAGGCCTTTAAACCCTAAACTGAACTTTTTCCATTCAGTCAGCATTAGGGTTTTAAACCCTAAACTGAACTTTTCCATTCAGTCAGCATTAGGGTTTTAAACCCTAAACTGAACTTTTTCCATTCAGTTAGCATTAGGGTTTTAAACCCTAAACTGAACTTTTCCATTCAGTCAGCATTAGGGTTTTAAACCCTAAACTGAATTTTTCCATTCAGTCAGCATTAGGGTTTTAAACCCTAAACTGAATTTTTCCTTTAGTCAGCATTAGGGTTTTAAACCCTAAACTGAATTTTTCCTTTAGTCAGCATTAGGGTTTTAAACCCTAAACTGAACTTTTACATTCAGTCAGCATTAGGGTTTTAAACCCTAAACTGAACTTTTCCATTCAGTCAGCATTAGAGTTTTAAACCCTAAACTGAACTTTTTTCGTTCAGTCAGCATTAGGGTTTTAAACCCTAAACTGAACTTTTTCCGTTAATCAGCATTAGGGTTTTAAACCCTAAACTGAACTTTTTCCTTTAATCAGCATTAGGGTTTTAAACCCTAAACTGAACTTTTTCCCTTTAGTCAGCATTAGGGTTTTAAACCCTAAACTGAATTTTTCCATTCAGTCAGCATTAGTGTTTTAAACCCTAAACTGAATTTTTCCTTTAATCAGTATTAGGGTTTGAAACCCTAAACTGAATTTTTCCATACAGTCAGCATTAGGGTTTTAAATACTAAACTGAATTTTTCCTTTAGTCAGCATTAGGGTTTTAAACCCTAAACTGAATTTTTCCATTCAGTCAGCATTAGGGTTTTAAACCCTAAACTGAATTTTTCCTTTAGTCAGCATTAGGGTTTTAAACCCTAAACTGAACTTTTCCATTCAGTCAGCATTAGGGTTTTAAACCCTAAACTGAACTTTTTCCATTCAGTTAGCATTAGGGTTTTAAACCCTAAACTGAACTTTTCCATTCAGTCAGCATTAGGGTTTTAAACCCTGAACTGAACTTTTCCATTCAGTCAGCATTAGGGTTTTAAACCCTGAACTGAACTTTTCCATTCAGTCAGCATTAGGGTTTTAAACCCTAAAGTTAACTTTTTCATTCAGTCAGCATTAGGCCTTTAAACCCTAAACTGAACTTTTTCCATTCAGTCAGCATTAAGGTTTTAAACCCTAAACTGAACTTTTTCCTTTAATCAGCATTAGGGTTTTAAACCCTAAACTGAACTTTTCCATTCAGTCAGCATTAGAGTTTTAAACCCTGAACTGAACTTTTCATTCAGTCAGCATTAGAGTTTTAAACCCTAAACTGAATTTTTCCATTCAGTCAGCATTAGGGTTTTAAACCCTAAACTGAATTTTCCTTTAATCAGTATTAGGGTTTTAAACCCTAAACTGAATTTTTCCATTCAGTCAGCATTAGGGTTTTAAACCCTAAACTGAATTTTTCCTTTAGTCAGCATTAGGGTTTTAAACCCTAATCTGAACTTTTCCATTCAGTCAGCATTAGGGTTTTAAACCCTAAACTGAACTTTTTCATTCAGTCAACATTAGGGTTTTAAACCCTAAACTGAACTTTTTCCATTCAGTCAGCATTAGGGTTTTAAACCCTAAACTGAACTTTTTCCGTTTAGTCAGCATTAGGGTTTTAAACCCTAAACTGAACTTTTTCCTTTAATCAGCATTAGGGTTTTAAACCCTAAACTGAACTTTTTCCCTTTAGTCAGCATTAGGGTTTTAAACCCTAAACTGAATTTTTCCATTCAGTCAGCATTAGTGTTTTAAACCCTAAACTGAACTTTTTCCATTCAGTCAGCATTAGGGTATTAAACCCTAAACTGAATTTTTCCTTTAGTCAGCATTAGGGTTTTAAACCCTAAACTGAATTTTTCCATTCAGTCAGCATTAGGGTTTTAAACCCTAAACTGAATTTTTCCTTTAGTCAGCATTAGGGTTTTAAACCCTAAACTGAACTTTTCCATTCAGTCAGCATTAGGGTTTTAAACCCTAAACTGAACTTTTTCCATTCAGTCAGCATTAGGGTTTTAAACCCTAAAGTGAACTTTTTCATTCAGTCAGCATTAGGGTTTGAAACCCTAAACTGAACTTTTTCCATTCAGTCAGCATTAGGGTTTTAAACCCTAAACTGAACTTTTTCCTTTAATCAGCATTAGGGTTTAAAACCCTAAACTGAACTTTTCCATTTAGTCAGCATTAGGGTTTTAAACCCTGAACTGAACTTTTCCATTCAGTCAGCATTAGGGTTTTAAACCCTAAACTGAATTTTTCCATACAGTCAGCATTAGGGTTTTAAACCCTAAACTGAATTTTTCCTTTAGTCAGCATTAGGGTTTTAAACCCTAAACTGAATTTTTCCTTTAGTCAGCATTAGGGTTTTAAACCCTAAACTGAACTTTTCCATTCAGTCAGCATTAGGGTTTTAAACCATAAACTGAACTTTTCCATTCAGTCAGCATTAGGGTTTTAAACCCTAAACTGAATTTTTCCATACAGTCAGCATTAGGGTTTTAAACCCTAAACTGAATTTTTCCTTTAGTCAGCATTAGGGTTTTAAACCCTAAACTGAATTTTTCCTTTAGTCAGCATTAGGGTTTTAAACCCTAAACTGAACTTTTCCATTCAGTCAGCATTAGGGTTTTAAACCCTAAACTGAACTTTTCCATTCAGTCAGCATTAGAGTTTTAAACCCTAAACTGAACTTTTTCCGTTCAGTCAGCATTAGGGTTTTAAACCCTAAACTGAACTTTTTCCGTTAATCAGCATTAGGGTTTTAAACCCTAAACTGAACTTTTTCCTTTAATCAGCATTAGGGTTTTAAACCCTAAACTGAACTTTTTCCCTTTAGTCAGCATTAGGGTTTTAAACCCTAAACTGAATTTTTCCATTCAGTCAGCATTAGTGTTTTAAACCCTAAACTGAATTTTTCCTTTAATCAGTATTAGGGTTTGAAACCCTAAACTGAATTTTTCCATACAGTCAGCATTAGGGTTTTAAATACTAAACTGAATTTTTCCTTTAGTCAGCATTAGGGTTTTAAACCCTAAACTGAATTTTTCCATTCAGTCAGCATTAGGGTTTTAAACCCTAAACTGAATTTTTCCATTCAGTCAGCATTAGGGTTTTAAACCCTAAACTGAACTTTTCCATTCAGTCAGCATTAGGGTTTTAAACCCTAAACTGAACTTTTTCCATTCAGTTAGCATTAGGGTTTTAAACCCTAAACTGAACTTTTCCATTCAGTCAGCATTAGGGTTTTAAACCCTGAATTGAACTTTTCCATTCAGTCAGCATTAGGGTTTTAAACCCTGAACTGAACTTTTCCATTCAGTCAGCATTAGGGTTTTAAACCCTAAAGTGAACTTTTTCATTCAGTCAGCATTAGGCCTTTAAACCCTAAACTGAACTTTTTCCATTCAGTCAGCATTAGGGTTTTAAACCCTAAACTGAACTTTTTCCTTTAATCAGCATTAGGGTTTTAAACCCTAAACTGAACTTTTCCATTCAGTCAGCATTAGAGTTTTAAACCCTGAACTGAACTTTTCATTCAGTTAGCATTAGGGTTTTAAACCCTAAACTGAATTTTTCCATTCAGTCAGCATTAGGGTTTTAAACCCTAAACTGAATTTTTCCTTTAGTCAGCATTAGGGTTTTAAACCCTAAACTGAACTTTTCCATTCAGTCAGCATTAGGGTTTTAAACCCTAAACTGAACTTTTTCCATTCAATTAGCATTAGGGTTTTAAACCCTAAACTGAACTTTTCCATTCAGTCAGCATTAGGGTTTTAAACCCTGAACTGAACTTTTCCATTCAGTCAGCATTAGGGTTTTAAACCCTGAACTGAACTTTTCCATTCAGTCAGCATTAGGGTTTTAAACCCTAAAGTGAACTTTTTCATTCAGTCAGCATTAGGCCTTTAAACCCTAAACTGAACTTTTTCCTTTAATCAGCATTAGGGTTTTAAACCCTAAACTGAACTTTTTCCCTTTAGTCAGCATTAGGGTTTTAAACCCTAAACTGAATTTTTCCATTCAGTCAGCATTAGTGTTTTAAACCCTAAACTGAATTTTTCCTTTAATCAGTATTAGGGTTTGAAACCCTAAACTGAATTTTTCCATACAGTCAGCATTAGGGTTTTAAATACTAAACTGAATTTTTCCTTTAGTCAGCATTAGGGTTTTAAACCCTAAACTGAATTTTTCCATTCAGTCAGCATTAGGGTTTTAAACCCTAAACTGAATTTTTCCATTCAGTCAGCATTAGGGTTTTAAACCCTAAACTGAACTTTTCCATTCAGTCAGCATTAGGGTTTTAAACCCTAAACTGAACTTTTTCCATTCAGTTAGCATTAGGGTTTTAAACCCTAAACTGAACTTTTCCATTCAGTCAGCATTAGGGTTTTAAACCCTGAATTGAACTTTTCCATTCAGTCAGCATTAGGGTTTTAAACCCTGAACTGAACTTTTCCATTCAGTCAGCATTAGGGTTTTAAACCCTAAAGTGAACTTTTTCATTCAGTCAGCATTAGGCCTTTAAACCCTAAACTGAACTTTTTCCATTCAGTCAGCATTAGGGTTTTAAACCCTAAACTGAACTTTTTCCTTTAATCAGCATTAGGGTTTTAAACCCTAAACTGAACTTTTCCATTCAGTCAGCATTAGAGTTTTAAACCCTGAACTGAACTTTTCATTCAGTTAGCATTAGGGTTTTAAACCCTAAACTGAATTTTTCCATTCAGTCAGCATTAGGGTTTTAAACCCTAAACTGAATTTTTCCTTTAGTCAGCATTAGGGTTTTAAACCCTAATCTGAACTTTTCCATTCAGTCAGCATTAGGGTTTTAAACCCTAAACTGAACTTTTTCATTCAGTCAACATTAGGGTTTTAAACCCTAAACTGAACTTTTTCCATTCAGTCAGCATTAGGGTTTTAAACCCTAAACTGAACTTTTTCCGTTTAGTCAGCATTAGGGTTTTAAACCCTAAACTGAACTTTTTCCTTTAATCAGCATTAGGGTTTTAAACCCTAAACTGAACTTTTTCCCTTTAGTCAGCATTAGGGTTTTAAACCCTAAACTGAATTTTTCCATTCAGTCAGCATTAGTGTTTTAAACCCTAAACTGAACTTTTTCCATTCAGTCAGCATTAGGGTATTAAACCCTAAACTGAATTTTTCCTTTAGTCAGCATTAGGGTTTTAAACCCTAAACTGAATTTTTCCATTCAGTCAGCATTAGGGTTTTAAACCCTAAACTGAATTTTTCCTTTAGTCAGCATTAGGGTTTTAAACCCTAAACTGAACTTTTCCATTCAGTCAGCATTAGGGTTTTAAACCCTAAACTGAACTTTTCCATTCAGTCAACATTAGGGTTTTAAACCCTAAAGTGAACTTTTTCATTCAGTCAGCATTAGGGTTTGAAACCCTAAACTGAACTTTTTCCATTCAGTCAGCATTAGGGTTTTAAACCCTAAACTGAACTTTTTCCTTTAATCAGCATTAGGGTTTAAAACCCTAAACTGAACTTTTCCATTTAGTCAGCATTAGGGTTTTAAACCCTGAACTGAACTTTTCCATTCAGTCAGCATTAGGGTTTTAAACCCTAAACTGAATTTTTCCATACAGTCAGCATTAGGGTTTTAAACCCTAAATTGAATTTTTCCTTTAGTCAGCATTAGGGTTTTAAACCATAAACTGAATTTTTCCTTTAGTCAGCATTAGGGTTTTAAACCCTAAACTGAACTTTTCCATTCAGTCAGCATTAGGGTTTTAAACCATAAACTGAACTTTTCCATTCAGTCAGCATTAGGGTTTTAAACCCTAAACTGAATTTTTCCATACAGTCAGCATTAGGGTTTTAAACCCTAAACTGAATTTTTCCTTTAGTCAGCATTAGGGTTTTAAACCCTAAACTGAATTTTTCCTTTAGTCAGCATTAGGGTTTTAAACCCTAAACTGAACTTTTCCATTCAGTCAGCATTAGGGTTTTAAACCCTAAACTGAACTTTTCCATTCAGTCAGCATTAGAGTTTTAAACCCTAAACTGAACTTTTTCCGTTCAGTCAGCATTAGGGT
This sequence comes from Nicotiana sylvestris, assembly GCF_000393655.2. NCBI lineage: Eukaryota > Viridiplantae > Streptophyta > Magnoliopsida > Solanales > Solanaceae > Nicotiana > Nicotiana sylvestris. The sequence goes on along the minus strand of NC_091060.1, from coordinate 55,854,129 downwards.
TTTAAACCCTAAACTGAACTTTTTCCGTTAATCAGCATTAGGGTTTTAAACCCTAAACTGAACTTTTTCCTTTAATCAGCATTAGGGTTTTAAACCCTAAACTGAACTTTTTCCCTTTAGTCAGCATTAGGGTTTTAAACCCTAAACTGAATTTTTCCATTCAGTCAGCATTAGTGTTTTAAACCCTAAACTGAATTTTTCCTTTAATCAGTATTAGGGTTTGAAACCCTAAACTGAATTTTTCCATACAGTCAGCATTAGGGTTTTAAATACTAAACTGAATTTTTCCTTTAGTCAGCATTAGGGTTTTAAACCCTAAACTGAATTTTTCCATTCAGTCAGCATTAGGGTTTTAAACCCTAAACTGAATTTTTCCATTCAGTCAGCATTAGGGTTTTAAACCCTAAACTGAACTTTTCCATTCAGTCAGCATTAGGGTTTTAAACCCTAAACTGAACTTTTTCCATTCAGTTAGCATTAGGGTTTTAAACCCTAAACTGAACTTTTCCATTCAGTCAGCATTAGGGTTTTAAACCCTGAATTGAACTTTTCCATTCAGTCAGCATTAGGGTTTTAAACCCTGAACTGAACTTTTCCATTCAGTCAGCATTAGGGTTTTAAACCCTAAAGTGAACTTTTTCATTCAGTCAGCATTAGGCCTTTAAACCCTAAACTGAACTTTTTCCATTCAGTCAGCATTAGGGTTTTAAACCCTAAACTGAACTTTTTCCTTTAATCAGCATTAGGGTTTTAAACCCTAAACTGAACTTTTCCATTCAGTCAGCATTAGAGTTTTAAACCCTGAACTGAACTTTTCATTCAGTTAGCATTAGGGTTTTAAACCCTAAACTGAATTTTTCCATTCAGTCAGCATTAGGGTTTTAAACCCTAAACTGAATTTTTCCTTTAGTCAGCATTAGGGTTTTAAACCCTAAACTGAACTTTTCCATTCAGTCAGCATTAGGGTTTTAAACCCTAAACTGAACTTTTTCCATTCAATTAGCATTAGGGTTTTAAACCCTAAACTGAACTTTTCCATTCAGTCAGCATTAGGGTTTTAAACCCTGAACTGAACTTTTCCATTCAGTCAGCATTAGGGTTTTAAACCCTGAACTGAACTTTTCCATTCAGTCAGCATTAGGGTTTTAAACCCTAAAGTGAACTTTTTCATTCAGTCAGCATTAGGCCTTTAAACCCTAAACTGAACTTTTTCCTTTAATCAGCATTAGGGTTTTAAACCCTAAACTGAACTTTTTCCCTTTAGTCAGCATTAGGGTTTTAAACCCTAAACTGAATTTTTCCATTCAGTCAGCATTAGTGTTTTAAACCCTAAACTGAATTTTTCCTTTAATCAGTATTAGGGTTTGAAACCCTAAACTGAATTTTTCCATACAGTCAGCATTAGGGTTTTAAATACTAAACTGAATTTTTCCTTTAGTCAGCATTAGGGTTTTAAACCCTAAACTGAATTTTTCCATTCAGTCAGCATTAGGGTTTTAAACCCTAAACTGAATTTTTCCATTCAGTCAGCATTAGGGTTTTAAACCCTAAACTGAACTTTTCCATTCAGTCAGCATTAGGGTTTTAAACCCTAAACTGAACTTTTTCCATTCAGTTAGCATTAGGGTTTTAAACCCTAAACTGAACTTTTCCATTCAGTCAGCATTAGGGTTTTAAACCCTGAATTGAACTTTTCCATTCAGTCAGCATTAGGGTTTTAAACCCTGAACTGAACTTTTCCATTCAGTTAGCATTAGGGTTTTAAACCCTAAAGTGAACTTTTTCATTCAGTCAGCATTAGGCCTTTAAACCCTAAACTGAACTTTTTCCATTCAGTCAGCATTAGGGTTTTAAACCCTAAACTGAACTTTTTCCTTTAATCAGCATTAGGGTTTTAAACCCTAAACTGAACTTTTCCATTCAGTCAGCATTAGAGTTTTAAACCCTGAACTGAACTTTTCATTCAGTTAGCATTAGGGTTTTAAACCCTAAACTGAATTTTTCCATTCAGTCAGCATTAGGGTTTTAAACCCTAAACTGAATTTTTCCTTTAGTCAGCATTAGGGTTTTAAACCCTAAACTGAACTTTTCCATTCAGTCAGCATTAGGGTTTTAAACCCTAAACTGAACTTTTTCCATTCAATTAGCATTAGGGTTTTAAACCCTAAACTGAACTTTTCCATTCAGTCAGCATTAGGGTTTTAAACCCTGAACTGAACTTTTCCATTCAGTCAGCATTAGGGTTTTAAACCCTGAACTGAACTATTCCATTCAGTCAGCATTAGGGTTTTAAACCCTAAAGTGAACTTTTTCATTCAGTCAGCATTAGGGTTTTAAACCCTAAACTGAACTTTTTCCTTTAATCAGCATTAGGGTTTTAAACCCTAAACTGAACTTTTCCATTCAGTCAGCATTAGAGTTTTAAACCCTGAACTGAACTTTTCATTCAGTCAGCATTAGAGTTTTAAACCCTAAACTGAATTTTTCCATTCAGTCAGCATTAGGGTTTTAAACCCTAAACTGAATTTTCCTTTAATCAGTATTAGGGTTTTAAACCCTAAACTGAATTTTTCCATTCAGTCAGCATTAGGGTTTTAAACCCTAAACTGAATTTTTCCTTTAGTCAGCATTAGGGTTTTAAACCCTAATCTGAACTTTTCCATTCAGTCAGCATTAGGGTTTTAAACCCTAAACTGAACTTTTTCATTCAGTCAGCATTAGGGTTTTAAACCCTAAACTGAACTTTTTCCATTCAGTCAGCATTAGGGTTTTAAACCCTAAACTGAACTTTTTCCGTTTAGTCAGCATTAGGGTTTTAAACCCTAAACTGAACTTTTTCCTTTAATCAGAATAAGGGTTTTAAACCCTAAACTGAACTTTTTCCCTTTAGTCAGCATTAGGGTTTTAAACCCTAAACTGAATTTTTCCATTCAGTCAGCATTAGTGTTTTAAACCCTAAACTGAATTTTTCCTTTAATCAGTATTAGGGTTTTAAACCCTAAACTGAATTTTTCCATACAGTCAGCATTAGGGTTTTAAACAATAAACTGAATTTTTCCTTTAGTCAGCATTGGGGTTTTAAACCCTAAACTGAATTTTTCCATTCAGTCAGCATTAGGGTTTTAAACCCTAAACTGAACTTTTCCATTCAGTCAGCATTAGGGTTTTCAACCCTAAACTGAACTTTTTCCATTCAGTTAGCATTAGGGTTTTAAACCCTAAACTGAACTTTTCCATTCAGTCAGCATTAGGGTTTTAAACCCTGGACTGAACTTTTCCATTCAGTCAGCATTAGGGTTTTAAACCCTGAACTGAACTTTTCCATTCAGTCAGCATTAGGGTTTTAAACCCTAAAGTGAACTTTTTCATTCAGTCAGCATTAGGCCTTTAAACCCTAAACTAAACTTTTTCCATTCAGTCAGCATTAGGGTTTTAAACCCTAAACTGAACTTTTTCCTTTAATCAGCATTAGCGTTTTAAACCCTAAACTGAACTTTTCCATTCAGTCAGCATTAGAGTTTTAAACCCTGAACTGAACTTTTCATTCAGTCAGCATTAGGGTTTTAAACCCTAAACTGAATTTTTCCATTCAGTCAGCATTAGGGTTTTAAACCCTAAACTGAATTTTTCCTTTAGTCAGCATTAGGGTTTTAAACCCTAAACTGAACTTTTCCATTCAGTCAGCATTAGGGTTTTAAACCCTAAACTGAACTTTTTCCATTCAGTTAGCATTAGGGTTTTAAACCCTAAACTGAACTTTTCCATTCAGTCAGCATTAGGGTTTTAAACCCTAAACTGAACTTTTCCATTCAGTCAGCATTAGGGTTTTAAACCCTGAACTGAACTTTTCCATTCAGTCAGCATTAGGGTTTTAAACCCTAAAGTGAACTTTTTCATTCAGTCAGCATTAGGCCTTTAAACCCTAAACTGAACTTTTTCCATTCAGTCAGCATTAGGGTTTTAAACCCTAAACTGAACTTTTTCCTTTAATTAGCATTAGGGTTTTAAACCCTAAACTGAACTTTTCCATTCAGTCAGCATTAGAGTTTTAAACCCTGAACTGAACTTTTCATTCAGTCAGCATTAGAGTTTTAAACCCTAAACTGAATTTTTCCATTCAGTCAGCATTAGGGTTTTAAACCCTAAACTGAATTTTCCTTTAATCAGTATTAGGGTTTTAAACCCTAAACTGAATTTTTCCATTCAGTCAGCATTAGGGTTTTAAACCCTAAACTGAATTTTTCCTTTAGTCAGCATTAGGGTTTTAAACCCTAATCTGAACTTTTCCATTCAGTCAGCATTAGGGTTTTAAACCCTAAACTGAACTTTTTCATTCAGTCAGCATTAGGGTTTTAAACCCTAAACTGAACTTTTTCCATTCAGTCAGCATTAGGGTTTTAAACCCTAAACTGAACTTTTTCCGTTTAGTCAGCATTAGGGATTTAAACCCTAAACTGAACTTTTTCCTTTAATCAGAATAATGGTTTTAAACCCTAAACTGAACTTTTTCCCTTTAGTCAGCATTAGGGTTTTAAACCCTAAACTGAATTTTTCCATTCAGTCAGCATTAGTGTTTTAAACCCTAAACTGAATTTTTCCATACAGTCAGCATTAGGGTTTTAAACAATAAACTGAATTTTTCCTTTAGTCAGCATTGGGGTTTTAAACCCTAAACTGAATTTTTCCATTCAGTCAGCATTAGGGTTTTAAACCCTAAACTGAACTTTTCCATTCAGTCAGCATTAGGGTTTTAAACCCTAAACTGAACTTTTTCCATTCAGTTAGCATTAGGGTATTAAACCCTAAACTGAACTTTTCCATTCAGTCAGCATTATGATTTTAAACCATGGACTGAACTTTTCCATTCAGTCAGCATTAGGGTTTTAAACCCTGAACTGAACTTTTCCATTCAGTCAGCATTAGGGTTTTAAACCCTAAAGTGAACTTTTTCATTCAGTCAGCATTAGGCCTTTAAACCCTAAACTGAACTTTTTCCATTCAGTCAGCATTAGGGTTTTAAACCCTAAACTGAACTTTTTCCTTTAACCAGCATTAGGGTTTTAAACCCTAAACTGAACTTTTCCATTCAGTCAGCATTAGAGTTTTAAACCCTGAACTGAACTTTTCATTCAGTCAGCATTAGGGTTTTAAACCCTAAACTGAATTTTCCTTTAATCAGTATTAGGGTATTAAACCCTAAACTGAATTTTTCCATTCAGTCAGCATTAGGGTTTTAAACCCTAAACTGAATTTTTCCATTCAGTTAGCATTAGGGTTTTAAACCCTAAACTGAACTTTTCCATTCAGTCAGCATTAGGGTTTTAAACCCTGAATTGAACTTTTCCATTCAGTCAGCATTAGGGTTTTAAACCCTGAACTGAACTTTTCCATTCAGTCAGCATTAGGGTTTTAAACCCTAAAGTGAACTTTTTCATTCAGTCAGCATTAGGCCTTTAAACCCTAAACTGAACTTTTTCCATTCAGTCAGCATTAGGGTTTTAAACCCTAAACTGAACTTTTTCCTTTAATCAGCATTAGGGTTTTAAACCCTAAACTGAACTTTTTCATTCAGTCAGCATTAGGGTTTTAAACCCTAAACTGAATTTTTCCATTCAGTTAGCATTAGGGTTTTAAACCCTAAACTGAATTTTTCCTTTAGTCAGCATTAGGGTTTTAAACCCTAAACTGAACTTTTCCATTCAGTCAGCATTAGGGTTTTAAACCCTAAACTGAACTTTTTCCATTCAATTAGCATTAGGGTTTTAAACCCTAAACTGAACTTTTCCATTCAGTCAGCATTAGGGTTTTAAACCCTGAACTGAACTTTTCCATTCAGTCAGCATTAGGGTTTTAAACCCTGAACTGAACTATTCCATTCAGTCAGCATTAGGGTTTTAAACCCTAAAGTGAACTTTTTCATTCAGTCAGCATTAGGGTTTTAAACCCTAAACTGAACTTTTTCCTTTAATCAGCATTAGGGTTTTAAACCCTAAACTGAACTTTTCCATTCAGTCAGCATTAGAGTTTTAAACCCTGAACTGAACTTTTCATTCAGTCAGCATTAGAGTTTTAAACCCTAAACTGAATTTTTCCATTCAGTCAGCATTAGGGTTTTAAACCCTAAACTGAATTTTCCTTTAATCAGTATTAGGGTTTTAAACCCTAAACTGAATTTTTCCATTCAGTCAGCATTAGGGTTTTAAACCCTAAACTGAATTTTTCCTTTAGTCAGCATTAGGGTTTTAAACCCTAATCTGAACTTTTCCATTCAGTCAGCATTAGGGTTTTAAACCCTAAACTGAACTTTTTCATTCAGTCAGCATTAGGGTTTTAAACCCTAAACTAAACTTTTTCATTCAGTCAGCATTAGGGTTTTAAACCCTAAACTGAACTTTTTCCGTTTAGTCAGCATTAGGGTTTTAAACCCTAAACTGAACTTTTTCCTTTAATCAGAATAAGGGTTTTAAACCCTAAACTGAACTTTTTCCCTTTAGTCAGCATTAGGGTTTTAAACCCTAAACTGAATTTTTCCATTCAGTCAGCATTAGTGTTTTAAACCCTAAACTGAATTTTTCCTTTAATCAGTATTAGGTTTTAAACCCTAAACTGAATTTTTCCATACAGTCAGCATTAGGGTTTTAAACAATAAACTGAATTTTTCCTTTAGTCAGCATTGGGGTTTTAAACCCTAAACTGAATTTTTCCATTCAGTCAGCATTAGGGTTTTAAACCCTAAACTGAACTTTTCCATTCAGTCAGCATTAGGGTTTTCAACCCTAAACTGAACTTTTTCCATTCAGTTAGCATTAGGGTTTTAAACCCTAAACTGAACTTTTCCATTCAGTCAGCATTAGGGTTTTAAACCCTGGACTGAACTTTTCCATTCAGTCAGCATTAGGGTTTTAAACCCTGAACTGAACTTTTCCATTCAGTCAGCATTAGGGTTTTAAACCCTAAAGTGAACTTTTTCATTCAGTCAGCATTAGGCCTTTAAACCCTAAACTAAACTTTTTCCATTCAGTCAGCATTAGGGTTTTAAACCCTAAACTGAACTTTTTCCTTTAATCAGCATTAGCGTTTTAAACCCTAAACTGAACTTTTCCATTCAGTCAGCATTAGAGTTTTAAACCCTGAACTGAACTTTTCATTCAGTCAGCATTAGGGTTTTAAACCCTAAACTGAATTTTTCCATTCAGTCAGCATTAGGGTTTTAAACCCTAAACTGAATTTTTCCTTTAGTCAGCATTAGGGTTTTAAACCCTAAACTGAACTTTTCCATTCAGTCAGCATTAGGGTTTTAAACCCTAAACTGAACTTTTTCCATTTAGTTAGCATTAGGGTTTTAAACCCTAAACTGAACTTTTCCATTCAGTCAGCATTAGGGTTTTAAACCCTGAACTGAACTTTTCCATTCAGTCAGCATTAGGGTTTTAAACCCTGAACTGAACTTTTCCATTCAGTCAGCATTAGGGTTTTAAACCCTAAAGTGAACTTTTTCATTCAGTCAGCATTAGGCCTTTAAACCCTAAACTGAACTTTTTCCATTCAGTCAGCATTAGGGTTTTAAACCCTAAACTGAACTTTTTCCTTTAATTAGCATTAGGGTTTTAAACCCTAAACTGAACTTTTCCATTCAGTCAGCATTAGAGTTTTAAACCCTGAACTGAACTTTTCATTCAGTCAGCATTAGAGTTTTAAACCCTAAACTGAATTTTTCCATTCAGTCAGCATTAGGGTTTTAAACCCTAAACTGAATTTTCCTTTAATCAGTATTAGGGTTTTAAACCCTAAACTGAATTTTTCCATTCAGTCAGCATTAGGGTTTTAAACCCTAAACTGAATTTTTCCTTTAGTCAGCATTAGGGTTTTAAACCCTAATCTGAACTTTTCCATTCAGTCAGCATTAGGGTTTTAAACCCTAAACTGAACTTTTTCATTCAGTCAGCATTAGGGTTTTAAACCCTAAACTGAACTTTTTCCATTCAGTCAGCATTAGGGTTTTAAACCCTAAACTGAACTTTTTCCGTTTAGTCAGCATTAGGGATTTAAACCCTAAACTGAACTTTTTCCTTTAATCAGCATTAGGGTTTTAAACCCTAAACTGAACTTTTTCCCTTTAGTCAGCATTAGGGTTTTAAACCCTAAACTGAATTTTTCCATTCAGTCAGCATTAGTGTTTTAAACCCTAAACTGAATTTTTCCTTTAATCAGTATTAGGGTTTTAAACCCTAAACTGAATTTTTCCATACAGTCAGCATTAGGGTTTTAAACAATAAACTGAATTTTTCCTTTAGTCAGCATTGGGGTTTTAAACCCTAAACTGAATTTTTCCATTCAGTCAGCATTAGGGTTTTAAACCCTAAACTGAACTTTTCCATTCAGTCAGCATTAGGGTTTTAAACCCTAAACTGAACTTTTTCCATTCAGTTAGCATTAGGGTATTAAACCCTAAACTGAACTTTTCCATTCAGTCAGCATTAGGATTTTAAACCCTGGACTGAACTTTTCCATTCAGTCAGCATTAGGGTTTTAAACCCTGAACTGAACTTTTCCATTCAGTCAGCATTAGGGTTTTAAACCCTAAAGTGAACTTTTTCATTCAGTCAGCATTAGGCCTTTAAACCCTAAACTGAACTTTTTCCATTCAGTCAGCATTAGGGTTTTAAACCCTAAACTGAACTTTTTCCTTTAACCAGCATTAGGGTTTTAAACCCTAAACTGAACTTTTCCATTCAGTCAGCATTAGAGTTTTAAACCCTGAACTGAACTTTTCATTCAGTCAGCATTAGGGTTTTAAACCCTAAACTGAATTTTCCTTTAATCAGTATTAGGGTATTAAACCCTAAACTGAATTTTTCCATTCAGTCAGCATTAGGGTTTTAAACCCTAAACTGAATTTTTCCATTCAGTTAGCATTAGGGTTTTAAACCCTAAACTGAACTTTTTCATTCAGTCAGCATTAGGGTTTTAAACCCTAAACTGAACTTTTTCCGTTCAGTCAGCATTAGGGTTTTAAACCCTAAACTGAACTTTTTCCTTTAATCAGCATTAGGGTTTTAAACCCTAAACTGAACTTTTTCCTTTAATCAGCATTAGGGTTTTAAACCCTAAACTGAACTTTTTCCCTTTAGTCAGCATTAGGGTTTTAAACCCTAAACTGAATTTTTCCATTCAGTCAGCATTAGTGTTTTAAACCCTAAACTGAATTTTTTCCTTTAGTCAGCATTAGGGTTTTAAACCCTAAACTGAATTTTTCCATACAGTCAGCATTAGGGTTTTAAACCCTAAACTGAATTTTTCCTTTAGTCAGCATTAGGGTTTTAAACCCTAAACTGAACTTTTCCATTCAGTCAGCATTAGGGTTTTAAACCCTAAACTGAACTTTTTCCATTCAGTTAGCATTAGGGTTTTAAACCCTAAACTGAACTTTTCCATTCAGTCAGCATTAGGGTTTTAAACCCTGAACTGAACTTTTCCATTCAGTCAGCATTAGGGTTTTAAACCCTAAACTGAATTTTCCTTTAATCAGTATTAGGGTTTTAAACCCTAAACTGAATTTTTCCATTCAGTCAGCATTAGGGTTTTAAACCCTAAACTGAATTTTTCCTTTAGTCAGCATTAGGGTTTTAAATCCTAAACTGAACTTTTCCATTCAGTCAGCATTAGGGTTTTAAACCCTAAAGTGAACTTTTTCATTCAGTCAGCATTAGGGTTTTAAACCCTAAAGTGAACTTTTTCATTCAGTCAGCATTAGGGTTTTAAACCCTAAACTGAACTTTTTCCATTCAGTCAGCATTAGGGTTTTAAACCCTAAACTGAATTTTTCCATACAGTCAGCATTAGGGTTTTAAACAATAAACTGAATTTTTCCTTTAGTCAGCATTGGGGTTTTAAACCCTAAACTGAATTTTTCCATTCAGTCAGCATTAGGGTTTTAAACCCTAAACTGAACTTTTCCATTCAGTCAGCATTAGGGTTTTAAACCCTAAACTGAACTTTTTCCATTCAGTTAGCATTAGGGTATTAAACCCTAAACTGAACTTTTCCATTCAGTCAGCATTATGATTTTAAACCCTGAACTGAACTTTTCCATTCAGTCAGCATTAGGGTTTTAAACCCTGAACTGAACTTTTCCATTCAGTCAGCATTAGGGTTTTAAACCCTAAAGTGAACTTTTTCATTCAGTCAGCATTAGGCCTTTAAACCCTAAACTGAACTTTTTCCATTCAGTCAGCATTAGGGTTTTAAACCCTAAACTGAACTTTTTCCTTTAACCAGCATTAGGGTTTTAAACCCTAAACTGAACTTTTCCATTCAGTCAGCATTAGAGTTTTAAACCCTGAACTGAACTTTTCATTCAGTCAGCATTAGGGTTTTAAACCCTAAACTGAATTTTCCTTTAATCAGTATTAGGGTATTAAACCCTAAACTGAATTTTTCCATTCAGTCAGCATTAGGGTTTTAAACCCTAAACTGAATTTTTCCATTCAGTTAGCATTAGGGTTTTAAACCCTAAACTGAACTTTTCCATTCAGTCAGCATTAGGGTTTTAAACCCTGAATTGAACTTTTCCATTCAGTCAGCATTAGGGTTTTAAACCCTGAACTGAACTTTTCCATTCAGTCAGCATTAGGGTTTTAAACCCTAAAGTGAACTTTTTCATTCAGTCAGCATTAGGCCTTTAAACCCTAAACTGAACTTTTTCCATTCAGTCAGCATTAGGGTTTTAAACCCTAAACTGAACTTTTTCCTTTAATCAGCATTAGGGTTTTAAACCCTAAACTGAACTTTTTCATTCAGTCAGCATTAGGGTTTTAAACCCTAAACTGAATTTTTCCATTCAGTTAGCATTAGGGTTTTAAACCCTAAACTGAATTTTTCCTTTAGTCAGCATTAGGGTTTTAAACCCTAAACTGAACTTTTCCATTCAGTCAGCATTAGGGTTTTAAACCCTAAACTGAACTTTTTCCATTCAATTAGCATTAGGGTTTTAAACCCTAAACTGAACTTTTCCATTCAGTCAGCATTAGGGTTTTAAACCCTGAACTGAACTTTTCCATTCAGTCAGCATTAGGGTTTTAAACCCTGAACTGAACTATTCCATTCAGTCAGCATTAGGGTTTTAAACCCTAAAGTGAACTTTTTCATTCAGTCAGCATTAGGGTTTTAAACCCTAAACTGAACTTTTTCCTTTAATCAGCATTAGGGTTTTAAACCCTAAACTGAACTTTTCCATTCAGTCAGCATTAGAGTTTTAAACCCTGAACTGAACTTTTCATTCAGTCAGCATTAGAGTTTTAAACCCTAAACTGAATTTTTCCATTCAGTCAGCATTAGGGTTTTAAACCCTAAACTGAATTTTCCTTTAATCAGTATTAGGGTTTTAAACCCTAAACTGAATTTTTCCATTCAGTCAGCATTAGGGTTTTAAACCCTAAACTGAATTTTTCCTTTAGTCAGCATTAGGGTTTTAAACCCTAATCTGAACTTTTCCATTCAGTCAGCATTAGGGTTTTAAACCCTAAACTGAACTTTTTCATTCAGTCAGCATTAGGGTTTTAAACCCTAAACTGAACTTTTTCCATTCAGTCAGCATTAGGGTTTTAAACCCTAAACTGAACTTTTTCCGTTTAGTCAGCATTAGGGTTTTAAACCCTAAACTGAACTTTTTCCTTTAATCAGAATAAGGGTTTTAAACCCTAAACTGAACTTTTTCCCTTTAGTCAGCATTAGGGTTTTAAACCCTAAACTGAATTTTTCCATTCAGTCAGCATTAGTGTTTTAAACCCTAAACTGAATTTTTCCTTTAATCAGTATTAGGTTTTAAACCCTAAACTGAATTTTTCCATACAGTCAGCATTAGGGTTTTAAACAATAAACTGAATTTTTCCTTTAGTCAGCATTGGGGTTTTAAACCCTAAACTGAATTTTTCCATTCAGTCAGCATTAGGGTTTTAAACCCTAAACTGAACTTTTCCATTCAGTCAGCATTAGGGTTTTCAACCCTAAACTGAACTTTTTCCATTCAGTTAGCATTAGGGTTTTAAACCCTAAACTGAACTTTTCCATTCAGTCAGCATTAGGGTTTTAAACCCTGGACTGAACTTTTCCATTCAGTCAGCATTAGGGTTTTAAACCCTGAACTGAACTTTTCCATTCAGTCAGCATTAGGGTTTTAAACCCTAAAGTGAACTTTTTCATTCAGTCAGCATTAGGCCTTTAAACCCTAAACTAAACTTTTTCCATTCAGTCAGCATTAGGGTTTTAAACCCTAAACTGAACTTTTTCCTTTAATCAGCATTAGCGTTTTAAACCCTAAACTGAACTTTTCCATTCAGTCAGCATTAGAGTTTTAAACCCTGAACTGAACTTTTCATTCAGTCAGCATTAGGGTTTTAAACCCTAAACTGAATTTTTCCATTCAGTCAGCATTAGGGTTTTAAACCCTAAACTGAATTTTTCCTTTAGTCAGCATTAGGGTTTTAAACCCTAAACTGAACTTTTCCATTCAGTCAGCATTAGGGTTTTAAACCCTAAACTGAACTTTTTCCATTTAGTTAGCATTAGGGTTTTAAACCCTAAACTGAACTTTTCCATTCAGTCAGCATTAGGGTTTTAAACCCTGAACTGAACTTTTCCATTCAGTCAGCATTAGGGTTTTAAACCCTAAACTGAACTTTTCCATTCAGTCAGCATTAGGGTTTTAAACCCTAAAGTGAACTTTTTCATTCAGTCAGCATTAGGCCTTTAAACCCTAAACTGAACTTTTTCCATTCAGTCAGCATTAGGGTTTTAAACCCTAAACTGAACTTTTTCCTTTAATTAGCATTAGGGTTTTAAACCCTAAACTGAACTTTTCCATTCAGTCAGCATTAGAGTTTTAAACCCTGAACTGAACTTTTCATTCAGTCAGCATTAGAGTTTTAAACCCTAAACTGAATTTTTCCATTCAGTCAGCATTAGGGTTTTAAACCCTAAACTGAATTTTCCTTTAATCAGTATTAGGGTTTTAAACCCTAAACTGAATTTTTCCATTCAGTCAGCATTAGGGTTTTAAACCCTAAACTGAATTTTTCCTTTAGTCAGCATTAGGGTTTTAAACCCTAATCTGAACTTTTCCATTCAGTCAGCATTAGGGTTTTAAACCCTAAACTGAACTTTTTCATTCAGTCAGCATTAGGGTTTTAAACCCTAAACTGAACTTTTTCCATTCAGTCAGCATTAGGGTTTTAAACCCTAAACTGAACTTTTTCCGTTTAGTCAGCATTAGGGATTTAAACCCTAAACTGAACTTTTTCCTTTAATCAGCATTAGGGTTTTAAACCCTAAACTGAACTTTTTCCCTTTAGTCAGCATTAGGGTTTTAAACCCTAAACTGAATTTTTCCATTCAGTCAGCATTAGTGTTTTAAACCCTAAACTGAATTTTTCCTTTAATCAGTATTAGGGTTTTAAACCCTAAACTGAATTTTTCCATACAGTCAGCATTAGGGTTTTAAACAATAAACTGAATTTTTCCTTTAGTCAGCATTGGGGTTTTAAACCCTAAACTGAATTTTTCCATTCAGTCAGCATTAGGGTTTTAAACCCTAAACTGAACTTTTCCATTCAGTCAGCATTAGGGTTTTAAACCCTAAACTGAACTTTTTCCATTCAGTTAGCATTAGGGTATTAAACCCTAAACTGAACTTTTCCATTCAGTCAGCATTAGGATTTTAAACCCTGGACTGAACTTTTCCATTCAGTCAGCATTAGGGTTTTAAACCCTGAACTGAACTTTTCCATTCAGTCAGCATTAGGGTTTTAAACCCTAAAGTGAACTTTTTCATTCAGTCAGCATTAGGCCTTTAAACCCTAAACTGAACTTTTTCCATTCAGTCAGCATTAGGGTTTTAAACCCTAAACTGAACTTTTTCCTTTAACCAGCATTAGGGTTTTAAACCCTAAACTGAACTTTTCCATTCAGTCAGCATTAGAGTTTTAAACCCTGAACTGAACTTTTCATTCAGTCAGCATTAGGGTTTTAAACCCTAAACTGAATTTTCCTTTAATCAGTATTAGGGTATTAAACCCTAAACTGAATTTTTCCATTCAGTCAGCATTAGGGTTTTAAACCCTAAACTGAATTTTTCCATTCAGTTAGCATTAGGGTTTTAAACCCTAAACTGAACTTTTTCCTTTAATCAGCATTAGGGTTTTAAACCCTAAACTGAACTTTTTCCTTTAATCAGCATTAGGGTTTTAAACCCTAAACTGAACTTTTTCCCTTTAGTCAGCATTAGGGTTTTAAACCCTAAACTGAACTTTTTCCATTCAGTCAGCATTAGGGTTTTAAACCCTAAACTGAACTTTTTCCGTTTAGTCAGCATTAGGGTTTTAAACCCTAAACTGAACTTTTTCCTTTAATCAGAATAAGGGTTTTAAACCCTAAACTGAACTTTTTCCCTTTAGTCAGCATTAGGGTTTTAAACCCTAAACTGAATTTTTCCATTCAGTCAGCATTAGTGTTTTAAACCCTAAACTGAATTTTTCCTTTAATCAGTATTAGGTTTTAAACCCTAAACTGAATTTTTCCATACAGTCAGCATTAGGGTTTTAAACAATAAACTGAATTTTTCCTTTAGTCAGCATTGGGGTTTTAAACCCTAAACTGAATTTTTCCATTCAGTCAGCATTAGGGTTTTAAACCCTAAACTGAACTTTTCCATTCAGTCAGCATTAGGGTTTTCAACCCTAAACTGAACTTTTTCCATTCAGTTAGCATTAGGGTTTTAAACCCTAAACTGAACTTTTCCATTCAGTCAGCATTAGGGTTTTAAACCCTGGACTGAACTTTTCCATTCAGTCAGCATTAGGGTTTTAAACCCTGAACTGAACTTTTCCATTCAGTCAGCATTAGGGTTTTAAACCCTAAAGTGAACTTTTTCATTCAGTCAGCATTAGGCCTTTAAACCCTAAACTAAACTTTTTCCATTCAGTCAGCATTAGGGTTTTAAACCCTAAACTGAACTTTTTCCTTTAATCAGCATTAGCGTTTTAAACCCTAAACTGAACTTTTCCATTCAGTCAGCATTAGAGTTTTAAACCCTGAACTGAACTTTTCATTCAGTCAGCATTAGGGTTTTAAACCCTAAACTGAATTTTTCCATTCAGTCAGCATTAGGGTTTTAAACCCTAAACTGAATTTTTCCTTTAGTCAGCATTAGGGTTTTAAACCCTAAACTGAACTTTTCCATTCAGTCAGCATTAGGGTTTTAAACCCTAAACTGAACTTTTTCCATTTAGTTAGCATTAGGGTTTTAAACCCTAAACTGAACTTTTCCATTCAGTCAGCATTAGGGTTTTAAACCCTGAACTGAACTTTTCCATTCAGTCAGCATTAGGGTTTTAAACCCTGAACTGAACTTTTCCATTCAGTCAGCATTAGGGTTTTAAACCCTAAAGTGAACTTTTTCATTCAGTCAGCATTAGGCCTTTAAACCCTAAACTGAACTTTTTCCATTCAGTCAGCATTAGGGTTTTAAACCCTAAACTGAACTTTTTCCTTTAATTAGCATTAGGGTTTTAAACCCTAAACTGAACTTTTCCATTCAGTCAGCATTAGAGTTTTAAACCCTGAACTGAACTTTTCATTCAGTCAGCATTAGAGTTTTAAACCCTAAACTGAATTTTTCCATTCAGTCAGCATTAGGGTTTTAAACCCTAAACTGAATTTTCCTTTAATCAGTATTAGGGTTTTAAACCCTAAACTGAATTTTTCCATTCAGTCAGCATTAGGGTTTTAAACCCTAAACTGAATTTTTCCTTTAGTCAGCATTAGGGTTTTAAACCCTAATCTGAACTTTTCCATTCAGTCAGCATTAGGGTTTTAAACCCTAAACTGAACTTTTTCATTCAGTCAGCATTAGGGTTTTAAACCCTAAACTGAACTTTTTCCATTCAGTCAGCATTAGGGTTTTAAACCCTAAACTGAACTTTTTCCGTTTAGTCAGCATTAGGGATTTAAACCCTAAACTGAACTTTTTCCTTTAATCAGCATTAGGGTTTTAAACCCTAAACTGAACTTTTTCCCTTTAGTCAGCATTAGGGTTTTAAACCCTAAACTGAATTTTTCCATTCAGTCAGCATTAGTGTTTTAAACCCTAAACTGAATTTTTCCTTTAATCAGTATTAGGGTTTTAAACCCTAAACTGAATTTTTCCATACAGTCAGCATTAGGGTTTTAAACAATAAACTGAATTTTTCCTTTAGTCAGCATTGGGGTTTTAAACCCTAAACTGAATTTTTCCATTCAGTCAGCATTAGGGTTTTAAACCCTAAACTGAACTTTTCCATTCAGTCAGCATTAGGGTTTTAAACCCTAAACTGAACTTTTTCCATTCAGTTAGCATTAGGGTATTAAACCCTAAACTGAACTTTTCCATTCAGTCAGCATTAGGATTTTAAACCCTGGACTGAACTTTTCCATTCAGTCAGCATTAGGGTTTTAAACCCTGAACTGAACTTTTCCATTCAGTCAGCATTAGGGTTTTAAACCCTAAAGTGAACTTTTTCATTCAGTCAGCATTAGGCCTTTAAACCCTAAACTGAACTTTTTCCATTCAGTCAGCATTAGGGTTTTAAACCCTAAACTGAACTTTTTCCTTTAACCAGCATTAGGGTTTTAAACCCTAAACTGAACTTTTCCATTCAGTCAGCATTAGAGTTTTAAACCCTGAACTGAACTTTTCATTCAGTCAGCATTAGGGTTTTAAACCCTAAACTGAATTTTCCTTTAATCAGTATTAGGGTATTAAACCCTAAACTGAATTTTTCCATTCAGTCAGCATTAGGGTTTTAAACCCTAAACTGAATTTTTCCATTCAGTTAGCATTAGGGTTTTAAACCCTAAACTGAACTTTTTCATTCAGTCAGCATTAGGGTTTTAAACCCTAAACTGAACTTTTTCCGTTCAGTCAGCATTAGGGTTTTAAACCCTAAACTGAACTTTTTCCTTTAATCAGCATTAGGGTTTTAAACCCTAAACTGAACTTTTTCCTTTAATCAGCATTAGGGTTTTAAACCCTAAACTGAACTTTTTCCCTTTAGTCAGCATTAGGGTTTTAAACCCTAAACTGAATTTTTCCATTCAGTCAGCATTAGTGTTTTAAACCCTAAACTGAATTTTTTCCTTTAGTCAGCATTAGGGTTTTAAACCCTAAACTGAATTTTTCCATACAGTCAGCATTAGGGTTTTAAACCCTAAACTGAATTTTTCCTTTAGTCAGCATTAGGGTTTTAAACCCTAAACTGAACTTTTCCATTCAGTCAGCATTAGGGTTTTAAACCCTAAACTGAACTTTTTCCATTCAGTTAGCATTAGGGTTTTAAACCCTAAACTGAACTTTTCCATTCAGTCAGCATTAGGGTTTTAAACCCTGAACTGAACTTTTCCATTCAGTCAGCATTAGGGTTTTAAACCCTAAACTGAATTTTTCCATTCAGTCAGCATTAGGGTTTTAAACCCTAAACTGAATTTTCCTTTAATCAGTATTAGGGTTTTAAACCCTAAACTGAATTTTTCCATTCAGTCAGCATTAGGGTTTTAAACCCTAAACTGAATTTTTCCTTTAGTCAGCATTAGGGTTTTAAACCCTAAACTGAACTTTTCCATTCAGTCAGCATTAGGGTTTTAAACCCTGAACTGAACTTTTCCATTCAGTCAGCATTAGGGTTTTAAACCCTAAAGTGAACTTTTTCATTCAGTCAGCATTAGGGTTTTAAACCCTAAACTGAACTTTTTCCATTCAGTCAGCATTAGGGTTTTAAACCCTAAACTGAATTTTTCCTTTAGTCAGCATTAGGGTTTTAAACTCTAATCTGAATTTTTCCATTCAGTCAGCATTAGGGTTTTAAACCCTAAACTAAATTTTTCCATTCAGTCAGCATTAGTGTTTTAAACCCTAAACTGAATTTTTCCTTTAATTAGTATTAGGGTTTTAAACCCTAAACTGAATTTTTCCATACAGTCAACATTAGGGTTTTAAACACTAAACTGAATTTTTCCTTTAGTCAGCATTAGGGTTTTAAACCCTAAACTGAATTTTTCCTTTAGTCAACATTAGGGTTTTAAACCCTAAACTGAACTTTTCCATTCAGTCAGCATTAGGGTTTTAAATCCTAAACTGAACTTTTTCCATTCAGTTAGCATTAGGGTTTTAAACCCTGAACTGAACTTTACCATTCAGTCAGCATTAGGGTTTTAAACCCTGAACTGAACTTTTCCATTCAGTCAGCATTAGGGTTTTAAACCCTAAAGTGAACTTTTTCATTCAGTCAGCATTAGGCCTTTAAACCCTAAACTGAACTTTTTCCATTCAGTCAACATTAGGGTTTTAAACCCTAAACTGAACTTTTTCCTTTAACCAGCATTAGGATTTTAAACCCTAAACTGAACTTTTCCATTCAGTCAGCATTAGAGTTTTAAACCCTGAACTGAACTTTTCATTCAGTCAGCATTAGGGTTTTAAACCCTAAACTGAATTTTTCCATTCAGTCAGCATTAGGGTTTTAAACCCTAAACTGAATTTTCCTTTAATCAGTATTAGGGTTTTAAACCCTAAACTGAATTTTTCCATTCAGTCAGCATTAGGGTTTTAAACCCTAAACTGAATTTTTCCTTTAGTCAGCATTAGGGTTTTAAACCCTAATCTGAACTTTTCCATTCAGTCAGCATTAGGGTTTTAAACCCTAAACTGAACTTTTTCATTCAGTCAACATTAGGGTTTTAAACCCTAAACTGAACTTTTTCCATTCAGTCAGCATTAGGGTTTTAAACCCTAAACTGAACTTTTTCCGTTTAGTCAGCATTAGGGTTTTAAACCCTAAACTGAACTTTTTCCTTTAATTAGCATTAGGGTTTTAAACCCTAAACTGAACTTTTTCCCTTTAGTCAGCATTAGGGTTTTAAACCCTAAACTGAATTTTTTCATTCAGTCAGCATTAGGGTTTTAAACCCTAAACTGAATTTTTCCATTCAGTCAGCATTAGGGTTTTAAACCCTAAACTGAATTTTCCTTTAATCAGTATTAGGGTTTTAAACCCTAAACTGAATTTTTCCATTCAGTCAGCATTAGGGTTTTAAACCCTAAACTGAATTTTTCCTTTAGTCAGCATTAGGGTTTTAAACCCTAAACTGAACTTTTCCATTCAGTCAGCATTAGGGTTTTAAACCCTAAAGTGAACTTTTTCATTCAGTCAGCATTAGGGTTTTAAACCCTAAAGTGAACTTTTTCATTCAGTCAGCATTAGGGTTTGAAACCCTAAACTGAACTTTTTCCATTCAGTCAGCATTAGGGTTTTAAACCCTAAACTGAACTTTTTCCTTTAATCAGCATTAGGGTTTAAAACCCTAAACTGAACTTTTCCATTTAGTCAGCATTAGGGTTTTAAACCCTGAACTGAACTTTTCCATTCAGTCAGCATTATGGTTTTAAACCCTAAACTGAATTTTTCCATACAGTCAGCATTAGGGTTTTAAACCCTAAACTGAATTTTTCCTTTAGTCAGCATTAGGGTTTTAAACCCTAAACTGAATTTTTCCTTTAGTCAGCATTAGGGTTTTAAACCCTAAACTGAACTTTTCCATTCAGTCAGCATTAGGGTTTTAAACCCTAAACTGAACTTTTCCATTCAGTCAGCATTAGAGTTTTAAACCCTAAACTGTACTTTTTCTGTTCAGTCAGCATTAGGGTTTTAAACCCTAAACTGAAGTTTTTCCGTTAATCAGCATTAGGGTTTTAAACCCTAAACTGAACTTTTTCCTTTAATCAGCATTAGGGTTTTAAACCCTAAACTGAACTTTTTCCCTTTAGTCAGCATTAGGGTTTTAAACCCTAAACTGAATTTTTCCATTCAGTCAGCATTAGTGTTTTAAACCCTAAACTGAATTTTTCCTTTAATCAGTATTAGGGTTTGAAACCCTAAACTGAATTTTTCCATACAGTCAGCATTAGGGTTTTAAATACTAAACTGAATTTTTCCTTTAGTTAGCATTAGGGTTTTAAACCCTAAACTGAATTTTTCCATTCAGTCAGCATTAGGGTTTTAAACCCTAAACTGAATTTTTCCATTCAGTCAGCATTAGGGTTTTAAACCCTAAACTGAACTTTTCCATTCAGTCAGCATTAGGGTTTTAAACCCTGAACTGAACTTTTCCATTCAGTCAGCATTAGGGTTTTAAACCCTAAAGTGAACTTTTTCATTCAGTCAGCATTAGGCCTTTAAACCCTAAACTGAACTTTTTCCATTCAGTCAGCATTAGGGTTTTAAACCCTAAACTGAACTTTTTCCTTTAATCAGCATTAGGGTTTTAAACCCTAAACTGAACTTTTCCATTCAGTCAGCATTAGAGTTTTAAACCCTGAACTGAACTTTTCATTCAGTTAGCATTAGGGTTTTAAACCCTAAACTGAATTTTTCCATTCAGTCAGCATTAGGGTTTTAAACCCTAAACTGAATTTTCCTTTAATCAGTATTAGGGTTTTAAACCCTAAACTGAATTTTTCCATTCAGTCAGCATTAGGGTTTTAAACCCTAAACTGAATTTTTCCTTTAGTCAGCATTAGGGTTTTAAACCCTAAACTGAATTTTTCCTTTAGTCAGCATTAGGGTTTTAAACCCTAAACTGAACTTTTTCATTCAGTCAGCATTAGGGTTTTAAACCCTAAACTGAACTTTTTCCATTCAGTCAGCATTAGGGTTTTAAACCCTAAACTGAACTTTTTCATTCAGTCAGCATTAGGGTTTTAAACCCTAAACTGAACTTTTTCCATTCAGTCAGCATTAGTGTTTTAAACCCTAAACTGAATTTTTCCTTTAATCAGTATTAGGGTTTTAAACCCTAAACTGAATTTTTCCATACAGTCAGCATTAGGGTTTTAAACAATAAACTGAATTTTTCCTTTAGTCAGCATTGGGGTTTTAAACCCTAAACTGAATTTTTCCATTCAGTCAGCATTAGGGTTTTAAACCCTAAACTGAACTTTTCCATTCAGTCAGCATTAGGGTTTTAAACCCTAAACTGAACTTTTTCCATTCAGTTAGCATTAGGGTATTAAACCCTAAACTGAACTTTTCCATTCAGTCAGCATTAGGATTTTAAACCCTGGACTGAACTTTTCCATTCAGTCAGCATTAGGGTTTTAAACCCTGAACTGAACTTTTCCATTCAGTCAGCATTAGGGTTTTAAACCCTAAAGTGAACTTTTTCATTCAGTCAGCATTAGGCCTTTAAACCCTAAACTGAACTTTTTCCATTCAGTCAGCATTAGGGTTTTAAACCCTAAACTGAACTTTTTCCTTTAACCAGCATTAGGGTTTTAAACCCTAAACTGAACTTTTCCATTCAGTCAGCATTAGAGTTTTAAACCCTGAACTGAACTTTTCATTCAGTCAGCATTAGGGTTTTAAACCCTAAACTGAATTTTCCTTTAATCAGTATTAGGGTATTAAACCCTAAACTGAATTTTTCCATTCAGTCAGCATTAGGGTTTTAAACCCTAAACTGAATTTTTTCTTTAGTCAGCTTTAGGGTTTTAAACCCTAAACTGAATTTTTCCATTCAGTTAGCATTAGGGTTTTAAACCCTAAACTGAATTTTTCCTTTAGTCAGCATTAGGGTTTTAAACCCTAAACTGAACTTTTCCATTCAGTCAGCATTAGGGTTTTAAACCCTAAACTGAACTTTTTCCATTCAGTTAGCATTAGGGTTTTAAACCCTAAACTGAACTTTTCCATTCAGTCAGCATTAGGGTTTTAAACCCTAAACTGAACTTTTTCCTTTAATCAGCATTAGGGTTTAAAACCCTAAACTGAACTTTTCCATTTAGTCAGCATTAGGGTTTTAAACCCTGAACTGAACTTTTCCATTCAGTCAGCATTAGGGTTTTAAACCCTAAACTGAATTTTTCCATACAGTCAGCATTAGGGTTTTAAACCCTAAACTGAATTTTTCCTTTAGTCAGCATTAGGGTTTTAAACCCTAAACTGAATTTTTCCATACAGTCAGCATTAGGGTTTTAAATACTAAACTGAATTTTTCCTTTAGTCAGCATTAGGGTTTTAAACCCTAAACTGAATTTTTCCATTCAGTCAGCATTAGGGTTTTAAACCCTAAACTGAATTTTTCCTTTAGTCAGCATTAGGGTTTTAAACCCTAAACTGAACTTTTCCATTCAGTCAGCATTAGGGTTTTAAACCCTAAACTGAACTTTTTCCATTCAGTTAGCATTAGGGTTTTAAACCCTAAACTGAACTTTTCCATTCAGTCAGCATTAGGGTTTTAAACCCTAAACTGAACTTTTTCCATTCAGTCAGCATTAGGGTTTTAAACCCTAAACTGAACTTTTCCATTTAGTCAGCAATAGGGTTTTAAACCCTGAACTGAACTTTTCCATTCAGTCAGCATTAGGGTTTTAAACCCTAAACTGAATTTTTCCATACAGTCAGCATTAGGGTTTTAAACCCTAAACTGAATTTTTCCTTTAGTCAGCATTAGGGTTTTAAACCCTAAACTGAATTTTTCCTTTAGTCAGCATTAGGGTTTTAAACCCTAAACTGAACTTTTCCATTCAGTCAGCATTAGGGTTTTAAACCCTAAACTGAACTTTTCCATTCAGTCAGCATTAGAGTTTTAAACCCTAAATTGAACTTTTTCTGTTCAGTCAGCATTAGGGTTTTAAACCCTAAACTGAACTTTTTCCGTTAATCAGCATTAGGGTTTTAAACCCTAAACTGAACTTTTTCCTTTAATCAGCATTAGGGTTTTAAACCCTAAACTGAACTTTTTCCCTTTAGTCAGCATTAGGGTTTTAAACCCTAAACTGAATTTTTCCATTCAGTCAGCATTAGTGTTTTAAACCCTAAACTGAATTTTTCCTTTAATCAGTATTAGGGTTTGAAACCCTAAACTGAATTTTTCCATACAGTCAGCATTAGGGTTTTAAATACTAAACTGAATTTTTCCTTTAGTCAGCATTAGGGTTTTAAACCCTAAACTGAATTTTTCCATTCAGTCAGCATTAGGGTTTTAAACCCTAAACTAAATTTTTCCATTCAGTCAGCATTAGGGTTTTAAACCCTAAACTGAACTTTTCCATTCAGTCAGCATTAGGGTTTTAAACCCTAAACTGAACTTTTTCCATTCAGTTAGCATTAGGGTTTTAAACCCTAAACTGAACTTTTCCATTCAGTCAGCATTAGGGTTTTAAACCCTGAATTGAACTTTTCCATTCAGTCAGCATTAGGGTTTTAAACCCTGAACTGAACTTTTCCATTCAGTCAGCATTAGGGTTTTAAACCCTAAAGTGAACTTTTTCATTCAGTCAGCATTAGGCCTTTAAACCCTAAACTGAACTTTTTCCATTCAGTCAGCATTAGGGTTTTAAACCCTAAACTGAACTTTTTCCTTTAATCAGCATTAGGGTTTTAAACCCTAAACTGAACTTTTCCATTCAGTCAGCATTAGAGTTTTAAACCCTGAACTGAACTTTTCATTCAGTTAGCATTAGGGTTTTAAACCCTAAACTGAATTTTTCCATTCAGTCAGCATTAGGGTTTTAAACCCTAAACTGAATTTTCCTTTAATCAGTATTAGGGTTTTAAACCCTAAACTGAATTTTTCCATTCAGTCAGCATTAGGGTTTTAAACCCTAAACTGAATTTTTCCTTTAGTCAGCATTAGGGTTTTAAACCCTAATCTGAACTTTTCCATTCAGTCAGCATTAGGGTTTTAAACCCTAAACTGAACTTTTTCATTCAGTCAGCATTAGGGTTTTAAACCTTAAACTGAACTTTTTCATTCAGTCAGCATTAGGGTTTTAAACCCTAAACTGAACTTTTTCCGTTTAGTCAGCATTAGGGTTTTAAACCCTAAACTGAACTTTTTCCTTTAATCAGAATAAGGGTTTTAAACCCTAAACTGAACTTTTTCCCTTTAGTCAGCATTAGGGTTTTAAACCCTAAACTGAATTTTTCCATTCAGTCAGCATTAGTGTTTTAAACCCTAAACTGAATTTTTCCTTTAATCAGTATTAGGGTTTTAAACCCTAAACTGAATTTTTCCATACAGTCAGCATTAGGGTTTTAAACAATAAACTGAATTTTTCCTTTAGTCAGCATTGGGGTTTTAAACCCTAAACTGAATTTTTCCATTCAGTCAGCATTAGGGTTTTAAACCCTAAACTGAACTTTTCCATTCAGTCAGCATTAGGGTTTTAAACCCTAAACTGAACTTTTTCCATTCAGTTAGCATTAGGGTATTAAACCCTAAACTGAACTTTTCCATTCAGTCAGCATTAGGATTTTAAACCCTGGACTGAACTTTTCCATTCAGTCAGCATTAGGGTTTTAAACCCTGAACTGAACTTTTCCATTCAGTCAGCATTAGGGTTTTAAACCCTAAAGTGAACTTTTTCATTCAGTCAACATTAGGCCTTTAAACCCTAAACTGAACTTTTTCCATTCAGTCAGCATTAGGGTTTTAAACCCTAAACTGAACTTTTTCCTTTAACCAGCATTAGGGTTTTAAACCCTAAACTGAACTTTTCCATTCAGTCAGCATTAGAGTTTTAAACCCTGAACTGAACTTTTCATTCAGTCAGCATTAGGGTTTTAAACCCTAAACTGAATTTTCCTTTAATCAGTATTAGGGTATTAAACCCTAAACTGAATTTTTCCATTCAGTCAGCATTAGGGTTTTAAACCCTAAACTGAATTTTTCCTTTAGTCAGCATTAGGGTTTTAAACCCTAAACTGAATTTTTCCATTCAGTTAGCATTAGGGTTTTAAACCCTAAACTGAACTTTTTCATTCAGTCAGCATTAGGGTTTTAAACCCTAAAC
Organism: Nicotiana sylvestris; assembly: GCF_000393655.2. NCBI lineage: Eukaryota > Viridiplantae > Streptophyta > Magnoliopsida > Solanales > Solanaceae > Nicotiana > Nicotiana sylvestris. Next base: position 55,829,249 of record NC_091060.1, on the reverse strand, counting down.
TGAACTTTTTCCGTTCAGTCAGCATTAGGGTTTTAAACCCTAAACTGAACTTTTTCCTTTAATCAGCATTAGGGTTTTAAACCTTAAACTGAACTTTTTCCTTTAATCAGCATTAGGGTTTTAAACCCTAAACTGAACTTTTTCCCTTTAGTCAGCATTAGGGTTTTAAACCCTAAACTGAATTTTTCCATTCAGTCAGCATTAGTGTTTTAAACCCTAAACGGAATTTTTCCTTTAATCAGTATTAGGGTTTTAAACCCTAAACTGAATTTTTCCATACAGTCAGCATTAGGGTTTTAAACACTAAACTGAATTTTTCCTTTAGTCAGCATTAGGGTTTTAAACCCTAAACTGAATTTTTCCATTCAGTCAGCATTAGGGTTTTAAACCCTAAACTGAATTTTTCCTTTAGTCAGCATTAGGGTTTTAAACCCTAAACTGAACTTTTCCATTCAGTCAGCATTAGGGTTTTAAACCCTAAACTGAACTTTTTCCATTCAGTTAGCATTAGGGTTTTAAACCCTAAACTGAACTTTTCCATTCAGTCAGCATTAGGGTTTTAAACCCTGAACTGAACTTTTCCATTCAGTCAGCATTAGGGTTTTAAACCCTAAACTGAATTTTCCTTTAATCAGTATTAGGGTTTTAAACCCTAAACTGAATTTTTCCATTCAGTCAGCATTAGGGTTTTAAACCCTAAACTGAATTTTTCCTTTAGTCAGCATTAGGGTTTTAAACCCTAAACTGAACTTTTCCATTCAGTCAGCATTAGGGTTTTAAACCCTAAAGTGAACTTTTTCATTCAGTCAGCATTAGGGTTTTAAACCCTAAAGTGAACTTTTTCATTCAGTCAGCATTAGGGTTTTAAACCCTAAACTGAACTTTTTCCATTCAGTCAGCATTAGGGTTTTAAACCCTAAACTGAATTTTTCCTTTAGTCAGCATTAGGGTTTTAAACTCTAATCTGAATTTTTCCATTCAGTCAGCATTAGGGTTTTAAACCCTAAACTGAATTTTTCCATTCAGTCAGCATTAGGGTTTTAAACCCTAAACTGAACTTTTTCCGTTAAGTCAGCATTAGGGTTTTAAACCCTAAACTGATCTTTTTCCTTTAATCAGCATTAGGGTTTTAAACCCTAAACTGAATTTTTCCATTCAGTCAGCATTAGTGTTTTAAACCCTAAACTGAATTTTTCCTTTAATCAGTATTAGGGTTTTAAACCCTAAACTGAATTTTTCCATACAGTCAGCATTAGGGTTTTAAACACTAAACTGAATTTTTCCTTTAGTCAGCATTAGGGTTTTAAACCCTAAACTGAATTTTTCCATTCAGTCAGCATTAGGGTTTTAAACCCTAAACTGAATTTTTCCTTTAGTCAGCATTAGGGTTTTAAACCCTAAACTGAACTTTTCCATTCAGTCAGCATTAGGGTTTTAAACCCTAAACTGAACTTTTTCCATTCAGTTAGCATTAGGGTTTTAAACCCTGAACTGAACTTTACCATTCAGTCAGCATTAGGGTTTTAAACCCTGAACTGAACTTTTCCATTCAGTCAGCATTAGGGTTTTAAACCCTAAAGTGAACTTTTTCATTCAGTCAGCATTAGGCCTTTAAACCCTAAACTGAACTTTTTCCATTCAGTCAACATTAGGGTTTTAAACCCTAAACTGAACTTTTTCCTTTAACCAGCATTAGGATTTTAAACCCTAAACTGAACTTTTCCATTCAGTCAGCATTAGAGTTTTAAACCCTGAACTGAACTTTTCATTCAGTCAGCATTAGGGTTTTAAACCCTAAACTGAATTTTTCCATTCAGTCAGCATTAGGGTTTTAAACCCTAAACTGAATTTTCCTTTAATCAGTATTAGGGTTTTAAACCCTAAACTGAATTTTTCCATTCAGTCAGCATTAGGGTTTTAAACCCTAAACTGAATTTTTCCTTTAGTCAGCATTAGGGTTTTAAACCCTAAACTGAATTTTTCCATTCAGTCAGCATTAGGGTTTTAAACCCTAAACTGAATTTTTCCTTTAGTCAGCATTAGGGTTTTAAACCCTAAACTGAACTTTTCCATTCAGTCAGCATTAGGGTTTTAAACCCTAAACTGAACTTTTTCCATTCAGTCAGCATTAGGGTTTTAAACCCTAAACTGAATTTTTCCTTTAGTCAGCATTAGGGCTTTAAACTCTAATCTGAATTTTTCCATTCAGTCAGCATTAGGGTTTTAAACCCTAAACTGAATTTTTCCATTCTGTCAGCATTAGTGTTTTAAACCCTAAACTGAATTGTTCCTTTAATCAGTATTAGGGTTTTAAACCCTAAACTGAATTTTTCCATACAGTCAGCATTAGGGTTTTAAACACTAAACTGAATTTTTCCTTTAGTCAGCATTAGGGTTTTAAACCCTAAACTGAATTTTTCCATTCAGTCAGCATTAGGGTTTTAAACCCTAAACTGAATTTTTCCTTTAGTCAGCATTAGGGTTTTAAACCCTAAACTGAACTTTTCCATTCAGTCAGCATTAGGGTTTTAAACCCTAAACTGAACTTTTTCCATTCAGTCAGCATTAGGGTTTTAAACCCTAAACTGAACTCTTTCCTTTAGTCAGCATTAGGGTTTTAAACCCTAAACTGAACTTTTTCCATTCAGTCAGCATTAGGGTTTTAAACCCTAAACTGAACTTTTTCCTTTAATCAGTATTAGGGTTTTAAACCCTAAACTGAATTTTTCCATTCAGTCAGCATTAGGGTTTTAAACCCTAAACTGAATTTTTCCTTTAGTCAGCATTAGGGTTTTAAACCCTAAACTGAATTTTTCCATTCAGTCAGCATTAGGGTTTTAAACCCTAAACTGAATTTTTCCTTTAGTCAGCATTAGGGTTTTAAACCCTAAACTGAACTTTTCCATTCAGTCAGCATTAGGGTTTTAAACCCTAAAGTGAACTTTTTCATTCAGTCAGCATTAGGGTTTTAAACCCTAAAGTGAACTTTTTCATTCAGTCAGCATTAGGGTTTGAAACCCTAAACTAAACTTTTTCCATTCAGTCAGCATTAGGGTTTTAAACCCTAAACTGAACTTTTTCCTTTAATCAGCATTAGGGTTTAAAACCCTAAACTGAACTTTTCCATTTAGTCAGCATTAGGGTTATTAACCCTGAACTGAACTTTTCCATTCAGTCAGCATTAGGGTTTTAAACCCTAAACTGAATTTTTCCATTCAGTCAGCATTAGGGTTTTAAACCCTAAACTGAATTTTTCCTTTAGTCAGCATTAGGGTTTTAAACCCTAAACTGAATTTTTCCTTTAGTCAGCATTAGGGTTTTAAACCCTAAACTGAACTTTTACATTCAGTCAGCATTAGGGTTTTAAACCCTAAACTGAACTTTTCCATTCAGTCAGCATTAGTGTTTTAAACCCTAAACTGAACTTTTTTCGTTCAGTCAGCATTAGGGTTTTAAACCCTAAACTGAACTTTTTCCGTTAATCAGCATTAGGGTTTTAAACCCTAAACTGAACTTTTTCCTTTAATAAGCATTAGGGTTTTAAACCCTAAACTGAACTTTTTCCCTTTAGTCAGCATTAGGGTTTTAAACCCTAAACTGAATTTTTCCATTCAGTCAGCATTAGTGTTTTAAACCCTAAACTGAATTTTTCCTTTAATCAGTATTAGAGTTTGAAACCCTAAACTGAATTTTTCCATACAGTCAGCATTAGGGTTTTAAATACTAAACTGAATTTTTCCTTTAGTCAGCATTAGGGTTTTAAACCCTAAACTGAATTTTTCCATTCAGTCAGCATTAGGGTTTTAAACCCTAAACTGAACTTTTTCCATTCAGTTAGCATTAGGGTTTTAAACCCTAAACTGATCTTTTCCATTCAGTCAGCATTAGGGTTTTAAACCCTGAACTGAACTTTTTTCGTTCAGTCAGAATTAGGGTTTTAAACCCTGAACTGAACTTTTCCATTCAGTCAGCATTAGGGTTTTAAACCCTAAAGTTAACTTTTTCATTCAGTCAGCATTAGGCCTTTAAACCCTAAACTGAACTTTTTCCATTCAGTCAGCATTAAGGTTTTAAACCCTAAACTGAACTTTTTCCTTTAATCAGCATTAGGGTTTTAAACCCTAAACTGAACTTTTCCATTCAGTCAGCATTAGAGTTTTAAACCCTGAACTGAACTTTTCATTCAGTCAGCATTAGAGTTTTAAACCCTAAACTGAATTTTTCCATTCAGTCAGCATTAGGGTTTTAAACCCTAAACTGAATTTTCCTTTAATCAGTATTAGGGTTTTAAACCCTAAACTGAATTTTTCCATTCAGTCAGCATTAGGGTTTTAAACCCTAAACTGAATTTTTCCTTTAGTCAGCATTAGGTTTTTAAACCCTAATCTGAACTTTTCCATTCAGTCAGCATTAGGGTTTTAAACCCTAAACTGAACTTTTTCATTCAGTCAACATTAGGGTTTTAAACCCTAAACTGAACTTTTTCCATTCAGTCAGCATTAGGGTTTTAAACCCTAAACTGAACTTTTTCCGTTTAGTCAGCAATAGGGTTTTAAACCCTAAACTGAACTTTTTCCTTTAATCAGCATTAGGGTTTTAAACCCTAAACTGAACTTTTTCCCTTTAGTCAGCATTAGGGTTTTAAACCGTAAACTGAATTTTTCCATTCAGTCAGCATTAGTGTTTTAAACCCTAAACTGAACTTTTTCCATTCAGTCAGCATTAGGGTATTAAACCCTAAACTGAATTTTTCCTTTAGTCAGCATTAGGGTTTTAAACCCTAAACTGAACTTTTCCATTCAGTCAGCATTAGGGTTTTAAACCCTAAAGTGAACTTTTCCATTCAGTCAACATTAGGGTTTTAAACCCTAAAGTGAACTTTTTCATTCAGTCAGCATTAGGGTTTGAAACCCTAAACTGAACTTTTTCCATTCAGTCAGCATTAGGGTTTTAAACCCTAAACTGAACTTTTTCCTTTAATCAGCATTAGGGTTTAAAACCCTAAACTGAACTTTTCCATTTAGTCAGCATTAGGGTTTTAAACCCTGAACTGAACTTTTCCATTCAGTCAGCATTAGGGTTTTAAACCCTAAACTGAATTTTTCCATACAGTCAGCATTAGGGTTTTAAACCCTAAACTGAATTTTTCCTTTAGTCAGCATTAGGGTTTTAAACCCTAAACTGAATTTTTCCTTTAGTCAGCATTAGGGTTTTAAACCCTAAACTGAACTTTTCCATTCAGTCAGCATTAGGGTTTTAAACCCTAAACTGAACTTTTCCATTCAGTCAGCATTAGGGTTTTAAACCCTAAACTGAACTTTTTCCATTCAGTCAGCATTAGGGTTTTAAACCCTAAACTGAACTTTTTCCGTTAATCAGCATTAGGGTTTTAAACCCTAAACTGAACTTTTTCCTTTAATCAGCATTAGGGTTTTAAACCCTAAACTGAACTTTTTTCCTTTAGTCAGCATTAGGGTTTTAAACCCTAAACTGAATTTTTCCATTCAGTCAGCATTAGTGTTTTAAACCCTAAACTGAATTTTTCCTTTAATCAGTATTAGGGTTTGAAACCCTAAACTGAATTTTTCCATACAGTCAGCATTAGGGTTTTAAATACTAAACTGAATTTTTCCTTTAGTCAGCATTAGGCCTTTAAACCCTAAACTGAACTTTTTCCATTCAGTCAGCATTAGGGTTTTAAACCCTAAACTGAACTTTTTCCTTTAATCAGCATTAGGGTTTTAAACCCTAAACTGAACTTTTCCATTCAGTCAGCATTAGAGTTTTAAACCCTGAACTGAACTTTTCATTCAGTTAGCATTAGGGTTTTAAACCCTAAACTGAATTTTTCCATTCAGTCAGCATTAGGGTTTTAAACCCTAAACTGAATTTTTCCTTTAGTCAGCATTATGGTTTTAAACCCTAAACTGAACTTTTCCATTCAGTCAGCATTAGGGTTTTAAACCCTAAACTGAACTTTTTCCATTCAATTAGCATTAGGGTTTTAAACCCTAAACTGAACTTTTCCATTCAGTCAGCATTAGGGTTTTAAACCCTAAACTGAACTTTTCCATTCAGTCAGCATTAGGGTTTTAAACCCTGAACTGAACTTTTCCATTCAGTCAGCATTAGGGTTTTAAACCCTAAAGTGAACTTTTTCATTCAGTCAGCATTAGGCCTTTAAACCCTAAACTGAACTTTTTCCTTTAATCAGCATTAGGGTTTTAAACCCTAAACTGAACTTTTTCCCTTTAGTCAGCATTAGGGTTTTAAACCCTAAACTGAATTTTTCCATTCAGTCAGCATTAGTGTTTTAAACCCTAAACTGAATTTTTCCTTTAATCAGTATTAGGGTTTGAAACCCTAAACTGAATTTTTCCATACAGTCAGCATTAGGGTTTTAAATACTAAACTGAATTTTTCCTTTAGTCAGCATTAGGGTTTTAAACCCTAAACTGAATTTTTCCATTCAGTCAGCATTAGGGTTTTAAACCCTAAACTGAATTTTTCCATTCAGTCAGCATTAGGGTTTTAAACCCTAAACTGAACTTTTCCATTCAGTCAGCATTAGGGTTTTAAACCCTAAACTGAACTTTTTCCATTCAGTTTCAGCATTAGGGTTTTAAACCCTAAACTGAACTTTTCCATTCAGTCAGCATTAGGGTTTTAAACCCTGAATTGAACTTTTCCATTCAGTCAGCATTAGGGTTTTAAACCCTGAACTGAACTTTTCCATTCAGTCAGCATTAGGGTTTTAAACCCTAAAGTGAACTTTTTCATTCAGTCAGCATTAGGCCTTTAAACCCTAAACTGAACTTTTTCCATTCAGTCAGCATTAGGGTTTTAAACCCTAAACTGAACTTTTTCCTTTAATCAGCATTAGGGTTTTAAACCCTAAACTGAACTTTTCCATTCAGTCAGCATTAGAGTTTTAAACCCTGAACTGAACTTTTCATTCAGTTAGCATTAGGGTTTTAAACCCTAAACTGAATTTTTCCATTCAGTCAGCATTAGGGTTTTAAACCCTAAACTGAATTTTTCCTTTAGTCAGCATTAGGGTTTTAAACCCTAAACTGAACTTTTCCATTCAGTCAGCATTAGGGTTTTAAACCCTAAACTGAACTTTTTCCATTCAATTAGCATTAGGGTTTTAAACCCTAAACTGAACTTTTCCATTCAGTCAGCATTAGGGTTTTAAACCCTGAACTGAACTTTTCCATTCAGTCAGCATTAGGGTTTTAAACCCTGAACTGAACTTTTCCATTCAGTCAGCATTAGGGTTTTAAACCCTAAAGTGAACTTTTTCATTCAGTCAGCATTAGGCCTTTAAACCCTAAACTGAACTTTTTCCATTCAGTCAGCATTAGGGTTTTAAACCCTAAACTGAACTTTTTCCTTTAATCAGCATTAGGGTTTTAAACCCTAAACTGAACTTTTCCATTCAGTCAGCATTAGAGTTTTAAACCCTGAACTAAACTTTTCATTCAGTCAGCATTAGAGTTTTAAACCCTAAATTGAATTTTTCCATTCAGTCAGCATTAGGGTTTTAAACTCTAAACTGAATTTTCCTTTAATCAGTATTAGGGTTTTAAACCCTAAACTGAATTTTTCCATTCAGTCAGCATTAGGGTTTTAAACCCTAAACTGAATTTTTCCTTTAGTCAGCATTAGGGTTTTAAACCCTAATCTGAACTTTTCCATTCAGTCAGCATTAGGGTTTTAAACCCTAAACTGAACTTTTTCATTCAGTCAGCATTAGGGTTTTAAACCCTAAACTGAACTTTTTCCATTCAGTCAGCATTAGGGTTTTAAACCCTAAACTGAACTTTTTCCGTTTAGTCAGCATTAGGGTTTTAAACCCTAAACTGAACTTTTTCCTTTAATCAGAATAAGGGTTTTAAACCCTAAACTGAACTTTTTCCCTTTAGTCAGCATTAGGGTTTTAAACCCTAAACTGAATTTTTCCATTCAGTCAGCATTATTGTTTTAAACCCTAAACTGAATTTTTCCTTTAATCAGTATTAGGGTTTTAAACCCTAAACTGAATTTTTCCATACAGTCAGCATTAGGGTTTTAAACAATAAACTGAATTTTTCCTTTAGTCAGCATTGGGGTTTTAAACCCTAAACTGAATTTTTCCATTCAGTCAGCATTAGGGTTTTAAACCCTAAACTGAACTTTTCCATTCAGTCAGCATTAGGGTTTTCAACCCTAAACTGAACTTTTTCCATTCAGTTAGCATTAGGGTTTTAAACCCTAAACTGAACTTTTCCATTCAGTCAGCATTAGGGTTTTAAACCCTGGACTGAACTTTTCCATTCAGTCAGCATTAGGGTTTTAAACCCTAAAGTGAACTTTTCCATTCAGTCAGCATTAGAGTTTTAAACCCTAAAGTGAACTTTTTCATTCAGTCAGCATTAGGCCTTTAAACCCTAAACTAAACTTTTTCCATTCAGTCAGCATTAGGGTTTTAAACCCTAAACTAAACTTTTTCCTTTAATCAGCATTATTGTTTTAAACCCTAAACTGAATTTTTCCTTTAATCAGTATTAGGGTTTTAAACCCTAAACTGAATTTTTCCATACAGTCAGCATTAGGGTTTTAAACAATAAACTGAATTTTTCCTTTAGTCAGCATTGGGGTTTTAAACCCTAAACTGAATTTTTCCATTCAGTCAGCATTAGGGTTTTAAACCCTAAACTGAACTTTTTCCTTTAATCAGTATTAGGGTTTTAAACCCTAAACTGAATTTTTCCATACAGTCAGCATTAGGGTTTTAAACACTAAACTGAATTTTTCCTTTAGTCAGCATTAGGGTTTTAAACCCTAAACTGAATTTTTCCATTCAGTCAGCATTAGGGTTTTAAACCCTAAACTGAATTTTTCCTTTAGTCAGCATTAGGGTTTTAAACCCTAAACTGAACTTTTCCATTCAGTCAGCATTAGGGTTTTAAACCCTAAAGTGAACTTTTTCATTCAGTCAGCATTAGGGTTTTAAACCCTAAAGTGAACTTTTTCATTCAGTCAGCATTAGGGTTTGAAACCCTAAACTAAACTTTTTCCATTCAGTCAGCATTAGGGTTTTAAACCCTAAACTGAACTTTTTCCTTTAATCAGCATTAGGGTTTAAAACCCTAAACTGAACTTTTCCATTTAGTCAGCATTAGGGTTATTAACCCTGAACTGAACTTTTCCATTCAGTCAGCATTAGGGTTTTAAACCCTAAACTGAATTTTTCCATTCAGTCAGCATTAGGGTTTTAAACCCTAAACTGAATTTTTCCTTTAGTCAGCATTAGGGTTTTAAACCCTAAACTGAATTTTTCCTTTAGTCAGCATTAGGGTTTTAAACCCTAAACTGAACTTTTACATTCAGTCAGCATTAGGGTTTTAAACCCTAAACTGAACTTTTCCATTCAGTCAGCATTAGTGTTTTAAACCCTAAACTGAACTTTTTTCGTTCAGTCAGCATTAGGGTTTTAAACCCTAAACTGAACTTTTTCCGTTAATCAGCATTAGGGTTTTAAACCCTAAACTGAACTTTTTCCTTTAATAAGCATTAGGGTTTTAAACCCTAAACTGAACTTTTTCCCTTTAGTCAGCATTAGGGTTTTAAACCCTAAACTGAATTTTTCCATTCAGTCAGCATTAGTGTTTTAAACCCTAAACTGAATTTTTCCTTTAATCAGTATTAGAGTTTGAAACCCTAAACTGAATTTTTCCATACAGTCAGCATTAGGGTTTTAAATACTAAACTGAATTTTTCCTTTAGTCAGCATTAGGGTTTTAAACCCTAAACTGAATTTTTCCATTCAGTCAGCATTAGGGTTTTAAACCCTAAACTGAACTTTTTCCATTCAGTTAGCATTAGGGTTTTAAACCCTAAACTGATCTTTTCCATTCAGTCAGCATTAGGGTTTTAAACCCTGAACTGAACTTTTTTCGTTCAGTCAGAATTAGGGTTTTAAACCCTGAACTGAACTTTTCCATTCAGTCAGCATTAGGGTTTTAAACCCTAAAGTTAACTTTTTCATTCAGTCAGCATTAGGCCTTTAAACCCTAAACTGAACTTTTTCCATTCAGTCAGCATTAAGGTTTTAAACCCTAAACTGAACTTTTTCCTTTAATCAGCATTAGGGTTTTAAACCCTAAACTGAACTTTTCCATTCAGTCAGCATTAGAGTTTTAAACCCTGAACTGAACTTTTCATTCAGTCAGCATTAGAGTTTTAAACCCTAAACTGAATTTTTCCATTCAGTCAGCATTAGGGTTTTAAACCCTAAACTGAATTTTCCTTTAATCAGTATTAGGGTTTTAAACCCTAAACTGAATTTTTCCATTCAGTCAGCATTAGGGTTTTAAACCCTAAACTGAATTTTTCCTTTAGTCAGCATTAGGTTTTTAAACCCTAATCTGAACTTTTCCATTCAGTCAGCATTAGGGTTTTAAACCCTAAACTGAACTTTTTCATTCAGTCAACATTAGGGTTTTAAACCCTAAACTGAACTTTTTCCCTTTAGTCAGCATTAGGGTTTTAAACCCTAAACTGAACTTTTTCCGTTTAGTCAGCAATAGGGTTTTAAACCCTAAACTGAACTTTTTCCTTTAATCAGCATTAGGGTTTTAAACCCTAAACTGAACTTTTTCCCTTTAGTCAGCATTAGGGTTTTAAACCGTAAACTGAATTTTTCCATTCAGTCAGCATTAGTGTTTTAAACCCTAAACTGAACTTTTTCCATTCAGTCAGCATTAGGGTATTAAACCCTAAACTGAATTTTTCCTTTAGTCAGCATTAGGGTTTTAAACCCTAAACTGAACTTTTCCATTCAGTCAGCATTAGGGTTTTAAACCCTAAAGTGAACTTTTCCATTCAGTCAACATTAGGGTTTTAAACCCTAAAGTGAACTTTTTCATTCAGTCAGCATTAGGGTTTGAAACCCTAAACTGAACTTTTTCCATTCAGTCAGCATTAGGGTTTTAAACCCTAAACTGAACTTTTTCCTTTAATCAGCATTAGGGTTTAAAACCCTAAACTGAACTTTTCCATTTAGTCAGCATTAGGGTTTTAAACCCTGAACTGAACTTTTCCATTCAGTCAGCATTAGGGTTTTAAACCCTAAACTGAATTTTTCCATACAGTCAGCATTAGGGTTTTAAACCCTAAACTGAATTTTTCCTTTAGTCAGCATTAGGGTTTTAAACCCTAAACTGAATTTTTCCTTTAGTCAGCATTAGGGTTTTAAACCCTAAACTGAACTTTTCCATTCAGTCAGCATTAGGGTTTTAAACCCTAAACTGAACTTTTCCATTCAGTCAGCATTAGGGTTTTAAACCCTAAACTGAACTTTTTCCATTCAGTCAGCATTAGGGTTTTAAACCCTAAACTGAACTTTTTCCGTTAATCAGCATTAGGGTTTTAAACCCTAAACTGAACTTTTTCCTTTAATCAGCATTAGGGTTTTAAACCCTAAACTGAACTTTTTTCCTTTAGTCAGCATTAGGGTTTTAAACCCTAAACTGAATTTTTCCATTCAGTCAGCATTAGTGTTTTAAACCCTAAACTGAATTTTTCCTTTAATCAGTATTAGGGTTTGAAACCCTAAACTGAATTTTTCCATACAGTCAGCATTAGGGTTTTAAATACTAAACTGAATTTTTCCTTTAGTCAGCATTAGGCCTTTAAACCCTAAACTGAACTTTTTCCATTCAGTCAGCATTAGGGTTTTAAACCCTAAACTGAACTTTTTCCTTTAATCAGCATTAGGGTTTTAAACCCTAAACTGAACTTTTCCATTCAGTCAGCATTAGAGTTTTAAACCCTGAACTGAACTTTTCATTCAGTTAGCATTAGGGTTTTAAACCCTAAACTGAATTTTTCCATTCAGTCAGCATTAGGGTTTTAAACCCTAAACTGAATTTTTCCTTTAGTCAGCATTATGGTTTTAAACCCTAAACTGAACTTTTCCATTCAGTCAGCATTAGGGTTTTAAACCTTAAACTGAACTTTTTCCATTCAATTAGCATTAGGGTTTTAAACCCTAAACTGAACTTTTCCATTCAGTCAGCATTAGGGTTTTAAACCCTAAACTGAACTTTTCCATTCAGTCAGCATTAGGGTTTTAAACCCTGAACTGAACTTTTCCATTCAGTCAGCATTAGGGTTTTAAACCCTAAAGTGAACTTTTTCATTCAGTCAGCATTAGGCCTTTAAACCCTAAACTGAACTTTTTCCTTTAATCAGCATTAGGGTTTTAAACCCTAAACTGAACTTTTTCCCTTTAGTCAGCATTAGGGTTTTAAACCCTAAACTGAATTTTTCCATTCAGTCAGCATTAGTGTTTTAAACCCTAAACTGAATTTTTCCTTTAATCAGTATTAGGGTTTGAAACCCTAAACTGAATTTTTCCATACAGTCAGCATTAGGGTTTTAAATACTAAACTGAATTTTTCCTTTAGTCAGCATTAGGGTTTTAAACCCTAAACTGAATTTTTCCATTCAGTCAGCATTAGGGTTTTAAACCCTAAACTGAATTTTTCCATTCAGTCAGCATTAGGGTTTTAAACCCTAAACTGAACTTTTCCATTCAGTCAGCATTAGGGTTTTAAACCCTAAACTGAACTTTTTCCATTCAGTTTCAGCATTAGGGTTTTAAACCCTAAACTGAACTTTTCCATTCAGTCAGCATTAGGGTTTTAAACCCTGAATTGAACTTTTCCATTCAGTCAGCATTAGGGTTTTAAACCCTGAACTGAACTTTTCCATTCAGTCAGCATTAGGGTTTTAAACCCTAAAGTGAACTTTTTCATTCAGTCAGCATTAGGCCTTTAAACCCTAAACTGAACTTTTTCCATTCAGTCAGCATTAGGGTTTTAAACCCTAAACTGAACTTTTTCCTTTAATCAGCATTAGGGTTTTAAACCCTAAACTGAACTTTTCCATTCAGTCAGCATTAGAGTTTTAAACCCTGAACTGAACTTTTCATTCAGTTAGCATTAGGGTTTTAAACCCTAAACTGAATTTTTCCATTCAGTCAGCATTAGGGTTTTAAACCCTAAACTGAATTTTTCCTTTAGTCAGCATTAGGGTTTTAAACCCTAAACTGAACTTTTCCATTCAGTCAGCATTAGGGTTTTAAACCCTAAACTGAACTTTTTCCATTCAATTAGCATTAGGGTTTTAAACCCTAAACTGAACTTTTCCATTCAGTCAGCATTAGGGTTTTAAACCCTGAACTGAACTTTTCCATTCAGTCAGCATTAGGGTTTTAAACCCTGAACTGAACTTTTCCATTCAGTCAGCATTAGGGTTTTAAACCCTAAAGTGAACTTTTTCATTCAGTCAGCATTAGGGTTTTAAACCCTAAACTGAACTTTTTCCTTTAATCAGCATTAGGGTTTTAAACCCTAAACTGAACTTTTCCATTCAGTCAGCATTAGAGTTTTAAACCCTGAACTAAACTTTTCATTCAGTCAGCATTAGAGTTTTAAACCCTAAATTGAATTTTTCCATTCAGTCAGCATTAGGGTTTTAAACTCTAAACTGAATTTTCCTTTAATCAGTATTAGGGTTTTAAACCCTAAACTGAATTTTTCCATTCAGTCAGCATTAGGGTTTTAAACCCTAAACTGAATTTTTCCTTTAGTCAGCATTAGGGTTTTAAACCCTAATCTGAACTTTTCCATTCAGTCAGCATTAGGGTTTTAAACCCTAAACTGAACTTTTTCATTCAGTCAGCATTAGGGTTTTAAACCCTAAACTGAACTTTTTCCATTCAGTCAGCATTAGGGTTTTAAACCCTAAACTGAACTTTTTCCGTTTAGTCAGCATTAGGGTTTTAAACCCTAAACTGAACTTTTTCCTTTAATCAGAATAAGGGTTTTAAACCCTAAACTGAACTTTTTCCCTTTAGTCAGCATTAGGGTTTTAAACCCTAAACTGAATTTTTCCATTCAGTCAGCATTATTGTTTTAAACCCTAAACTGAATTTTTCCTTTAATCAGTATTAGGGTTTTAAACCCTAAACTGAATTTTTCCATACAGTCAGCATTAGGGTTTTAAACAATAAACTGAATTTTTCCTTTAGTCAGCATTGGGGTTTTAAACCCTAAACTGAATTTTTCCATTCAGTCAGCATTAGGGTTTTAAACCCTAAACTGAACTTTTCCATTCAGTCAGCATTAGGGTTTTCAACCCTAAACTGAACTTTTTCCATTCAGTTAGCATTAGGGTTTTAAACCCTAAACTGAACTTTTCCATTCAGTCAGCATTAGGGTTTTAAACCCTGGACTGAACTTTTCCATTCAGTCAGCATTAGGGTTTTAAACCCTAAAGTGAACTTTTCCATTCAGTCAGCATTAGAGTTTTAAACCCTAAAGTGAACTTTTTCATTCAGTCAGCATTAGGCCTTTAAACCCTAAACTAAACTTTTTCCATTCAGTCAGCATTAGGGTTTTAAACCCTAAACTAAACTTTTTCCTTTAATCAGCATTATTGTTTTAAACCCTAAACTGAATTTTTCCTTTAATCAGTATTAGGGTTTTAAACCCTAAACTGAATTTTTCCATACAGTCAGCATTAGGGTTTTAAACAATAAACTGAATTTTTCCTTTAGTCAGCATTGGGGTTTTAAACCCTAAACTGAATTTTTCCATTCAGTCAGCATTAGGGTTTTAAACCCTAAACTGAACTTTTTCCTTTAATCAGTATTAGGGTTTTAAACCCTAAACTGAATTTTTCCATACAGTCAGCATTAGGGTTTTAAACACTAAACTGAATTTTTCCTTTAGTCAGCATTAGGGTTTTAAACCCTAAACTGAATTTTTCCATTCAGTCAGCATTAGGGTTTTAAACCCTAAACTGAATTTTTCCTTTAGTCAGCATTAGGGTTTTAAACCCTAAACTGAACTTTTCCATTCAGTCAGCATTAGGGTTTTAAACCCTAAACTGAACTTTTTCCATTCAGTCAGCATTAGGGTTTTAAACCCTAAACTGAACTTTTTCCTTTAGTCAGCATTAGGGTTTTAAACCCTAAACTGAATTTTTCCATTCAGTCAGCATTAGGGTTTTAAACCCTAAACTGAATTTTCCTTTAATCAGTATTAGGGTTTTAAACCCTAAACTGAATTTTTCCATTCAGTCAGCATTAGGGTTTTAAACCCTAAACTGAATTTTTCCTTTAGTCAGCATTAGGGTTTTAAACCCTAATCTTAATTTTTCCATTCAGTCAGCATTAGGGTTTTAAACCCTAAACTGAATTTTTCCTTTAGTCAGCATTAGGGTTTTAAACCCTAAACTAAACTTTTCCATTCAGTCAGCATTAGGGTTTTAAACCCTAAAGTGAACTTTTTCATTCAGTCAGCATTAGGGTTTTAAACCCTAAAGTGAACTTTTTCATTCAGTCAGCATTAGGGTTTGAAACCCTAAACTAAACTTTTTCCATTCAGTCAGCATTAGGGTTTTAAACCCTAAACTGAACTTTTTCCTTTAATCAGCATTAGGGTTTAAAACCCTAAACTGAACTTTTCCATTTAGTCAGCATTAGGGTTATTAACCCTGAACTGAACTTTTCCATTCAGTCAGCATTAGGGTTTTAAACCCTAAACTGAATTTTTCCATTCAGTCAGCATTAGGGTTTTAAACCCTAAACTGAATTTTTCCTTTAGTCAGCATTAGGGTTTTAAACCCTAAACTGAATTTTTCCTTTAGTCAGCATTAGGGTTTTAAACCCTAAACTGAACTTTTACATTCAGTCAGCATTAGGGTTTTAAACCCTAAACTGAACTTTTCCATTCAGTCAGCATTAGAGTTTTAAACCCTAAACTGAACTTTTTTCGTTCAGTCAGCATTAGGGTTTTAAACCCTAAACTGAACTTTTTCCGTTAATCAGCATTAGGGTTTTAAACCCTAAACTGAACTTTTTCCTTTAATAAGCATTAGGGTTTTAAACCCTAAACTGAACTTTTTCCCTTTAGTCAGCATTAGGGTTTTAAACCCTAAACTGAATTTTTCCATTCAGTCAGCATTAGTGTTTTAAACCCTAAACTGAATTTTTCCTTTAATCAGTATTAGAGTTTGAAACCCTAAACTGAATTTTTCCATACAGTCAGCATTAGGGTTTTAAATACTAAACTGAATTTTTCCTTTAGTCAGCATTAGGGTTTTAAACCCTAAACTGAATTTTTCCATTCAGTCAGCATTAGGGTTTTAAACCCTAAACTGAACTTTTTCAATTCAGTTAGCATTAGGGTTTTAAACCCTAAACTGATCTTTTCCATTCAGTCAGCATTAGGGTTTTAAACCCTGAACTGAACTTTTTTCGTTCAGTCAGAATTAGGGTTTTAAACCCTGAACTGAACTTTTCCATTCAGTCAGCATTAGGGTTTTAAACCCTAAAGTTAACTTTTTCATTCAGTCAGCATTAGGCCTTTAAACCCTAAACTGAACTTTTTCCATTCAGTCAGCATTAAGGTTTTAAACCCTAAACTGAACTTTTTCCTTTAATCAGCATTAGGGTTTTAAACCCTAAACTGAACTTTTCCATTCAGTCAGCATTAGAGTTTTAAACCCTGAACTGAACTTTTCATTCAGTCAGCATTAGAGTTTTAAACCCTAAACTGAATTTTTCCATTCAGTCAGCATTAGGGTTTTAAACCCTAAACTGAATTTTCCTTTAATCAGTATTAGGGTTTTAAACCCTAAACTGAATTTTTCCATTCAGTCAGCATTAGGGTTTTAAACCCTAAACTGAATTTTTCCTTTAGTCAGCATTAGGTTTTTAAACCCTAATCTGAACTTTTCCATTCAGTCAGCATTAGGGTTTTAAACCCTAAACTGAACTTTTTCATTCAGTCAACATTAGGGTTTTAAACCCTAAACTGAACTTTTTCCATTCAGTCAGCATTAGGGTTTTAAACCCTAAACTGAACTTTTTCCGTTTAGTCAGCAATAGGGTTTTAAACCCTAAACTGAACTTTTTCCTTTAATCAGCATTAGGGTTTTAAACCCTAAACTGAACTTTTTCCCTTTAGTCAGCATTAGGGTTTTAAACCGTAAACTGAATTTTTCCATTCAGTCAGCATTAGTGTTTTAAACCCTAAACTGAACTTTTTCCATTCAGTCAGCATTAGGGTATTAAACCCTAAACTGAATTTTTCCTTTAGTCAGCATTAGGGTTTTAAACCCTAAACTGAACTTTTCCATTCAGTCAGCATTAGGGTTTTAAACCCTAAAGTGAACTTTTCCATTCAGTCAACATTAGGGTTTTAAACCCTAAAGTGAACTTTTTCATTCAGTCAGCATTAGGGTTTGAAACCCTAAACTGAACTTTTTCCATTCAGTCAGCATTACGGTTTTAAACCCTAAACTGAACTTTTTCCTTTAATCAGCATAAGGGTTTAAAACCCTAAACTGAACTTTTCCATTTAGTCAGCATTAGGGTTTTAAACCCTGAACTGAACTTTTCCATTCAGTCAGCATTAGGGTTTTAAACCCTAAACTGAATTTTTCCATACAGTCAGCATTAGGGTTTTAAACCCTAAACTGAATTTTTCCTTTAGTCAGCATTAGGGTTTTAAACCCTAAACTGAATTTTTCCTTTAGTCAGCATTAGGGTTTTAAACCCTAAACTGAACTTTTCCATTCAGTCAGCATTAGGGTTTTAAACCCTAAACTGAACTTTTCCATTCAGTCAGCATTAGAGTTTTAAACCCTGAACTGAACTTTTCATTCAGTCAGCATTAGAGTTTTAAACCCTAAACTGAATTTTTCCATTCAGTCAGCATTAGGGTTTTAAACCCTAAACTGAATTTTCCTTTAATCAGTATTAGGGTTTTAAACCCTAAACTGAATTTTTCCTTTAGTCAGCATTAGGTTTTTAAACCCTAATCTGAACTTTTCCATTCAGTCAGCATTAGGGTTTTAAACCCTAAACTGAACTTTTTCATTCAGTCAACATTAGGGTTTTAAACCCTAAACTGAACTTTTTCCATTCAGTCAGCATTAGGGTTTTAAACCCTAAACTGAACTTTTTCCGTTTAGTCAGCAATAGGGTTTTAAACCCTAAACTGAACTTTTTCCTTTAATCAGCATTAGGGTTTTAAACCCTAAACTGAACTTTTTCCCTTTAGTCAGCATTAGGGTTTTAAACCGTAAACTGAATTTTTCCATTCAGTCAGCATTAGTGTTTTAAACCCTAAACTGAACTTTTTCCATTCAGTCAGCATTAGGGTATTAAACCCTAAACTGAATTTTTCCTTTAGTCAGCATTAGGGTTTTAAACCCTAAACTGAACTTTTCCATTCAGTCAGCATTAGGGTTTTAAACCCTAAAGTGAACTTTTCCATTCAGTCAACATTAGGGTTTTAAACCCTAAAGTGAAATTTTTCATTCAGTCAGCATTAGGGTTTGAAACCCTAAACTGAACTTTTTCCATTCAGTCAGCATTAGGGTTTTAAACCCTAAACTGAACTTTTTCCTTTAATCAGCATTAGGGTTTAAAACCCTAAACTGAACTTTTCCATTTAGTCAGCATTAGGGTTTTAAACCCTGAACTGAACTTTTCCATTCAGTCAGCATTAGGGTTTTAAACCCTAAACTGAATTTTTCCATACAGTCAGCATTAGGGTTTTAAACCCTAAACTGAATTTTTCCTTTAGTCAGCATTAGGGTTTTAAACCCTAAACTGAATTTTTCCTTTAGTCAGCATTAGGGTTTTAAACCCTAAACTGAACTTTTCCATTCAGTCAGCATTAGGGTTTTAAACCCTAAACTGAACTTTTCCATTCAGTCAGCATTAGAGTTTTAAACCCTAAACTGAACTTTTTCTGTTCCGTCGGCATTAGGGTTTTAAACCCTAAACTGAACTTTTTCCGTTAATCAGCATTAGGGTTTTAAACCCTAAACTGAACTTTTTCCTTTAATCAGCATTAGGGTTTTAAACCCTAAACTGAACTTTTTCCCTTTAGTCAGCATTAGGGTTTTAAACCCTAAACTGAATTTTTCCATTCAGTCAGCATTAGTGTTTTAAACCCTAAACTGAATTTTTCCTTTAATCAGTATTAGGGTTTGAAACCCTAAACTGAATTTTTCCATACAGTCAGCATTAGGGTTTTAAATACTAAACTGAATTTTTCCTTTAGTCAGCATTAGGCCTTTAAACCCTAAACTGAACTTTTTCCATTCAGTCAGCATTAGGGTTTTAAACCCTAAACTGAACTTTTTCCTTTAATCAGCATTAGGGTTTTAAACCCTAAACTGAACTTTTCCATTCAGTCAGCATTAGAGTTTTAAACCCTGAACTGAACTTTTCATTCAGTTAGCATTAGGGTTTTAAACCCTAAACTGAATTTTTCCATTCAGTCAGCATTAGGGTTTTAAACCCTAAACTGAATTTTTCCTTTAGTCAGCATTAGGGTTTTAAACCCTAAACTGAACTTTTCCATTCAGTCAGCATTAGGGTTTTAAACCCTAAACTGAACTTTTTCCATTCAATTAGCATTAGGGTTTTAAACCCTAAACTGAACTTTTCCATTCAGTCAGCATTAGGGTTTTAAACCCTGAACTGAACTTTTCCATTCAGTCAGCATTAGGGTTTTAAACCCTGAACTGAACTTTTCCATTCAGTCAGCATTAGGGTTTTAAACCCTAAAGTGAACTTTTTCATTCAGTCAGCATTAGGCCTTTAAACCCTAAACTGAACTTTTTCCTTTAATCAGCATTAGGGTTTTAAACCCTAAACTGAACTTTTTCCCTTTAGTCAGCATTAGGGTTTTAAACCCTAAACTGAATTTTTCCATTCAGTCAGCATTAGTGTTTTAAACCCTAAACTGAATTTTTCCTTTAATCAGTATTAGGGTTTGAAACCCTAAACTGAATTTTTCCATACAGTCAGCATTAGGGTTTTAAATACTAAACTGAATTTTTCCTTTAGTCAGCATTAGGGTTTTAAACCCTAAACTGAATTTTTCCATTCAGTCAGCATTAGGGTTTTAAACCCTAAACTGAATTTTTCCATTCAGTCAGCATTAGGGTTTTAAACCCTAAACTGAACTTTTCCATTCAGTCAGCATTAGGGCTTTAAACCCTAAACTGAACTTTTTCCATTCAGTTAGCATTAGGGTTTTAAACCCTAAACTGAACTTTTCCATTCAGTCAGCATTAGGGTTTTAAACCCTGAATTGAACTTTTCCATTCAGTCAGCATTAGGGTTTTAAACCCTGAACTGAACTTTTCCATTCAGTCAGCATTAGGGTTTTAAACCCTAAAGTGAACTTTTTCATTCAGTCAGCATTAGGCCTTTAAACCCTAAACTGAACTTTTTCCATTCAGTCAGCATTAGGGTTTTAAACCCTAAACTGAACTTTTTCCTTTAATCAGCATTAGGGTTTTAAACCCTAAACTGAACTTTTCCATTCAGTCAGCATTAGAGTTTTAAACCCTGAACTGAACTTTTCATTCAGTTAGCATTAGGGTTTTAAACCCTAAACTGAATTTTTCCATTCAGTCAGCATTAGGGTTTTAAACCCTAAACTGAATTTTTCCTTTAGTCAGCATTAGGGTTTTAAACCCTAAACTGAACTTTTCCATTCAGTCAGCATTAGGGTTTTAAACCCTAAACTGAACTTTTTCCATTCAATTAGCATTAGGGTTTTAAACCCTAAACTGAACTTTTCCATTCAGTCAGCATTAGGGTTTTAAACCCTGAACTGAACTTTTCCATTCAGTCAGCATTAGGGTTTTAAACCCTGAACTGAACTTTTCCATTCAGTCAGCATTAGGGTTTTAAACCCTAAAGTGAACTTTTTCATTCAGTCAGCATTAGGGTTTTAAACCCTAAACTGAACTTTTTCCTTTAATCAGCATTAGGGTTTTAAACCCTAAACTGAACTTTTCCATTCAGTCAGCATTAGAGTTTTAAACCCTGAACTAAACTTTTCATTCAGTCAGCATTAGAGTTTTAAACCCTAAATTGAATTTTTCCATTCAGTCAGCATTAGGGTTTTAAACTCTAAACTGAATTTTCCTTTAATCAGTATTAGGGTTTTAAACCCTAAACTGAATTTTTCCATTCAGTCAGCATTAGGGTTTTAAACCCTAAACTGAATTTTTCCTTTAGTCAGCATTAGGGTTTTAAACCCTAATCTGAACTTTTCCATTCAGTCAGCATTAGGGTTTTAAACCCTAAACTGAACTTTTTCATTCAGTCAGCATTAGGGTTTTAAACCCTAAACTGAACTTTTTCCATTCAGTCAGCATTAGGGTTTTAAACCCTAAACTGAACTTTTTCCGTTTAGTTCAGCATTAGGGTTTTAAACCCTAAACTGAACTTTTTCCTTTAATCAGAATAAGGGTTTTAAACCCTAAACTGAACTTTTTCCCTTTAGTCAGCATTAGGGTTTTAAACCCTAAACTGAATTTTTCCATTCAGTCAGCATTATTGTTTTAAACCCTAAACTGAATTTTTCCTTTAATCAGTATTAGGGTTTTAAACCCTAAACTGAATTTTTCCATACAGTCAGCATTAGGGTTTTAAACAATAAACTGAATTTTTCCTTTAGTCAGCATTGGGGTTTTAAACCCTAAACTGAATTTTTCCATTCAGTCAGCATTAGGGTTTTAAACCCTAAACTGAACTTTTCCATTCAGTCAGCATTAGGGTTTTCAACCCTAAACTGAACTTTTTCCATTCAGTTAGCATTAGGGTTTTAAACCCTAAACTGAACTTTTCCATTCAGTCAGCATTAGGGTTTTAAACCCTGGACTGAACTTTTCCATTCAGTCAGCATTAGAGTTTTAAACCCTGAACTGAACTTTTCCATTCAGTCAGCATTAGGGTTTTAAACCCTAAAGTGAACTTTTTCATTCAGTCAGCATTAGGCCTTTAAACCCTAAACTAAACTTTTTCCATTCAGTCAGCATTAGGGTTTTAAACCCTAAACTAAACTTTTTCCTTTAATCAGCATTATTGTTTTAAACCCTAAACTGAATTTTTCCTTTAATCAGTATTAGGGTTTTAAACCCTAAACTGAATTTTTCCATACAGTCAGCATTAGGGTTTTAAACAATAAACTGAATTTTTCCTTTAGTCAGCATTGGGGTTTTAAACCCTAAACTGAATTTTTCCATTCTGTCAGCATTAGTGTTTTAAACCCTAAACTGAATTGTTCCTTTAATCAGTATTAGGGTTTTAAACCCTAAACTGAATTTTTCCATACAGTCAGCATTAGGGTTTTAAACACTAAACTGAATTTTTCCTTTAGTCAGCATTAGGGTTTTAAACCCTAAACTGAATTTTTCCATTCAGTCAGCATTAGGGTTTTAAACCCTAAACTGAATTTTTCCTTTAGTCAGCATTAGGGTTTTAAACCCTAAACTGAACTTTTCCATTCAGTCAGCATTAGGGTTTTAAACCCTAAACTGAACTTTTTCCATTCAGTCAGCATTAGGGTTTTAAACCCTGAACTGAACTTTTCATTCAGTCAGCATTAGGGTTTTAAACCCTAAACTGAATTTTTCCATTCAGTCAGCATTAGGGTTTTAAACCCTAAACTGAATTTTCCTTTAATCAGTATTAGGGTTTTAAACCCTAAACTGAATTTTTCCATTCAGTCAGCATTAGGGTTTTAAACCCTAAACTGAATTTTTCCTTTAGTCAGCATTAGGGTTTTAAACCCTAATCTTAATTTTTCCATTCAGTCAGCATTAGGGTTTTAAACCCTAAACTGAATTTTTCCTTTAGTCAGCATTAGGGTTTTAAACCCTAAACTAAACTTTTCCATTCAGTCAGCATTAGGGTTTTAAACCCTAAAGTGAACTTTTTCATTCAGTCAGCATTAGGGTTTTAAACCCTAAAGTGAACTTTTTCATTCAGTCAGCATTAGGGTTTGAAACCCTAAACTAAACTTTTTCCATTCAGTCAGCATTAGGGTTTTAAACCCTAAACTGAACTTTTTCCTTTAATCAGCATTAGGGTTTAAAACCCTAAACTGAACTTTTCCATTTAGTCAGCATTAGGGTTATTAACCCTGAACTGAACTTTTCCATTCAGTCAGCATTAGGGTTTTAAACCCTAAACTGAATTTTTCCATTCAGTCAGCATTAGGGTTTTAAACCCTAAACTGAATTTTTCCTTTAGTCAGCATTAGGGTTTTAAACCCTAAACTGAATTTTTCCTTTAGTCAGCATTAGGGTTTTAAACCCTAAACTGAACTTTTACATTCAGTCAGCATTAGGGTTTTAAACCCTAAACTGAACTTTTCCATTCAGTCAGCATTAGAGTTTTAAACCCTAAACTGAACTTTTTTCGTTCAGTCAGCATTAGGGTTTTAAACCCTAAACTGAACTTTTTCCGTTAATCAGCATTAGGGTTTTAAACCCTAAACTGAACTTTTTCCTTTAATAAGCATTAGGGTTTTAAACCCTAAACTGAACTTTTTCCCTTTAGTTAGCATTAGGGTTTTAAACCCTAAACTGAATTTTTCCATTCAGTCAGCATTAGTGTTTTAAACCCTAAACTGAATTTTTCCTTTAATCAGTATTAGAGTTTGAAACCCTAAACTGAATTTTTCCATACAGTCAGCATTAGGGTTTTAAATACTAAACTGAATTTTTCCTTTAGTCAGCATTAGGGTTTTAAACCCTAAACTGAATTTTTCCATTCAGTCAGCATTAGGGTTTTAAACCCTAAACTGAACTTTTTCCATTCAGTTAGCATTAGGGTTTTAAACCCTAAACTGATCTTTTCCATTCAGTCAGCATTAGGGTTTTAAACCCTGAACTGAACTTTTTTCGTTCAGTCAGAATTAGGGTTTTAAACCCTGAACTGAACTTTTCCATTCAGTCAGCATTAGGGTTTTAAACCCTAAAGTTAACTTTTTCATTCAGTCAGCATTAGGCCTTTAAACCCTAAACTGAACTTTTTCCATTCAGTCAGCATTAAGGTTTTAAACCCTAAACTGAACTTTTTCCTTTAATCAGCATTAGGGTTTTAAACCCTAAACTGAACTTTTCCATTCAGTCAGCATTAGAGTTTTAAACCCTGAACTGAACTTTTCATTCAGTCAGCATTAGAGTTTTAAACCCTAAACTGAATTTTTCCATTCAGTCAGCATTAGGGTTTTAAACCCTAAACTGAATTTTCCTTTAATCAGTATTAGGGTTTTAAACCCTAAACTGAATTTTTCCATTCAGTCAGCATTAGGGTTTTAAACCCTAAACTGAATTTTTCCTTTAGTCAGCATTAGGTTTTTAAACCCTAATCTGAACTTTTCCATTCAGTCAGCATTAGGGTTTTAAACCCTAAACTGAACTTTTTCATTCAGTCAACATTAGGGTTTTAAACCCTAAACTGAACTTTTTCCATTCAGTCAGCATTAGGGTTTTAAACCCTAAACTGAACTTTTTCCGTTTAGTCAGCAATAGGGTTTTAAACCCTAAACTGAACTTTTTCCTTTAATCAGCATTAGGGTTTTAAACCCTAAACTGAACTTTTTCCCTTTAGTCAGCATTAGGGTTTTAAACCGTAAACTGAATTTTTCCATTCAGTCAGCATTAGTGTTTTAAACCCTAAACTGAACTTTTTCCATTCAGTCAGCATTAGGGTATTAAACCCTAAACTGAATTTTTCCTTTAGTCAGCATTAGGGTTTTAAACCCTAAACTGAACTTTTCCATTCAGTCAGCATTAGGGTTTTAAACCCTAAAGTGAACTTTTCCATTCAGTCAACATTAGGGTTTTAAACCCTAAAGTGAACTTTTTCATTCAGTCAGCATTAGGGTTTGAAACCCTAAACTGAACTTTTTCCATTCAGTCAGCATTAGGGTTTTAAACCCTAAACTGAACTTTTTCCTTTAATCAGCATAAGGGTTTAAAACCCTAAACTGAACTTTTCCATTTAGTCAGCATTAGGGTTTTAAACCCTGAACTGAACTTTTCCATTCAGTCAGCATTAGGGTTTTAAACCCTAAACTGAATTTTTCCATACAGTCAGCATTAGGGTTTTAAACCCTAAACTGAATTTTTCCTTTAGTCAGCATTAGGGTTTTAAACCCTAAACTGAATTTTTCCTTTAGTCAGCATTAGGGTTTTAAACCCTAAACTGAACTTTTCCATTCAGTCAGCATTAGGGTTTTAAACCCTAAACTGAACTTTTCCATTCAGTCAGCATTAGAGTTTTAAACCCTGAACTGAACTTTTCATTCAGTCAGCATTAGAGTTTTAAACCCTAAACTGAATTTTTCCATTCAGTCAGCATTAGGGTTTTAAACCCTAAACTGAATTTTCCTTTAATCAGTATTAGGGTTTTAAACCCTAAACTGAATTTTTCCTTTAGTCAGCATTAGGTTTTTAAACCCTAATCTGAACTTTTCCATTCAGTCAGCATTAGGGTTTTAAACCCTAAACTGAACTTTTTCATTCAGTCAACATTAGGGTTTTAAACCCTAAACTGAACTTTTTCCATTCAGTCAGCATTAGGGTTTTAAACCCTAAACTGAACTTTTTCCGTTTAGTCAGCAATAGGGTTTTAAACCCTAAACTGAACTTTTTCCTTTAATCAGCATTAGGGTTTTAAACCCTAAACTGAACTTTTTCCCTTTAGTCAGCATTAGGGTTTTAAACCGTAAACTGAATTTTTCCATTCAGTCAGCATTAGTGTTTTAAACCCTAAACTGAACTTTTTCCATTCAGTCAGCATTAGGGTATTAAACCCTAAACTGAATTTTTCCTTTAGTCAGCATTAGGGTTTTAAACCCTAAACTGAACTTTTCCATTCAGTCAGCATTAGGGTTTTAAACCCTAAAGTGAACTTTTCCATTCAGTCAACATTAGGGTTTTAAACCCTAAAGTGAACTTTTTCATTCAGTCAGCATTAGGGTTTGAAACCCTAAACTGAACTTTTTCCATTCAGTCAGCATTAGGGTTTTAAACCCTAAACTGAACTTTTTCCTTTAATCAGCATAAGGGTTTAAAACCCTAAACTGAACTTTTCCATTTAGTCAGCATTAGGGTTTTAAACCCTGAACTGAACTTTTCCATTCAGTCAGCATTAGGGTTTTAAACCCTAAACTGAATTTTTCCATACAGTCAGCATTAGGGTTTTAAACCCTAAACTGAATTTTTCCTTTAGTCAGCATTAGGGTTTTAAACCCTAAACTGAATTTTTCCTTTAGTCAGCATTAGGGTTTTAAACCCTAAACTGAACTTTTCCATTCAGTCAGCATTAGGGTTTTAAACCCTAAACTGAACTTTTCCATTCAGTCAGCATTAGAGTTTTAAACCCTGAACTGAACTTTTCATTCAGTCAGCATTAGAGTTTTAAACCCTAAACTGAATTTTTCCATTCAGTCAGCATTAGGGTTTTAAACCCTAAACTGAATTTTTCCATTCAGTCAGCATTAGGGTTTTAAACCCTAAACTGAATTTTTCCTTTAGTCAGCATTAGGTTTTTAAACCCTAATCTGAACTTTTCCATTCAGTCAGCATTAGGGTTTTAAACCCTAAACTGAACTTTTTCATTCAGTCAACATTAGGGTTTTAAACCCTAAACTGAAACTTTTTCCATTCAGTCAGCATTAGGGTTTTAAACCCTAAACTGAACTTTTTCCGTTTAGTCAGCAATAGGGTTTTAAACCCTAAACTGAACTTTTTCCTTTAATCAGCATTAGGGTTTTAAACCCTAAACTGAACTTTTTCCCTTTAGTCAGCATTAGGGTTTTAAACCGTAAACTGAATTTTTCCATTCAGTCAGCATTAGTGTTTTAAACCCTAAACTGAACTTTTTCCATTCAGTCAGCATTAGGGTATTAAACCCTAAACTGAATTTTTCCTTTAGTCAGCATTAGGGTTTTAAACCCTAAACTGAACTTTTCCATTCAGTCAGCATTAGGGTTTTAAACCCTAAAGTGAACTTTTTCATTCAGTCAGCATTAGGGTTTTAAACCCTAAAGTGAACTTTTTTATTCAGTCAGCATTAGGGTTTGAAACCCTAAACTGAACTTTTTCCATTCAGTCAGCATTAGGGTTTTAAACCCTAAACTGAACTTTTTCCTTTAATCAGCATTAGGGTTTAAAACCCTAAACTGAACTTTTCCATTTAGTCAGCATTAGGGTTTTAAACCCTGAACTGAACTTTTCCATTCAGTCAGCATTAGGGTTTTAAACCCTAAACTGAATTTTTCCATACAGTCAGCATTAGGGTTTTAAACCCTAAACTGAATTTTTCCTTTAGTCAGCATTAGGGTTTTAAACCCTAAACTGAATTTTTCCTTTAGTCAGCATTAGGGTTTTAAACCCTAAACTGAACTTTTCCATTCAGTCAGCATTAGGGTTTTAAACCCTAAACTGAACTTTTCCATTCAGTCAGCATTAGAGTTTTAAACCCTAAACTGAACTTTTTCTGTTCCGTCGGCATTAGGGTTTTAAACCCTAAACTGAACTTTTTCCGTTAATCAGCATTAGGGTTTTAAACCCTAAACTGAACTTTTTCCTTTAATCAGCATTAGGGTTTTAAACCCTAAACTGAACTTTTTCCCTTTAGTCAGCATTAGGGTTTTAAACCCTAAACTGAATTTTTCCATTCAGTCAGCATTAGTGTTTTAAACCCTAAACTGAATTTTTCCTTTAATCAGTATTAGGGTTTGAAACCCTAAACTGAATTTTTCCATACAGTCAGCATTAGGGTTTTAAATACTAAACTGAATTTTTCCTTTAGTCAGCATTAGGCCTTTAAACCCTAAACTGAACTTTTTCCATTCAGTCAGCATTAGGGTTTTAAACCCTAAACTGAACTTTTTCCTTTAATCAGCATTAGGGTTTTAAACCCTAAACTGAACTTTTCCATTCAGTCAGCATTAGAGTTTTAAACCCTGAACTGAACTTTTCATTCAGTTAGCATTAGGGTTTTAAACCCTAAACTGAATTTTTCCATTCAGTCAGCATTAGGGTTTTAAACCCTAAACTGAATTTTTCCTTTAGTCAGCATTAGGGTTTTAAACCCTAAACTGAACTTTTCCATTCAGTCAGCATTAGGGTTTTAAACCCTAAACTGAACTTTTTCCATTCAATTAGCATTAGGGTTTTAAACCCTAAACTGAACTTTTCCATTCAGTCAGCATTAGGGTTTTAAACCCTGAACTGAACTTTTCCATTCAGTCAGCATTAGGGTTTTAAACCCTGAACTGAACTTTTCCATTCAGTCAGCATTAGGGTTTTAAACCCTAAAGTGAACTTTTTCATTCAGTCAGCATTAGGCCTTTAAACCCTAAACTGAACTTTTTCCTTTAATCAGCATTAGGGTTTTAAACCCTAAACTGAACTTTTTCCCTTTAGTCAGCATTAGGGTTTTAAACCCTAAACTGAATTTTTCCATTCAGTCAGCATTAGTGTTTTAAACCCTAAACTGAATTTTTCCTTTAATCAGTATTAGGGTTTGAAACCCTAAACTGAATTTTTCCATACAGTCAGCATTAGGGTTTTAAATACTAAACTGAATTTTTCCTTTAGTCAGCATTAGGGTTTTAAACCCTAAACTGAATTTTTCCATTCAGTCAGCATTAGGGTTTTAAACCCTAAACTGAATTTTTCCATTCAGTCAGCATTAGGGTTTTAAACCCTAAACTGAACTTTTCCATTCAGTCAGCATTAGGGTTTTAAACCCTAAACTGAACTTTTTCCATTCAGTTAGCATTAGGGTTTTAAACCCTAAACTGAACTTTTCCATTCAGTCAGCATTAGGGTTTTAAACCCTGAATTGAACTTTTCCATTCAGTCAGCATTAGGGTTTTAAACCCTGAACTGAACTTTTCCATTCAGTCAGCATTAGGGTTTTAAACCCTAAAGTGAACTTTTTCATTCAGTCAGCATTAGGCCTTTAAACCCTAAACTGAACTTTTTCCATTCAGTCAGCATTAGGGTTTTAAACCCTAAACTGAACTTTTTCCTTTAATCAGCATTAGGGTTTTAAACCCTAAACTGAACTTTTCCATTCGGGTCAGCATTAGAGTTTTAAACCCTGAACTGAACTTTTCATTCAGTTAGCATTAGGGTTTTAAACCCTAAACTGAATTTTTCCATTCAGTCAGCATTAGGGTTTTAAACCCTAAACTGAATTTTTCCTTTAGTCAGCATTAGGGTTTTAAACCCTAAACTGAACTTTTCCATTCAGTCAGCATTAGGGTTTTAAACCCTAAACTGAACTTTTTCCATTCAATTAGCATTAGGGTTTTAAACCCTAAACTGAACTTTTCCATTCAGTCAGCATTAGGGTTTTAAACCCTGAACTGAACTTTTCCATTCAGTCAGCATTAGGGTTTTAAACCCTGAACTGAACTTTTCCATTCAGTCAGCATTAGGGTTTTAAACCCTAAAGTGAACTTTTTCATTCAGTCAGCATTAGGGTTTTAAACCCTAAACTGAACTTTTTCCTTTAATCAGCATTAGGGTTTTAAACCCTAAACTGAACTTTTCCATTCAGTCAGCATTAGAGTTTTAAACCCTGAACTAAACTTTTCATTCAGTCAGCATTAGAGTTTTAAACCCTAAATTGAATTTTTCCATTCAGTCAGCATTAGGGTTTTAAACTCTAAACTGAATTTTCCTTTAATCAGTATTAGGGTTTTAAACCCTAAACTGAATTTTTCCATTCAGTCAGCATTAGGGTTTTAAACCCTAAACTGAATTTTTCCTTTAGTCAGCATTAGGGTTTTAAACCCTAATCTGAACTTTTCCATTCAGTCAGCATTAGGGTTTTAAACCCTAAACTGAACTTTTTCATTCAGTCAGCATTAGGGTTTTAAACCCTAAACTGAACTTTTTTCATTCAGTCAGCATTAGGGTTTTAAACCCTAAACTGAACTTTTTCCGTTTAGTCAGCATTAGGGTTTTAAACCCTAAACTGAACTTTTTCCTTTAATCAGAATAAGGGTTTTAAACCCTAAACTGAACTTTTTCCCTTTAGTCAGCATTAGGGTTTTAAACCCTAAACTGAATTTTTCCATTCAGTCAGCATTATTGTTTTAAACCCTAAACTGAATTTTTCCTTTAATCAGTATTAGGGTTTTAAACCCTAAACTGAATTTTTCCATACAGTCAGCATTAGGGTTTTAAACAATAAACTGAATTTTTCCTTTAGTCAGCATTGGGGTTTTAAACCCTAAACTGAATTTTTCCATTCAGTCAGCATTAGGGTTTTAAACCCTAAACTGAACTTTTCCATTCAGTCAGCATTAGGGTTTTCAACCCTAAACTGAACTTTTTCCATTCAGTTAGCATTAGGGTTTTAAACCCTAAACTGAACTTTTCCATTCAGTCTGCATTAGGGTTTTAAACCCTGGACTGAACTTTTCCATTCAGTCAGCATTAGAGTTTTAAACCCTGAACTGAACTTTTCCATTCAGTCAGCATTAGGGTTTTAAACCCTAAAGTGAACTTTTTCATTCAGTCAGCATTAGGCCTTTAAACCCTAAACTAAACTTTTTCCATTCAGTCAGCATTAGGGTTTTAAACCCTAAACTAAACTTTTTCCTTTAATCAGCATTAGCGTTTTAAACCCTAAACTGAACTTTTCCATTCAGTCAGCATTAGAGTTTTAAACCCTGAACTGAACTTTTCATTCAGTCAGCATTAGGGATTTAAACCCTAAACTGAATTTTTCCATTCAGTCAGCATTAGGGTTTTAAACCCTAAACTGAATTTTTCCATTCAGTCAGCATTAGGGTTTTAAACCCTAAACTGAATTTTTCCTTTAGTCAGCATTAGGGTTTTAAACCCTAAACTGAACTTTTCCATTCAGTCAGCATTAGGGTTTTAAACCCTAAACTGAACTTTTTCCATTCAGTTAGCATTAGGGTTTTAAACCCTAAACTGAACTTTTCCATTCAGTCAGCATTAGGGTTTTAAACCCTGAACTGAACTTTTTCCATTCAATTAGCATTAGGGTTTTAAAGCCTAAACTGAACTTTTCCATTCAGTCAGCATTAGGGTTTTAAACCCTGAACTGAACTTTTCCATTCAGTCAGCATTAGGGTTTTAAACCCTGAACTGAACTTTTCCATTCAGTCAGCATTAGGGTTTTAAACCCTAAAGTGAACTTTTTCATTCAGTCAGCATTAGGCCTTTAAACCCTAAACTGAACTTTTTCCTTTAATCAGCATTAGGGTTTTAAACCCTAAACTGAACTTTTTCCCTTTAGTCAGCATTAGGGTTTTAAACCCTAAACTGAATTTTCCATTCAGTCAGCATTAGGGTTTTAAACCCTAAACTGAATTTTTCCTTTAGTCAGCATTAGGGTTTTAAACCCTAATCTGAACTTTTCCATTCAGTCAGCATTAGGGTTTTAAACCCTAAACTGAACTTTTTCATTCAGTCAGCATTAGGGTTTTAAACCCTAAACTGAACTTTTTCCATTCAGTCAGCATTAGGGTTTTAAACCCTAAACTGAACTTTTTCCGTTTAGTCAGCATTAGGGTTTTAAACCCTAAACTGAACTTTTTCCTTTAATCAGAATAAGGGTTTTAAACCCTAAACTGAACTTTTTCCCTTTAGTCAGCATTAGGGTTTTAAACCCTAAACTGAATTTTTCCATTCAGTCAGCATTATTGTTTTAAACCCTAAACTGAATTTTTCCTTTAATCAGTATTAGGGTTTTAAACCCTAAACTGAATTTTTCCATACAGTCAGCATTAGGGTTTTAAACAATAAACTGAATTTTTCCTTTAGTCAGCATTGGGGTTTTAAACCCTAAACTGAATTTTTCCATTCAGTCAGCATTAGGGTTTTAAACCCTAAACTGAACTTTTCCATTCAGTCAGCATTAGGGTTTTAAACCCTAAACTGAACTTTTCCATTCAGTTAGCATTAGGGTTTTAAACCCTAAACTGAACTTTTTCCATTCAGTCAGCATTAGGGTTTTAAACTCTGGACTGAACTTTTCCATTCAGTCAGCATTAGAGTTTTAAACCCTGAACTGAACTTTTCCATTCAGTCAGCATTAGGGTTTTAAACCCTAAAGTGAACTTTTTCATTCAGTCAGCATTAGGCCTTTAAACCCTAAACTAAACTTTTTCCATTTAGTCAGCATTAGGGTTTTAAACCCTAAACTAAACTTTTTCCTGTAATCAGCATTAGCGTTTTAAACCCTAAACTGAACTTTTCCATTCAGTCAGCATTAGAGTTTTAAACCCTGAACTGAACTTTTCATTCAGTCAGCATTAGGGTTTTAAACCCTAAACTGAATTTTTCCATTCAGTCAGCATTAGGGTTTTAAACCCTAAACTGAATTTTTCCTTTAGTCAGCATTAGGGGTTTAAACCCTAAACTGAACTTTTCCATTCAGTCAGCATTAGGGTTTTAAACCCTAAACTGAACTTTTTCCATTCAGTTAGCATTAGGGTTTTAAACCCTAAACTGAACTTTTCCATTCAGTCAGCATTAGGGTTTTAAACCCTGAACTGAACTTTTCCATTCAGTCAGCATTAGGGTTTTAAACCCTGAACTGAACTTTTCCATTCAGTCAGCATTAGGGTTTTAAACCCTAAAGTGAACTTTTTCATTCAGTCAGCATTAGGCCTTTAAACCCTAAACTGAACTTTTTCCATTCAGTCAGCATTAGGGTTTTAAACCCTAAACTGAACTTTTTCCTTTAATTAGCATTAGGGTTTTAAACCCTAAACTGAACTTTTCCATTCAGTCAGCATTAGAGTTTTAAACCCTGAACTGAACTTTTCATTCAGTCAGCATTAGAGTTTTAAACCCTAAACTGAATTTTTCCATTCAGTCAGCATTAGGGTTTTAAACCCTAAACTGAATTTTCCTTTAGTCAGCATTGGGGTTTTAAACCCTAAACTGAATTTTTCCATTCAGTCAGCATTAGGGTTTTAAACCCTAAAGTGAACTTTTCCATTCAGTCAGCATTAGGGTTTTAAACCCTAAACTGAACTTTTTCCATTCAGTTAGCATTAGGGTATTAAACCCTAAACTGAACTTTTCCATTCAGTGAGCATTAGGATTTTAAACCCTGGACTGAACTTTTCCATTCAGTCAGCATTAGGGTTTTAAACCCTGAACTGAACTTTTCCATTCAGTCAGCATTAGGGTTTTAAACCCTAAAGTGAACTTTTTCATTCAGTCAGCATTAGGCCTTTAAACCCTAAACTGAACTTTTTCCATTCAGTCAGCATTAGGGTTTTAAACCCTAAACTGAACTTTTTCCTTTAACCAGCATTAGGGTTTTAAACCCTAAACTGAACTTTTCCATTCAGTCAGCATTAGAGTTTTAAACCCTGAACTGAACTTTTCATTCAGTCAGCATTAGGGTTTTAAACCCTAAACTGAATTTTCCTTTAATCAGTATTAGGGTATTAAACCCTAAACTGAATTTTTCCATTCAGTCAGCATTATGGTTTTAAACCCTAAACTGAATTTTTCCTTTAGTGAGCATTAGGGTTTTAAACCCTAAACTGAATTTTTCCATTCAGTTAGCATTAGGGTTTTAAACCCTAAACTGAACTTTTTCATTCAGTCAGCATTAGGGTTTTAAACCCTAAACTGAACTTTTTCCGTTCAGTCAGCATTAGGGTTTTAAACCCTAAACTGAACTTTTTCCTTTAATCAGCATTAGGGTTTTAAACCCTAAACTAAACTTTTTCCTGTAATCAGCATTAGCGTTTTAAACCCTAAACTGAACTTTTCCATTCAGTCAGCATTAGAGTTTTAAACCCTGAACTGAACTTTTCATTCAGTCAGCATTAGGGTTTTAAACCCTAAACTGAATTTTTCCATTCAGTCAGCATTAGGGTTTTAAACCCTAAACTGAATTTTTCCTTTAGTCAGCATTAGGGGTTTAAACCCTAAACTGAACTTTTCCATTCAGTCAGCATTAGGGTTTTAAACCCTAAACTGAACTTTTTCCATTCAGTTAGCATTAGGGTTTTAAACCCTAAACTGAACTTTTCCATTCAGTCAGCATTAGGGTTTTAAACCCTGAACTGAACTTTTCCATTCAGTCAGCATTAGGGTTTTAAACCCTGAACTGAACTTTTCCATTCAGTCAGCATTAGGGTTTTAAACCCTAAAGTGAACTTTTTCATTCAGTCAGCATTAGGCCTTTAAACCCTAAACTGAACTTTTTCCATTCAGTCAGCATTAGGGTTTTAAACCCTAAACTGAACTTTTTCCTTTAATTAGCATTAGGGTTTTAAACCCTAAACTGAACTTTTCCATTCAGTCAGCATTAGAGTTTTAAACCCTGAACTGAACTTTTCATTCAGTCAGCATTAGAGTTTTAAACCCTAAACTGAATTTTTCCATTCAGTCAGCATTAGGGTTTTAAACCCTAAACTGAATTTTCCTTTAGTCAGCATTGGGGTTTTAAACCCTAAACTGAATTTTTCCATTCAGTCAGCATTAGGGTTTTAAACCCTAAAGTGAACTTTTCCATTCAGTCAGCATTAGGGTTTTAAACCCTAAACTGAACTTTTTCCATTCAGTTAGCATTAGGGTATTAAACCCTAAACTGAACTTTTCCATTCAGTCAGCATTAGGATTTTAAACCCTGAACTGAACTTTTCCATTCAGTCAGCATTAGGGTTTTAAACCCTAAACTGAACTTTTCCATTCAGTCAGCATTAGAGTTTTAAACCCTGAACTGAACTTTTCATTCAGTCAGCATTAGGGTTTTAAACCCTAAACTGAATTTTCCTTTAATCAGTATTAGGGTATTAAACCCTAAACTGAATTTTTCCATTCAGTCAGCATTATGGTTTTAAACCCTAAACTGAATTTTTCCTTTAGTGAGCATTAGGGTTTTAAACCCTAAACTGAATTTTTCCATTCAGTTAGCATTAGGGTTTTAAACCCTAAACTGAACTTTTTCATTCAGTCAGCATTAGGGTTTTAAACCCTAAACTGAACTTTTTCCGTTCAGTCAGCATTAGGGTTTTAAACCCTAAACTGAACTTTTTCCTTTAATCAGCATTAGGGTTTTAAACCCTAAACTAAACTTTTTCCTGTAATCAGCATTAGCGTTTTAAACCCTAAACTGAACTTTTCCATTCAGTCAGCATTAGAGTTTTAAACCCTGAACTGAACTTTTCATTCAGTCAGCATTAGGGTTTTAAACCCTAAACTGAATTTTTCCATTCAGTCAGCATTAGGGTTTTAAACCCTAAACTGAATTTTTCCTTTAGTCAGCATTAGGGGTTTAAACCCTAAACTGAACTTTTCCATTCAGTCAGCATTAGGGTTTTAAACCCTAAACTGAACTTTTTCCATTCAGTTAGCATTAGGGTTTTAAACCCTAAACTGAACTTTTCCATTCAGTCAGCATTAGGGTTTTAAACCCTGAACTGAACTTTTCCATTCAGTCAGCATTAGGGTTTTAAACCCTGAACTGAACTTTTCCATTCAGTCAGCATTAGGGTTTTAAACCCTAAAGTGAACTTTTTCATTCAGTCAGCATTAGGCCTTTAAACCCTAAACTGAACTTTTTCCATTCAGTCAGCATTAGGGTTTTAAACCCTAAACTGAACTTTTTCCTTTAATTAGCATTAGGGTTTTAAACCCTAAACTGAACTTTTCCATTCAGTCAGCATTAGAGTTTTAAACCCTGAACTGAACTTTTCATTCAGTCAGCATTAGAGTTTTAAACCCTAAACTGAATTTTTCCATTCAGTCAGCATTAGGGTTTTAAACCCTAAACTGAATTTTCCTTTAGTCAGCATTGGGGTTTTAAACCCTAAACTGAATTTTTCCATTCAGTCAGCATTAGGGTTTTAAACCCTAAAGTGAACTTTTCCATTCAGTCAGCATTAGGGTTTTAAACCCTAAACTGAACTTTTTCCATTCAGTTAGCATTAGGGTATTAAACCCTAAACTGAACTTTTCCATTCAGTCAGCATTAGGATTTTAAACCCTAAACTGAACTTTTCCATTCAGTCAGCATTAGGGTTTTAAACCCTGAACTGAACTTTTCCATTCAGTCAGCATTAGGGTTTTAAACCCTAAAGTGAACTTTTTCATTCAGTCAGCATTAGGCCTTTAAACCCTAAACTGAACTTTTTCCATTCAGTCAGCATTAGGGTTTTAAACCCTAAACTGAACTTTTTCCTTTAACCAGCATTAGGGTTTTAAACCCTAAACTGAACTTTTCCATTCAGTCAGCATTAGAGTTTTAAACCCTGAACTGAACTTTTCATTCAGTCAGCATTAGGGTTTTAAACCCTAAACTGAATTTTCCTTTAATCAGTATTAGGGTATTAAACCCTAAACTGAATTTTTCCATTCAGTCAGCATTATGGTTTTAAACCCTAAACTGAATTTTTCCTTTAGTGAGCATTAGGGTTTTAAACCCTAAACTGAATTTTTCCATTCAGTTAGCATTAGGGTTTTAAACCCTAAACTGAACTTTTTCATTCAGTCAGCATTAGGGTTTTAAACCCTAAACTGAACTTTTTCCGTTCAGTCAGCATTAGGGTTTTAAACCCTAAACTGAACTTTTTCCTTTAATCAGCATTAGGGTTTTAAACCCTAAACTGAACTTTTTCCTTTAATCAGCATTAGAGTTTTAAACCCTAAACTGAACTTTTTCCCTTTAGTCAGCATTAGGGTTTTAAACCCTAAACTGAATTTTTCCATTCAGTCAGCATTAGTGTTTTAAACCCTAAACGGAATTTTTCCTTTAATCAGTATTAGGGTTTTAAACCCTAAACTGAATTTTTCCATACAGTCAGCATTAGGGTTTTAAATACTAAACTGATTTTTTCCTTTAGTCAGCATTAGGGTTTTAAACCCTAAACTGAATTTTTCCATTCAGTCAGCATTAGGGTTTTAAACCCTAAACTGAATTTTTCCTTTAGTCAGCATTAGGGTTTTAAACCCTAAACTGAACTTTTCCATTCAGTCAGCATTAGGGTTTTAAACCCTAAACTGAACTTTTTCATTCAGTCAGCATTAGGGTTTTAAACCCTAAACTGAACTTTTTCCATTCAGTCAGCATTAGGGTTTTAAACCCTAAACTGAACTTTTTCATTCAGTCAGCATTAGGGTTTTAAACCCTAAACTGAACTTTTTCCATTCAGTCAGCATTAGGGTTTTAAACCCTAAACTGAACTTTTTCCGTTTAGTCAGCATTAGGGTTTTAAACCCTAAACTGAACTTTTTCCTTTAATCAGAATAAGGGTTTTAAACCCTAAACTGAACTTTTTCCCTTTAGTCAGCATTAGGGTTTTAAACCCTAAACTGAATTTTTCCATTCAGTCAGCATTATTGTTTTAAACCCTAAACTGAATTTTTCCTTTAATCAGTATTAGGGTTTTAAACCCTAAACTGAATTTTTCCATACAGTCAGCATTAGGGTTTTAAACAATAAACTGAATTTTTCCTTTAGTCAGCATTGGGGTTTTAAACCCTAAACTGAATTTTTCCATTCAGTCAGCATTAGGGTTTTAAACCCTAAACTGAACTTTTCCATTCAGTCAGCATTAGGGTTTTCAACCCTAAACTGAACTTTTTCCATTCAGTTAGCATTAGGGTTTTAAACCCTAAACTGAACTTTTCCATTCAGTCTGCATTAGGGTTTTAAACCCTGGATTGAACTTTTCCATTCAGTCAGCATTAGAGTTTTAAACCCTGAACTGAACTTTTCCATTCAGTCAGCATTAGGGTTTTAAACCCTAAAGTGAACTTTTTCATTCAGTCAGCATTAGGCCTTTAAACCCTAAACTAAACTTTTTCCATTCAGTCAGCATTAGGGTTTTAAACCCTAAACTAAACTTTTTCCTTTAATCAGCATTAGCGTTTTAAACCCTAAACTGAACTTTTCCATTCAGTCAGCATTAGAGTTTTAAACCCTGAACTGAACTTTTCATTCAGTCAGCATTAGGGATTTAAACCCTAAACTGAATTTTTCCATTCAGTCAGCATTAGGGTTTTAAACCCTAAACTGAATTTTTCCATTCAGTCAGCATTAGGGTTTTAAACCCTAAACTGAATTTTTCCTTTAGTCAGCATTAGGGTTTTAAACCCTAAACTGAACTTTTCCATTCAGTCAGCATTAGGGTTTTAAACCCTAAACTGAACTTTTTCCATTCAGTTAGCATTAGGGTTTTAAACCCTAAACTGAACTTTTCCATTCAGTCAGCATTAGGGTTTTAAACCCTGAACTGAACTTTTTCCATTCAATTAGCATTAGGGTTTTAAAGCCTAAACTGAACTTTTCCATTCAGTCAGCATTAGGGTTTTAAACCCTGAACTGAACTTTTCCATTCAGTCAGCATTAGGGTTTTAAACCCTGAACTGAACTTTTCCATTCAGTCAGCATTAGGGTTTTAAACCCTAAAGTGAACTTTTTCATTCAGTCAGCATTAGGCCTTTAAACCCTAAACTGAACTTTTTCCTTTAATCAGCATTAGGGTTTTAAACCCTAAACTGAACTTTTTCCCTTTAGTCAGCATTAGGGTTTTAAACCCTAAACTGAATTTTCCATTCAGTCAGCATTAGGGTTTTAAACCCTAAACTGAATTTTTCCTTTAGTCAGCATTAGGGTTTTAAACCCTAATCTGAACTTTTCCATTCAGTCAGCATTAGGGTTTTAAACCCTAAACTGAACTTTTTCATTCAGTCAGCATTAGGGTTTTAAACCCTAAACTGAACTTTTTCCATTCAGTCAGCATTAGGGTTTTAAACCCTAAACTGAACTTTTTCCGTTTAGTCAGCATTAGGGTTTTAAACCCTAAACTGAACTTTTTCCTTTAATCAGAATAAGGGTTTTAAACCCTAAACTGAACTTTTTCCCTTTAGTCAGCATTAGGGTTTTAAACCCTAAACTGAATTTTTCCATTCAGTCAGCATTATTGTTTTAAACCCTAAACTGAATTTTTCCTTTAATCAGTATTAGGGTTTTAAACCCTAAACTGAATTTTTCCATACAGTCAGCATTAGGGTTTTAAACAATAAACTGAATTTTTCCTTTAGTCAGCATTGGGGTTTTAAACCCTAAACTGAATTTTTCCATTCAGTCAGCATTAGGGTTTTAAACCCTAAACTGAACTTTTCCATTCAGTCAGCATTAGGGTTTTAAACCCTAAACTGAACTTTTCCATTCAGTTAGCATTAGGGTTTTAAACCCTAAACTGAACTTTTTCCATTCAGTCAGCATTAGGGTTTTAAACTCTGGACTGAACTTTTCCATTCAGTCAGCATTAGAGTTTTAAACCCTGAACTGAACTTTTCCATTCAGTCAGCATTAGGGTTTTAAACCCTAAAGTGAACTTTTTCATTCAGTCAGCATTAGGCCTTTAAACCCTAAACTAAACTTTTTCCATTTAGTCAGCATTAGGGTTTTAAACCCTAAACTAAACTTTTTCCTGTAATCAGCATTAGCGTTTTAAACCCTAAACTGAACTTTTCCATTCAGTCAGCATTAGAGTTTTAAACCCTGAACTGAACTTTTCATTCAGTCAGCATTAGGGTTTTAAACCCTAAACTGAATTTTTCCATTCAGTCAGCATTAGGGTTTTAAACCCTAAACTGAATTTTTCCTTTAGTCAGCATTAGGGGTTTAAACCCTAAACTGAACTTTTCCATTCAGTCAGCATTAGGGTTTTAAACCCTAAACTGAACTTTTTCCATTCAGTTAGCATTAGGGTTTTAAACCCTAAACTGAACTTTTCCATTCAGTCAGCATTAGGGTTTTAAACCCTGAACTGAACTTTTCCATTCAGTCAGCATTAGGGTTTTAAACCCTGAACTGAACTTTTCCATTCAGTCAGCATTAGGGTTTTAAACCCTAAAGTGAACTTTTTCATTCAGTCAGCATTAGGCCTTTAAACCCTAAACTGAACTTTTTCCATTCAGTCAGCATTAGGGTTTTAAACCCTAAACTGAACTTTTTCCTTTAATTAGCATTAGGGTTTTAAACCCTAAACTGAACTTTTCCATTCAGTCAGCATTAGAGTTTTAAACCCTGAACTGAACTTTTCATTCAGTCAGCATTAGAGTTTTAAACCCTAAACTGAATTTTTCCATTCAGTCAGCATTAGGGTTTTAAACCCTAAACTGAATTTTCCTTTAGTCAGCATTGGGGTTTTAAACCCTAAACTGAATTTTTCCATTCAGTCAGCATTAGGGTTTTAAACCCTAAAGTGAACTTTTCCATTCAGTCAGCATTAGGGTTTTAAACCCTAAACTGAACTTTTTCCATTCAGTTAGCATTAGGGTATTAAACCCTAAACTGAACTTTTCCATTCAGTGAGCATTAGGATTTTAAACCCTGGACTGAACTTTTCCATTCAGTCAGCATTAGGGTTTTAAACCCTGAACTGAACTTTTCCATTCAGTCAGCATTAGGGTTTTAAACCCTAAAGTGAACTTTTTCATTCAGTCAGCATTAGGCCTTTAAACCCTAAACTGAACTTTTTCCATTCAGTCAGCATTAGGGTTTTAAACCCTAAACTGAACTTTTTCCTTTAACCAGCATTAGGGTTTTAAACCCTAAACTGAACTTTTCCATTCAGTCAGCATTAGAGTTTTAAACCCTGAACTGAACTTTTCATTCAGTCAGCATTAGGGTTTTAAACCCTAAACTGAATTTTCCTTTAATCAGTATTAGGGTATTAAACCCTAAACTGAATTTTTCCATTCAGTCAGCATTATGGTTTTAAACCCTAAACTGAATTTTTCCTTTAGTGAGCATTAGGGTTTTAAACCCTAAACTGAATTTTTCCATTCAATTAGCATTAGGGTTTTAAACCCTAAACTGAACTTTTTCATTCAGTCAGCATTAGGGTTTTAAACCCTAAACTGAACTTTTTCCGTTCAGTCAGCATTAGGGTTTTAAACCCTAAACTGAACTTTTTCCTTTAATCAGCATTAGGGTTTTAAACCCTAAACTAAACTTTTTCCTGTAATCAGCATTAGCGTTTTAAACCCTAAACTGAACTTTTCCATTCAGTCAGCATTAGAGTTTTAAACCCTGAACTGAACTTTTCATTCAGTCAGCATTAGGGTTTTAAACCCTAAACTGAATTTTTCCATTCAGTCAGCATTAGGGTTTTAAACCCTAAACTGAATTTTTCCTTTAGTCAGCATTAGGGGTTTAAACCCTAAACTGAACTTTTCCATTCAGTCAGCATTAGGGTTTTAAACCCTAAACTGAACTTTTTCCATTCAGTTAGCATTAGGGTTTTAAACCCTAAACTGAACTTTTCCATTCAGTCAGCATTAGGGTTTTAAACCCTGAACTGAACTTTTCCATTCAGTCAGCATTAGGGTTTTAAACCCTGAACTGAACTTTTCCATTCAGTCAGCATTAGGGTTTTAAACCCTAAAGTGAACTTTTTCATTCAGTCAGCATTAGGCCTTTAAACCCTAAACTGAACTTTTTCCATTCAGTCAGCATTAGGGTTTTAAACCCTAAACTGAACTTTTTCCTTTAATTAGCATTAGGGTTTTAAACCCTAAACTGAACTTTTCCATTCAGTCAGCATTAGAGTTTTAAACCCTGAACTGAACTTTTCATTCAGTCAGCATTAGAGTTTTAAACCCTAAACTGAATTTTTCCATTCAGTCAGCATTAGGGTTTTAAACCCTAAACTGAATTTTCCTTTAGTCAGCATTGGGGTTTTAAACCCTAAACTGAATTTTTCCATTCAGTCAGCATTAGGGTTTTAAACCCTAAAGTGAACTTTTCCATTCAGTCAGCATTAGGGTTTTAAACCCTAAACTGAACTTTTTCCATTCAGTTAGCATTAGGGTATTAAACCCTAAACTGAACTTTTCCATTCAGTCAGCATTAGGATTTTAAACCCTGAACTGAACTTTTCCATTCAGTCAGCATTAGGGTTTTAAACCCTAAACTGAACTTTTCCATTCAGTCAGCATTAGAGTTTTAAACCCTGAACTGAACTTTTCATTCAGTCAGCATTAGGGTTTTAAACCCTAAACTGAATTTTCCTTTAATCAGTATTAGGGTATTAAACCCTAAACTGAATTTTTCCATTCAGTCAGCATTATGGTTTTAAACCCTAAACTGAATTTTTCCTTTAGTGAGCATTAGGGTTTTAAACCCTAAACTGAATTTTTCCATTCAGTTAGCATTAGGGTTTTAAACCCTAAACTGAACTTTTTCATTCAGTCAGCATTAGGGTTTTAAACCCTAAACTGAACTTTTTCCGTTCAGTCAGCATTAGGGTTTTAAACCCTAAACTGAACTTTTTCCTTTAATCAGCATTAGGGTTTTAAACCCTAAACTAAACTTTTTCCTGTAATCAGCATTAGCGTTTTAAACCCTAAACTGAACTTTTCCATTCAGTCAGCATTAGAGTTTTAAACCCTGAACTGAACTTTTCATTCAGTCAGCATTAGGGTTTTAAACCCTAAACTGAATTTTTCCATTCAGTCAGCATTAGGGTTTTAAACCCTAAACTGAATTTTTCCTTTAGTCAGCATTAGGGGTTTAAACCCTAAACTGAACTTTTCCATTCAGTCAGCATTAGGGTTTTAAACCCTAAACTGAACTTTTTCCATTCAGTTAGCATTAGGGTTTTAAACCCTAAACTGAACTTTTCCATTCAGTCAGCATTAGGGTTTTAAACCCTGAACTGAACTTTTCCATTCAGTCAGCATTAGGGTTTTAAACCCTGAACTGAACTTTTCCATTCAGTCAGCATTAGGGTTTTAAACCCTAAAGTGAACTTTTTCATTCAGTCAGCATTAGGCCTTTAAACCCTAAACTGAACTTTTTCCATTCAGTCAGCATTAGGGTTTTAAACCCTAAACTGAACTTTTTCCTTTAATTAGCATTAGGGTTTTAAACCCTAAACTGAACTTTTCCATTCAGTCAGCATTAGAGTTTTAAACCCTGAACTGAACTTTTCATTCAGTCAGCATTAGAGTTTTAAACCCTAAACTGAATTTTTCCATTCAGTCAGCATTAGGGTTTTAAACCCTAAACTGAATTTTCCTTTAGTCAGCATTGGGGTTTTAAACCCTAAACTGAATTTTTCCATTCAGTCAGCATTAGGGTTTTAAACCCTAAAGTGAACTTTTCCATTCAGTCAGCATTAGGGTTTTAAACCCTAAACTGAACTTTTTCCATTCAGTTAGCATTAGGGTATTAAACCCTAAACTGAACTTTTCCATTCAGTCAGCATTGGGATTTTAAACCCTAAACTGAACTTTTCCATTCAGTCAGCATTAGGGTTTTAAACCCTGAACTGAACTTTTCCATTCAGTCAGCATTAGGGTTTTAAACCCTAAAGTGAACTTTTTCATTCAGTCAGCATTAGGCCTTTAAACCCTAAACTGAACTTTTTCCATTCAGTCAGCATTAGGGTTTTAAACCCTAAACTGAACTTTTTCCTTTAACCAGCATTAGGGTTTTAAACCCTAAACTGAACTTTTCCATTCAGTCAGCATTAGAGTTTTAAACCCTGAACTGAACTTTTCATTCAGTCAGCATTAGGGTTTTAAACCCTAAACTGAATTTTCCTTTAATCAGTATTAGGGTATTAAACCCTAAACTGAATTTTTCCATTCAGTCAGCATTATGGTTTTAAACCCTAAACTGAATTTTTCCTTTAGTGAGCATTAGGGTTTTAAACCCTAAACTGAATTTTTCCATTCAGTTAGCATTAGGGTTTTAAACCCTAAACTGAACTTTTTCATTCAGTCAGCATTAGGGTTTTAAACCCTAAACTGAACTTTTTCCGTTCAGTCAGCATTAGGGTTTTAAACCCTAAACTGAACTTTTTCCTTTAATCAGCATTAGGGTTTTAAACCCTAAACTGAACTTTTT
Source organism: Nicotiana sylvestris (assembly GCF_000393655.2). Classification (NCBI taxonomy): domain Eukaryota; kingdom Viridiplantae; phylum Streptophyta; class Magnoliopsida; order Solanales; family Solanaceae; genus Nicotiana; species Nicotiana sylvestris. Next base: position 55,785,466 of record NC_091060.1, on the reverse strand, counting down.
CCTTTAATCAGCATTAGAGTTTTAAACCCTAAACTGAACTTTTTCCCTTTAGTCAGCATTAGGGTTTTAAACCCTAAACTGAATTTTTCCATTCAGTCAGCATTAGTGTTTTAAACCCTAAACGGAATTTTTCCTTTAATCAGTATTAGGGTTTTAAACCCTAAACTGAATTTTTCCATACAGTCAGCATTAGGGTTTTAAACCCTAAACTGAATTTTCCTTTAATCAGTATTAGGGTTTTAAACCCTAAACTGAATTTTTCCATTCAGTCAGCATTAGGGTTTTAAACCCTAAACTGAATTTTTCCTTTAGTCAGCATTAGGGTTTTAAACCCTAAACTGAACTTTTCCATTCAGTCAGCATTAGGGTTTTAAACCCTAAACTGAACTTTTTCCATTCAGTTAGCATTAGGGTTTTAAACCCTAAACTGAACTTTTCCATTCAGTCAGCATTAGGGTTTTAAACCCTGAACTGAACTTTTCCATTCAGTCAGCATTAGGGTTTTAAACCCTAAACTGAATTTTTCCATTCAGTCAGCATTAGGGTTTTAAACCCTAAACTGAATTTTCCTTTAATCAGTATTAGGGTTTTAAACCCTAAACTGAATTTTTCCATTCAGTCAGCATTAGGGTTTTAAACCCTAAACTGAATTTTTCCTTTAGTCAGCATTAGGGTTTTAAACCCTAAACTGAACTTTTCCATTCAGTCAGCATTAGGGTTTTAAACCCTAAAGTGAACTTTTTCATTCAGTCAGCATTAGGGTTTTAAACCCTAAAGTGAACTTTTTCATTCAGTCAGCATTAGGGTTTTAAACCCTGAACTGAACTTTTCCATTCAGTCAGCATTAGGGTTTTAAACCCTGAACTGAACTTTTCCATTCAGTCAGCATTAGGGTTTTAAACCCTAAAGTGAACTTTTTCATTCAGTCAGCATTAGGCCTTTAAACCCTAAACTGAACTTTTTCCATTCAGTTAGCATTAGGGTTTTAAACCCTAAACTGAACTTTTTCCTTTAATTAGCATTAGGGTTTTAAACCCTAAACTGAACTTTTCCATTCAGTCAGCATTAGAGTTTTAAACCCTGAACTGAACTTTTCATTCAGTCAGCATTAGAGTTTTAAACCCTAAACTGAATTTTTCCATTCAGTCAGCATTAGGGTTTTAAACCCTAAACTGAATTTTCCTTTAATCAGTATTAGGGTTTTAAACCCTAAACTGAATTTTTCCATTCAGTCAGCATTAGGGTTTTAAACCCTAAACTGAATTTTTCTTTAGTCAGCATTCGGGTTTTAAACCCTAATCTGAACTTTTCCATTCAGTCAGCATTAGAGTTTTAAACCCTGAACTGAACTTTTCATTCAGTCAGCATTAGAGTTTTAAACCCTAAACTGAATTTTTCCATTCAGTCAGCATTAGGGTTTTAAACCCTAAACTGAATTTTCCTTTAATCAGTATTAGGGTTTTAAACCCTAAACTGAATTTTTCCATACAGTCAGCATTAGGGTTTTAAACAATAAACTGAATTTTTCCTTTAGTCAGCATTGGGGTTTTAAACCCTAAACTGAATTTTTCCATTCAGTCAGCATTAGGGTTTTAAACCCTAAACTGAACTTTTCCATTCAGTCAGCATTAGGGTTTTAAACCCTAAACTGAACTTTTTCCATTCAGTTAGCATTAGGGTATTAAACCCTAAACTGAACTTTTCCATTCAGTCAGCATTAGGATTTTAAACCCTGGACTGAACTTTTCCATTCAGTCAGCATTAGGGTTTTAAACCCTGAACTGAACTTTTCCATTCAGTCAGCATTAGGGTTTTAAACCCTAAAGTGAACTTTTTCATTCAGTCAGCATTAGGCCTTTAAACCCTAAACTGAACTTTTTCCATTCAGTCAGCATTAGGGTTTTAAACCCTAAACTGAACTTTTTCCTTTAACCAGCATTAGGGTTTTAAACCCTAAACTGAACTTTTCCATTCAGTCAGCATTAGAGTTTTAAACCCTGAACTGAACTTTTCATTCAGTCAGCATTAGGGTTTTAAACCCTAAACTGAATTTTTTCATTCAGTCAGCATTAGGGTTTTAAACCCTAAACTGAATTTTCCTTTAATCAGTATTAGGGTTTTAAACCCTAAACTGAATTTTTCCATTCAGTCAGCATTAGGGTTTAAACCCTAAACTGAATTTTTCCATTCAGTCAGCATTAGGGTTTTAAACCCTAAACTGAATTTTTCCATTCAGTCATCATTAGGGTTTTAAACCCTAAACTGAACTTTTCCATTCAGTCAGCATTAGGGTTTTAAACCCTAAACTGAACTTTTTCCATTCAGTCAGCATTAGGGTTTTAAACCCTAAACTGAATTTTTCCTTTAGTCAGCATTAGGGCTTTAAACTCTAATCTGAATTTTTCCATTCAGTCAGTATTAGGGTTTTAAACCCTAAACTGAATTTTTCCATTCAGTCAGCATTAGTGTTTTAAACCCTAAACTGAATTTTTCCTTTAATCAGTATTAGGGTTTTAAACCCTAAACTGAATTTTTCCATACAGTCAGCATTAGGGTTTTAAACACTAAACTGAATTTTTCCTTTAGTCAGCATTAGGGTTTTAAACCCTAAACTGAATTTTTCCATTCAGTCAGCATTAGGGTTTTAAACCCTAAACTGAATTTTTCCTTTAGTCAGCATTAGGGTTTTAAACCCTAAACTGAACTTTTCCATTCAGTCAGCATTAGGTTTTTAAACCCTAAACTGAACTTTTTCATTCAGTTAGAATTAGGGTTTTAAACCCTAAACTGAACTTTTCCATTCAGTCAGCATTAGGGTTTTAAACCCTGAACTGAACTTTTCCATTCAGTCAGCATTAGGGTTTTAAACCCTGAACTGAACTTTTCCATTCAGTCAGCATTAGGGTTTTAAACCCTAAACTGAATTTTCCTTTAATCAGTATTAGGGTTTTAAACCCTAAACTGAATTTTTCCATTCAGTCAGCATTAGGGTTTTAAACCCTAAACTGAATTTTTCCTTTAGTCAGCATTAGGGTTTTAAACCCTAAACTGAACTTTTCCATTCAGTCAGCATTAGGGTTTTAAACCCTAAAGTGAACTTTTTCATTCAGTCAGCATTAGGGTTTTAAACCCTAAAGTGAACTTTTTCATTCAGTCAGCATTAGGGTTTTAAACCCTAAACTGAACTTTTTCCATTCAGTCAGCATTAGGGTTTTAAACCCTAAACTGAATTTTTCCTTTAGTCAGCATTAGGGTTTTAAACTCTAATCTGAATTTTTCCATTCAGTCAGCATTAGGGTTTTAAACCCTAAACTGAATTTTTCCATTCAGTCAGCATTATTGTTTTAAACCCTAAACTGAATTTTTCCTTTAATCAGTATTAGGGTTTTAAACCCTAAACTGAATTTTTCCATACAGTCAGCATTAGCGTTTTAAACACTAAACTGAACTTTTTCCATTCAGTCAGCATTAGGGTTTTAAACCCTAAACTGAATTTTTCCTTTAGTCAGCATTAGGGTTTTAAACTCTAATCTGAATTTTTCCATTCAGTCAGCATTAGGGTTTTAAACCCTAAACTGAATTTTTCCATTCAGTCAGCATTAGTGTTTTAAACCCTAAACTGAATTTTTCCTTTAATCAGTATTAGGGTTTTAAACCCTAAACTGAATTTTTCCATACAGTCAGCATTAGGGTTTTAAACCCTAAACTGAACTTTTTCCATTCAGTTAGCATTAGGGTTTTAAACCCTAAACTGAACTTTTCCATTCAGTCAGCATTAGGGTTTTAAACCCTAAACTGAACTTTTCCATTCAGTCAGCATTAGGGTTTTAAACCCTGAACTGAACTTTTCCATTCAGTCAGCATTAGGGTTTTAAACCCTAAAGTGAACTTTTTCATTCAGTCAGCATTAGGCCTTTAAACCCTAAACTGAACTTTTTCCATTCAGTCAACATTAGGGTTTTAAACCCTAAACTGAACTTTTTCCTTTAACCAGCATTAGGGTTTTAAACCCTAAACTGAACTTTTCCATTCAGTCAGCATTAGAGTTTTAAACCCTGAACTGAACTTTTCATTCAGTCAGCATTAGGGTTTTAAACCCTAATCTGAATTTTTCCATTCAGTCAGCATTAGGGTTTTAAACCCTAAACTGAATTTTCCTTTAATCAGTATTAGGGTTTTAAACCCTAAACTGAATTTTTCCATTCAGTCAGCATTAGGGTTTTAAACCCTAAACTGAATTTTTCCTTTAGTCAGCATTAGGGTTTTAAACCCTAAACTGAATTTTTCTATTCAGTCAGCATTAGGGTTTTAAACCCTAAACTGAATTTTTCCTTTAGTCATCATTAGGGTTTTAAACCCTAAACTGAACTTTTCCATTCAGTCATCATTAGGGTTTTAAACCCTAAAGTGAACTTTTTCATTCAGTCAGCATTAGGGTTTTAAACCATAAAGTGAACTTTTTCATTCAGTCAGCATTAGGGTTTTAAACCCTAAACTGAATTTTTCCATTCAGTCAGCATTAGGGTTTTAAACTCTAAACTGAACTTTTTCCTTTAATCAGCATTAGGGTTTAAAACCCTAAACTGAACTTTTCCATTCAGTCAGCATTAGGGTTTTAAACCCTGAACTGAACTTTTCCATTCAGTCAGCATTAGGGTTTTAAACCCTAAAGTGAACTTTTTCATTCAGTCAGCATTAGGGTTTTAAACCCTAAAGTGAACTTTTTCATTCAGTCAGCATTAGGGTTTTAAACCCTAAACTGAACTTTTTCCATTCAGTCAGCATTAGGGTTTTAAACCCTAAACTGAATTTTTCCTTTAGTCAGCATTAGGGTTTTAAACCCTAAACTGAACTTTTCCATTCAGTCAGCATTAGGGTTTTAAACCCTAAACTGAACTTTTTCCATTCAGTCAGCATTAGGGTTTTAAACCCTAAACTGAATTTTTCCTTTAGTCAGCATTAGTGTTTTAAACCCTAAACTGAATTTTTCCTCTAGTCAGCATTAGGGTTTTAAACCCTAAACTGAATTTTTTCATTCAGTCAGCATTAGGGTTTTAAACCCTAAACTGAATTTTTCCTTTAGTCAGCATTAGGGTTTTAAACCCTAAACTGAACTTTTCCATTCAGTCAGCATTAGGTTTTTAAACCCTAAACTGAACTTTTTCCATTCAGTTAGCATTAGGGTTTTAAACCCTAAACTGAACTTTTCCATTCAGTCAGCATTAGGGTTTTAAACCCTGAACTGAACTTTTCCATTCAGTCAGCATTAGGGTTTTAAACCCTAAACTGAATTTTCCTTTAATCAGTATTAGGGTTTTAAACCCTAAACTGAATTTTTCCATTTAGTCAGCATTAGGGTTTTAAACCCTAAACTGAATTTTTCCTTTAGTCAGCATTAGGGTTTTAAACCCTAAACTGAACTTTTCCATTCAGTCAGCATTAGGGTTTTAAACCCTAAAGTGAACTTTTTCATTCAGTCAGCATTAGGGTTTTAAACCCTAAAGTAAACTTTTTCATTCAGTCAGCATTAGGGTTTTAAACCCTAAACTGAATTTTTCCATTCAGTCACCATTAGTGTTTTAAACCCTAAACTGAATTTTTCCTTTAATCAGTATTAGGGTTTTAAACCCTAAACTGATTTTTTCCATACAGTCAGCATTAGGGTTTTAAACACTAAACTGAATTTTTCCTTTAGTCAGCATTAGGGTTTTAAACCCTAAACTGAATTTTTCCATTCAGTCAGCATTAGGGTTTTTAACCCTAAACTGAATTTTTCCTTTAGTCAGCATTAGGGTTTTAAACCCTAAACTGAACTTTTCCATTCAGTCAGCATTAGGGTTTTAAACCCTAAACTGAACTTTTTCCATTCAGTTAGCATTAGGGTTTTAAACCCTAAACTGAACTTTTCCATTCAGTCAGCATTAGGGTTTTAAACCCTGAACTGAACTTTTCCATTCAGTCAGCATTAGGGTTTTAAACCCTGAACTGAACTTTTCCATTCAGTCAGCATTAGGGTTTTAAACCCTAAAGTGAACTTTTTCATTCAGTCAGCATTAGGCCTTTAAACCCTAAACTGAACTTTTTCCATTCAGTCAACATTAGGGTTTTAAACCCTAAACTGAACTTTTTCCTTTAACCAGCATTAGGATTTTAAACCCTAAACTGAACTTTTCCATTCAGTCAGCATTAGAGTTTTAAACCCTGAACTGAACTTTTCATTCAGTCAGCATTAGGGTTTTAAACCCTAAACTGAATTTTTCCATTCAGTCAGCATTAGGGTTTTAAACCCTAAACTGAATTTTCCTTTAATCAGTATTAGGGTTTTAAACCCTAAACTGAATTTTTCCATTCAGTCAGCATTAGGGTTTTAAACCCTAAACTGAATTTTTCCTTTAGTCAGCATTAGGGTTTTAAACCCTAAACTGAATTTTTCCATTCAGTCAGCATTAGGGTTTTAAACCCTAAACTGAATTTTTCCTTTAGTCAGCATTAGGGTTTTAAACCCTAAACTGAACTTTTCCATTCAGTCAGCATTAGGGTTTTAAACCCTAAACTGAACTTTTTCCATTCAGTCAGCATTAGGGTTTTAAACCCTAAACTGAATTTTTCCTTTAGTCAGCATTAGTGTTTTAAACCCTAAACTGAATTTTTCCTCTAGTCAGCATTAGGGTTTTAAACCCTAAACTGAATTTTTTCATTCAGTCAGCATTAGGGTTTTAAACCCTAAACTGAATTTTTCCTTTAGTCAGCATTAGGGTTTTAAACCCTAAACTGAACTTTTCCATTCAGTCAGCATTAGGTTTTTAAACCCTAAACTGAACTTTTTCCATTCAGTTAGCATTAGGGTTTTAAACCCTAAACTGAACTTTTCCATTCAGTCAGCATTAGGGTTTTAAACCCTGAACTGAACTTTTCCATTCAGTCAGCATTAGGGTTTTAAACCCTAAACTGAATTTTCCTTTAATCAGTATTAGGGTTTTAAACCCTAAACTGAATTTTTCCATTCAGTCAGCATTAGGGTTTTAAACCCTAAACTGAATTTTTCCTTTAGTCAGCATTAGGGTTTTAAACCCTAAACTGAACTTTTCCATTCAGTCAGCATTAGGGTTTTAAACCCTAAAGTGAACTTTTTCATTCAGTCAGCATTAGGGTTTTAAACCCTAAAGTAAACTTTTTCATTCAGTCAGCATTAGGGTTTTAAACCCTAAACTGAACTTTTTCCATTCAGTCAGCATTAGGGTTTTAAACCCTAAACTGAATTTTTCCTTTAGTCAGCATTAGGGTTTTAAACTCTAATCTGAATTTTTCCATTCAGTCAGTATTAGGGTTTTAAACCCTAAACTGAATTTTTCCATTCAGTCAGCATTAGTGTTTTAAACCCTAAACTGAATTTTTCCTTTAATCAGCATTAGTGTTTTAAACCCTAAACTGAACTTTTCCATTCAGTCAGCATTAGGGTTTTAAACCCTAAAGTGAACTTTTTCATTCAGTCAGCATTAGGGTTTTAAACCCTAAAGTGAACTTTTTCATTCAGTCAGCATTAGGGTTTTAAACCCTAAACTGAACTTTTTCCATTCAGTCAGCATTAGGGTTTTAAACCCTAAACTGGATTTTTCCTTTAGTCAGCATTAGGGTTTTAAACTCTAATCTGAATTTTTCCATTCAGTCAGCATTAGGGTTTTAAACCCTAAACTGAATTTTTCCATTCAGTCACCATTAGTGTTTTAAACCCTAAACTGAATTTTTCCTTTAATCAGTATTAGGGTTTTAAACCCTAAATTGAATTTTTCCATACAGTCAGCATTAGGGTTTTAAACACTAAACTGAATTTTTCCTTTAGTCAGCATTAGGGTTTTAAACCCTAAACTGAATTTTTCCATTCAGTCAGCATTAGGGTTTTAAACCCTAAACTGAATTTTTCCTTTAGTCAGCATTAGGGTTTTAAACCCTAAACTGAACTTTTCCATTCAGTCAGCATTAGGGTTTTAAACCCTAAACTGAACTTTTTCCATTCAGTTAGCATTAGGGTTTTAAACCCTAAACTGAACTTTTCCATTCAGTCAGCATTAGGGTTTTAAACCCTGAACTGAACTTTTCCATTCAGTCAGCATTAGGGTTTTAAACCCTGAACTGAACTTTTCCATTCAGTCAGCATTAGGGTTTTAAACCCTAAAGTGAACTTTTTCATTCAGTCAGCATTAGGCCTTTAAACCCTAAACTGAACTTTTTCCATTCAGTCAACATTAGGGTTTTAAACCCTAAACTGAACTTTTTCCTTTAACCAGCATTAGGATTTTAAACCCTAAACTGAACTTTTCCATTCAGTCAGCATTAGAGTTTTAAACCCTGAACTGAACTTTTCATTCAGTCAGCATTAGGGTTTTAAACCCTAAACTGAATTTTTCCATTCAGTCAGCATTAGGGTTTTAAACCCTAAACTGAATTTTCCTTTAATCAGTATTAGGGTTTTAAACCCTAAACTGAATTTTTCCATTCAGTCAGCATTAGGGTTTTAAACCCTAAACTGAATTTTTCCTTTAGTCAGCATTAGGGTTTTAAACCCTAAACTGAATTTTTCCATTCAGTCAGCATTAGGGTTTTAAACCCTAAACTGAATTTTTCCTTTAGTCAGCATTAGGGTTTTAAACCCTAAACTGAACTTTTCCATTCAGTCAGCATTAGGGTTTTAAACCCTAAACTGAACTTTTTCCATTCAGTCAGCATTAGGGTTTTAAACCCTAAACTGAATTTTTCCTTTAGTCAGCATTAGAGCTTTAAACTCTAATCTGAATTTTTCCATTCAGTCAGCATTAGGGTTTTAAACCCTAAACTGAATTTTTCCATTCAGTCAGCATTAGTGTTTTAAACCCTAAACTGAATTTTTCCTTTAATCAGTATTAGGGTTTTAAACTCTAAACTGAATTTTTCCATCCAGTCAGCATTAGGGTTTTAAACACTAAACTGAATTTTTCCTTTAGTCAGCATTAGGGTTTTAAACCCTAAACTAAATTTTTCCATTCAGTCAGCATTAGGGTTTTAAACCCTAAACTGAATTTTTCCTTTAGTCAGCATTAGGGTTTTAAACCCTAAACTGAACTTTTCCATTCAGTCAGCATTAGGTTTTTAAACCCTAAACTGAACTTTTTCCATTCAGTTAGCATTAGGGTTTTAAACCCTAAACTGAACTTTTCCATTCAGTCAGCATTAGGGTTTTAAACCCTGAACTGAACTTTTCCATTCAGTCAGCATTAGGGTTTTAAACCCTGAACTGAACTTTTCCATTCAGTCAGCATTAGGGTTTTAAACCCTAAACTGAATTTTCCTTTAATCAGTATTAGGGTTTTAAACCCTAAACTGAATTTTTCCATTCAGTCACCATTAGGGTTTTAAACCCTAAACTGAATTTTTTCATTCAGTCAGCATTAGGGTTTTAAACCCTAAACTGAATTTTTCCTTTAGTCAGCATTAGGGTTTTAAACCCTAAACTGAACTTTTCCATTCAGTCAGCATTATGGTTTTAAACCCTAAACTGAACTTTTTCCATTCAGTCAGCATTAGGGTTTTAAACCCTAAACTGAATTTTTCCTTTAGTCAACATTAGTGTTTTAAACCCTAAACTGAATTTTTCCTCTAGTCAGCATTAGGGTTTTAAACCCTAAACTGAATTTTTTCATTCAGTCAGCATTAGGGTTTTAAACCCTAAACTGAATTTTTCCTTTAGTCAGCATTAGGGTTTTAAACCCTAAACTGAACTTTTCCATTCAGTCAGCATTAGGTTTTTAAACCCTAAACTGAACTTTTTCCATTCAGTTAGCATTAGGGTTTTAAACCCTAAACTGAACTTTTCCATTCAGTCAGCATTAGGGTTTTAAACCCTGAACTGAACTTTTCCATTCAGTCAGCATTAGGGTTTTAAACCCTAAACTGAATTTTCCTTTAATCAGTATTAGGGTTTTAAACCCTAAACTGAATTTTTCCATTCAGTCAGCATTAGGGTTTTAAACCCTAAACTGAATTTTTCCTTTAGTCAGCATTAGGGTTTTAAACCCTAAACTGAACTTTTCCATTCAGTCAGCATTAGGGTTTTAAACCCTAAAGTGAACTTTTTCATTCAGTCAGCATTAGGGTTTTAAACCCTAAAGTAAACTTTTTCATTCAGTCAGCATTAGGGTTTTAAACCCTAAACTGAACTTTTTCCATTCAGTCAGCATTAGGGTTTTAAACCCTAAACTGAATTTTTCCTTTAGTCAGCATTAGGGTTTTAAACTCTAATCTGAATTTTTCCATTCAGTCAGTATTAGGGTTTTAAACCCTAAACTGAATTTTTCCATTCAGTCAGCATTAGTGTTTTAAACCCTAAACTGAATTTTTCCTTTAATCAGCATTAGTGTTTTAAAACCCTAAACTGAACTTTTCCATTCAGTCAGCATTAGGGTTTTAAACCCTAAAGTGAACTTTTTCATTCAGTCAGCATTAGGGTTTTAAACCCTAAAGTGAACTTTTTCATTCAGTCAGCATTAGGGTTTTAAACCCTAAACTGAACTTTTTCCATTCAGTCAGCATTAGGGTTTTAAACCCTAAACTGGATTTTTCCTTTAGTCAGCATTAGGGTTTTAAACTCTAATCTGAATTTTTCCATTCAGTCAGCATTAGGGTTTTAAACCCTAAACTGAATTTTTCCATTCAGTCACCATTAGTGTTTTAAACCCTAAACTGAATTTTTCCTTTAATCAGTATTAGGGTTTTAAACCCTAAACTGAATTTTTCCATACAGTCAGCATTAGGGTTTTAAACACTAAACTGAATTTTTCCTTTAGTCAGCATTAGGGTTTTAAACCCTAAACTGAATTTTTCCATTCAGTCAGCATTAGGGTTTTAAACCCTAAACTGAATTTTTCCTTTAGTCAGCATTAGGGTTTTAAACCCTAAACTGAACTTTTCCATTCAGTCAGCATTAGGGTTTTAAACCCTAAACTGAACTTTTTCCATTCAGTTAGCATTAGGGTTTTAAACCCTAAACTGAACTTTTCCATTCAGTCAGCATTAGGGTTTTAAACCCTGAACTGAACTTTTCCATTCAGTCAGCATTAGGGTTTTAAACCCTGAACTGAACTTTTCCATTCAGTCAGCATTAGGGTTTTAAACCCTAAAGTGAACTTTTTCATTCAGTCAGCATTAGGCCTTTAAACCCTAAACTGAACTTTTTCCATTCAGTCAACATTAGGGTTTTAAACCCTAAACTGAACTTTTTCCTTTAACCAGCATTAGGATTTTAAACCCTAAACTGAACTTTTCCATTCAGTCAGCATTAGAGTTTTAAACCCTGAACTGAACTTTTCATTCAGTCAGCATTAGGGTTTTAAACCCTAAACTGAATTTTTCCATTCAGTCAGCATTAGGGTTTTAAACCCTAAACTGAATTTTCCTTTAATCAGTATTAGGGTTTTAAACCCTAAACTGAATTTTTCCATTCAGTCAGCATTAGGGTTTTAAACCCTAAACTGAATTTTTCCTTTAGTCAGCATTAGGGTTTTAAACCCTAAACTGAATTTTTCCATTCAGTCAGCATTAGGGTTTTAAACCCTAAACTGAATTTTTCCTTTAGTCAGCATTAGGGTTTTAAACCCTAAACTGAACTTTTCCATTCAGTCAGCATTAGGGTTTTAAACCCTAAACTGAACTTTTTCCATTCAGTCAGCATTAGGGTTTTAAACCCTAAACTGAATTTTTCCTTTAGTCAGCATTAGAGCTTTAAACTCTAATCTGAATTTTTCCATTCAGTCAGCATTAGGATTTTAAACCCTAAACTGAATTTTTCCATTCAGTCAGCATTAGTGTTTTAAACCCTAAACTGAATTTTTCCTTTAATCAGTATTAGGGTTTTAAACTCTAAACTGAATTTTTCCATCCAGTCAGCATTAGGGTTTTAAACACTAAACTGAATTTTTCCTTTAGTCAGCATTAGGGTTTTAAACCCTAAACTGAATTTTTCCATTCAGTCAGCATTAGGGTTTTAAACCCTAAACTGAATTTTTCCTTTAGTCAGCATTAGGGTTTTAAACCCTAAACTGAACTTTTCCATTCAGTCAGCATTAGGTTTTTAAACCCTAAACTGAACTTTTTCCATTCAGTTAGCATTAGGGTTTTAAACCCTAAACTGAACTTTTCCATTCAGTCAGCATTAGGGTTTTAAACCCTGAACTGAACTTTTCCATTCAGTCAGCATTAGGGTTTTAAACCCTGAACTGAACTTTTCCATTCAGTCAGCATTAGGGTTTTAAACCCTAAACTGAATTTTCCTTTAATCAGTATTAGGGTTTTAAACCCTAAACTGAATTTTTCCATTCAGTCAGCATTAGGGTTTTAAACCCTAAACTGAATTTTTCCTTTAGTCAGCATTAGGGTTTTAAACCCTAAACTGAACTTTTCCATTCAGTCAGCATTAGGGTTTTAAACCCTAAAGTGAACTTTTTCATTCAGTCAGCATTAGGGTTTTAAACCCTAAAGTGAACTTTTTCATTCAGTCAGCATTAGGGTTTTAAACCCTAAACTGAACTTTTTCCATTCAGTCAGCATTAGGGTTTTAAACCCTAAACTGAATTTTTCCTTTAGTCAGCATTAGGGTTTTAAACTCTAATCTGAATTTTTCCATTCAGTCAGCATTAGGGTTTTAAACCCTAAACTGAATTTTTCCATTCAGTCAGCATTAGTGTTTTAAACCCTAAACTGAATTTTTCCTTTAATCAGTATTAGGGTTTTAAACCCTAAACTGAATTTTTCCATACAGTCAGCATTAGGGTTTTAAACACTAAACTGAATTTTTCCTTTAGTCAGCATTAGGGTTTTAAACCCTAAACTGAATTTTTCCATTCAGTCAGCATTAGGGTTTTAAACCCTAAACTGAATTTTTCCTTTAGTCAGCATTAGGGTTTTAAACCCTAAACTGAACTTTTCCATTCAGTCAGCATTAGGGTTTTAAACCCTAAACTGAACTTTTTCCATTCAGTTAGCATTAGGGTTTTAAACCCTAAACTGAACTTTTCCATTCAGTCAGCATTAGGGTTTTAAACCCTGAACTGAACTTTTCCATTCAGTCAGCATTAGGGTTTTAAACCCTGAACTGAACTTTTCCATTCAGTCAGCATTAGGGTTTTAAACCCTAAAGTGAACTTTTTCATTCAGTCAGCATTAGGCCTTTAAACCCTAAACTGAACTTTTTCCATTCAGTCAACATTAGGGTTTTAAACCCTAAACTGAACTTTTTCCTTTAACCAGCATTAGGGTTTTAAACCCTAAACTGAACTTTTCCATTCAGTCAGCATTAGAGTTTTAAACCCTGAACTGAACTTTTCATTCAGTCAGCATTAGGGTTTTAAACCCTAATCTGAATTTTTCCATTCAGTCAGCATTAGGGTTTTAAACCCTAAACTGAATTTTCCTTTAATCAGTATTAGGGTTTTAAACCCTAAACTGAATTTTTCCATTCAGTCAGCATTAGGGTTTTAAACCCTAAACTGAATTTTTCCTTTAGTCAGCATTAGGGTTTTAAACCCTAAACTGAATTTTTCCATTCAGTCAGCATTAGGGTTTTAAACCCTAAACTGAATTTTTCCTTTAGTCAGCATTAGGGTTTTAAACCCTAAACTGAACTTTTCCATTCAGTCAGCATTAGGGTTTTAAACCCTAAAGTGAACTTTTTCATTCAGTCAGCATTAGGGTTTTAAACCCTAAAGTGAACTTTTTCATTCAGTCAGCATTAGGGTTTTAAACCCTAAACTGAACTTTTTCCATTCAGTCAGCATTAGGGTTTTAAACTCTAAACTGAACTTTTTCCTTTAATCAGCATTAGGGTTTAAAACCCTAAACTGAACTTTTCCATTCAGTCAGCATTAGGGTTTTAAACCCTGAACTGAACTTTTCCATTCAGTCAGCATTAGGGTTTTAAACCCTAAACTGAACTTTTCCATTCAGTCAGCATTAGGGTTTTAAACCCTAAAGTGAACTTTTTCATTCAGTCAGCATTAGGGTTTTAAACCCTAAACTGAATTTTCCTTTAATCAGTATTAGGGTTTTAAACCCTAAACTGAATTTTTCCATTCAGTCAGCATTAGGGTTTTAAACCCTAAACTGAATTTTTCCTTTAGTCAGCATTAGGGTTTTAAACCCTAAACTGAACTTTTCCATTCAGTCAGCATTAGGGTTTTAAACCCTAAAGTGAACTTTTTCATTCAGTCAGCATTAGGGTTTTAAACCCTAAAGTGAACTTTTTCATTCAGTCAGCATTAGGGTTTTAAACCCTAAACTGAACTTTTTCCATTCAATCAGCATTAGGGTTTTAAACCCTAAACTGAATTTTTCCTTTAGTCAGCATTAGGGTTTTAAACTCTAATCTGAATTTTTCCATTTAGTCAGCATTAGGGTTTTAAACCCTAAACTGAATTTTTCCATTCAGTCAGCATTAGTGTTTTAAACCCTAAACTGAATTTTTCCTTTAATCAGTATTAGGGTTTTAAACCCTAAACTGAATTTTTCCATACAGTCAGCATTAGGGTTTTAAACACTAAACTGAATTTTTCCTTTAGTCAGCATTAGGGTTTTAAACCCTAAACTGAATTTTTCCATTCAGTCAGCATTAGGGTTTTAAACCCTAAACTGAATTTTTCCTTTAGTCAGCATTAGGGTTTTAAACCCTAAACTGAACTTTTCCATTTAGTCAGCATTAGGGTTTTAAACCCTAAACTGAACTTTTTCCATTCAGTTAGCATTAGGGTTTTAAACCCTAAACTGAACTTTTCCATTCAGTCAGCATTAGGGTTTTAAACCCTAAACTGAACTTTTCCATTCAGTCAGCATTAGGGTTTTAAACCCTGAACTGAACTTTTCCATTCAGTCAGCATTAGGGTTTTAAACCCTAAAGTGAACTTTTTCATTCAGTCAGCATTAGGCCTTTAAACCCTAAACTGAACTTTTTCCATTCAGTCAACATTAGGGTTTTAAACCCTAAACTGAACTTTTTTCTTTAACCGGCATTAGGGTTTTAAACCCTAAACTGAACTTTTCCATTCAGTCAGCATTAGGGTTTTAAACCCTAAACTGAATTTTTCCATTCAGTCAGCATTAGTGTTTTAAACCCTAAACTGAATTTTTCCTTTAATCAGTATTAGGGTTTTAAACCCTAAACTGAATTTTTCCATACAGTCAGCATTAGGGTTTTAAACACTAAACTGAATTTTTCCTTTAGTCAGCATTAGGGTTTTAAACCCTAAACTGAATTTTTCCATTCAGTCAGCATTAGGGTTTTAAACCCTAAACTGAATTTTTCCTTTAGTCAGCATTAGGGTTTTAAACCCTAAACTGAACTTTTCCATTCAGTCAGCATTAGGGTTTTAAACCCTAAACTGAACTTTTTCCATTTAGTTAGCATTAGGGTTTTAAACCCTAAACTGAACTTTTCCATTCAGTCAGCATTAGGGTTTTAAACCCTGAACTGAACTTTTCCATTCAGTCAGCATTAGGGTTTTAAACCCTAAAGTGAACTTTTTCATTCAGTCAGCATTAGGCCTTTAAACCCTAAACTGAACTTTTTCCATTCAGTTAACATTAGGGTTTTAAACCCTAAACTGAACTTTTTCCTTTAACCAGCATTAGGGTTTTAAACCCTAAACTGAACTTTTCCATTCAGTCAGCATTAGAGTTTTAAACCCTGAACTGAACTTTTCATTCAGTCAGCATTAGGGTTTTAAACCCTAATCTGAATTTTTCCATTCAGTCAGCATTAGGGTTTTAAACCCTAAACTGAATTTTCCTTTAATCAGTATTAGGGTTTTAAACCCTAAACTGAATTTTTCCATTCAGTCAGCATTAGGGTTTTAAACCCTAAACTGAATTTTTCCTTTAGTCAGCATTAGGGTTTTAAACCCTAAACTGAATTTTTCCATTCAGTCAGCATTAGGGTTTTAAACCCTAAACTGAATTTTTCCTTTAGTCAGCATTAGGGTTTTAAACCCTAAACTGAACTTTTCCATTCAGTCAGCATTAGGGTTTTAAACCCTAAAGTGAACTTTTTCATTCAGTCAGCATTAGGGTTTTAAACCCTAAAGTGAACTTTTTCATTCAGTCAGCATTAGGGTTTTAAACCCTAAACTGAACTTTTTCCATTCAGTCAGCATTAGGGTTTTAAACTCTAAACTGAACTTTTTCCTTTAATCAGCATTAGGGTTTAAAACCCTAAACTGAACTTTTCCATTCAGTCAGCATTAGGGTTTTAAACCCTGAACTGAACTTTTCCATTCAGTCAGCATTAGGGTTTTAAACCCTAAACTGAACTTTTCCATTCAGTCAGCATTAGGGTTTTAAACCCTAAACTGAATTTTTCCATTCAGTCAGCATTAGGGTTTTAAACCCTAAACTGAATTTTCCTTTAATCAGTATTAGGGTTTTAAACCCTAAACTGAATTTTTCCATTCAGTCAGCATTAGGGTTTTAAACCCTAAACTGAATTTTTCCTTTAGTCAGCATTAGGGTTTTAAACCCTAAACTGAACTTTTCCATTCAGTCAGCATTAGGGTTTTAAACCCTAAAGTGAACTTTTTCATTCAGTCAGCATTAGGGTTTTAAACCCTAAAGTGAACTTTTTCATTCAGTCAGCATTAGGGTTTTAAACCCTAAACTGAACTTTTTCCATTCAATCAGCATTAGGGTTTTAAACCCTAAACTGAATTTTTCCTTTAGTCAGCATTAGGGTTTTAAACTCTAATCTGAATTTTTCCATTTAGTCAGCATTAGGGTTTTAAACCCTAAACTGAATTTTTCCATTCAGTCAGCATTAGTGTTTTAAACCCTAAACTGAATTTTTCCTTTAATCAGTATTAGGGTTTTAAACCCTAAACTGAATTTTTCCATACAGTCAGCATTAGGGTTTTAAACACTAAACTGAATTTTTCCTTTAGTCAGCATTAGGGTTTTAAACCCTAAACTGAATTTTTCCATTCAGTCAGCATTAGGGTTTTAAACCCTAAACTGAATTTTTCCTTTAGTCAGCATTAGGGTTTTAAACCCTAAACTGAACTTTTCCATTTAGTCAGCATTAGGGTTTTAAACCCTAAACTGAACTTTTTCCATTCAGTTAGCATTAGGGTTTTAAACCCTAAACTGAACTTTTCCATTCAGTCAGCATTAGGGTTTTAAACCCTAAACTGAACTTTTCCATTCAGTCAGCATTAGGGTTTTAAACCCTGAACTGAACTTTTCCATTCAGTCAGCATTAGGGTTTTAAACCCTAAAGTGAACTTTTTCATTCAGTCAGCATTAGGCCTTTAAACCCTAAACTGAACTTTTTCCATTCAGTCAACATTAGGGTTTTAAACCCTAAACTGAACTTTTTCCTTTAACCAGCATTAGGGTTTTAAACCCTAAACTGAACTTTTCCATTCAGTCAGCATTAGAGTTTTAAACCCTGAACTGAACTTTTCATTCAGTCAGCATTAGGGTTTTAAACCCTAATCTGAATTTTTCCATTCAGTCAGCATTAGGGTTTTAAACCCTAAACTGAATTTTCCTTTAATCAGTATTAGGGTTTTAAACCCTAAACTGAATTTTTCCATTCAGTCAGCATTAGGGTTTTAAACCCTAAACTGAATTTTTCCTTTAGTCAGCATTAGGGTTTTAAACCCTAAACTGAATTTTTCCATTCAGTCAGCATTAGGGTTTTAAACCCTAAACTGAATTTTTCCTTTAGTCAGCATTAGGGTTTTAAACCCTAAACTGAACTTTTCCATTCAGTCAGCATTAGGGTTTTAAACCCTAAAGTGAACTTTTTCATTCAGTCAGCATTAGGGTTTTAAACCCTAAACTGAACTTTTTCATTCAGTCAGCATTAGGGTTTAAAACCCTAAACTGAACTTTTTCCATTCAGTCAGCATTAGGGTTTTAAACCCTAAACTTAATTTTTTCCTTTAATCAGCATTAGGGTTTAAAACCCTAAACTGAACTTTTCCATTCAGTCAGCATTAGGGTTTTAAACCCTGAACTGAACTTTTCCATTCAGTCAGCATTAGGGTTTTAAACCCTAAACTGATCTTTTCCATTCAGTCAGCATTAGGGTTTTAAACCCTAAAGTGAACTTTTTCATTCAGTCAGCATTAGGGTTTTAAACCCTAAAGTGAACTTTTTCATTCAGTCAGCATTAGGGTTTTAAACCCTAAACTGAACTTTTTCCATTCAGTCAGCATTAGGGTTTTAAACTCTAAACTGAACTTTTTCCTTTAATCAGCATTAGGGTTTAAAACCCTAAACTGAACTTTTCCATTCAGTCAGCATTAGGGTTTTAAACCCTGAACTGAACTTTTCCATTCAGTCAGCATTAGGGTTTTAAACCCTAAACTGAACTTTTCCATTCAGTCAGCATTAGGGTTTTAAACCCTAAAGTGAACTTTTTCATTCAGTCAGCATTAGGGTTTTAAACCCTAAACTGAATTTTCCTTTAATCAGTATTAGGGTTTTAAACCCTAAACTGAATTTTTCCATTCAGTCAGCATTAGGGTTTTAAACCCTAAACTGAATTTTTCCTTTAGTCAGCATTAGGGTTTTAAACCCTAAACTGAACTTTTCCATTCAGTCAGCATTAGGGTTTTAAACCCTAAAGTGAACTTTTTCATTCAGTCAGCATTAGGGTTTTAAACCCTAAAGTGAACTTTTTCATTCAGTCAGCATTAGGGTTTTAAACCCTAAACTGAACTTTTTCCATTCAATCAGCATTAGGGTTTTAAACCCTAAACTGAATTTTTCCTTTAGTCAGCATTAGGGTTTTAAACTCTAATCTGAATTTTTCCATTTAGTCAGCATTAGGGTTTTAAACCCTAAACTGAATTTTTCCATTCAGTCAGCATTAGTGTTTTAAACCCTAAACTGAATTTTTCCTTTAATCAGTATTAGGGTTTTAAACCCTAAACTGAATTTTTCCATACAGTCAGCATTAGGGTTTTAAACACTAAACTGAATTTTTCCTTTAGTCAGCATTAGGGTTTTAAACCCTAAACTGAATTTTTCCATTCAGTCAGCATTAGGGTTTTAAACCCTAAACTGAATTTTTCCTTTAGTCAGCATTAGGGTTTTAAACCCTAAACTGAACTTTTCCATTCAGTCAGCATTAGGGTTTTAAACCCTAAACTGAACTTTTTCCATTCAGTTAGCATTAGGGTTTTAAACCCTAAACTGAACTTTTCCATTCAGTCAGCATTAGGGTTTTAAACCCTAAACTGAACTTTTCCATTCAGTCAGCATTAGGGTTTTAAACCCTGAACTGAACTTTTCCATTCAGTCAGCATTAGGGTTTTAAACCCTAAAGTGAACTTTTTCATTCAGTCAGCATTAGGCCTTTAAACCCTAAACTGAACTTTTTCCATTCAGTCAACATTAGGGTTTTAAACCCTAAACTGAACTTTTTCTTTAACCAGCATTAGGGTTTTAAACCCTAAACTGAACTTTTCCATTCAGTCAGCATTAGAGTTTTAAACCCTGAACTGAACTTTTCATTCAGTCAGCATTAGGGTTTTAAACCCTAATCTGAATTTTTCCATTCAGTCAGCATTAGGGTTTTAAACCCTAAACTGAATTTTCCTTTAATCAGTATTAGGGTTTTAAACCCTAAACTGAATTTTTCCATTCAGTCAGCATTAGGGTTTTAAACCCTAAACTGAATTTTTCCTTTAGTCAGCATTAGGGTTTTAAACCCTAAACTGAATTTTTCCATTCAGTCAGCATTAGGGTTTTAAACCCTAAACTGAATTTTTCCTTTAGTCAGCATTAGGGTTTTAAACCCTAAACTGAACTTTTCCATTCAGTCAGCATTAGGGTTTTAAACCCTAAAGTGAACTTTTTCATTCAGTCAGCATTAGGGTTTTAAACCCTAAACTGAACTTTTTCATTCAGTCAGCATTAGGGTTTAAAACCCTAAACTGAACTTTTTCCATTCAGTCAGCATTAGGGTTTTAAACCCTAAACTTAATTTTTTCCTTTAATCAGCATTAGGGTTTAAAACCCTAAACTGAACTTTTCCATTCAGTCAGCATTAGGGTTTTAAACCCTGAACTGAATTTTTCCATTCAGTCAGCATTAGGGTTTTAAACCCTAAACTGATCTTTTCCATTCAGTCAGCATTAGGGTTTTAAACCCTAAAGTGAACTTTTTCATTCAGTCAGCATTAGGGTTTTAAACCCTAAAGTGAACTTTTTCATTCAGTCAGCATTAGGGTTTTAAACCCTAAACTGAACTTTTTCCATTCAGTCAGCATTAGGGTTTTAAACCCTAAACTGAATTTTTCCTTTAGTCAGCATTAGGGTTTTAAACCCTGAACTGAACTTTTTCCATTCAGGTCAGTATTAGGGTTTTAAACCCTAAACTGAACTTTTTCCATTCAGTCAGCATTAGGGTTTTAAACCCTAAACTGAACTTTTTCCTTTAGTAAGCATTAGGGTTTTAAACCCTAAACTGAACTTTTTCCATTCAGTCAGCATTAGGGTTTTAAACTCTAAACTGAACTTTTTCCTTTAATCAGCATTAGGGTTTAAAACCCTAAACTGAACTTTTCCATTCAGTCAGCATTAGGGTTTTAAACCCTGAACTGAACTTTTCCATTCAGTCAGCATTAGGGTTTTAAACCCTAAACTGAACTTTTCCATTCAGTCAACATTAGGGTTTTAAACCCTAAAGTGAACTTTTTCATTCAGTCAGCATTAGGGTTTTAAACCCTAAAGTGAACTTTTTCATTCAGTCAGCATTAGGGTTTTAAACCCTAAAGTGAACTTTTTCATTCAGTCAGCATTAGGGTTTTAAACCCTAAACTGAACTTTTTCCATTCAGTCAGCATTAGGGTTTTAAACCCTAAACTGAATTTTTCCTTTAGTCAGCATTAGGGTTTTAAACCCTGAACTGAACTTTTTCCATTCAGTCAGTATTAGGGTTTTAAACCCTAAACTGAACTTTTTCCATTTAGTCAGCATTAGGGTTTTAAACCCTAAACTGAACTTTTTCCTTTAGTAAGCATTAGGGTTTTAAACCCTGAACTGAACTTTTCCATTTAGTAAGCATTAGGGTTTTAAACCCTGAACTGAACTTTTCCATTCAGTCAGCATTAGGGTTTTAAACCCTGAACTGAACTTTTCCATTCAGTCAGCATTAGGGTTTTAAACCCTAAAGTGAACTTTTTCATTCAGTCAGCATTAGGGTTTTAAACCCTAAACTGAATTTTCCTTTAATCAGTATTAGGGTTTTAAACCCTAAACTGAATTTTTCCATTCAGTCAGCATTAGGGTTTTAAACCCTAAACTGAATTTTTCCTTTAGTCAGCATTAGGGTTTTAAACCCTAAACTGAACTTTTCCATTCAGTCAGCATTAGGGTTTTAAACCCTAAACTGAACTTTTTCCATTCAGTCAACATTAGGGTTTTAAACCCTAAACTGAACTTTTTCCTTTAATCAGCATTAGGGTTTTAAACCCTAAACTGAACTTTTCCATTCAATCAGCATTAGGGTTTTAAACCCTAAACTAAAATTTTTCCATTCAATCAGTATTAGGGTTTTAAACATTAAACTGAACTTTCCTTTAATCAGCATTAGGGTTTTAAACCCTGAACTGAACTTTTCCATTCAGTCAGCATTAGGGTTTTAAACCCTAAACTGAACTTTTTCATTCAGTCAGCATTAGGGTTTTAAACCCTAAACTGAATTTTTCCTTTAATCAGCATTAGGGTTTTAAACCCTAAACTGAACTTTTCCATTCAGTCAGCATTAGGGTTTTAAACCCTGAACTGAACTTTTCCATTCAGTCAGCATTAGGGTTTTAAACCCTAAACTGAACTTTTTCCATTCAGTCAGCATTAGGGTTTTAAACCCTAAACTGAACTTTTTCCGTTCAGTCAGCATTAGGGTTTTAAACCCTAAACTGAACTATTTCCTTTAGTAAGCATTAGGGTTTTAAACCCTAAACTGAACTTTTTCCATTCAGTCAGCATTAGGGTTTTAAACCCTAAACTGAACTTTTTCCATTCAGTTAGCATTAGGGTTTTAAACCCTAAACTGAACTCTTTCCTTCAGTCAGCATTAGGGTTTTAAACCCTAAACTAAACTTTTTCCATTCAATCAGTATTAGGGTTTTAAACCCTAAACTGAACTTTTCCATTCAGTCAGCATTAGGGTTTTAAACCCTGAACTGAACTTTTCCATTCAGTCAGCATTAGGGTTTTAAACCC
Source organism: Nicotiana sylvestris (assembly GCF_000393655.2). NCBI lineage: Eukaryota > Viridiplantae > Streptophyta > Magnoliopsida > Solanales > Solanaceae > Nicotiana > Nicotiana sylvestris. The sequence continues at coordinate 55,763,219 of NC_091060.1, read as the reverse complement.
TAAAGTGAACTTTTTCATTCAGTCAGCATTAGGCCTTTAAACCCTAAACTGAACTTTTTCCATTCAGTCAACATTAGGGTTTTAAACCCTAAACTGAACTTTTTCCTTTAACCAGCATTAGGGTTTTAAACCCTAAACTGAACTTTTCCATTCAGTCAGCATTAGAGTTTTAAACCCTGAACTGAACTTTTCATTCAGTCAGCATTAGGGTTTTAAACCCTAAACTGAATTTTTCCATTCAGTCAGCATTAGGGTTTTAAACCCTAAACTGAATTTTTCCTTTAGTCAGCATTAGGGTTTTAAATCCTAAACTGAACTTTTCCATTCAGTCAGCATTAGGGTTTTAAACCCTAAACTGAACTTTTTCCCTTTAGTCAGCATTAGGGTTTTAAACCCTAAACTGAATTTTTCCATTCAGTCAGCATTAGGGTTTTAAACCCTAAACTGAATTTTTCCTTTAGTCAGCATTAGGGTTTTAAATCCTAAACTGAACTTTTTCCGTTCAGTCAGCATTAGGGTTTTAAACCCTAAACTGAATTTTTCCTTTAGTCAGCATTAGGGTTTTAAACCCTAAACTGAATTTTTCCATTCAGTCAGCACTGAATTTTTCCTTTAGTCAGCATTAGGGTTGTAAACCCTAAACTGAACTTTTCCATTCAGTCAGCATTAGGGTTTTAAACCCTAAACTGAACTTTTTCCATTCAGTCAGCATTAGGTTTTTAAACCCTAAACTGAATTTTTCCTTTAGTCAGCATTAAGGTTTTAAACTCTAATCTGAATTTTTCCATTCAGTCAGCATTAGGGTTTTAAACCCTAAACTGAATTTTTCTTTTAATCAGTATTAGAGTTTTAAACCCTAAACTGAATTTTTCCATACAGTCAGCATTAGGGTTTTAAACACTAAACTGAATTTTTCCTTTAGTCAGCATTAGGGTTTTAAACCCTAAACTGAATTTTTCCATTCAGTCAGCATTAGGGTTTTAAACCCTAAACTGAATTTTTCCTTTAGTCAGCATTAGGGTTTTAAACCCTAAACTGAACTTTTCCATTCAGTCAGCATTAGGGTTTTAAACCCTAAACTGAACTTTTTCCATTCAGTCAACATTAGGGTTTTAAACCCTAAACTGAATTTTTCCTTTAGTCAGCATTAGGGTTTTAAACTCTAATCTGAATTTTTCCATTCAGTCAGCATTAGGGTTTTAAACCCTAAACTGAATTTTTCCATTCAGTCAGCATTAGTGTTTTAAACCCTAAACTGAATTTTTCCTTTAATCAGTATTAGGGTTTTAAACCCTAAACTGAATTTTTCCATACAGTCAGCATTAGGGTTTTAAACACTAAACTGAATTTTTCCTTTAGTCAGCATTAGGGTTTTAAACCCTAAACTGAATTTTTCCATTCAGTCAGCATTAGGGTTTTAAACCCTAAACTGAATTTTTCCTTTAGTCAGCATTAGGGTATTAAACCCTAAACTGAACTTTTCCATTCAGTCAACATTAGGGTTTTAAACCCTAAACTGAACTTTTTCCATTCAGTTAGCATTAGGGTTTTAAACCCTAAACTGAACTTTTCCATTCAGTCAGCATTAGGGTTTTAAACCCTGAACTGAACTTTACCATTCAGTCAGTATTAGGGTTTTAAACCCTGAACTGAACTTTTCCATTCAGTCAGCATTAGGGTTTTAAACCCTAAAGTGAACTTTTTCATTCAGTCAGCATTAGGCCTTTAAACCCTAAACTGAACTTTTTCCATTCAGTCAACATTAGGGTTTTAAACCCTAAACTGAACTTTTTCCTTTAACCAGCATTAGGGTTTTAAACCCTAAACTGAACTTTTCCATTGAGTTAGCATTAGAGTTTTAAACCCTGAACTGAACTTTTCATTCAGTCAGCATTAGGGTTTTAAACCCTAAACTGAATTTTTCCATTCAGTCAGCATTAGGGTTTTAAACCCTAAACTGAATTTTCCTTTAATCAGTATTAGGGTTTTAAACCCTAAACTGAATTTTTCCATTCAGTCAGCATTAGGGTTTTAAACCCTAAACTGAATTTTTCCTTTAGTCAGCATTAGGGTTTTAAACCCTAAACTGAATTTTTCCATTCAGTCAGCATTAGGGTTTTAAACCCTAAACTGAATTTTTCCTTTAGTCAGCATTAGGGTTTTAAACCCTAAACTGAACTTTTCTATTCAGTCAGCATTAGGGTTTTAAACCCTAAACTGAATTTTTCCATTCAGTCAGCATTAGGGTTTTAAACCCTAAACTGAATTTTCCTTTAATCAGTATTAGGGTTTTAAACCCTAAACTGAATTTTTCCATTCAGTCAGCATTAGGGTTTTAAACCCTAAACTGAATTTTTCCTTTAGTCAGCATTAGGGTTTTAAACCCTAAACTGAATTTTTCCATTCAGTCAGCATTAGGGTTTTAAACCCTAAACTGAATTTTTCCTTTAGTCAGCATTAGGGTTTTAAACCCTAAACTGAACTTTTCCATTCAGTCAGCATTAGGGTTTTAAACCCTAAACTGAACTTTTTCCATTCAGTCAGCATTAGGGTTTTAAACCCGAAACTGAATTTTTCCTTTAGTCAGCATTAGGGTTTTAAACCCTGAACTGAACTTTTTCCATTCAGTCAGTATTAGGGTTTTAAACCCTAAACTGAACTTTTTCCATTCAGTCAGCATTAGGGTTTTAAACCCTAAACTGAACTTTTTCCTTTAGTAAGCATTAGGGTTTTAAACCCTGAACTGAACTTTTCCATTTAGTAAGCATTAGGGTTTTAAACCCTGAACTGAACTTTTCCATTTAGTCAGCATTAGGGTTTTAAACCCTGAACTGAACTTTTCCATTCAATCAGCATTAGGGTTTTAAACCCTAAAGTGAACTTTTTCATTCAGTCAGCATTAGGGTTTTAAACCCTAAACTGAATTTTTCCTTTAGTCAGCATTAGGGTTTTAAACCCTAAACTGAACTTTTCCATTCAGTCAGCATTAGGGTTTTAAACCCTAAACTGAACTTTTTCCATTCAGTTAGCATTAGGGTTTTAAACCCTAAACTGAACTTTTCCATTCAGTCAGCATTAGGGTTTTAAACCCTGAACTGAACTTTTCCATTCAGTCAGCATTAAGGTTTTAAACCCTAAACTGAATTTTCCTTTAATCAGTATTAGGGTTTTAAACCCTAAACTGAATTTTTCCATTCAGTCAGCATTAGGGTTTTAAACCCTAAACTAAATTTTTCCTTTAGTCAGCATTAGGGTTTTAAACCCTAAAGTGAACTTTTCCATTCCAGTCAGCATTAGGGTTTTAAACCCTAAAGTGAACTTTTTCATTCAGTCAGCATTAGGGTTTTAAACCCTAAAGTGAACTTTTTCATTCAGTCAGCATTAGGGTTTTAAACCCTAAACTGAACTTTTTCCATTCAGTCAGCATTAGGGTTTTAAACCCTAAACTGAATTTTTCCTTTAGTCAGCATTAGGGTTTTAAACTCTAATCTGAATTTTTCCATTCAGTCAGCATTAGGGTTTTAAACCCTAAACTGAATTTTTCCATTCAGTCAGCATTAGTGTTTTAAACCCTAAACTGAATTTTTCCTTTAATCAGTATTAGGGTTTTAAACCCTAAACTGAATTTTTCCATACAGTCAGCATTAGGGTTTTAAACACTAAACTGAATTTTTCCTTTAGTCAGCATTAGGGTTTTAAACCCTAAACTGAATTTTTCCATTCAGTCAGCATTAGGGTTTTAAACCCTAAACTGAATTTTTCCTTTAGTCAGCATTAGGGTATTAAACCCTAAACTGAACTTTTCCATTCAGTCAACATTAGGGTATTAAACCCTAAACTGAACTTTTTCCATTCAGTTAGCATTAGGGTTTTAAACCCTAAACTGAACTTTTCCATTCAGTCAGCATTAGGGTTTTAAACCCTGAACTGAACTTTACCATTCAGTCAGTATTAGGGTTTTAAACCCTGAACTGAACTTTTCCATTCAGTCAGCATTAGGGTTTTAAACCCTAGAGTGAACTTTTTCATTCAGTCAGCATTAGGCCTTTAAACCCTAAACTGAACTTTTTCCATTCAGTCAACATTAGGGTTTTAAACCCTAAACTGAACTTTTTCCTTTAACCATCATTAGGGTTTTAAACCCTAAACTGAACTTTTCCATTCAGTCAGCATTAGAGTTTTAAACCCTGAACTGAACTTTTCATTCAGTCAGCATTAGGGTTTTAAACCCTAAACTGAATTTTTCCATTCAGTCAGCATTAGGGTTTTAAACCCTAAACTGAATTTTCCTTTAATCAGTATTAGGGTTTTAAACCCTAAACTGAATTTTTCCATTCAGTCAGCATTAGGGTTTTAAACCCTAAACTGAATTTTTCCTTTAGTAAGCATTAGGGTTTTAAACCCTAAACTGAATTTTTCCATTCAGTCAGCATTAGGGTTTTAAACCCTAAACTGAATTTTTCCTTTAGTCAGCATTAGGGTTTTAAACCCTAAACTGAATTTTTCTATTCAGTCAGCATTAGGGTTTTAAACCCTAAACTGAATTTTTCCATTCAGTCAGCATTAGGGTTTTAAACCCTAAACTGAATTTTCCTTTAATCAGTATTAGGGTTTTAAACCCTAAACTGAATTTTTCCATTCAGTCAGCATTAGGGTTTTAAACTCTAAACTGAATTTTTCCTTTAGTCAGCATTAGGGTTTTAAACCCTAAACTGAATTTTTCCATTCAGTCAGCATTAGGGTTTTAAACCCTGAACTGAATTTTTCCTTTAGTCAGCATTAGGGTTTTAAACCCTAAACTGAACTTTTCCATTCAGTCAGCATTAGGGTTTTAAACCCTAAACTGAACTTTTTCCATTCTGTCAGCATTAGGGTTTTAAACCCTAAACTGAATTTTTCCTTTAGTCAGCATTAGGGTTTTAAACCCTGAACTGAACTTTTTCCATTCAGTCAGTATTAGGGTTTTAAACCCTAAACTGAACTTTTTCCATTCAGTCAGCATTAGGGTTTTAAACCCTAAACTGAACTTTTTCCTTTAGTAAGCATTAGGGTTTTAAACCCTGAACTGAACTTTTCCATTCAGTAAGCATTAGGGTTTTAAACCCTGAACTGAACTTTTCCATTTAGTCAGCATTAGGGTTTTAAACCCTGAACTGAACTTTTCCATTCAGTCAGCATTAGGGTTTTAAACCCTAAAGTGAACTTTTTCATTCAGTCAGCATTAGGGTTTTAAACCCTAAACTGAATTTTTCCTTTAGTCAGCATTAGGGTTTTAAACCCTAAACTGAACTTTTCCATTCAGTCAGCATTAGGGTTTTAAACCCTAAACTGAACTTTTTCCATTCAGTTAGCATTAGGGTTTTAAACCCTAAACTGAACTTTTCCATTCAGTCAGCATTAGGGTTTTAAACCCTGAACTGAACTTTTCCATTCAGTCAGCATTAGGGTTTTAAACCCTGAACTGAACTTTTCCATTCAGTCAGCATTAAGGTTTTAAACCCTAAACTGAATTTTCCTTTAATCAGTATTAGGGTTTTAAACCCTAAACTGAATTTTTCCATTCAGTCAGCATTAGGGTTTTAAACCCTAAACTAAATTTTTCCTTTAGTCAGCATTAGGGTTTTAAACCCTAAAGTGAACTTTTCCATTCAGTCAGCATTAGGGTTTTAAACCCTAAAGTGAACTTTTTCATTCAGTCAGCATTAGGGTTTTAAACCCTAAAGTGAACTTTTTCATTCAGTCAGCATTAGGGTTTTAAACCCTAAACTGAACTTTTTCCATTCAGTCAGCATTAGGGTTTTAAACCCTAAACTGAATTTTTCCTTTAGTCAGCATTAGGGTTTTAAACTCTAATCTGAATTTTTCCATTCAGTCAGCATTAGGGTTTTAAACCCTAAACTGAATTTTTCCATTCAGTCAGCATTAGTGTTTTAAACCCTAAACTGAATTTTTCCTTTAATCAGTATTAGGGTTTTAAACCCTAAACTGAATTTTTCCATACAGTCAGCATTAGGGTTTTAAACACTAAACTGAATTTTTCCTTTAGTCAGCATTAGGGTTTTAAACCCTAAACTGAATTTTTCCATTCAGTCAGCATTAGGGTTTTAAACCCTAAACTGAATTTTTCCTTTAGTCAGCATTAGGGTATTAAACCCTAAACTGAACTTTTCCATTCAGTCAACATTAGGGTATTAAACCCTAAACTGAACTTTTTCCATACAGTTAGCATTAGGGTTTTAAACCCTAAACTGAACTTTTCCATTCAGTCAGCATTAGGGTTTTAAACCCTGAACTGAACTTTACCATTCAGTCAGTATTAGGGTTTTAAACCCTGAACTGAACTTTTCCATTCAGTCAGCATTAGGGTTTTAAACCCTAAAGTGAACTTTTTCATTCAGTCAGCATTAGGCCTTTAAACCCTAAACTGAACTTTTTCCATTCAGTCAACATTAGGGTTTTAAACCCTAAACTGAACTTTTTCCTTTAACCAGCATTAGGGTTTTAAACCCTAAACTGAACTTTTCCATTCAGTCAGCATTAGAGTTTTAAACCCTGAACTGAACTTTTCATTCAGTCAGCATTAGGGTTTTAAACCCTAAACTGAATTTTTCCATTCAGTCAGCATTAGGGTTTTAAACCCTAAACTGAATTTTCCTTTAATCAGTATTAGGGTTTTAAACCCTAAACTGAATTTTTCCATTCAGTCAGCATTAGGGTTTTAAACCCTAAACTGAATTTTTCCTTTAGTCAGCATTAGGGTTTTAAACCCTAAACTGAATTTTTCCATTCAGTCAGCATTAGGGTTTTAAACCCTAAACTGAATTTTTCCTTTAGTCAGCATTAGGGTTTTAAACCCTAAATTGAACTTTTCTATTCAGTCAGCATTAGGGTTTTAAACCCTAAACTGAATTTTTCCATTCAGTCAGCATTAGGGTTTTAAACCCTAAACTGAATTTTTCCATTCAGTCAGCATTAGGGTTTTAAACTCTAAACTGAATTTTTCCTTTAGTCAGCATTAGGGTTTTAAACCCTAAACTGAATTTTTCCATTCAGTCAGCATTAGGGTTTTAAACCCTGAACTGAATTTTTCCTTTAGTCAGCATTAGGGTTTTAAACCCTAAACTGAACTTTTCCATTCAGTCAGCATTAGGGTTTTAAACCCTAAACTGAACTTTTTCCATTCAGTCAGCATTAGGGTTTTAAACCCTAAACTGAATTTTTCCTTTAGTCAGCATAAGGGTTTTAAACCCTGAACTGAACTTTTCCATTCAGTCAGCATTAGGGTTTTAAACCCTAAACTGAACTTTTTCCATTCAGTCAGCATTAGGGTTTTAAACCCTAAAATGAACTTTTTCCTTTAGTAAGCATTAGGGTTTTAAACCCTGAACTGAACTTTTCCATTCAGTAAGCATTAGGGTTTTAAACCCTGAACTGAACTTTTCCATTTAGTCAGCATTAGGGTTTTAAACCCTGAATTGAACTTTTCCATTCAGTCAGCATTAGGGTTTTAAACCCTAAAGTGAACTTTTTCATTCAGTCAGCATTAGGGTTTTAAACCCAAAACTGAATTTTCCTTTAATCAGTATTAGGGTTTTAAACCCTAAACTGAATTTTTCCATTCAGTTAGCATTAGGGATTTAAACCCTAAACTGAATTTTTCCTTTAGTCAGCATTAGGGTTTTAAACCCTAAACTGAACTTTTTCCGTTCAGTCAGCATTAGGGTTTTAAACCCTAAACTGAACTTTTTCCGTTAAGTCAGCATTAGGGTTTTAAACCCTAAACTGAACTTTTTCCTTTAATCAGCATTAGGGTTTTAAACCCTAAACTGAACTTTTCCATTCAGTCAGCATTAGGGTTTTAAACCCTGAACTGAACTTTTCCATTCAGTCAGCATTAGGGTTTTAAACCCTAAACTGAACTTTTTCCATTCAGTCAGCATTAGGGTTTTAAACCCTAAACTGAACTTTTTCCTTTAGTAAGCATTAGGGTTTTAAACCCTGAACTGAACTTTTCCATTTAGTCAGCATTAGGGTTTTAAACCCTAAACTGAACTTTTTCCATTCAGTCAGCATTAGGGTTTTAAACCCTAAAGTGAACTTTTTCATTCAGTCAGCATTAGGGCTTTAAACCCTAAACTGAACTTTTTCCATTCAGTCAGCATTAGGGTTTTAAACCCTAAACTGAACTTTTTCCTTTAATCAGCATTAGGGTTTCAAACCCTAAACTAAACTTTTCCATTCAGTCAGCATTAGAGTTTTAAACCCTGAACTGAACTTTTTATTCAGTCAGCATTAGGGTTTTAAACCGTAAACTGAATTTTTCCATTCAGTCAGCATTAGGGTTTATAACCCTAAACTGAATTTTCCTTTAATCAGTATTAGGGTTTTAAACCCTAAACTGAATTTTTCCATTCAGTCAGCATTAGGGTTTTAAACCCTAAACTGAATTTTTCCTTTAGTCAGCATTAGGGTTTTAAACCCTAAACTGAACTTTTCCATTCAGTCAGCATTAGGGTTTTAAACCCTAAACTGAACTTTTTCCATTCAGTCAGCATTAGGGTTTTAAACCCTAAACTGAACTTTTTCCATTTAGTCAGCATTAGGGTTTTAAACACTAAACTGAACTTTTTTCATTTAGTCAGCATTAGGGTTTTAAACCATAAACTGAACTTTTTCCATTTAGTCAGCATTAGGGTTTTAATCCCTAAACTAAACTTTTTCCATTCAATCAGTATTAGGGTTTTAAACATTAAACTGAACTTTCCTTTAATCAGCATTAGGGTTTTAAACCCTAAACTTAACTTTTCCATTCAGTCAGCATTAGGGTTTTAAACCCTGAACTGAACTTTTCCATTCAGTCAGCATTAGGGTTTTAAACCCTAAACTGAACTTTTTTATTCAGTCAGCATTAGGGTTTTAAACCCTAAACTGAACTTTTTCCATTCAGTCAACATTAGGGTTTTAAACCCTGAACTGAACTTTTCCATTCAGTCAGCATTAGGGTTTTTAGCCCTAAACTGAACTTTTTCATTCAGTCAGCATTAGGGTTTTAAACCCTAAACTGAACTTTTTCCATTCAGTCAGCATTAGGGTTTTAAACCCTAAACTAAACTTTTTCCGTTTAGTCAGCATTAGGGTTTTAAACCCTAAACTAAAATTTTTCCTTTAATCAGCATTAGGGTTTTAAACCCTAAACTGAACTTTTTCCCTTTAGTCAGCATTAAAGTTTTAAACCCTAAACTGAATTTTTCCATTCAGTTAGCATTAGGGTTTTAAACCCTAAACTGAATTTTTCCTTTAATCAGTATTAGGGTTTTAAACCCTAAACTAAATTTTTCCATTCAGTCAGCATTAGGGTTTTAAACCCTAAACTGAATTTTTCCTTTAGTCAGCATTAGAGTTTTAAACCCTAAACTGAATTTTTCCATTCAGTCAGCATTAGGGTTTTAAACCCTAAACTTAATTTTTCCTTTAGTCAGCATTAGGGTTTTAAACCCTAAACTGAACTATTCCATTCAGTCAGCATTAGGGTTTTAAACCCTAAACTGAACTTTTTCATTCAGTCAGCATTAGGGTTTTAAACTCTAAACTGAACTTTTTCCATTCAGTCAGCATTAGGGTTTTAAACCCTAAACTGAACTTTTTCCTTTATTCAGCATTAGGGTTTTAAACCCTAAACTGAACTTTTTCCCTTTAGTCAGCATTAGGGTTTTAAACCCTAAACTGAATTTTTCCATTCAGTCAGCATTAGGGTTTTAAACCCTAAATTGAATTTTTCCTTTAATCAATATTAGGGTTTTAAACCCTAAACTGAATTTTTCCATTCAGTCAGCATTATGGTTTTAAACACTAAACTGAATTTTTCCTTTAGTCAGCAGTAGGGTTTTAAACCCTAAACTGAATTTTTCCATTCAGTCAGCATTAGGGTTTTAAACCCTGAACTGAACTTTTCCATTCAGTCAGCATTAGGGTTTTAAACCCTAAACTGAACTTTTTTATTCAGTCAGCATTATGGTTTTAAACCCTAAACTGAACTTTTTCCATTCAGTCAACATTAGGGTTTTAAACCCTGAACTGAACTTTTCCATTCAGTCAGCATTAGGGTTTTTAGCCCTAAACTGAACTTTTTCATTCAGTCAGCATTAGGGTTTTAAACCCTAAACTGAACTTTTTCCATTCAGTCAGCATTAGGGTTTTAAACCCTAAACTAAACTTTTTCCGTTTAGTCAGCATTAGGGTTTTAAACCCTAAACTAAAATTTTTCCTTTAATCAGCATTAAGGTTTTAAACCCTAAACTGAACTTTTTCCCTTTAGTCAGCATTAAGGTTTTAAACCCTAAAATGAATTTTTCCATTCAGTTAGCATTAGGGTTTTAAACCCTAAACTGAATTTTTCCTTTAATCAGTATTAGGGTTTTAAACCCTAAACTGAATTTTTCCATTCAGTCAGCATTAGGGTTTTAAACCCTAAACTGAATTTTTCCTTTAGTCAGCATTAGAGTTTTAAACCCTAAACTGAATTTTTCCATTCAGTCAGCATTAGGGTTTTAAACCCTAAACTTAATTTTTCCATTAGTCAGCATTAGGGTTTTAAACCCTAAACTGAACTTTTCCATTCAGTCAGCATTAGGGTTTTAAACCCTAAACTGAACTTTTTCATTCAGTCAGCATTAGGGTTTTAAACTCTAAACTGAACTTTTTCCATTCAGTCAGCATTAGGGTTTTAAACCCTAAACTGAACTTTTTCCTTTATTCAGCATTAGGGTTCTAAACCCTAAACTGAACTTTTTCCCTTTAGTCAGCATTAGGGTTTTAAACCCTAAACTGAATTTTTCCATTCAGTCAGCATTAGGGTTTTAAACCCTAAACTGAATTTTTCCTTTAATCAGTATTAGGGTTTTAAACCCTAAACTGAATTTTTCCATTCAGTCAGCATTATGGTTTTAAACACTAAACTGAATTTTTCCTTTAGTCGGCATTAGGGTTTTAAACCCTAAACTGAATTTTTCCATTCAGTCAGCATTAGGGTTTTAAACCCTAAACTGAATTTTTCCTTTAGTCAGCATTAGGGTTTTAAATCCTAAACTGAACTTTTCCATTCAGTCAGCATTAGGGTTTTAAACCCTAAACTGAACTTTTTCCATTCAGTCAGCATTAGGGTTTTAAACCCTAAATTGAACTTTTCCATTCAGTCAGCATTAGCTTTTTAAACCCTGAACTGAACTTTTCCATTTAGACAGCATTAGGGTTTTAAACCCTGAACTGAACTTTTCCATTCAGTCAGCATTAGGGTTTTAAACCCTAAAGTGAACTTTTTCATTCAGTCAGCATTAGGGCTTTAAACTATAAACTGAATTTTTCCTTTAGTCAGCATTAGGGTTTTAAACCCTAAACTGAATTTTTCCATTCAGTCAGCATTAGGGTTTTAAACCCTGAACTGAATTTTTCCTTTAGTCAGCATTAGGGTTTTAAACCCTAAACTGAACTTTTCCATTCAGTCAGCATTAGGGTTTTAAACCCTAAACTGAACTTTTTCCATTCAGTCAGCATTAGGGTTTTAAACCCTAAACTGAATTTTTCCTTTAGTCAGCATAAGGGTTTTAAACCCTGAACTGAACTTTTCCATTCAGTCAGCATTAGGGTTTTAAACCCTAAACTGAACTTTTTCCATTCAGTCAGCATTAGGGTTTTAAACCCTAAAATGAACTTTTTCCTTTAGTAAGCATTAGGGTTTTAAACCCTGAACTGAACTTTTCCATTCAGTAAGCATTAGGGTTTTAAACCCTGAACTGAACTTTTCCATTTAGTCAGCATTAGGGTTTTAAACCCTGAACTGAACTTTTCCATTCAGTCAGCATTAGGGTTTTAAACCCTAAAGTGAACTTTTTCATTCAGTCAGCATTAGGGTTTTAAACCCTAAACTGAATTTTCCTTTAATCAGTATTAGGGTTTTAAACCCTAAACTGAATTTTTCCATTCAGTCAGCATTAGGGTTTTAAACCCTAAACTGAATTTTTCCTTTAGTCAGCATTAGGGTTTTAAACCCTAAACTGAACTTTTCCATTTAGTCAGCATTAGGGTTTTAAACCCTAAACTGAACTTTTTCCGTTAAGTCAGCATTAGGGTTTTAAACCCTAAACTGAACTTTTTCCTTTAATCAGCATTAGGGTTTTAAACCCTAAACTGAACTTTTCCATTCAGTCAGCATTAGGGTTTTAAACCCTGAACTGAACTTTTCCATTCAGTCAGCATTAGGGTTTTAAACCCTAAACTGAACTTTTTCCATTCAGTCAGCATTAGGGTTTTAAACCCTAAACTGAACTTTTTCCGTTCAGTCAGTATTAGGGTTTTAAACCCTAAACTGAACTTTTTCCTTTAGTAAGCATTAGGGCTTTAAACCCTAAACTGAACTTTTTCCATTCAGTCAGCATTAGGGTTTTAAACCCTAAACTAAACTCTTTCCTTCAGTCAGCATTAGGGTTTTAAACCCTAAACTGAACTTTTTCCATTCAGTCAGCATTAGGGTTTTAAACCCTAAACTGAATTATTCATTTAGTCAGCATTAGGGTTTTAAACCCTAAACTAAATTTTTCCTTTCAGTCGGCATTAGGATTTTAAACCCTAAACTGAATTTTTCCTTTAGTCAGCATTAGGGTTTTAAACCCTAAACTGAACTTTTCCATTCAGTCAGCATTAGGGTTTTAAACCCTAAACTGAACTTTTTAAATTCAGTCACCATTAGGGTTTTAAACACTGAACTGAACTTTTCCATTCAGTCAGCATTAGGGTTTTAAACCCTGAACTGAACTTTTCCATTCAGTCAGCATTAGGGTTTTAAATCCTAAACTAAACTTTTTCCGTTTAGTCAGCATTAGGGTTTTAAACCCTAAACTAAAATTTTTCCTTTAATCAGCATTAGGGTTTTAAACCCTAAACTGAACTTTTTCCCTTTAGTCAGCATTAAAGTTTTAAACCCTAAACTGAATTTTTCCATTCAGTTAGCATTAGGGTTTTAAACCCTAAACTGAATTTTTCCTTTAATCAGTATTAGGGTTTTAAACCCTAAACTAAATTTTTCCATTCAGTCAGCATTAGGGTTTTAAACCCTAAACTGAATTTTTCCTTTAGTCAGCATTAGAGTTTTAAACCCTAAACTGAATTTTTCCATTCAGTCAGCATTAGGGTTTTAAACCCTAAACTTAATTTTTCCTTTAGTCAGCATTAGGGTTTTAAACCCTAAACTGAACTATTCCATTCAGTCAGCATTAGGGTTTTAAACCCTAAACTGAACTTTTTCATTCAGTCAGCATTAGGGTTTTAAACTCTAAACTGAACTTTTTCCATTCAGTCAGCATTAGGGTTTTAAACCCTAAACTGAACTTTTTCCTTTATTCAGCATTAGGGTTTTAAACCCTAAACTGAACTTTTTCCCTTTAGTCAGCATTAGGGTTTTAAACCCTAAACTGAATTTTTCCATTCAGTCAGCATTAGGGTTTTAAACCCTAAATTGAATTTTTCCTTTAATCAATATTAGGGTTTTAAACCCTAAACTGAATTTTTCCATTCAGTCAGCATTATGGTTTTAAACACTAAACTGAATTTTTCCTTTAGTCAGCAGTAGGGTTTTAAACCCTAAACTGAATTTTTCCATTCAGTCAGCATTAGGGTTTTAAACCCTGAACTGAACTTTTCCATTCAGTCAGCATTAGGGTTTTAAACCCTAAACTGAACTTTTTTATTCAGTCAGCATTATGGTTTTAAACCCTAAACTGAACTTTTTCCATTCAGTCAACATTAGGGTTTTAAACCCTGAACTGAACTTTTCCATTCAGTCAGCATTAGGGTTTTTAGCCCTAAACTGAACTTTTTCATTCAGTCAGCATTAGGGTTTTAAACCCTAAACTGAACTTTTTCCATTCAGTCAGCATTAGGGTTTTAAACCCTAAACTAAACTTTTTCCGTTTAGTCAGCATTAGGGTTTTAAACCCTAAACTAAAATTTTTCCTTTAATCAGCATTAAGGTTTTAAACCCTAAACTGAACTTTTTCCCTTTAGTCAGCATTAAGGTTTTAAACCCTAAAATGAATTTTTCCATTCAGTTAGCATTAGGGTTTTAAACCCTAAACTGAATTTTTCCTTTAATCAGTATTAGGGTTTTAAACCCTAAACTGAATTTTTCCATTCAGTCAGCATTAGGGTTTTAAACCCTAAACTGAATTTTTCCTTTAGTCAGCATTAGAGTTTTAAACCCTAAACTGAATTTTTCCATTCAGTCAGCATTAGGGTTTTAAACCCTAAACTTAATTTTTCCATTAGTCAGCATTAGGGTTTTAAACCCTAAACTGAACTTTTCCATTCAGTCAGCATTAGGGTTTTAAACCCTAAACTGAACTTTTTCATTCAGTCAGCATTAGGGTTTTAAACTCTAAACTGAACTTTTTCCATTCAGTCAGCATTAGGGTTTTAAACCCTAAACTGAACTTTTTCCTTTATTCAGCATTAGGGTTCTAAACCCTAAACTGAACTTTTTCCCTTTAGTCAGCATTAGGGTTTTAAACCCTAAACTGAATTTTTCCATTCAGTCAGCATTAGGGTTTTAAACCCTAAACTGAATTTTTCCTTTAATCAGTATTAGGGTTTTAAACCCTAAACTGAATTTTTCCATTCAGTCAGCATTATGGTTTTAAACACTAAACTGAATTTTTCCTTTAGTCGGCATTAGGGTTTTAAACCCTAAACTGAATTTTTCCATTCAGTCAGCATTAGGGTTTTAAACCCTAAACTGAATTTTTCCTTTAGTCAGCATTAGGGTTTTAAATCCTAAACTGAACTTTTCCATTCAGTCAGCATTAGGGTTTTAAACCCTAAACTGAACTTTTTCCATTCAGTCAGCATTAGGGTTTTAAACCCTAAATTGAACTTTTCCATTCAGTCAGCATTAGCTTTTTAAACCCTGAACTGAACTTTTCCATTTAGACAGCATTAGGGTTTTAAACCCTGAACTGAACTTTTCCATTCAGTCAGCATTAGGGTTTTAAACCCTAAAGTGAACTTTTTCATTCAGTCAGCATTAGGGCTTTAAACTATAAACTGAATTTTTCCTTTAGTCAGCATTAGGGTTTTAAACCCTAAACTGAATTTTTCCATTCAGTCAGCATTAGGGTTTTAAACCCTGAACTGAATTTTTCCTTTAGTCAGCATTAGGGTTTTAAACCCTAAACTGAACTTTTCCATTCAGTCAGCATTAGGGTTTTAAACCCTAAACTGAACTTTTTCCATTCAGTCAGCATTAGGGTTTTAAACCCTAAACTGAATTTTTCCTTTAGTCAGCATAAGGGTTTTAAACCCTGAACTGAACTTTTCCATTCAGTCAGCATTAGGGTTTTAAACCCTAAACTGAACTTTTTCCATTCAGTCAGCATTAGGGTTTTAAACCCTAAAATGAACTTTTTCCTTTAGTAAGCATTAGGGTTTTAAACCCTGAACTGAACTTTTCCATTCAGTAAGCATTAGGGTTTTAAACCCTGAACTGAACTTTTCCATTTAGTCAGCATTAGGGTTTTAAACCCTGAACTGAACTTTTCCATTCAGTCAGCATTAGGGTTTTAAACCCTAAAGTGAACTTTTTCATTCAGTCAGCATTAGGGTTTTAAACCCTAAACTGAATTTTCCTTTAATCAGTATTAGGGTTTTAAACCCTAAACTGAATTTTTCCATTCAGTCAGCATTAGGGTTTTAAACCCTAAACTGAATTTTTCCTTTAGTCAGCATTAGGGTTTTAAACCCTAAACTGAACTTTTCCATTTAGTCAGCATTAGGGTTTTAAACCCTAAACTGAACTTTTTCCGTTAAGTCAGCATTAGGGTTTTAAACCCTAAACTGAACTTTTTCCTTTAATCAGCATTAGGGTTTTAAACCCTAAACTGAACTTTTCCATTCAGTCAGCATTAGGGTTTTAAACCCTGAACTGAACTTTTCCATTCAGTCAGCATTAGGGTTTTAAACCCTAAACTGAACTTTTTCCATTCAGTCAGCATTAGGGTTTTAAACCCTAAACTGAACTTTTTCCGTTCAGTCAGTATTAGGGTTTTAAACCCTAAACTGAACTTTTTCCTTTAGTAAGCATTAGGGCTTTAAACCCTAAACTGAACTTTTTCCATTCAGTCAGCATTAGGGTTTTAAACCCTAAACTAAACTCTTTCCTTCAGTCAGCATTAGGGTTTTAAACCCTAAACTGAACTTTTTCCATTCAGTCAGCATTAGGGTTTTAAACCCTAAACTGAATTATTCATTTAGTCAGCATTAGGGTTTTAAACCCTAAACTAAATTTTTCCTTTCAGTCGGCATTAGGATTTTAAACCCTAAACTGAATTTTTCCTTTAGTCAGCATTAGGGTTTTAAACCCTAAACTGAACTTTTCCATTCAGTCAGCATTAGGGTTTTAAACCCTAAACTGAACTTTTTAAATTCAGTCACCATTAGGGTTTTAAACACTGAACTGAACTTTTCCATTCAGTCAGCATTAGGGTTTTAAACCCTGAACTGAACTTTTCCATTCAGTCAGCATTAGGGTTTTAAATCCTAAAGTGAACTTTTTCTTTCAGTCAGCATTAGGGCTTTAAACCCTAAACTGAACTTTTTCCATTCAGTCAGCATTAGGGTTTTAAACCCTAAACTGAACTTTTTCCTTTAATCAGCATTAGGGTTTCAAACCCTAAACTAAACTTTTCCATTCAGTCAGCATTAGAGTTTTAAACCCTGAACTGAACTTTTTATTCAGTCAGCATTAGGGTTTTAAACCGTAAACTGAATTTTTCCATTCAGTCAGCATTAGGGTTTATAACCCTAAACTGAATTTTCCTTTAATCAGTATTAGGGTTTTAAACCCTAAACTGAATTTTTCCATTCAGTCAGCATTAGGGTTTTAAACCCTAAACTGAATTTTTCCTTTAGTCAGCATTAGGGTTTTAAACCCTAAACTGAACTTTTCCATTCAGTCAGCATTAGGGTTTTAAACCCTAAACTGAACTTTTTCCATTCAGTCAGCATTAGGGTTTTAAACCCTAAACTGAACTTTTTCCATTTAGTCAGCATTAGGGTTTTAAACACTAAACTAAACTTTTTTCATTTAGTCAGCATTAGGGTTTTAAACCATAAACTGAACTTTTTCCATTTAGTCAGCATTAGGGTTTTAATCCCTAAACTAAACTTTTTCCATTCAATCAGTATTAGGGTTTTAAACATTAAACTGAACTTTCCTTTAATCAGCATTAGGGTTTTAAACCCTAAACTTAACTTTTCCATTCAGTCAGCATTAGGGTTTTAAACCCTGAACTGAACTTTTCCATTCAGTCAGCATTAGGGTTTTAAACCCTAAACTGAACTTTTTTATTCAGTCAGCATTAGGGTTTTAAACCCTAAACTGAACTTTTTCCATTCAGTCAACATTAGGGTTTTAAACCCTGAACTGAACTTTTCCATTCAGTCAGCATTAGGGTTTTTAGCCCTAAACTGAACTTTTTCATTCAGTCAGCATTAGGGTTTTAAACCCTAAACTGAACTTTTTCCATTCAGTCAGCATTAGGGTTTTAAACCCTAAACTAAACTTTTTCCGTTTAGTCAGCATTAGGGTTTTAAACCCTAAACTAAAATTTTTCCTTTAATCAGCATTAGGGTTTTAAACCCTAAACTGAACTTTTTCCCTTTAGTCAGCATTAAGGTTTTAAACCCTAAACTGAATTTTTCCATTCAGTTAGCATTAGGGTTTTAAACCCTAAACTGAATTTTTCCTTTAATCAGTATTAGGGTTTTAAACCCTAAACTAAATTTTTCCATTCAGTCAGCATTAGGGTTTTAAACCCTAAACTGAATTTTTCCTTTAGTCAGCATTAGAGTTTTAAACCCTAAACTGAATTTTTCCATTCAGTCAGCATTAGGGTTTTAAACCCTAAACTTAATTTTTCCTTTAGTCAGCATTAGGGTTTTAAACCCTAAACTGAACTTTTCCATTCAGTCAGCATTAGGGTTTTAAACCCTAAACTGAACTTTTTCATTCAGTCAGCATTAGGGTTTTAAACTCTAAACTGAACTTTTTCCATTCAGTCAGCATTAGGGTTTTAAACCCTAAACTGAACTTTTTCCTTTATTCAGCATTAGGGTTTTAAACCCTAAACTGAACTTTTTCCCTTTAGTCAGCATTAGGGTTTTAAACCCTAAACTGAATTTTTCCATTCAGTCAGCATTAGGGTTTTAAACCCTAAATTGAATTTTTCCTTTAATCAGTATTAGGGTTTTAAACCCTAAACTGAATTTTTCCATTCAGTCAGCATTATGGTTTTAAACACTAAACTGAATTTTTCCTTTAGTCAGCAGTAGGGTTTTAAACCCTAAACTGAATTTTTCCATTCAGTCAGCATTAGGGTTTTAAACCCTGAACTGAACTTTTCCATTCAGTCAGCATTAGGGTTTTAAACCCTAAACTGAACTTTTTTATTCAGTCAGCATTAGGGTTTTAAACCCTAAACTGAACTTTTTCCATTCAGTCAACATTAGGGTTTTAAACCCTGAACTGAACTTTTCCATTCAGTCAGCATTAGGGTTTTTAGCCCTAAACTGAACTTTTTCATTCAGTCAGCATTAGGGTTTTAAACCCTAAACTGAACTTTTTCCATTCAGTCAGCATTAGGGTTTTAAACCCTAAACTAAACTTTTTCCGTTTAGTCAGCATTAGGGTTTTAAACCCTAAACTAAAATTTTTCCTTTAATCAGCATTAAGGTTTTAAACCCTAAACTGAACTTTTTCCCTTTAGTCAGCATTAAGGTTTTAAACCCTAAAATGAATTTTTCCATTCAGTTAGCATTAGGGTTTTAAACCCTAAACTGAATTTTTCCTTTAATCAGTATTAGGGTTTTAAACCCTAAACTGAATTTTTCCATTCAGTCAGCATTAGGGTTTTAAACCCTAAACTGAATTTTTCCTTTAGTCAGCATTAGAGTTTTAAACCCTAAACTGAATTTTTCCATTCAGTCAGCATTAGGGTTTTAAACCCTAAACTTAATTTTTCCATTAGTCAGCATTAGGGTTTTAAACCCTAAACTGAACTTTTCCATTCAGTCAGCATTAGGGTTTTAAACCCTAAACTGAACTTTTTCATTCAGTCAGCATTAGGGTTTTAAACTCTAAACTGAACTTTTTCCATTCAGTCAGCATTAGGGTTTTAAACCCTAAACTGAACTTTTTCCTTTATTCAGCATTAGGGTTTTAAACCCTAAACTGAACTTTTTCCCTTTAGTCAGCATTAGGGTTTTAAACCCTAAACTGAATTTTTCCATTCAGTCAGCATTAGGGTTTTAAACCCTAAACTGAATTTTTCCTTTAATCAGTATTAGGGTTTTAAACCCTAAACTGAATTTTTCCATTCAGTCAGCATTATGGTTTTAAACACTAAACTGAATTTTTCCTTTAGTCAGCAGTAGGGTTTTAAACCCTAAACTGAATTTTTCCATTCAGTCAGCATTAGGGTTTTAAACCCTAAACTGAATTTTTCCTTTAGTCAGCATTAGGGTTTTAAATCCTAAACTGAACTTTTCCATTCAGTCAGCATTAGGGTTTTAAACCCTAAACTGAACTCCTTCTATTTAGTCAGCATTAGGGTTTTAAACACTAAACTAAACTTTTTTCATTTAGTCAGCATTAGGGTTTTAAACCATAAACTGAACTTTTTCCATTTAGTCAGCATTAGGGTTTTAATCCCTAAACTAAACTTTTTCCATTCAATCAGTATTAGGGTTTTAAACATTAAACTGAACTTTCCTTTAATCAGCATTAGGGTTTTAAACCCTAAACTTAACTTTTCCATTCAGTCAGCATTAGGGTTTTAAACCCTGAACTGAACTTTTCCATTCAGTCAGCATTAGGGTTTTAAACCCTAAACTGAACTTTTTTATTCAGTCAGCATTAGGGTTTTAAACCCTAAACTGAACTTTTTCCATTCAGTCAACATTAGGGTTTTAAACCCTGAACTGAACTTTTCCATTCAGTCAGCATTAGGGTTTTTAGCCCTAAACTGAACTTTTTCATTCAGTCAGCATTAGGGTTTTAAACCCTAAACTGAACTTTTTCCATTCAGTCAGCATTAGGGTTTTAAACCCTAAACTAAACTTTTTCCGTTTAGTCAGCATTAGGGTTTTAAACCCTAAACTAAAATTTTTCCTTTAATCAGCATTAGGGTTTTAAACCCTAAACTGAACTTTTTCCCTTTAGTCAGCATTAAGGTTTTAAACCCTAAACTGAATTTTTCCATTCAGTTAGCATTAGGGTTTTAAACCCTAAACTGAATTTTTCCTTTAATCAGTATTAGGGTTTTAAACCCTAAACTAAATTTTTCCATTCAGTCAGCATTAGGGTTTTAAACCCTAAACTGAATTTTTCCTTTAGTCAGCATTAGAGTTTTAAACCCTAAACTGAATTTTTCCATTCAGTCAGCATTAGGGTTTTAAACCCTAAACTTAATTTTTCCTTTAGTCAGCATTAGGGTTTTAAACCCTAAACTGAACTTTTCCATTCAGTCAGCATTAGGGTTTTAAACCCTAAACTGAACTTTTTCATTCAGTCAGCATTAGGGTTTTAAACTCTAAACTGAACTTTTTCCATTCAGTCAGCATTAGGGTTTTAAACCCTAAACTGAACTTTTTCCTTTATTCAGCATTAGGGTTTTAAACCCTAAACTGAACTTTTTCCCTTTAGTCAGCATTAGGGTTTTAAACCCTAAACTGAATTTTTCCATTCAGTCAGCATTAGGGTTTTAAACCCTAAATTGAATTTTTCCTTTAATCAGTATTAGGGTTTTAAACCCTAAACTGAATTTTTCCATTCAGTCAGCATTATGGTTTTAAACACTAAACTGAATTTTTCCTTTAGTCAGCAGTAGGGTTTTAAACCCTAAACTGAATTTTTCCATTCAGTCAGCATTAGGGTTTTAAACCCTGAACTGAACTTTTCCATTCAGTCAGCATTAGGGTTTTAAACCCTAAACTGAACTTTTTTATTCAGTCAGCATTAGGGTTTTAAACCCTAAACTGAACTTTTTCCATTCAGTCAACATTAGGGTTTTAAACCCTGAACTGAACTTTTCCATTCAGTCAGCATTAGGGTTTTTAGCCCTAAACTGAACTTTTTCATTCAGTCAGCATTAGGGTTTTAAACCCTAAACTGAACTTTTTCCATTCAGTCAGCATTAGGGTTTTAAACCCTAAACTAAACTTTTTCCGTTTAGTCAGCATTAGGGTTTTAAACCCTAAACTAAAATTTTTCCTTTAATCAGCATTAAGGTTTTAAACCCTAAACTGAACTTTTTCCCTTTAGTCAGCATTAAGGTTTTAAACCCTAAAATGAATTTTTCCATTCAGTTAGCATTAGGGTTTTAAACCCTAAACTGAATTTTTCCTTTAATCAGTATTAGGGTTTTAAACCCTAAACTGAATTTTTCCATTCAGTCAGCATTAGGGTTTTAAACCCTAAACTGAATTTTTCCTTTAGTCAGCATTAGAGTTTTAAACCCTAAACTGAATTTTTCCATTCAGTCAGCATTAGGGTTTTAAACCCTAAACTTAATTTTTCCATTAGTCAGCATTAGGGTTTTAAACCCTAAACTGAACTTTTCCATTCAGTCAGCATTAGGGTTTTAAACCCTAAACTGAACTTTTTCATTCAGTCAGCATTAGGGTTTTAAACTCTAAACTGAACTTTTTCCATTCAGTCAGCATTAGGGTTTTAAACCCTAAACTGAACTTTTTCCTTTATTCAGCATTAGGGTTTTAAACCCTAAACTGAACTTTTTCCCTTTAGTCAGCATTAGGGTTTTAAACCCTAAACTGAATTTTTCCATTCAGTCAGCATTAGGGTTTTAAACCCTAAACTGAATTTTTCCTTTAATCAGTATTAGGGTTTTAAACCCTAAACTGAATTTTTCCATTCAGTCAGCATTATGGTTTTAAACACTAAACTGAATTTTTCCTTTAGTCAGCAGTAGGGTTTTAAACCCTAAACTGAATTTTTCCATTCAGTCAGCATTAGGGTTTTAAACCCTAAACTGAATTTTTCCTTTAGTCAGCATTAGGGTTTTAAATCCTAAACTGAACTTTTCCATTCAGTCAGCATTAGGGTTTTAAACCCTAAACTGAACTTTTTCCATTCAGTCAGCATTAGGGTTTTAAACCCTAAATTGAACTTTTCCATTCAGTCAGCATTAGCTTTTTAAACCCTGAACTGAACTTTTTCCATTCAGTCAGCATTAGGGTTTTAAACCCTGAACTGAACTTTTCCATTCAGTCAGCATTAGGGTTTTAAACCCTAAAGTGAACTTTTTCATTCAGTCAGCATTAGGGCTTTAAACCCTAAACTGAACTTTTTCCATTCAGTCAGCATTAGGGTTTTAAACCCTGAACTGAACTTTTCCATTTAGTCAGCATTAGGGTTTTAAACCCTAAACTGAATTTTTCCATTCAGTCAACATTAGGGTTTTAAACCCTAAACTGAATTTTTCCTTTAGTCAGCATTAGGGTTTTAAACCCTAAATTGAACTTTTCTATTCAGTCAGCATTAGGGTTTTAAACCCTAAACTGAATTTTTCCATTCAGTCAGCATTAGGGTTTTAAACCCTAAACTGAATTTTTCCATTCAGTCAGCATTAGGGTTTTAAACCCTAAACTGAATTTTTCCTTTAGTCAGCATTAGGGTTTTAAACCCTAAACTGAACTTTTCCATTCAGTCAGCATTAGGGTTTTAAACCCTAAACTGAACTTTTTCCATTCAGTCAGCATTAGGGTTTTAAACCCGAAACTGAATTTTTCCTTTAGTCAGCATTAGGGTTTTAAACCCTGAACTGAACTTTTTCCATTCAGTCAGTATTAGGGTTTTAAACCCTAAACTGAACTTTTTCCATTCAGTCAGCATTAGGGTTTTAAACCCTAAACTGAACTTTTTCCTTTAGTAAGCATTAGGGTTTTAAACCTTGAACTGAACTTTTCTATTTAGTAAGCATTAGGGTTTTAAACCCTGAACTGAACTTTTCCATTTAGTCAGCATTAGGGTTTTAAACCCTGAACTGAACTTTTCCATTTAGTCAGCATTAGGGTTTTAAACCCTAAAGTGAACTTTTTCATTCAGTCAGCATTAGGGTTTTAAACCCTAAACTGAATTTTTCCTTTAGTCAGCATTAGGGTTTTAAACCCTAAACTGAACTTTTCCATTCAGTCAGCATTAGGGTTTTAAACCCTAAACTGAACTTTTTCCATTCAGTTAGCATTAGGGTTTTAAACCCTAAACTGAACTTTTCCATTCAGTCAGCATTAGGGTTTTAAACCCTGAACTGAACTTTTCCATTCAGTCAGCATTAGGGTTTTAAACCCTGAACTGAACTTTTCCATTCAGTCAGCATTAAGGTTTTAAACCCTAAACTGAATTTTCCATTAATCAGTATTAGGGTTTTAAACCCTAAATTGAATTTTTCCATTCAGTCAGCATTAGGGTTTTAAACCCTAAACTAAATTTTTCCTTTAGTCAGCATTAGGGTTTTAAACCCTAAAGTGAACTTTTCCATCCAGTCAGCATTAGGGTTTTAAACCCTAAAGTGAACTTTTTCATTCAGTCAGCATTAGGGTTTTAAACCCTAAAGTGAACTTTTTCATTCAGTCAGCATTAGGGTTTTAAACCCTAAACTGAACTTTTTCCATTCAGTCAGCATTAGGGTTTTAAACCCTAAACTGAATTTTTCCTTTAGTCAGCATTAGGGTTTTAAACTCTAATCTTGAATTTTTCCATTCAGTCAGCATTAGGGTTTTAAACCCTAAACTGAATTTTTCCATTCAGTCAGCATTAGTGTTTTAAACCCTAAACTGAATTTTTCCTTTAATCAGTATTAGGGTTTTAAACCCTAAACTGAATTTTTCCATACAGTCAGCATTAGGGTTTTAAACACTAAACTGAATTTTTCCTTTAGTCAGCATTAGGGTTTTAAACCCTAAACTGAATTTTTCCATTCAGTCAGCATTAGGGTTTTAAACCCTAAACTGAATTTTTCCTTTAGTCAGCATTAGGGTATTAAACCCTAAACTGAACTTTTCCATTCAGTCAACATTAGGGTATTAAACCCTAAACTGAACTTTTTCCATTCAGTTAGCATTAGGGTTTTAAACCCTAAACTGAACTTTTCCATTCAGTCAGCATTAGGGTTTTAAACCCTGAACTGAACTTTACCATTCAGTCAGTATTAGGGTTTTAAACCCTGAACTGAACTTTTCCATTCAGTCAGCATTAGGGTTTTAAACCCTAAAGTGAACTTTTTCATTCAGTCAGCATTAGGCCTTTAAACCCTAAACTGAACTTTTTCCATTCAGTCAACATTAGGGTTTTAAACCCTAAACTGAACTTTTTCCTTTAACCAGCATTAGGGTTTTAAACCCTAAACTGAACTTTTCCATTCAGTCAGCATTAGAGTTTTAAACCCTGAACTGAACTTTTCATTCAGTCAGCATTAGGGTTTTAAACCCTAAACTGAATTTTTCCATTCAGTCAGCATTAGGGTTTTAAACCCTAAACTGAATTTTCCTTTAATCAGTATTAGGGTTTTAAACCCTAAACTGAATTTTTTCATTCAGTCAGCATTAGGGTTTTAAACCCTAAACTGAATTTTTCCTTTAGTCAGCATTAGGGTTTTAAACCCTAAACTGAATTTTTCCATTCAGTCAGCATTAGGGTTTTAAACCCTAAACTGAATTTTTCCTTTAGTCAGCATTAGGGTTTTAAACCCTAAATTGAACTTTTCTATTCAGTCAGCATTAGGGTTTTAAACCCTAAACTGAATTTTTCCATTCAGTCAGCATTAGGGTTTTAAACCTTAAACTGAATTTTCCTTTAATCAGTATTAGAGTTTTAAACCCTAAACTGAATTTTTCCATTCAGTCAGCATTAGGGTTTTAAACTCTAAACTGAATTTTTCCTTTAGTCAGCATTAGGATTTTAAACCCTAAACTGAATTTTTCCATTCAGTCAGCATTAGGGTTTTAAACCCTGAACTGAATTTTTCCTTTAGTCAGCATTAGGGTTTTAAACCCTAAACTGAACTTTTCCATTCAGTCAGCATTAGGGTTTTAAACCCTAAACTGAACTTTTTCCATTCAGTCAGCATTAGGGTTTTAAACCCTAAACTGAATTTTTCCTTTAGTCAGCATTAGGGTTTTAAACCCTGAACTGAACTTTTTCCATTCAGTCAGTATTAGGGTTTTAAACCCTAAACTGAACTTTTTCCATTCAGTCAGCATTAGGGTTTTAAACCCTAAACTGAACTTTTTCCTTTAGTAAGCATTAGGGTTTTAAACCCTGAACTGAACTTTTCCATTCAGTAAGCATTAGGGTTTTAAACCCTGAACTGAACTTTTCCATTTAGTCAGCATTAGGGTTTTAAACCCTGAACTGAACTTTTCCATTCAGTCAGCATTAGGGTTTTAAACCCTAAAGTGAACTTTTTCATTCAGTCAGCATTAGGGTTTTAAACCCTAAACTGAATTTTTCCTTTAGTCAGCATTAGGGTTTTAAACCCTAAACTGAACTTTTCCATTCAGTCAGCATTAGGGTTTTAAACCCTAAACTGAACTTTTTCCATTCAGTTAGCATTAGGGTTTTAAACCCTAAACTGAACTTTTCCATTCAGTCAGCATTAGGGTTTTAAACCCTGAACTGAACTTTTCCATTCAGTCAGCATTAGGGTTTTAAACCCTAAACTAAATTTTTCCTTTAGTCAGCATTAGGGTTTTAAACCCTAAAGTGAACTTTTTCATTCAGTCAGCATTAGGGTTTTAAACCCTAAAGTGAACTTTTTCATTCAGTCAGCATTAGGGTTTTAAACCCTAAACTGAACTTTTTCCATTCAGTCAGCATTAGGGTTTTAAACCCTAAACTGAATTTTTCCTTTAGTCAGCATTAGGGTTTTAAACTCTAATCTGAATTTTTCCATTCAGTCAGCATTAGGGTTTTAAACCCTAAACTGAATTTTTCCATTCAGTCAGCATTAGTGTTTTAAACCCTAAACTGAATTTTTCCTTTAATCAGTATTAGGTTTTTAAACCCTAAACTGAATTTTTCCATACAGTCAGCATTAGGGTTTTAAACCCTGAACTGAACTTTACCATTCAGTCAGTATTAGGGTTTTAAACCCTGAACTGAACTTTTCCATTCAGTCAGCATTAGGGTTTTAAACCCTAAAGTGAACTTTTTCATTCAGTCAGCATTAGGCCTTTAAACCCTAAACTGAACTTTTTCCATTCAGTCAACATTAGGGTTTTAAACCCTAAACTGAACTTTTTCCTTTAACCAGCATTAGGGTTTTAAACCCTAAACTGAATTTTTCCTTTAGTCAGCATTAGGGTTTTAAACCCTGAACTGAACTTTTTCCATTCAGTCAGTATTAGGGTTTTAAACCCTAAACTGAACTTTTTCCATTCAGTCAGCATTAGGGTTTTAAACCCTAAACTGAACTTTTTCCTTTAGTAAGCATTAGGGTTTTAAACCTTGAACTGAACTTTTCTATTTAGTAAGCATTAGGGTTTTAAACCCTGAACTGAACTTTTCCATTTAGTCAGCATTAGGGTTTTAAACCCTGAACTGAACTTTTCCATTCAATCAGCATTAGGGTTTTAAACCCTAAAGTGAACTTTTTCATTCAGTCAGCATTAGGGTTTTAAACCCTAAACTGAATTTTTCCTTTAGTCAGCATTAGGGTTTTAAACCCTAAACTGAACTTTTCCATTCAGTCAGCATTAGGGTTTTAAACCCTAAACTGAACTTTTTCCATTCAGTTAGCATTAGGGTTTTAAACCCTAAACTGAACTTTTCCATTCAGTCAGCATTAGGGTTTTAAACCCTGAACTGAACTTTTCCATTCAGTCAGCATTAGGGTTTTAAACCCTGAACTGAACTTTTCCATTCAGTCAGCATTAAGGTTTTAAACCCTAAACTGAATTTTCCATTAATCAGTATTAGGGTTTTAAACCCTAAATTGAATTTTTCCATTCAGTCAGCATTAGGGTTTTAAACCCTAAACTAAATTTTTCCTTTAGTCAGCATTAGGGTTTTAAACCCTAAAGTGAACTTTTCCATCCAGTCAGCATTAGGGTTTTAAACCCTAAAGTGAACTTTTTCATTCAGTCAGCATTAGGGTTTTAAACCCTAAAGTGAACTTTTTCATTCAGTCAGCATTAGGGTTTTAAACCCTAAACTGAACTTTTTCCATTCAGTCAGCATTAGGGTTTTAAACCCTAAACTGAATTTTTCCTTTAGTCAGCATTAGGGTTTTAAACTCTAATCTGAATTTTTCCATTCAGTCAGCATTAGGGTTTTAAACCCTAAACTGAATTTTTCCATTCAGTCAGCATTAGTGTTTTAAACCCTAAACTGAATTTTTCCTTTAATCAGTATTAGGGTTTTAAACCCTAAACTGAATTTTTCCATACAGTCAGCATTAGGGTTTTAAACACTAAACTGAATTTTTCCTTTAGTCAGCATTAGGGTTTTAAACCCTAAACTGAATTTTTCCATTCAGTCAGCATTAGGGTTTTAAACCCTAAACTGAATTTTTCCTTTAGTCAGCATTAGGGTATTAAACCCTAAACTGAACTTTTCCATTCAGTCAACATTAGGGTATTAAACCCTAAACTGAACTTTTTCCATTCAGTTAGCATTAGGGTTTTAAACCCTAAACTGAACTTTTCCATTCAGTCAGCATTAGGGTTTTAAACCCTGAACTGAACTTTACCATTCAGTCTGTATTAGGGTTTTAAACCCTGAACTGAACTTTTCCATTCAGTCAGCATTAGGGTTTTAAACCCTAAAGTGAACTTTTTCATTCAGTCAGCATTAGGCCTTTAAACCCTAAACTGAACTTTTTCCATTCAGTCAACATTAGGGTTTTAAACCCTAAACTGAACTTTTTCCTTTAACCAGCATTAGGGTTTTAAACCCTAAACTGAACTTTTCCATTCAGTCAGCATTAGAGTTTTAAACCCTGAACTGAACTTTTCATTCAGTCAGCATTAGGGTTTTAAACCCTAAACTGAATTTTTCCATTCAGTCAGCATTAGGGTTTTAAACCCTAAACTGAATTTTCCTTTAATCAGTATTAGGGTTTTAAACCCTAAACTGAATTTTTTCATTCAGTCAGCATTAGGGTTTTAAACCCTAAACTGAATTTTTCCTTTAGTCAGCATTAGGGTTTTAAACCCTAAACTGAATTTTTCCATTCAGTCAGCATTAGGGTTTTAAACCCTAAACTGAATTTTTCCTTTAGTCAGCATTAGGGTTTTAAACCCTAAATTGAACTTTTCTATTCAGTCAGCATTAGGGTTTTAAACCCTAAACTGAATTTTTCCATTCAGTCAGCATTAGGGTTTTAAACCTTAAACTGAATTTTCCTTTAATCAGTATTAGAGTTTTAAACCCTAAACTGAATTTTTCCATTCAGTCAGCATTAGGGTTTTAAACTCTAAACTGAATTTTTCCTTTAGTCAGCATTAGGATTTTAAACCCTAAACTGAATTTTTCCATTCAGTCAGCATTAGGGTTTTAAACCCTGAACTGAATTTTTCCTTTAGTCAGCATTAGGGTTTTAAACCCTAAACTGAACTTTTCCATTCAGTCAGCATTAGGGTTTTAAACCCTAAACTGAACTTTTTCCATTCAGTCAGCATTAGGGTTTTAAACCCTAAACTGAATTTTTCCTTTAGTCAGCATTAGGGTTTTAAACCCTGAACTGAACTTTTTCCATTCAGTCAGTATTAGGGTTTTAAACCCTAAACTGAACTTTTTCCATTCAGTCAGCATTAGGGTTTTAAACCCTAAACTGAACTTTTTCCTTTAGTAAGCATTAGGGTTTTAAACCCTGAACTGAACTTTTCCATTCAGTAAGCATTAGGGTTTTAAACCCTGAACTGAACTTTTCCATTTAGTCAGCATTAGGGTTTTAAACCCTGAACTGAACTTTTCCATTCAGTCAGCATTAGGGTTTTAAACCCTAAAGTGAACTTTTTCATTCAGTCAGCATTAGGGTTTTAAACCCTAAACTGAATTTTTCCTTTAGTCAGCATTAGGGTTTTAAACCCTAAACTGAACTTTTCCATTCAGTCAGCATTAGGGTTTTAAACCCTAAACTGAACTTTTTCCATTCAGTTAGCATTAGGTTTTTAAACCCTAAACTGAACTTTTCCATTCAGTCAGCATTAGGGTTTTAAACCCTGAACTGAACTTTTCCATTCAGTCAGCATTAGGGTTTTAAACCCTGAACTGAACTTTTCCATTCAGTCAGCATTAAGGTTTTAAACCCTAAACTGAATTTTCCTTTAATCAGTATTAGGGTTTTAAACCCTAAACTGAATTTTTCCATTCAGTCAGCATTAGGGTTTTAAACCCTAAACTAAATTTTTCCTTTAGTCAGCATTAGGGTTTTAAACCCTAAAGTGAACTTTTCCATTCAGTCAGCATTAGGGTTTTAAACCCTAAAGTGAACTTTTTCATTCAGTCAGCATTAGGGTTTTAAACCCTAAAGTGAACTTTTTCATTCAGTCAGCATTAGGGTTTTAAACCCTAAACTGAACTTTTTCCATTCAGTCAGCATTAGGGTTTTAAACCCTAAACTGAATTTTTCCTTTAGTCAGCATTAGGGTTTTAAACTCTAATCTGAATTTTTCCATTCAGTCAGCATTAGGGTTTTAAACCCTAAACTGAATTTTTCCATTCAGTCAGCATTAGTGTTTTAAACCCTAAACTGAATTTTTCCTTTAATCAGTATTAGGTTTTTAAACCCTAAACTGAATTTTTCCATACAGTCAGCATTAGGGTTTTAAACACTAAACTGAATTTTTCCTTTAGTCAGCATTAGGGTTTTAAACCCTAAACTGAATTTTTCCATTCAGTCAGCATTAGGGTTTTAAACCCTAAACTGAATTTTTCCTTTAGTCAGCATTAGGGTATTAAACCCTAAACTGAACTTTTCCATTCTGTCAACATTAGGGTATTAAACCCTAAACTGAACTTTTTCCATTCAGTTAGCATTAGGGTTTTAAACCCTAAACTGAACTTTTCCATTCAGTCAGCATTAGGGTTTTAAACCCTGAACTGAACTTTACCATTCAGTCAGTATTAGGGTTTTAAACCCTGAACTGAACTTTTCCATTCAGTCAGCATTAGGGTTTTAAACCCTAAAGTGAACTTTTTCATTCAGTCAGCATTAGGCCTTTAAACCCTAAACTGAACTTTTTCCATTCAGTCAACATTAGGGTTTTAAACCCTAAACTGAACTTTTTCCTTTAACCAGCATTAGGGTTTTAAAACCTAAACTGAACTTTTCCATTCAGTCAGCATTAGAGTTTTAAACCCTGAACTGAACTTTTCATTCAGTCAGCATTAGGGTTTTAAACCCTAAACTGAATTTTTCCATTCAGTCAGCATTAGGGTTTTAAACCCTAAACTGAATTTTTCCTTTAATCAGTATTAGGGTTTTAAACCCTAAACTGAATTTTTCCATTCAGTCAGCATTAGGGTTTTAAACCCTAAACTGAATTTTTCCTTTAGTCAGCATTAGGGTTTTAAACCCTAAACTGAATTTTTCCATTCAGTCAACATTAGGGTTTTAAACCCTAAACTGAATTTTTCCTTTAGTCAGCATTAGGGTTTTAAACCCTAAATTGAACTTTTCTATTCAGTCAGCATTAGGGTTTTAAACCCTAAACTGAATTTTTCCATTCAGTCAGCATTAGGGTTTTAAACCCTAAACTGAATTTTTCCATTCAGTCAGCATTAGGGTTTTAAACTCTAAACTGAATTTTTCCTTTAGTCAGCATTAGGGTTTTAAACCCTAAACTGAATTTTTCCATTCAGTCAGCATTAGGGTTTTAAACCCTGAACTGAATTTTTCCTTTAGTCAGCATTAGGGTTTTAAACCCTAAACTGAACTTTTCCATTCAGTCAGCATTAGGGTTTTAAACCCTAAACTGAACTTTTTCCATTCAGTCAGCATTAGGGTTTTAAACCCTAAACTGAATTTTTCCTTTAGTCAGCATTAGGGTTTTAAACCCTGAACTGAACTTTTTCCATTCAGTCAGTATTAGGGTTTTAAACCCTAAACTGAACTTTTTCCATTCAGTCAGCATTAGGGTTTTAAACCCTAAAATGAACTTTTTCCTTTAGTAAGCATTAGGGTTTTAAACCCTGAACTGAACTTTTCCATTCAGTAAGCATTAGGGTTTTAAACCCTGAACTGAACTTTTCCATTTAGTCAGCATTAGGGTTTTAAACCCTGAACTGAACTTTTCCATTCAGTCAGCATTAGGGTTTTAAACCCTAAACTGAATTTTCCTTTAATCAGTATTAGGGTTTTAAACCCTAAACTAAATTTTTCCATTCAGTTAGCATTAGGGTTTTAAACCCTAAACTGAATTTTTCCTTTAGTCAGCATTAGGGTTTTAAACCCTAAACTGAATTTTTCCTTTAGTCAGCATTAGGGTTTTAAACCCTAAACTGAACTTTTTCCGTTAAGTCAGCATTAGGGTTTTAAACCCTAAACTGAACTTTTTCCTTTAATCAGCATTAGGGTTTTAAACCCTAAACTGAACTTTTCCATTCAGTCAGCATTAGGGTTTTAAACCCTGAACTGAACTTTTCCATTCAGTCAGCATTAGGGTTTTAAACCCTAAACTGAACTTTTTCCATTCAGTCAGCATTAGGGTTTTAAACCCTAAACTGAACTTTTTCCGTTCAGTCAGTATTAGGGTTTTAAACCCTAAACTGAACTTTTTCCTTTAGTAAGCATTAGGGCTTTAAACCCTAAACTGAACTTTTTCCATTCAGTCAGCATTAGGGTTTTAAACCCTAAACTAAACTCTTTCCTTCAGTCAGCATTAGGGTTTTAAACCCTAAACTGAACTTTTTCCATTCAGTCAGCATTAGGGTTTTAAACCCTAAACTGAATTATTCATTTAGTCAGCATTAGGGTTTTAAACCCTAAACTAAATTTTTCCTTTCAGTCGGCATTAGGATTTTAAACCCTAAACTGAATTTTTCCTTTCAGTCAGCATTAGGGTTTTAAACCCTAAACTGAACTTTTTCCTTTAGTAAGCATTAGGGTTTTAAACCCTGAACTGAACTTTTCCATTCAGTAAGCATTAGGGTTTTAAACCCTGAACTGAACTTTTCCATTTAGTCAGCATTAGGGTTTTAAACCCTGAACTGAACTTTTCCATTCAGTCAGCATTAGGGTTTTAAACCCTAAAGTGAACTTTTTCATTCAGTCAGCATTAGGGTTTTAAACCCTAAACTGAATTTTTCCTTTAGTCAGCATTAGGGTTTTAAACCCTAAACTGAACTTTTCCATTCAGTCAGCATTAGGGTTTTAAACCCTAAACTGAACTTTTTCCATTCAGTTAGCATTAGGTTTTTAAACCCTAAACTGAACTTTTCCATTCAGTCAGCATTAGGGTTTTAAACCCTGAACTGAACTTTTCCATTCAGTCAGCATTAGGGTTTTAAACCCTGAACTGAACTTTTCCATTCAGTCAGCATTAAGGTTTTAAACCCTAAACTGAATTTTCCTTTAATCAGTATTAGGGTTTTAAACCCTAAACTGAATTTTTCCATTCAGTCAGCATTAGGGTTTTAAACCCTAAACTAAATTTTTCCTTTAGTCAGCATTAGGGTTTTAAACCCTAAAGTGAACTTTTCCATTCAGTCAGCATTAGGGTTTTAAACCCTAAAGTGAACTTTTTCATTCAGTCAGCATTAGGGTTTTAAACCCTAAACTGAACTTTTTCCATTCAGTCAGCATTAGGGTTTTAAACCCTAAACTGAATTTTTCCTTTAGTCAGCATTAGGGTTTTAAACTCTAATCTGAATTTTTCCATTCAGTCAGCATTAGGGTTTTAAACCCTAAACTGAATTTTTCCATTCAGTCAGCATTAGTGTTTTAAACCCTAAACTGAATTTTTCCTTTAATCAGTATTAGGTTTTTAAACCCTAAACTGAATTTTTCCATACAGTCAGCATTAGGGTTTTAAACACTAAACTGAATTTTTCCTTTAGTCAGCATTAGGGTTTTAAACCCTAAACTGAATTTTTCCATTCAGTCAGCATTAGGGTTTTAAACCCTAAACTGAATTTTTCCTTTAGTCAGCATTAGGGTATTAAACCCTAAACTGAACTTTTCCATTCTGTCAACATTAGGGTATTAAACCCTAAACTGAACTTTTTCCATTCAGTTAGCATTAGGGTTTTAAACCCTAAACTGAACTTTTCCATTCAGTCAGCATTAGGGTTTTAAACCCTGAACTGAACTTTACCATTCAGTCAGTATTAGGGTTTTAAACCCTGAACTGAACTTTTCCATTCAGTCAGCATTAGGGTTTTAAACCCTAAAGTGAACTTTTTCATTCAGTCAGCATTAGGCCTTTAAACCCTAAACTGAACTTTTTCCATTCAGTCAACATTAGGGTTTTAAACCCTAAACTGAACTTTTTCCTTTAACCAGCATTAGGGTTTTAAAACCTAAACTGAACTTTTCCATTCAGTCAGCATTAGAGTTTTAAACCCTGAACTGAACTTTTCATTCAGTCAGCATTAGGGTTTTAAACCCTAAACTGAATTTTTCCATTCAGTCAGCATTAGGGTTTTAAACCCTAAACTGAATTTTCCTTTAATCAGTATTAGGGTTTTAAACCCTAAACTGAATTTTTCCATTCAGTCAGCATTAGGGTTTTAAACCCTAAACTGAATTTTTCCTTTAGTCAGCATTAGGGTTTTAAACCCTAAACTGAATTTTTCCATTCAGTCAACATTAGGGTTTTAAACCCTAAACTGAATTTTTCCTTTAGTCAGCATTAGGGTTTTAAACCCTAAATTGAACTTTTCTATTCAGTCAGCATTAGGGTTTTAAACCCTAAACTGAATTTTTCCATTCAGTCAGCATTAGGGTTTTAAACCCTAAACTGAATTTTTCCATTCAGTCAGCATTAGGGTTTTAAACTCTAAACTGAATTTTTCCTTTAGTCAGCATTAGGGTTTTAAACCCTAAACTGAATTTTTCCATTCAGTCAGCATTAGGGTTTTAAACCCTGAACTGAATTTTTCCTTTAGTCAGCATTAGGGTTTTAAACCCTAAACTGAACTTTTCCATTCAGTCAGCATTAGGGTTTTAAACCCTAAACTGAACTTTTTCCATTCAGTCAGCATTAGGGTTTTAAACCCTAAACTGAATTTTTCCTTTAGTCAGCATTAGGGTTTTAAACCCTGAACTGAACTTTTTCCATTCAGTCAGTATTAGGGTTTTAAACCCTAAACTGAAC
This sequence comes from Nicotiana sylvestris, assembly GCF_000393655.2. Lineage (NCBI taxonomy): Eukaryota > Viridiplantae > Streptophyta > Magnoliopsida > Solanales > Solanaceae > Nicotiana > Nicotiana sylvestris. The sequence goes on along the minus strand of NC_091060.1, from coordinate 55,728,839 downwards.
TTTTTCCATTCAGTCAGCATTAGGGTTTTAAACCCTAAAATGAACTTTTTCCTTTAGTAAGCATTAGGGTTTTAAACCCTGAACTGAACTTTTCCATTCAGTAAGCATTAGGGTTTTAAACCCTGAACTGAACTTTTCCATTTAGTCAGCATTAGGGTTTTAAACCCTGAACTGAACTTTTCCATTCAGTCAGCATTAGGGTTTTAAACCCTAAACTGAATTTTCCTTTAATCAGTATTAGGGTTTTAAACCCTAAACTAAATTTTTCCATTCAGTTAGCATTAGGGTTTTAAACCCTAAACTGAATTTTTCCTTTAGTCAGCATTAGGGTTTTAAACCCTAAACTGAATTTTTCCTTTAGTCAGCATTAGGGTTTTAAACCCTAAACTGAACTTTTTCCGTTAAGTCAGCATTAGGGTTTTAAACCCTAAACTGAACTTTTTCCTTTAATCAGCATTAGGGTTTTAAACCCTAAACTGAACTTTTCCATTCAGTCAGCATTAGGGTTTTAAACCCTGAACTGAACTTTTCCATTCAGTCAGCATTAGGGTTTTAAACCCTAAACTGAACTTTTTCCATTCAGTCAGCATTAGGGTTTTAAACCCTAAACTGAACTTTTTCCGTTCAGTCAGTATTAGGGTTTTAAACCCTAAACTGAACTTTTTCCTTTAGTAAGCATTAGGGCTTTAAACCCTAAACTGAACTTTTTCCATTCAGTCAGCATTAGGGTTTTAAACCCTAAACTAAACTCTTTCCTTCAGTCAGCATTAGGGTTTTAAACCCTAAACTGAACTTTTTCCATTCAGTCAGCATTAGGGTTTTAAACCCTAAACTGAATTATTCATTTAGTCAGCATTAGGGTTTTAAACCCTAAACTAAATTTTTCCTTTCAGTCGGCATTAGGATTTTAAACCCTAAACTGAATTTTTCCTTTAGTCAGCATTAGGGTTTTAAACCCTAAACTGAACTTTTCCATTCAGTCAGCATTAGGGTTTTAAACCCTAAACTGAACTTTTTCCATTCAGTCACCATTAGGGTTTTAAACCCTGAACTGAACTTTTCCATTCAGTCAGCATTAGGGTTTTAAACCCTGAACTGAACTTTTCCATTCAGTCAGCATTAGGGTTTTAAACCCTAAAGTGAACTTTATCATTCAGTCAGCATTAGGGTTTTAAACCCTAAACTGAATTTTTCCTTTAGTCAGCATTAGGGTTTTAAACCCTAAAATGAACTTTTCCATTCAGTCAGCATTAGGGTTTTAAACCCTAAACTGAACTTTTTCCATTCAGTTAGCATTAGGTTTTTAAACCCTAAACTGAACTTTTCCATTCAGTCAGCATTAGGGTTTTAAACCCTGAACTGAACTTTTCCATTCAGTCAGCATTAGGGTTTTAAACCCTGAACTGAACTTTTACATTCAGTCAGCATTAAGGTTTTAAACCCTAAACTGAATTTTTCCATTCAGTCAGCATTAGGGTTTTAAACCCTAAACTAAATTTTTCCTTTAGTCAGCATTAGGGTTTTAAACCCTAAAGTGAACTTTTCCATTCAGTCAGCATTAGGGTTTTAAACCCTAAAGTGAACTTTTTCATTCAGTCAGCATTAGGGTTTTAAACCCTAAAGTGAACTTTTTCATTCAGTCAGCATTAGGGTTTTAAACCCTAAACTGAACTTTTTCCATTCAGTCAGCATTAGGGTTTTAAACCCTAAACTGAATTTTTCCTTTAGTCAGCATTAGGGTTTTAAACTCTAATCTGAATTTTTCCATTCAGTCAGCATTAGGGTTTTAAACCCTAAACTGAATTTTTCCATTCAGTCAGCATTAGTGTTTTAAACCCTAAACTGAATTTTTCCTTTAATCAGTATTAGGTTTTTAAACCCTAAACTGAATTTTTCCATACAGTCAGCATTAGGGTTTTAAACACTAAACTGAATTTTTCCTTTAGTCAGCATTAGGGTTTTAAACCCTAAACTGAATTTTTCCATTCAGTCAGCATTAGGGTTTTAAACCCTAAACTGAATTTTTCCTTTAGTCAGCATTAGGGTATTAAACCCTAAACTGAACTTTTCCATTCTGTCAACATTAGGGTATTAAACCCTAAACTGAACTTTTTCCATTCAGTTAGCATTAGGGTTTTAAACCCTAAACTGAACTTTTCCATTCAGTCAGCATTAGGGTTTTAAACCCTGAACTGAACTTTACCATTCAGTCAGTATTAGGGTTTTAAACCCTGAACTGAACTTTTCCATTCAGTCAGCATTAGGGTTTTAAACCCTAAAGTGAACTTTTTCATTCAGTCAGCATTAGGCCTTTAAACCCTAAACTGAACTTTTTCCATTCAGTCAACATTAGGGTTTTAAACCCTAAACTGAACTTTTTCCTTTAACCAGCATTAGGGTTTTAAAACCTAAACTGAACTTTTCCATTCAGTCAGCATTAGAGTTTTAAACCCTGAACTGAACTTTTCATTCAGTCAGCATTAGGGTTTTAAACCCTAAACTGAACTTTTCCATTCAGTCAGCATTAGGGTTTTTAGCCCTAAACTGAACTTTTTCATTCAGTCAGCATTAGGGTTTTAAACCCTAAACTGAACTTTTTCCATTCAGTCAGCATTAGGGTTTTAAACCCTAAACTAAACTTTTTCCGTTTAGTCAGCATTAGGGTTTTAAACCCTAAACTAAAATTTTTCCTTTAATCAGCATTAAGGTTTTAAACCCTAAACTGAACTTTTTCCCTTTAGTCAGCATTAAGGTTTTAAACCCTAAAATGAATTTTTCCATTCAGTTAGCATTAGGGTTTTAAACCCTAAACTGAATTTTTCCTTTAATCAGTATTAGGGTTTTAAACCCTAAACTGAATTTTTCCATTCAGTCAGCATTAGGGTTTTAAACCCTAAACTGAATTTTTCCTTTAGTCAGCATTAGAGTTTTAAACCCTAAACTGAATTTTTCCATTCAGTCAGCATTAGGGTTTTAAACCCTAAACTGAACTTTTTCCATTCAGTCAACATTAGGGTTTTAAACCCTGAACTGAACTTTTCCATTCAGTCAGCATTAGGGTTTTTAGCCCTAAACTGAACTTTTTCATTCAGTCAGCATTAGGGTTTTAAACCCTAAACTGAACTTTTTCCATTCAGTCAGCATTAGGGTTTTAAACCCTAAACTAAACTTTTTCCGTTTAGTCAGCATTAGGGTTTTAAACCCTAAACTAAAATTTTTCCTTTAATCAGCATTAAGGTTTTAAACCCTAAACTGAACTTTTTCCCTTTAGTCAGCATTAAGGTTTTAAACCCTAAAATGAATTTTTCCATTCAGTTAGCATTAGGGTTTTAAACCCTAAACTGAATTTTTCCTTTAATCAGTATTAGGGTTTTAAACCCTAAACTGAATTTTTCCATTCAGTCAGCATTAGGGTTTTAAACCCTAAACTGAATTTTTCCTTTAGTCAGCATTAGAGTTTTAAACCCTAAACTGAATTTTTCCATTCAGTCAGCATTAGGGTTTTAAACCCTAAACTTAATTTTTCCATTAGTCAGCATTAGGGTTTTAAACCCTAAACTGAACTTTTCCATTCAGTCAGCATTAGGGTTTTAAACCCTAAACTGAACTTTTTCATTCAGTCAGCATTAGGGTTTTAAACTCTAAACTGAACTTTTTCCATTCAGTCAGCATTAGGGTTTTAAACCCTAAACTGAACTTTTTCCTTTATTCAGCATTAGGGTTTTAAACCCTAAACTGAACTTTTTCCCTTTAGTCAGCATTAGGGTTTTAAACCCTAAACTGAATTTTTCCATTCAGTCAGCATTAGGGTTTTAAACCCTAAACTGAATTTTTCCTTTAATCAGTATTAGGGTTTTAAACCCTAAACTGAATTTTTCCATTCAGTCAGCATTATGGTTTTAAACACTAAACTGAATTTTTCCTTTAGTCAGCAGTAGGGTTTTAAACCCTAAACTGAATTTTTCCATTCAGTCAGCATTAGGGTTTTAAACCCTAAACTGAATTTTTCCTTTAGTCAGCATTAGGGTTTTAAATCCTAAACTGAACTTTTCCATTCAGTCAGCATTAGGGTTTTAAACCCTAAACTGAACTTTTTCCATTCAGTCAGCATTAGGGTTTTAAACCCTAAATTGAACTTTTCCATTCAGTCAGCATTAGCTTTTTAAACCCTGAACTGAACTTTTTCCATTCAGTCAGCATTAGGGTTTTAAACCCTGAACTGAACTTTTCCATTCAGTCAGCATTAGGGTTTTAAACCCTAAAGTGAACTTTTTCATTCAGTCAGCATTAGGGCTTTAAACCCTAAACTGAACTTTTTCCATTCAGTCAGCATTAGGGTTTTAAACCCTGAACTGAACTTTTCCATTTAGTCAGCATTAGGGTTTTAAACCCTAAACTGAATTTTTCCATTCAGTCAACATTAGGGTTTTAAACCCTAAACTGAATTTTTCCTTTAGTCAGCATTAGGGTTTTAAACCCTAAATTGAACTTTTCTATTCAGTCAGCATTAGGGTTTTAAACCCTAAACTGAATTTTTCCATTCAGTCAGCATTAGGGTTTTAAACCCTAAACTGAATTTTTCCATTCAGTCAGCATTAGGGTTTTAAACCCTAAACTGAATTTTTCCTTTAGTCAGCATTAGGGTTTTAAACCCTAAACTGAACTTTTCCATTCAGTCAGCATTAGGGTTTTAAACCCTAAACTGAACTTTTTCCATTCAGTCAGCATTAGGGTTTTAAACCCGAAACTGAATTTTTCCTTTAGTCAGCATTAGGGTTTTAAACCCTGAACTGAACTTTTTCCATTCAGTCAGTATTAGGGTTTTAAACCCTAAACTGAACTTTTTCCATTCAGTCAGCATTAGGGTTTTAAACCCTAAACTGAACTTTTTCCTTTAGTAAGCATTAGGGTTTTAAACCTTGAACTGAACTTTTCTATTTAGTAAGCATTAGGGTTTTAAACCCTGAACTGAACTTTTCCATTTAGTCAGCATTAGGGTTTTAAACCCTGAACTGAACTTTTCCATTTAGTCAGCATTAGGGTTTTAAACCCTAAAGTGAACTTTTTCATTCAGTCAGCATTAGGGTTTTAAACCCTAAACTGAATTTTTCCTTTAGTCAGCATTAGGGTTTTAAACCCTAAACTGAACTTTTCCATTCAGTCAGCATTAGGGTTTTAAACCCTAAACTGAACTTTTTCCATTCAGTTAGCATTAGGGTTTTAAACCCTAAACTGAACTTTTCCATTCAGTCAGCATTAGGGTTTTAAACCCTGAACTGAACTTTTCCATTCAGTCAGCATTAGGGTTTTAAACCCTGAACTGAACTTTTCCATTCAGTCAGCATTAAGGTTTTAAACCCTAAACTGAATTTTCCATTAATCAGTATTAGGGTTTTAAACCCTAAATTGAATTTTTCCATTCAGTCAGCATTAGGGTTTTAAACCCTAAACTAAATTTTTCCTTTAGTCAGCATTAGGGTTTTAAACCCTAAAGTGAACTTTTCCATCCAGTCAGCATTAGGGTTTTAAACCCTAAAGTGAACTTTTTCATTCAGTCAGCATTAGGGTTTTAAACCCTAAAGTGAACTTTTTCATTCAGTCAGCATTAGGGTTTTAAACCCTAAACTGAACTTTTTCCATTCAGTCAGCATTAGGGTTTTAAACCCTAAACTGAATTTTTCCTTTAGTCAGCATTAGGGTTTTAAACTCTAATCTTGAATTTTTCCATTCAGTCAGCATTAGGGTTTTAAACCCTAAACTGAATTTTTCCATTCAGTCAGCATTAGTGTTTTAAACCCTAAACTGAATTTTTCCTTTAATCAGTATTAGGGTTTTAAACCCTAAACTGAATTTTTCCATACAGTCAGCATTAGGGTTTTAAACACTAAACTGAATTTTTCCTTTAGTCAGCATTAGGGTTTTAAACCCTAAACTGAATTTTTCCATTCAGTCAGCATTAGGGTTTTAAACCCTAAACTGAATTTTTCCTTTAGTCAGCATTAGGGTATTAAACCCTAAACTGAACTTTTCCATTCAGTCAACATTAGGGTATTAAACCCTAAACTGAACTTTTTCCATTCAGTTAGCATTAGGGTTTTAAACCCTAAACTGAACTTTTCCATTCAGTCAGCATTAGGGTTTTAAACCCTGAACTGAACTTTACCATTCAGTCAGTATTAGGGTTTTAAACCCTGAACTGAACTTTTCCATTCAGTCAGCATTAGGGTTTTAAACCCTAAAGTGAACTTTTTCATTCAGTCAGCATTAGGCCTTTAAACCCTAAACTGAACTTTTTCCATTCAGTCAACATTAGGGTTTTAAACCCTAAACTGAACTTTTTCCTTTAACCAGCATTAGGGTTTTAAACCCTAAACTGAACTTTTCCATTCAGTCAGCATTAGAGTTTTAAACCCTGAACTGAACTTTTCATTCAGTCAGCATTAGGGTTTTAAACCCTAAACTGAATTTTTCCATTCAGTCAGCATTAGGGTTTTAAACCCTAAACTGAATTTTCCTTTAATCAGTATTAGGGTTTTAAACCCTAAACTGAATTTTTCCATTCAGTCAGCATTAGGGTTTTAAACCCTAAACTGAATTTTTCCTTTAGTCAGCATTAGGGTTTTAAACCCTAAACTGAATTTTTCCATTCAGTCAGCATTAGGGTTTTAAACCCTAAACTGAATTTTTCCTTTAGTCAGCATTAGGGTTTTAAACCCTAAATTGAACTTTTCTATTCAGTCAGCATTAGGGTTTTAAACCCTAAACTGAATTTTTCCATTCAGTCAGCATTAGGGTTTTAAACCTTAAACTGAATTTTCCTTTAATCAGTATTAGAGTTTTAAACCCTAAACTGAATTTTTCCATTCAGTCAGCATTAGGGTTTTAAACTCTAAACTGAATTTTTCCTTTAGTCAGCATTAGGATTTTAAACCCTAAACTGAATTTTTCCATTCAGTCAGCATTAGGGTTTTAAACCCTGAACTGAATTTTTCCTTTAGTCAGCATTAGGGTTTTAAACCCTAAACTGAACTTTTCCATTCAGTCAGCATTAGGGTTTTAAACCCTAAACTGAACTTTTTCCATTCAGTCAGCATTAGGGTTTTAAACCCTAAACTGAATTTTTCCTTTAGTCAGCATTAGGGTTTTAAACCCTGAACTGAACTTTTTCCATTCAGTCAGTATTAGGGTTTTAAACCCTAAACTGAACTTTTTCCATTCAGTCAGCATTAGGGTTTTAAACCCTAAACTGAACTTTTTCCTTTAGTAAGCATTAGGGTTTTAAACCCTGAACTGAACTTTTCCATTCAGTAAGCATTAGGGTTTTAAACCCTGAACTGAACTTTTCCATTTAGTCAGCATTAGGGTTTTAAACCCTGAACTGAACTTTTCCATTCAGTCAGCATTAGGGTTTTAAACCCTAAAGTGAACTTTTTCATTCAGTCAGCATTAGGGTTTTAAACCCTAAACTGAATTTTTCCTTTAGTCAGCATTAGGGTTTTAAACCCTAAACTGAACTTTTCCATTCAGTCAGCATTAGGGTTTTAAACCCTAAACTGAACTTTTTCCATTCAGTTAGCATTAGGGTTTTAAACCCTAAACTGAACTTTTCCATTCAGTCAGCATTAGGGTTTTAAACCCTGAACTGAACTTTTCCATTCAGTCAGCATTAGGGTTTTAAACCCTAAACTAAATTTTTCCTTTAGTCAGCATTAGGGTTTTAAACCCTAAAGTGAACTTTTTCATTCAGTCAGCATTAGGGTTTTAAACCCTAAAGTGAACTTTTTCATTCAGTCAGCATTAGGGTTTTAAACCCTAAACTGAACTTTTTCCATTCAGTCAGCATTAGGGTTTTAAACCCTAAACTGAATTTTTCCTTTAGTCAGCATTAGGGTTTTAAACTCTAATCTGAATTTTTCCATTCAGTCAGCATTAGGGTTTTAAACCCTAAACTGAATTTTTCCATTCAGTCAGCATTAGTGTTTTAAACCCTAAACTGAATTTTTCCTTTAATCAGTATTAGGTTTTTAAACCCTAAACTGAATTTTTCCATACAGTCAGCATTAGGGTTTTAAACCCTGAACTGAACTTTACCATTCAGTCAGTATTAGGGTTTTAAACCCTGAACTGAACTTTTCCATTCAGTCAGCATTAGGGTTTTAAACCCTAAAGTGAACTTTTTCATTCAGTCAGCATTAGGCCTTTAAACCCTAAACTGAACTTTTTCCATTCAGTCAACATTAGGGTTTTAAACCCTAAACTGAACTTTTTCCTTTAACCAGCATTAGGGTTTTAAACCCTAAACTGAACTTTTCCTTTAGTCAGCATTAGGGTTTTAAACCCTGAACTGAACTTTTTCCATTCAGTCAGTATTAGGGTTTTAAACCCTAAACTGAACTTTTTCCATTCAGTCAGCATTAGGGTTTTAAACCCTAAACTGAACTTTTTCCTTTAGTAAGCATTAGGGTTTTAAACCTTGAACTGAACTTTTCTATTTAGTAAGCATTAGGGTTTTAAACCCTGAACTGAACTTTTCCATTTAGTCAGCATTAGGGTTTTAAACCCTGAACTGAACTTTTCCATTCAATCAGCATTAGGGTTTTAAACCCTAAAGTGAACTTTTTCATTCAGTCAGCATTAGGGTTTTAAACCCTAAACTGAATTTTTCCTTTAGTCAGCATTAGGGTTTTAAACCCTAAACTGAACTTTTCCATTCAGTCAGCATTAGGGTTTTAAACCCTAAACTGAACTTTTTCCATTCAGTTAGCATTAGGGTTTTAAACCCTAAACTGAACTTTTCCATTCAGTCAGCATTAGGGTTTTAAACCCTGAACTGAACTTTTCCATTCAGTCAGCATTAGGGTTTTAAACCCTGAACTGAACTTTTCCATTCAGTCAGCATTAAGGTTTTAAACCCTAAACTGAATTTTCCATTAATCAGTATTAGGGTTTTAAACCCTAAATTGAATTTTTCCATTCAGTCAGCATTAGGGTTTTAAACCCTAAACTAAATTTTTCCTTTAGTCAGCATTAGGGTTTTAAACCCTAAAGTGAACTTTTCCATCCAGTCAGCATTAGGGTTTTAAACCCTAAAGTGAACTTTTTCATTCAGTCAGCATTAGGGTTTTAAACCCTAAAGTGAACTTTTTCATTCAGTCAGCATTAGGGTTTTAAACCCTAAACTGAACTTTTTCCATTCAGTCAGCATTAGGGTTTTAAACCCTAAACTGAATTTTTCCTTTAGTCAGCATTAGGGTTTTAAACTCTAATCTGAATTTTTCCATTCAGTCAGCATTAGGGTTTTAAACCCTAAACTGAATTTTTCCATTCAGTCAGCATTAGTGTTTTAAACCCTAAACTGAATTTTTCCTTTAATCAGTATTAGGGTTTTAAACCCTAAACTGAATTTTTCCATACAGTCAGCATTAGGGTTTTAAACACTAAACTGAATTTTTCCTTTAGTCAGCATTAGGGTTTTAAACCCTAAACTGAATTTTTCCATTCAGTCAGCATTAGGGTTTTAAACCCTAAACTGAATTTTTCCTTTAGTCAGCATTAGGGTATTAAACCCTAAACTGAACTTTTCCATTCAGTCAACATTAGGGTATTAAACCCTAAACTGAACTTTTTCCATTCAGTTAGCATTAGGGTTTTAAACCCTAAACTGAACTTTTCCATTCAGTCAGCATTAGGGTTTTAAACCCTGAACTGAACTTTACCATTCAGTCAGTATTAGGGTTTTAAACCCTGAACTGAACTTTTCCATTCAGTCAGCATTAGGGTTTTAAACCCTAAAGTGAACTTTTTCATTCAGTCAGCATTAGGCCTTTAAACCCTAAACTGAACTTTTTCCATTCAGTCAACATTAGGGTTTTAAACCCTAAACTGAACTTTTTCCTTTAACCAGCATTAGGGTTTTAAACCCTAAACTGAACTTTTCCATTCAGTCAGCATTAGAGTTTTAAACCCTGAACTGAACTTTTCATTCAGTCAGCATTAGGGTTTTAAACCCTAAACTGAATTTTTCCATTCAGTCAGCATTAGGGTTTTAAACCCTAAACTGAATTTTCCTTTAATCAGTATTAGGGTTTTAAACCCTAAACTGAATTTTTCCATTCAGTCAGCATTAGGGTTTTAAACCCTAAACTGAATTTTTCCTTTAGTCAGCATTAGGGTTTTAAACCCTAAACTGAATTTTTCCATTCAGTCAGCATTAGGGTTTTAAACCCTAAACTGAATTTTTCCTTTAGTCAGCATTAGGGTTTTAAACCCTAAATTGAACTTTTCTATTCAGTCAGCATTAGGGTTTTAAACCCTAAACTGAATTTTTCCATTCAGTCAGCATTAGGGTTTTAAACCTTAAACTGAATTTTCCTTTAATCAGTATTAGAGTTTTAAACCCTAAACTGAATTTTTCCATTCAGTCAGCATTAGGGTTTTAAACTCTAAACTGAATTTTTCCTTTAGTCAGCATTAGGATTTTAAACCCTAAACTGAATTTTTCCATTCAGTCAGCATTAGGGTTTTAAACCCTGAACTGAATTTTTCCTTTAGTCAGCATTAGGGTTTTAAACCCTAAACTGAACTTTTCCATTCAGTCAGCATTAGGGTTTTAAACCCTAAACTGAACTTTTTCCATTCAGTCAGCATTAGGGTTTTAAACCCTAAACTGAATTTTTCCTTTAGTCAGCATTAGGGTTTTAAACCCTGAACTGAACTTTTTCCATTCAGTCAGTATTAGGGTTTTAAACCCTAAACTGAACTTTTTCCATTCAGTCAGCATTAGGGTTTTAAACCCTAAACTGAACTTTTTCCTTTAGTAAGCATTAGGGTTTTAAACCCTGAACTGAACTTTTCCATTCAGTAAGCATTAGGGTTTTAAACCCTGAACTGAACTTTTCCATTTAGTCAGCATTAGGGTTTTAAACCCTGAACTGAACTTTTCCATTCAGTCAGCATTAGGGTTTTAAACCCTAAAGTGAACTTTTTCATTCAGTCAGCATTAGGGTTTTAAACCCTAAACTGAATTTTTCCTTTAGTCAGCATTAGGGTTTTAAACCCTAAACTGAACTTTTCCATTCAGTCAGCATTAGGGTTTTAAACCCTAAACTGAACTTTTTCCATTCAGTTAGCATTAGGTTTTTAAACCCTAAACTGAACTTTTCCATTCAGTCAGCATTAGGGTTTTAAACCCTGAACTGAACTTTTCCATTCAGTCAGCATTAGGGTTTTAAACCCTGAACTGAACTTTTCCATTCAGTCAGCATTAAGGTTTTAAACCCTAAACTGAATTTTTCCTTTAATCAGTATTAGGGTTTTAAACCCTAAACTGAATTTTTCCATTCAGTCAGCATTAGGGTTTTAAACCCTAAACTAAATTTTTCCTTTAGTCAGCATTAGGGTTTTAAACCCTAAAGTGAACTTTTCCATTCAGTCAGCATTAGGGTTTTAAACCCTAAAGTGAACTTTTTCATTCAGTCAGCATTAGGGTTTTAAACCCTAAAGTGAACTTTTTCATTCAGTCAGCATTAGGGTTTTAAACCCTAAACTGAACTTTTTCCATTCAGTCAGCATTAGGGTTTTAAACCCTAAACTGAATTTTTCCTTTAGTCAGCATTAGGGTTTTAAACTCTAATCTGAATTTTTCCATTCAGTCAGCATTAGGGTTTTAAACCCTAAACTGAATTTTTCCATTCAGTCAGCATTAGTGTTTTAAACCCTAAACTGAATTTTTCCTTTAATCAGTATTAGGTTTTTAAACCCTAAACTGAATTTTTCCATACAGTCAGCATTAGGGTTTTAAACACTAAACTGAATTTTTCCTTTAGTCAGCATTAGGGTTTTAAACCCTAAACTGAATTTTTCCATTCAGTCAGCATTAGGGTTTTAAACCCTAAACTGAATTTTTCCTTTAGTCAGCATTAGGGTATTAAACCCTAAACTGAACTTTTCCATTCTGTCAACATTAGGGTATTAAACCCTAAACTGAACTTTTTCCATTCAGTTAGCATTAGGGTTTTAAACCCTAAACTGAACTTTTCCATTCAGTCAGCATTAGGGTTTTAAACCCTGAACTGAACTTTACCATTCAGTCAGTATTAGGGTTTTAAACCCTGAACTGAACTTTTCCATTCAGTCAGCATTAGGGTTTTAAACCCTAAAGTGAACTTTTTCATTCAGTCAGCATTAGGCCTTTAAACCCTAAACTGAACTTTTTCCATTCAGTCAACATTAGGGTTTTAAACCCTAAACTGAACTTTTTCCTTTAACCAGCATTAGGGTTTTAAAACCTAAACTGAACTTTTCCATTCAGTCAGCATTAGAGTTTTAAACCCTGAACTGAACTTTTCATTCAGTCAGCATTAGGGTTTTAAACCCTAAACTGAATTTTTCCATTCAGTCAGCATTAGGGTTTTAAACCCTAAACTGAACTTTTCCTTTAAGTCAGCATTAGGGTTTTAAACCCTAAACTGAACTTTTTCCATTCAGTCAGCATTAGGGTTTTAAACCCTAAACTGAATTTTTCCTTTAGTCAGCATTAGGGTTTTAAACCCTAAACTGAATTTTTCCATTCAGTCAACATTAGGGTTTTAAACCCTAAACTGAATTTTTCCTTTAGTCAGCATTAGGGTTTTAAACCCTAAATTGAACTTTTCTATTCAGTCAGCATTAGGGTTTTAAACCCTAAACTGAATTTTTCCATTCAGTCAGCATTAGGGTTTTAAACCCTAAACTGAATTTTTCCATTCAGTCAGCATTAGGGTTTTAAACTCTAAACTGAATTTTTCCTTTAGTCAGCATTAGGGTTTTAAACCCTAAACTGAATTTTTCCATTCAGTCAGCATTAGGGTTTTAAACCCTGAACTGAATTTTTCCTTTAGTCAGCATTAGGGTTTTAAACCCTAAACTGAACTTTTCCATTCAGTCAGCATTAGGGTTTTAAACCCTAAACTGAACTTTTTCCATTCAGTCAGCATTAGGGTTTTAAACCCTAAACTGAATTTTTCCTTTAGTCAGCATTAGGGTTTTAAACCCTGAACTGAACTTTTTCCATTCAGTCAGTATTAGGGTTTTAAACCCTAAACTGAACTTTTTCCATTCAGTCAGCATTAGGGTTTTAAACCCTAAAATGAACTTTTTCCTTTAGTAAGCATTAGGGTTTTAAACCCTGAACTGAACTTTTCCATTCAGTAAGCATTAGGGTTTTAAACCCTGAACTGAACTTTTCCATTTAGTCAGCATTAGGGTTTTAAACCCTGAACTGAACTTTTCCATTCAGTCAGCATTAGGGTTTTAAACCCTAAACTGAACTTTTTCCATTCAATCAGTATTAGGGTTTTAAACCCTAAACTAAATTTTTCCATTCAGTTAGCATTAGGGTTTTAAACCCTAAACTGAATTTTTCCTTTAGTCAGCATTAGGGTTTTAAACCCTAAACTGAACTTTTTCCGTTCAGTCAGCATTAGGGTTTTAAACCCTAAACTGAACTTTTTCCGTTAAGTCAGCATTAGGGTTTTAAACCCTAAACTGAACTTTTTCCTTTAATCAGCATTAGGGTTTTAAACCCTAAACTGAACTTTTCCATTCAGTCAGCATTAGGGTTTTAAACCCTGAACTGAACTTTTCCATTCAGTCAGCATTAGGGTTTTAAACCCTAAACTGAACTTTTTCCATTCAGTCAGCATTAGGGTTTTAAACCCTAAACTGAACTTTTTCCGTTCAGTCAGCATTAGGGTTTTAAACCCTAAACTGAACTTTTTCCTTTAGTAAGCATTAGGGCTTTAAACCCTAAACTGAACTTTTTCCATTCAGTCAGCATTAGGGTTTTAAACCCTAAACTAAACTCTTTCCTTCAGTCAGCATTAGGGTTTTAAACCCTAAACTGAACTTTTTCCATTCAGTCAGCATTAGGGTTTTAAACCCTAAACTGAACTTATTCATTTAGTCAGCATTAGGGTTTTAAACCCTAAACTAAATTTTTCCTTTCAGTCGGCATTAGGATTTTAAACCCTAAACTGAATTTTTCCTTTCAGTCAGCATTAGGGTTTTAAACCCTAAACTGAACTTTTTCCTTTAGTCAGCATTAGGGTTTTAAACCCTGAACTGAACTTTTCCATTCAGTCAGCATTAGGGTTTTAAACCCTGAACTGAACTTTTCCATTTAGTCAGCATTAGGGTTTTAAACCCTGAACTGAACTTTTCCATTCAGTCAGCATTAGGGTTTTAAACCCTAAAGTGAACTTTTTCATTCAGTCAGCATTAGGGTTTTAAACCCTAAACTGAATTTTTCCTTTAGTCAGCATTAGGGTTTTAAACCCTAAACTGAACTTTTCCATTCAGTCAGCATTAGGGTTTTAAACCCTAAACTGAACTTTTTCCATTCAGTTAGCATTAGGGTTTTAAACCCTAAACTGAACTTTTCCATTCAGTCAGCATTAGGGTTTTAAACCCTGAACTGAACTTTTCCATTCAGTCAGCATTAGGGTTTTAAACCCTGAACTGAACTTTTCCATTCAGTCAGCATTAAGGTTTTAAACCCTAAACTGAATTTTCCTTTAATCAGTATTAGGGTTTTAAACCCTAAACTGAATTTTTCCATTCAGTCAGCATTAGGGTTTTAAACCCTAAACTAAATTTTTCCTTTAGTCAGCATTAGGGTTTTAAACCCTAAAGTGAACTTTTCCATTCAGTCAGCATTAGGGTTTTAAACCCTAAAGTGAACTTTTTCATTCAGTCAGCATTAGGGTTTTAAACCCTAAACTGAACTTTTTCATTCAGTCAGCATTAGGGTTTTAAACCCTAAACTGAACTTTTTCCATTCAGTCAGCATTAGGGTTTTAAACCCTAAACTGAATTTTTCCTTTAGTCAGCATTAGGGTTTTAAACTCTAATCTGAATTTTTCCATTCAGTCAGCATTAGGGTTTTAAACCCTAAACTGAATTTTTCCATTCAGTCAGCATTAGGGTTTTAAACCCTAAACTGAATTTTTCCTTTAATCAGTATTAGGTTTTTAAACCCTAAACTGAATTTTTCCATACAGTCAGCATTAGGGTTTTAAACACTAAACTGAATTTTTCCTTTAGTCAGCATTAGGGTTTTAAACCCTAAACTGAATTTTTCCATTCAGTCAGCATTAGGGTTTTAAACCCTAAACTGAATTTTTCCTTTAGTCAGCATTAGGGTATTAAACCCTAAACTGAACTTTTCCATTCTGTCAACATTAGGGTATTAAACCCTAAACTGAACTTTTTCCATTCAGTTAGCATTAGGGTTTTAAACCCTAAACTGAACTTTTCCATTCAGTCAGCATTAGGGTTTTAAACCCTGAACTGAACTTTACCATTCAGTCAGTATTAGGGTTTTAAACCCTGAACTGAACTTTTCCATTCAGTCAGCATTAGGGTTTTAAACCCTAAAGTGAACTTTTTCATTCAGTCAGCATTAGGCCTTTAAACCCTAAACTGAACTTTTTCCATTCAGTCAACATTAGGGTTTTAAACCCTAAACTGAACTTTTTCCTTTAACCAGCATTAGGGTTTTAAAACCTAAACTGAACTTTTCCATTCAGTCAGCATTAGAGTTTTAAACCCTGAACTGAACTTTTCATTCAGTCAGCATTAGGGTTTTAAACCCTAAACTGAATTTTTCCATTCAGTCAGCATTAGGGTTTTAAACCCTAAACTGAATTTTCCTTTAATCAGTATTAGGGTTTTAAACCCTAAACTGAATTTTTCCATTCAGTCAGCATTAGGGTTTTAAACCCTAAACTGAATTTTTCCTTTAGTCAGCATTAGGGTTTTAAACCCTAAACTGAATTTTTCCATTCAGTCAACATTAGGGTTTTAAACCCTAAACTGAATTTTTCCTTTAGTCAGCATTAGGGTTTTAAACCCTAAATTGAACTTTTCTATTCAGTCAGCATTAGGGTTTTAAACCCTAAACTGAATTTTTCCATTCAGTCAGCATTAGGGTTTTAAACCCTAAACTGAATTTTTCCATTCAGTCAGCATTAGGGTTTTAAACCCTAAACTGAATTTTTCCTTTAGTCAGCATTAGGGTTTTAAACCCTAAACTGAATTTTTCCATTCAGTCAGCATTAGGGTTTTAAACCCTGAACTGAATTTTTCCTTTAGTCAGCATTAGGGTTTTAAACCCTAAACTGAACTTTTCCATTCAGTCAGCATTAGGGTTTTAAACCCTAAACTGAACTTTTTCCATTCAGTCAGCATTAGGGTTTTAAACCCTAAACTGAATTTTTCCTTTAGTCAGCATTAGGGTTTTAAACCCTGAACTGAACTTTTTCCATTCAGTCAGCATTAGGGTTTTAAACCCTAAACTGAACTTTTTCCATTCAGTCAGCATTAGGGTTTTAAACCCTAAAATGAACTTTTTCCTTTAGTAAGCATTAGGGTTTTAAACCCTGAACTGAACTTTTCCATTCAGTAAGCATTAGGGTTTTAAACCCTGAACTGAACTTTTCCATTTAGTCAGCATTAGGGTTTTAAACCCTGAACTGAACTTTTCCATTCAGTCAGCATTAGGGTTTTAAACCCTAAACTGAACTTTTTCCATTCAATCAGTATTAGGGTTTTAAACCCTAAACTAAATTTTTCCATTCAGTTAGCATTAGGGTTTTAAACCCTAAACTGAATTTTTCCTTTAGTCAGCATTAGGGTTTTAAACCCTAAACTGAACTTTTTCCGTTCAGTCAGCATTAGGGTTTTAAACCCTAAACTGAACTTTTTCCGTTAAGTCAGCATTAGGGTTTTAAACCCTAAACTGAACTTTTTCCTTTAATCAGCATTAGGGTTTTAAACCCTAAACTGAACTTTTCCATTCAGTCAGCATTAGGGTTTTAAACCCTGAACTGAACTTTTCCATTCAGTCAGCATTAGGGTTTTAAACCCTAAACTGAACTTTTTCCATTCAGTCAGCATTAGGGTTTTAAACCCTAAACTGAACTTTTTCCGTTCAGTCAGTATTAGGGTTTTAAACCCTAAACTGAACTTTTTCCTTTAGTAAGCATTAGGGCTTTAAACCCTAAACTGAACTTTTTCCATTCAGTCAGCATTAGGGTTTTAAACCCTAAACTAAACTCTTTCCTTCAGTCAGCATTAGGGTTTTAAACCCTAAACTGAACTTTTTCCATTCAGTCAGCATTAGGGTTTTAAACCCTAAACTGAATTATTCATTTAGTCAGCATTAGGGTTTTAAACCCTAAACTAAATTTTTCCTTTCAGTCGGCATTAGGATTTTAAACCCTAAACTGAATTTTTCCTTTAGTCAGCATTAGGGTTTTAAACCCTAAACTGAACTTTTCCATTCAGTCAGCATTAGGGTTTTAAACCCTAAACTGAACTTTTTCCATTCAGTCACCATTAGGGTTTTAAACCCTGAACTGAACTTTTCCATTCAGTCAGCATTAGGGTTTTAAACCCTGAACTGAACTTTTCCATTCAGTCAGCATTAGGGTTTTAAACCCTAAAGTGAACTTTATCATTCAGTCAGCATTAGGGTTTTAAACCCTAAACTGAATTTTTCCTTTAGTCAGCATTAGGGTTTTAAACCCTAAAATGAACTTTTCCATTCAGTCAGCATTAGGGTTTTAAACCCTAAACTGAACTTTTTCCATTCAGTTAGCATTAGGTTTTTAAACCCTAAACTGAACTTTTCCATTCAGTCAGCATTAGGGTTTTAAACCCTGAACTGAACTTTTCCATTCAGTCAGCATTAGGGTTTTAAACCCTGAACTGAACTTTTACATTCAGTCAGCATTAAGGTTTTAAACCCTAAACTGAATTTTTCCATTCAGTCAGCATTAGGGTTTTAAACCCTAAACTAAATTTTTCCTTTAGTCAGCATTAGGGTTTTAAACCCTAAAGTGAACTTTTCCATTCAGTCAGCATTAGGGTTTTAAACCCTAAAGTGAACTTTTTCATTCAGTCAGCATTAGGGTTTTAAACCCTAAACTGAACTTTTTCCATTCAGTCAGCATTAGGGTTTTAAACCCTAAACTGAATTTTTCCTTTAGTCAGCATTAGGGTTTTAAACTCTAATCTGAATTTTTCCATTCAGTCAGCATTAGGGTTTTAAACCCTAAACTGAATTTTTCCATTCAGTCAGCATTAGTGTTTTAAACCCTAAACTGAATTTTTCCTTTAATCAGTATTAGGGTTTTAAACCCTAAACTGAATTTTTCCATACAGTCAGCATTAGGGTTTTAAACACTAAACTGAATTTTTCCTTTAGTCAGCATTAGGGTTTTAAACCCTAAACTGAATTTTTCCATTCAGTCAGCATTAGGGTTTTAAACCCTAAACTGAATTTTTCCTTTAGTCAGCATTAGGGTATTAAACCCTAAACTGAACTTTTCCATTCTGTCAACATTAGGGTATTAAACCCTAAACTGAACTTTTTCCATTCAGTTAGCATTAGGGTTTTAAACCCTAAACTGAACTTTTCCATTCAGTCAGCATTAGGGTTTTAAACCCTGAACTGAACTTTACCATTCAGTCAGTATTAGGGTTTTAAACCCTGAACTGAACTTTTCCATTCAGTCAGCATTAGGGTTTTAAACCCTAAAGTGAACTTTTTCATTCAGTCAGCATTAGGCCTTTAAACCCTAAACTGAACTTTTTCCATTCAGTCAACATTAGGGTTTTAAACCCTAAACTGAACTTTTTCCTTTAACCAGCATTAGGGTTTTAAAACCTAAACTGAACTTTTCCATTCAGTCAGCATTAGAGTTTTAAACCCTGAACTGAACTTTTCATTCAGTCAGCATTAGGGTTTTAAACCCTAAACTGAATTTTTCCATTCAGTCAGCATTAGGGTTTTAAACCCTAAACTGAATTTTCCTTTAATCAGTATTAGGGTTTTAAACCCTAAACTGAATTTTTCCATTCAGTCAGCATTAGGGTTTTAAACCCTAAACTGAATTTTTCCTTTAGTCAGCATTAGGGTTTTAAACCCTAAACTGAATTTTTCCATTCAGTCAGCATTAGGGTTTTAAACCCTAAACTGAATTTTTCCTTTAGTCAGCATTAGGGTTTTAAACCCTAAATTGAACTTTTCTATTCAGTCAGCATTAGGGTTTTAAACCCTAAACTGAATTTTTCCATTCAGTCAGCATTAGGGTTTTAAACCCTAAACTGAATTTTTCCATTCAGTCAGCATTAGGGTTTTAAACTCTAAACTGAATTTTTCCTTTAGTCAGCATTAGGGTTTTAAACCCTAAACTGAATTTTTCCATTCAGTCAGCATTAGGGTTTTAAACCCTGAACTGAATTTTTCCTTTAGTCAGCATTAGGGTTTTAAACCCTAAACTGAACTTTTCCATTCAGTCAGCATTAGGGTTTTAAACCCTAAACTGAACTTTTTCCATTCAGTCAGCATTAGGGTTTTAAACCCTAAACTGAATTTTTCCTTTAGTCAGCATTAGGGTTTTAAACCCTGAACTGAACTTTTTCCATTCAGTCAGTATTAGGGTTTTAAACCCTAAACTGAACTTTTTCCATTCAGTCAGCATTAGGGTTTTAAACCCTAAAATGAACTTTTTCCTTTAGTAAGCATTAGGGTTTTAAACCCTGAACTGAACTTTTCCATTCAGTAAGCATTAGGGTTTTAAACCCTGAACTGAACTTTTCCATTTAGTCAGCATTAGGGTTTTAAACCCTGAACTGAACTTTTCCATTCAGTCAGCATTAGGGTTTTAAACCCTAAACTGAATTTTCCTTTAATCAGTATTAGGGTTTTAAACCCTAAACTAAATTTTTCCATTCAGTTAGCATTAGGGTTTTAAACCCTAAACTGAATTTTTCCTTTAGTCAGCATTAGGGTTTTAAACCCTAAACTGAATTTTTCCTTTAGTCAGCATTAGGGTTTTAAACCCTAAACTGAACTTTTTCCGTTAAGTCAGCATTAGGGTTTTAAACCCTAAACTGAACTTTTTCCTTTAATCAGCATTAGGGTTTTAAACCCTAAACTGAACTTTTCCATTCAGTCAGCATTAGGGTTTTAAACCCTGAACTGAACTTTTCCATTCAGTCAGCATTAGGGTTTTAAACCCTAAACTGAACTTTTTCCATTCAGTCAGCATTAGGGTTTTAAACCCTAAACTGAACTTTTTCCGTTCAGTCAGTATTAGGGTTTTAAACCCTAAACTGAACTTTTTCCTTTAGTAAGCATTAGGGCTTTAAACCCTAAACTGAACTTTTTCCATTCAGGTCAGCATTAGGGTTTTAAACCCTAAACTAAACTCTTTCCTTCAGTCAGCATTAGGGTTTTAAACCCTAAACTGAACTTTTTCCATTCAGTCAGCATTAGGGTTTTAAACCCTAAACTGAATTATTCATTTAGTCAGCATTAGGGTTTTAAACCCTAAACTAAATTTTTCCTTTCAGTCGGCATTAGGATTTTAAACCCTAAACTGAATTTTTCCTTTAGTCAGCATTAGGGTTTTAAACCCTAAACTGAACTTTTCCATTCAGTCAGCATTAGGGTTTTAAACCCTAAACTGAACTTTTTCCATTCAGTCACCATTAGGGTTTTAAACCCTGAACTGAACTTTTCCATTCAGTCAGCATTAGGGTTTTAAACCCTGAACTGAACTTTTCCATTCAGTCAGCATTAGGGTTTTAAACCCTAAAGTGAACTTTATCATTCAGTCAGCATTAGGGCTTTAAACCCTAAACTGAACTTTTTCATTCAGTCAGCATTAGGGTTTTAAACCCTAAACTGAACTTTTTCCTTTAATCAGCATTAGGGTTTCAAACCCTAAACTAAACTTTTCCATTCAGTCAGCATTAGAGTTTTAAACCCTGAACTGAACTTTTTATTCAGTCAGCATTAGGGTTTTAAACCGTAAACTGAATTTTTCCATTCAGTCAGCATTAGGGTTTATAACCCTAAACTGAATTTTCCTTTAATCAGTATTAGGGTTTTAAACCCTAAACTGAATTTTTCCATTCAGTCAGCATTAGGGTTTTAAACCCTAAACTGAATTTTTCCTTTAGTCAGCATTAGGGTTTTAAACCCTAAACTGAACTCTTTCCTTTAATCAGGATTAGGGTTTTAAACCCTAAACTGAACTCTTTCCTTCCATTTAGTCAGCATTAGGGTTTTAAACCCTAAACTGAACTCCTTCTATTTAGTCAGCATTAGGGTTTTAAACACTAAACTGAACTTTTTTCATTTAGTCAGCATTAGGGTTTTAAACCATAAACTGAACTTTTTCCATTTAGTCAGCATTAGGGTTTTAAACCCTAAACTAAACTTTTTCCATTCAATCAGTATTAGGGTTTTAAACATTAAACTGAACTTTCCTTTAATCAGCATTAGGGTTTTAAACCCTAAACTTAACTTTTCCATTCAGTCAACATTAGGGTTTTAAACCCTGAACTGAACTTTTCCATTCAGTCAGCATTAGGGTTTTAAACCCTAAACTGAACTTTTTTATTCAGTCAGCATTAGGGTTTTAAACCCTAAATTGAACTTTTTCCATTCAGTCAACATTAGGGTTTTAAACCCTGAACTGAACTTTTCCATTCAGTCAGCATTAGGGTTTTTAGCCCTAAACTGAACTTTTTCATTCAGTCAGCATTAGGGTTTTAAACCCTAAACTGAACTTTTTCCATTCAGTCAGCATTAGGGTTTTAAACCCTAAACTAAACTTTTTCCGTTTAGTCAGCATTAGGGTTTTAAACCCTAAACTAAAATTTTTCCTTTAATCAGCATTAGGGTTTTAAACCCTAAACTGAACTTTTTCCCTTTAGTCAGCATTAAGGTTTTAAACCCTGAACTGAACTTTTCCATTCAGTCAGCATTAGGGTTTTAAACCCTAAACTGAATTTTCCTTTAATCAGTATTAGGGTTTTAAACCCTAAACTGAATTTTTCCATTCAGTCAGCATTAGGGTTTTAAACCCTAAACTGAATTTTTCCTTTAGTCAGCATTAGGGTTTTAAACCCTAAACTGAATTTTTCCATTCAGTCAGCATTAGGGTTTTAAACCCTAAACTGAATTTTTCCTTTAGTCAGCATTAGGGTTTTAAACCCTAAACTGAACTTTTCCATTCAGTCAGCATTAGGGTTTTAAACCCTAAACTGAACTTTTTCCATTCAGTCAGCATTAGGGTTTTAAACCCTAAACTGAATTTTTCCTTTAGTCAGCATTAGGGCTTTAAACTCTAATCTGAATTTTTCCATTCAGTCAGCATTAGGGTTTTAAACCCTAAACTGAATTTTTCCATTCAGTCAGCATTAGTGTTTTAAACCCTAAACTGAATTTTTCCTTTAATCAGTATTAGGGTTTTAAACCCTAAACTGAATTTTTCCATACAGTCAGCATTAGGGTTTTAAACACTAAACTGAATTTTTCCTTTAGTCAGCATTAGGGTTTTAAACCCTAAACTGAATTTTTCCATTCAGTCAGCATTAGGGTTTTAAACCCTAAACTGAATTTTTCCTTTAGTCAGCATTAGGGTTTTAAACCCTAAACTGAACTTTTCCATTCAGTCAGCATTAGGGTTTTAAACCCTAAACTGAACTTTTTCCATTCAGTCAGCATTAGGGTTTTAAACCCTAAACTGAACTTTTTCCTTTAGTCAGCATTAGGGTTTTAAACCCTAAACTGAATTTTTCCATTCAGTCAGCATTAGGGTTTTAAACCCTAAACTGAATTTTCCTTTAATCAGTATTAGGGTTTTAAACCCTAAACTGAATTTTTCCATTCAGTCAGCATTAGGGTTTTAAACCCTAAACTGAATTTTTCCTTTAGTCAGCATTAGGGTTTTAAACCCTAAACTTAATTTTTCCATTCAGTCAGCATTAGGGTTTTAAACCCTAAACTGAATTTTTCCTTTAGTCAGCATTAGGGTTTTAAACCCTAAACTGAACTTTTCCATTCAGTCAGCATTAGGGTTTTAAACCCTAAAGTGAACTTTTTCATTCAGTCAGCATTAGGGTTTTAAACCCTAAAGTGAACTTTTTCATTCAGTCAGCATTAGGGTTTGAAACCCTAAACTAAACTTTTTCCATTCAGTCAGCATTAGGGTTTTAAACCCTAAACTGAACTTTTTCCTTTAATCAGCATTAGGGTTTAAAACCCTAAACTGAACTTTTCCATTTAGTCAGCATTAGGGTTATTAACCCTGAACTGAACTTTTCCATTCAGTCAGCATTAGGGTTTTAAACCCTAAACTGAATTTTTCCATTCAGTCAGCATTAGGGTTTTAAACCCTAAACTGAATTTTTCCTTTAGTCAGCATTAGGGTTTTAAACCCTAAACTGAATTTTTCCTTTAGTCAGCATTAGGGTTTTAAACCCTAAACTGAACTTTTACATTCAGTCAGCATTAGGGTTTTAAACCCTAAACTGAACTTTTCCATTCAGTCAGCATTAGTGTTTTAAACCCTAAACTGAACTTTTTTCGTTCAGTCAGCATTAGGGTTTTAAACCCTAAACTGAACTTTTTCCGTTAATCAGCATTAGGGTTTTAAACCCTAAACTGAACTTTTTCCTTTAATAAGCATTAGGGTTTTAAACCCTAAACTGAACTTTTTCCCTTTAGTCAGCATTAGGGTTTTAAACCCTAAACTGAATTTTTCCATTCAGTCAGCATTAGTGTTTTAAACCCTAAACTGAATTTTTCCTTTAATCAGTATTAGAGTTTGAAACCCTAAACTGAATTTTTCCATACAGTCAGCATTAGGGTTTTAAATACTAAACTGAATTTTTCCTTTAGTCAGCATTAGGGTTTTAAACCCTAAACTGAATTTTTCCATTCAGTCAGCATTAGGGTTTTAAACCCTAAACTGAACTTTTTCCATTCAGTTAGCATTAGGGTTTTAAACCCTAAACTGATCTTTTCCATTCAGTCAGCATTAGGGTTTTAAACCCTGAACTGAACTTTTTTCGTTCAGTCAGAATTAGGGTTTTAAACCCTGAACTGAACTTTTCCATTCAGTCAGCATTAGGGTTTTAAACCCTAAAGTTAACTTTTTCATTCAGTCAGCATTAGGCCTTTAAACCCTAAACTGAACTTTTTCCATTCAGTCAGCATTAAGGTTTTAAACCCTAAACTGAACTTTTTCCTTTAATCAGCATTAGGGTTTTAAACCCTAAACTGAACTTTTCCATTCAGTCAGCATTAGAGTTTTAAACCCTGAACTGAACTTTTCATTCAGTCAGCATTAGAGTTTTAAACCCTAAACTGAATTTTTCCATTCAGTCAGCATTAGGGTTTTAAACCCTAAACTGAATTTTCCTTTAATCAGTATTAGGGTTTTAAACCCTAAACTGAATTTTTCCATTCAGTCAGCATTAGGGTTTTAAACCCTAAACTGAATTTTTCCTTTAGTCAGCATTAGGTTTTTAAACCCTAATCTGAACTTTTCCATTCAGTCAGCATTAGGGTTTTAAACCCTAAACTGAACTTTTTCATTCAGTCAACATTAGGGTTTTAAACCCTAAACTGAACTTTTTCCATTCAGTCAGCATTAGGGTTTTAAACCCTAAACTGAACTTTTTCCGTTTAGTCAGCAATAGGGTTTTAAACCCTAAACTGAACTTTTTCCTTTAATCAGCATTAGGGTTTTAAACCCTAAACTGAACTTTTTCCCTTTAGTCAGCATTAGGGTTTTAAACCGTAAACTGAATTTTTCCATTCAGTCAGCATTAGTGTTTTAAACCCTAAACTGAACTTTTTCCA
Organism: Nicotiana sylvestris; assembly: GCF_000393655.2. Lineage (NCBI taxonomy): Eukaryota > Viridiplantae > Streptophyta > Magnoliopsida > Solanales > Solanaceae > Nicotiana > Nicotiana sylvestris. Next base: position 55,704,133 of record NC_091060.1, on the reverse strand, counting down.
TTCAGTCAGCATTAGGGTATTAAACCCTAAACTGAATTTTTCCTTTAGTCAGCATTAGGGTTTTAAACCCTAAACTGAACTTTTCCATTCAGTCAGCATTAGGGTTTTAAACCCTAAAGTGAACTTTTCCATTCAGTCAACATTAGGGTTTTAAACCCTAAAGTGAACTTTTTCATTCAGTCAGCATTAGGGTTTGAAACCCTAAACTGAACTTTTTCCATTCAGTCAGCATTAGGGTTTTAAACCCTAAACTGAACTTTTTCCTTTAATCAGCATTAGGGTTTAAAACCCTAAACTGAACTTTTCCATTTAGTCAGCATTAGGGTTTTAAACCCTGAACTGAACTTTTCCATTCAGTCAGCATTAGGGTTTTAAACCCTAAACTGAATTTTTCCATACAGTCAGCATTAGGGTTTTAAACCCTAAACTGAATTTTTCCTTTAGTCAGCATTAGGGTTTTAAACCCTAAACTGAATTTTTCCTTTAGTCAGCATTAGGGTTTTAAACCCTAAACTGAACTTTTCCATTCAGTCAGCATTAGGGTTTTAAACCCTAAACTGAACTTTTCCATTCAGTCAGCATTAGGGTTTTAAACCCTAAACTGAACTTTTCCTTTCAGTCAGCATTAGGGTTTTAAACCCTAAACTGAACTTTTTCCGTTAATCAGCATTAGGGTTTTAAACCCTAAACTGAACTTTTTCCTTTAATCAGCATTAGGGTTTTAAACCCTAAACTGAACTTTTTCCCTTTAGTCAGCATTAGGGTTTTAAACCCTAAATTGAATTTTTCCATTCAGTCAGCATTAGTGTTTTAAACCCTAACCTGAATTTTTCCTTTAATCAGTATTAGGGTTTGAAACCCTAAACTGAATTTTTCCATACAGTCAGCATTAGGGTTTTAAATACTAAACTGAATTTTTCCTTTAGTCAGCATTAGGCCTTTAAACCCTAAACTGAACTTTTTCCATTCAGTCAGCATTAGGGTTTTAAACCCTAAACTGAACTTTTTCCTTTAATCAGCATTAGGGTTTTAAACCCTAAACTGAACTTTTCCATTCAGTCAGCATTAGAGTTTTAAACCCTGAACTGAACTTTTCATTCAGTTAGCATTAGGGTTTTAAACCCTAAACTGAATTTTTCATTCAGTTAGCATTAGGGTTTTAAACCCTAAACTAAATTTTTCCATTCAGTCAGCATTAGGGTTTTAAACCCTAAACTGAATTTTTCCTTTAGTCAGCATTATGGTTTTAAACCCTAAACTGAACTTTTCCATTCAGTCAGCATTAGGGTTTTAAACCCTAAACTGAACTTTTTCCATTCAATTAGCATTAGGGTTTTAAACCCTAAACTGAACTTTTCCATTCAGTCAGCATTAGGGTTTTAAACCCTGAACTGAACTTTTCCATTCAGTCAGCATTAGGGTTTTAAACCCTGAACTGAACTTTTCCATTCAGTCAGCATTAGGGTTTTAAACCCTAAATTGAACTTTTTCATTCAGTCAGCATTAGGCCTTTAAACCCTAAACTGAACTTTTTCCTTTAATCAGCATTAGGGTTTTAAACCCTAAACTGAACTTTTTCCCTTTAGTCAGCATTAGGGTTTTAAACCCTAAACTGAATTTTTCCATTCAGTCAGCATTAGTGTTTTAAACCCTAAACTGAATTTTTCCTTTAATCAGTATTAGGGTTTGAAACCCTAAACTGAATTTTTCCATACAGTCAGCATTAGGGTTTTAAATACTAAACTGAATTTTTCCTTTAGTCAGCATTAGGGTTTTAAACCCTAAACTGAATTTTTCCATTCAGTCAGCATTAGGGTTTTAAACCCTAAACTGAATTTTTCCATTCAGTCAGCATTAGGGTTTTAAACCCTAAACTGAACTTTTCCATTCAGTCAGCATTAGGGTTTTAAACCCTAAACTGAACTTTTTCCATTCAGTTAGCATTAGGGTTTTAAACCCTAAACTGAACTTTTCCATTCAGTCAGCATTAGGGTTTTAAACCCTGAATTGAACTTTTCCATTCAGTCAGCATTAGGGTTTTAAACCCTGAACTGAACTTTTCCATTCAGTCAGCATTAGGGTTTTAAACCCTAAAGTGAACTTTTTCATTCAGTCAGCATTAGGCCTTTAAACCCTAAACTGAACTTTTTCCATTCAGTCAGCATTAGGGTTTTAAACCCTAAACTGAACTTTTTCCTTTAATCAGCATTAGGGTTTTAAACCCTAAACTGAACTTTTCCATTCAGTCAGCATTAGAGTTTTAAACCCTGAACTGAACTTTTCATTCAGTTAGCATTAGGGTTTTAAACCCTAAACTGAATTTTTCCATTCAGTCAGCATTAGGGTTTTAAACCCTAAACTGAATTTTTCCTTTAGTCAGCATTAGGGTTTTAAACCCTAAACTGAACTTTTCCATTCAGTCAGCATTAGGGTTTTAAACCCTAAACTGAACTTTTTCCATTCAATTAGCATTAGGGTTTTAAACCCTAAACTGAACTTTTTCCGTTAATCAGCATTAGGGTTTTAAACCCTAAACTGAACTTTTTCCTTTAATCAGCATTAGGGTTTTAAACCCTAAACTGAACTTTTTCCCTTTAGTCAGCATTAGGGTTTTAAACCCTAAATTGAATTTTTCCATTCAGTCAGCATTAGTGTTTTAAACCCTAACCTGAATTTTTCCTTTAATCAGTATTAGGGTTTGAAACCCTAAACTGAATTTTTCCATACAGTCAGCATTAAGGTTTTAAATACTAAACTGAATTTTTCCTTTAGTCAGCATTAGGCCTTTAAACCCTAAACTGAACTTTTTCCATTCAGTCAGCATTAGGGTTTTAAACCCTAAATTGAACTTTTTCCTTTAATCAGCATTAGGGTTTTAAACCCTAAACTGAACTTTTTCCTTTAATCAGCATTAGGGTTTTAAACCCTAAACTGAACTTTTTCCCTTTAGTCAGCATTAGGGTTTTAAACCGTAAACTGAATTTTTCCATTCAGTCAGCATTAGTGTTTTAAACCCTAAACTGAACTTTTTCCATTCAGTCAGCATTAGGGTATTAAACCCTAAACTGAATTTTTCCTTTAGTCAGCATTAGGGTTTTAAACCCTAAACTGAACTTTTCCATTCAGTCAGCATTAGGGTTTTAAACCCTAAAGTGAACTTTTCCATTCAGTCAACATTAGGGTTTTAAACCCTAAAGTGAACTTTTTCATTCAGTCAGCATTAGGGTTTGAAACCCTAAACTGAACTTTTTCCATTCAGTCAGCATTAGGGTTTTAAACCCTAAACTGAACTTTTTCCTTTAATCAGCATTAGGGTTTAAAACCCTAAACTGAACTTTTCCATTTAGTCAGCATTAGGGTTTTAAACCCTGAACTGAACTTTTCCATTCAGTCAGCATTAGGGTTTTAAACCCTAAACTGAATTTTTCCATACAGTCAGCATTAGGGTTTTAAACCCTAAACTGAATTTTTCCTTTAGTCAGCATTAGGGTTTTAAACCCTAAACTGAATTTTTCCTTTAGTCAGCATTAGGGTTTTAAACCCTAAACTGAACTTTTCCATTCAGTCAGCATTAGGGTTTTAAACCCTAAACTGAACTTTTCCATTCAGTCAGCATTAGGGTTTTAAACCCTAAACTGAACTTTTCCTTTCAGTCAGCATTAGGGTTTTAAACCCTAAACTGAACTTTTTCCGTTAATCAGCATTAGGGTTTTAAACCCTAAACTGAACTTTTTCCTTTAATCAGCATTAGGGTTTTAAACCCTAAACTGAACTTTTTCCCTTTAGTCAGCATTAGGGTTTTAAACCCTAAATTGAATTTTTCCATTCAGTCAGCATTAGTGTTTTAAACCCTAACCTGAATTTTTCCTTTAATCAGTATTAGGGTTTGAAACCCTAAACTGAATTTTTCCATACAGTCAGCATTAGGGTTTTAAATACTAAACTGAATTTTTCCTTTAGTCAGCATTAGGCCTTTAAACCCTAAACTGAACTTTTTCCATTCAGTCAGCATTAGGGTTTTAAACCCTAAACTGAACTTTTTCCTTTAATCAGCATTAGGGTTTTAAACCCTAAACTGAACTTTTCCATTCAGTCAGCATTAGAGTTTTAAACCCTGAACTGAACTTTTCATTCAGTTAGCATTAGGGTTTTAAACCCTAAACTGAATTTTTCATTCAGTTAGCATTAGGGTTTTAAACCCTAAACTAAATTTTTCCATTCAGTCAGCATTAGGGTTTTAAACCCTAAACTGAATTTTTCCTTTAGTCAGCATTATGGTTTTAAACCCTAAACTGAACTTTTCCATTCAGTCAGCATTAGGGTTTTAAACCCTAAACTGAACTTTTTCCATTCAATTAGCATTAGGGTTTTAAACCCTAAACTGAACTTTTCCATTCAGTCAGCATTAGGGTTTTAAACCCTGAACTGAACTTTTCCATTCAGTCAGCATTAGGGTTTTAAACCCTGAACTGAACTTTTCCATTCAGTCAGCATTAGGGTTTTAAACCCTAAATTGAACTTTTTCATTCAGTCAGCATTAGGCCTTTAAACCCTAAACTGAACTTTTTCCTTTAATCAGCATTAGGGTTTTAAACCCTAAACTGAACTTTTTCCCTTTAGTCAGCATTAGGGTTTTAAACCCTAAACTGAATTTTTCCATTCAGTCAGCATTAGTGTTTTAAACCCTAAACTGAATTTTTCCTTTAATCAGTATTAGGGTTTGAAACCCTAAACTGAATTTTTCCATACAGTCAGCATTAGGGTTTTAAATACTAAACTGAATTTTTCCTTTAGTCAGCATTAGGGTTTTAAACCCTAAACTGAATTTTTCCATTCAGTCAGCATTAGGGTTTTAAACCCTAAACTGAATTTTTCCATTCAGTCAGCATTAGGGTTTTAAACCCTAAACTGAACTTTTCCATTCAGTCAGCATTAGGGTTTTAAACCCTAAACTGAACTTTTTCCATTCAGTTAGCATTAGGGTTTTAAACCCTAAACTGAACTTTTCCATTCAGTCAGCATTAGGGTTTTAAACCCTGAATTGAACTTTTCCATTCAGTCAGCATTAGGGTTTTAAACCCTGAACTGAACTTTTCCATTCAGTCAGCATTAGGGTTTTAAACCCTAAAGTGAACTTTTTCATTCAGTCAGCATTAGGCCTTTAAACCCTAAACTGAACTTTTTCCATTCAGTCAGCATTAGGGTTTTAAACCCTAAACTGAACTTTTTCCTTTAATCAGCATTAGGGTTTTAAACCCTAAACTGAACTTTTCCATTCAGTCAGCATTAGAGTTTTAAACCCTGAACTGAACTTTTCATTCAGTTAGCATTAGGGTTTTAAACCCTAAACTGAATTTTTCCATTCAGTCAGCATTAGGGTTTTAAACCCTAAACTGAATTTTTCCTTTAGTCAGCATTAGGGTTTTAAACCCTAAACTGAACTTTTCCATTCAGTCAGCATTAGGGTTTTAAACCCTAAACTGAACTTTTTCCATTCAATTAGCATTAGGGTTTTAAACCCTAAACTGAACTTTTCCATTCAGTCAGCATTAGGGTTTTAAACCCTGAACTGAACTTTTCCATTCAGTCAGCATTAGGGTTTTAAACCCTGAACTGAACTTTTCCATTCAGTCAGCATTAGGGTTTTAAACCCTAAAGTGAACTTTTTCATTCAGTCAGCATTAGGGTTTTAAACCCTAAACTGAACTTTTTCCTTTAATCAGCATTAGGGTTTTAAACCCTAAACTGAACTTTTCCATTCAGTCAGCATTAGAGTTTTAAACCCTGAACTAAACTTTTCATTCAGTCAGCATTAGAGTTTTAAACCCTAAATTGAATTTTTCCATTCAGTCAGCATTAGGGTTTTAAACTCTAAACTGAATTTTCCTTTAATCAGTATTAGGGTTTTAAACCCTAAACTGAATTTTTCCATTCAGTCAGCATTAGGGTTTTAAACCCTAAACTGAACTTTTTTCCTTTAGTCAGCATTAGGGTTTTAAACCCTAATCTGAACTTTTCCATTCAGTCAGCATTAGGGTTTTAAACCCTAAACTGAACTTTTTCATTCAGTCAGCATTAGGGTTTTAAACCCTAAACTGAACTTTTTCCATTCAGTCAGCATTAGGGTTTTAAACCCTAAACTGAACTTTTTCCGTTTAGTCAGCATTAGGGTTTTAAACCCTAAACTGAACTTTTTCCTTTAATCAGAATAAGGGTTTTAAACCCTAAACTGAACTTTTTCCCTTTAGTCAGCATTAGGGTTTTAAACCCTAAACTGAATTTTTCCATTCAGTCAGCATTATTGTTTTAAACCCTAAACTGAATTTTTCCTTTAATCAGTATTAGGGTTTTAAACCCTAAACTGAATTTTTCCATACAGTCAGCATTAGGGTTTTAAACAATAAACTGAATTTTTCCTTTAGTCAGCATTGGGGTTTTAAACCCTAAACTGAATTTTTCCATTCAGTCAGCATTAGGGTTTTAAACCCTAAACTGAACTTTTCCATTCAGTCAGCATTAGGGTTTTCAACCCTAAACTGAACTTTTTCCATTCAGTTAGCATTAGGGTTTTAAACCCTAAACTGAACTTTTCCATTCAGTCAGCATTAGGGTTTTAAACCCTGGACTGAACTTTTCCATTCAGTCAGCATTAGAGTTTTAAACCCTGAACTGAACTTTTCCATTCAGTCAGCATTAGGGTTTTAAACCCTAAAGTGAACTTTTTCATTCAGTCAGCATTAGGCCTTTAAACCCTAAACTAAACTTTTTCCATTCAGTCAGCATTAGGGTTTTAAACCCTAAACTAAACTTTTTCCTTTAATCAGCATTATTGTTTTAAACCCTAAACTGAATTTTTCCTTTAATCAGTATTAGGGTTTTAAACCCTAAACTGAATTTTTCCATACAGTCAGCATTAGGGTTTTAAACAATAAACTGAATTTTTCCTTTAGTCAGCATTGGGGTTTTAAACCCTAAACTGAATTTTTCCATTCAGTCAGCATTAGGGTTTTAAACCCTAAACTGAACTTTTTCCTTTAATCAGTATTAGGGTTTTAAACCCTAAACTGAATTTTTCCATACAGTCAGCATTAGGGTTTTAAACACTAAACTGAATTTTTCCTTTAGTCAGCATTAGGGTTTTAAACCCTAAACTGAATTTTTCCATTCAGTCAGCATTAGGGTTTTAAACCCTAAACTGAATTTTTCCTTTAGTCAGCATTAGGGTTTTAAACCCTAAACTGAACTTTTCCATTCAGTCAGCATTAGGGTTTTAAACCCTAAACTGAACTTTTTCCATTCAGTCAGCATTAGGGTTTTAAACCCTGAACTGAACTTTTCATTCAGTCAGCATTAGGGTTTTAAACCCTAAACTGAATTTTTCCATTCAGTCAGCATTAGGGTTTTAAACCCTAAACTGAATTTTCCTTTAATCAGTATTAGGGTTTTAAACCCTAAACTGAATTTTTCCATTCAGTCAGCATTAGGGTTTTAAACCCTAAACTGAATTTTTCCTTTAGTCAGCATTAGGGTTTTAAACCCTAATCTTAATTTTTCCATTCAGTCAGCATTAGGGTTTTAAACCCTAAACTGAATTTTTCCTTTAGTCAGCATTAGGGTTTTAAACCCTAAACTAAACTTTTCCATTCAGTCAGCATTAGGGTTTTAAACCCTAAAGTGAACTTTTTCATTCAGTCAGCATTAGGGTTTTAAACCCTAAAGTGAACTTTTTCATTCAGTCAGCATTAGGGTTTGAAACCCTAAACTAAACTTTTTCCATTCAGTCAGCATTAGGGTTTTAAACCCTAAACTGAACTTTTTCCTTTAATCAGCATTAGGGTTTAAAACCCTAAACTGAACTTTTCCATTTAGTCAGCATTAGGGTTATTAACCCTGAACTGAACTTTTCCATTCAGTCAGCATTAGGGTTTTAAACCCTAAACTGAATTTTTCCATTCAGTCAGCATTAGGGTTTTAAACCTTAAACTGAATTTTTCCTTTAGTCAGCATTAGGGTTTTAAACCCTAAACTGAATTTTTCCTTTAGTCAGCATTAGGTTTTAAACCCTAAACTGAACTTTTACATTCAGTCAGCATTAGGGTTTTAAACCCTAAACTGAACTTTTCCATTCAGTCAGCATTAGAGTTTTAAACCCTAAACTGAACTTTTTTCGTTCAGTCAGCATTAGGGTTTTAAACCCTAAACTGAACTTTTTCCGTTAATCAGCATTAGGGTTTTAAACCCTAAACTGAACTTTTTCCTTTAATAAGCATTAGGGTTTTAAACCCTAAACTGAACTTTTTCCCTTTAGTCAGCATTAGGGTTTTAAACCCTAAACTGAATTTTTCCATTCAGTCAGCATTAGTGTTTTAAACCCTAAACTGAATTTTTCCTTTAATCAGTATTAGAGTTTGAAACCCTAAACTGAATTTTTCCATACAGTCAGCATTAGGGTTTTAAATACTAAACTGAATTTTTCCTTTAGTCAGCATTAGGGTTTTAAACCCTAAACTGAATTTTTCCATTCAGTCAGCATTAGGGTTTTAAACCCTAAACTGAACTTTTTCCATTCAGTTAGCATTAGGGTTTTAAACCCTAAACTGATCTTTTCCATTCAGTCAGCATTAGGGTTTTAAACCCTGAACTGAACTTTTTTCGTTCAGTCAGAATTAGGGTTTTAAACCCTGAACTGAACTTTTCCATTCAGTCAGCATTAGGGTTTTAAACCCTAAAGTTAACTTTTTCATTCAGTCAGCATTAGGCCTTTAAACCCTAAACTGAACTTTTTCCATTCAGTCAGCATTAAGGTTTTAAACCCTAAACTGAACTTTTTCCTTTAATCAGCATTAGGGTTTTAAACCCTAAACTGAACTTTTCCATTCAGTCAGCATTAGAGTTTTAAACCCTGAACTGAACTTTTCATTCAGTCAGCATTAGAGTTTTAAACCCTAAACTGAATTTTTCCATTCAGTCAGCATTAGGGTTTTAAACCCTAAACTGAATTTTCCTTTAATCAGTATTAGGGTTTTAAACCCTAAACTGAATTTTTCCATTCAGTCAGCATTAGGGTTTTAAACCCTAAACTGAATTTTTCCTTTAGTCAGCATTAGGTTTTTAAACCCTAATCTGAACTTTTCCATTCAGTCAGCATTAGGGTTTTAAACCCTAAACTGAACTTTTTCATTCAGTCAACATTAGGGTTTTAAACCCTAAACTGAACTTTTTCCATTCAGTCAGCATTAGGGTTTTAAACCCTAAACTGAACTTTTTCCGTTTAGTCAGCAATAGGGTTTTAAACCCTAAACTGAACTTTTTCCTTTAATCAGCATTAGGGTTTTAAACCCTAAACTGAACTTTTTCCCTTTAGTCAGCATTAGGGTTTTAAACCGTAAACTGAATTTTTCCATTCAGTCAGCATTAGTGTTTTAAACCCTAAACTGAACTTTTTCCATTCAGTCAGCATTAGGGTATTAAACCCTAAACTGAATTTTTCCTTTAGTCAGCATTAGGGTTTTAAACCCTAAACTGAACTTTTCCATTCAGTCAGCATTAGGGTTTTAAACCCTAAAGTGAACTTTTCCATTCAGTCAACATTAGGGTTTTAAACCCTAAAGTGAACTTTTTCATTCAGTCAGCATTAGGGTTTGAAACCCTAAACTGAACTTTTTCCATTCAGTCAGCATTAGGGTTTTAAACCCTAAACTGAACTTTTTCCTTTAATCAGCATAAGGGTTTAAAACCCTAAACTGAACTTTTCCATTTAGTCAGCATTAGGGTTTTAAACCCTGAACTGAACTTTTCCATTCAGTCAGCATTAGGGTTTTAAACCCTAAACTGAATTTTTCCATACAGTCAGCATTAGGGTTTTAAACCCTAAACTGAATTTTTCCTTTAGTCAGCATTAGGGTTTTAAACCCTAAACTGAATTTTTCCTTTAGTCAGCATTAGGGTTTTAAACCCTAAACTGAACTTTTCCATTCAGTCAGCATTAGGGTTTTAAACCCTAAACTGAACTTTTCCATTCAGTCAGCATTAGAGTTTTAAACCCTGAACTGAACTTTTCATTCAGTCAGCATTAGAGTTTTAAACCCTAAACTGAATTTTTCCATTCAGTCAGCATTAGGGTTTTAAACCCTAAACTGAATTTTCCTTTAATCAGTATTAGGGTTTTAAACCCTAAACTGAATTTTTCCTTTAGTCAGCATTAGGTTTTTAAACCCTAATCTGAACTTTTCCATTCAGTCAGCATTAGGGTTTTAAACCCTAAACTGAACTTTTTCATTCAGTCAACATTAGGGTTTTAAACCCTAAACTGAACTTTTTCCATTCAGTCAGCATTAGGGTTTTAAACCCTAAACTGAACTTTTTCCGTTTAGTCAGCAATAGGGTTTTAAACCCTAAACTGAACTTTTTCCTTTAATCAGCATTAGGGTTTTAAACCCTAAACTGAACTTTTTCCCTTTAGTCAGCATTAGGGTTTTAAACCGTAAACTGAATTTTTCCATTCAGTCAGCATTAGTGTTTTAAACCCTAAACTGAACTTTTTCCATTCAGTCAGCATTAGGGTATTAAACCCTAAACTGAATTTTTCCTTTAGTCAGCATTAGGGTTTTAAACCCTAAACTGAACTTTTCCATTCAGTCAGCATTAGGGTTTTAAACCCTAAAGTGAACTTTTCCATTCAGTCAACATTAGGGTTTTAAACCCTAAAGTGAACTTTTTCATTCAGTCAGCATTAGGGTTTGAAACCCTAAACTGAACTTTTTCCATTCAGTCAGCATTAGGGTTTTAAACCCTAAACTGAACTTTTTCCTTTAATCAGCATTAGGGTTTAAAACCCTAAACTGAACTTTTCCATTTAGTCAGCATTAGGGTTTTAAACCCTGAACTGAACTTTTCCATTCAGTCAGCATTAGGGTTTTAAACCCTAAACTGAATTTTTCCATACAGTCAGCATTAGGGTTTTAAACCCTAAACTGAATTTTTCCTTTAGTCAGCATTAGGGTTTTAAACCCTAAACTGAATTTTTCCTTTAGTCAGCATTAGGGTTTTAAACCCTAAACTGAACTTTTCCATTCAGTCAGCATTAGGGTTTTAAACCCTAAACTGAACTTTTCCATTCAGTCAGCATTAGAGTTTTAAACCCTAAACTGAACTTTTTCTGTTCCGTCGGCATTAGGGTTTTAAACCCTAAACTGAACTTTTTCCGTTAATCAGCATTAGGGTTTTAAACCCTAAACTGAACTTTTTCCTTTAATCAGCATTAGGGTTTTAAACCCTAAACTGAACTTTTTCCCTTTAGTCAGCATTAGGGTTTTAAACCCTAAACTGAATTTTTCCATTCAGTCAGCATTAGTGTTTTAAACCCTAAACTGAATTTTTCCTTTAATCAGTATTAGGGTTTGAAACCCTAAACTGAATTTTTCCATACAGTCAGCATTAGGGTTTTAAATACTAAACTGAATTTTTCCTTTAGTCAGCATTAGGCCTTTAAACCCTAAACTGAACTTTTTCCATTCAGTCAGCATTAGGGTTTTAAACCCTAAACTGAACTTTTTCCTTTAATCAGCATTAGGGTTTTAAACCCTAAACTGAACTTTTCCATTCAGTCAGCATTAGAGTTTTAAACCCTGAACTGAACTTTTCATTCAGTTAGCATTAGGGTTTTAAACCCTAAACTGAATTTTTCCATTCAGTCAGCATTAGGGTTTTAAACCCTAAACTGAATTTTTCCTTTAGTCAGCATTAGGGTTTTAAACCCTAAACTGAACTTTTCCATTCAGTCAGCATTAGGGTTTTAAACCCTAAACTGAACTTTTTCCATTCAATTAGCATTAGGGTTTTAAACCCTAAACTGAACTTTTCCATTCAGTCAGCATTAGGGTTTTAAACCCTGAACTGAACTTTTCCATTCAGTCAGCATTAGGGTTTTAAACCCTGAACTGAACTTTTCCATTCAGTCAGCATTAGGGTTTTAAACCCTAAAGTGAACTTTTTCATTCAGTCAGCATTAGGCCTTTAAACCCTAAACTGAACTTTTTCCTTTAATCAGCATTAGGGTTTTAAACCCTAAACTGAACTTTTTCCCTTTAGTCAGCATTAGGGTTTTAAACCCTAAACTGAATTTTTCCATTCAGTCAGCATTAGTGTTTTAAACCCTAAACTGAATTTTTCCTTTAATCAGTATTAGGGTTTGAAACCCTAAACTGAATTTTTCCATACAGTCAGCATTAGGGTTTTAAATACTAAACTGAATTTTTCCTTTAGTCAGCATTAGGGTTTTAAACCCTAAACTGAATTTTTCCATTCAGTCAGCATTAGGGTTTTAAACCCTAAACTGAATTTTTCCATTCAGTCAGCATTAGGGTTTTAAACCCTAAACTGAACTTTTCCATTCAGTCAGCATTAGGGTTTTAAACCCTAAACTGAACTTTTTCCATTCAGTTAGCATTAGGGTTTTAAACCCTAAACTGAACTTTTCCATTCAGTCAGCATTAGGGTTTTAAACCCTGAATTGAACTTTTCCATTCAGTCAGCATTAGGGTTTTAAACCCTGAACTGAACTTTTCCATTCAGTCAGCATTAGGGTTTTAAACCCTAAAGTGAACTTTTTCATTCAGTCAGCATTAGGCCTTTAAACCCTAAACTGAACTTTTTCCATTCAGTCAGCATTAGGGTTTTAAACCCTAAACTGAACTTTTTCCTTTAATCAGCATTAGGGTTTTAAACCCTAAACTGAACTTTTCCATTCAGTCAGCATTAGAGTTTTAAACCCTGAACTGAACTTTTCATTCAGTTAGCATTAGGGTTTTAAACCCTAAACTGAATTTTTCCATTCAGTCAGCATTAGGGTTTTAAACCCTAAACTGAATTTTTCCTTTAGTCAGCATTAGGGTTTTAAACCCTAAACTGAACTTTTCCATTCAGTCAGCATTAGGGTTTTAAACCCTAAACTGAACTTTTTCCATTCAATTAGCATTAGGGTTTTAAACCCTAAACTGAACTTTTCCATTCAGTCAGCATTAGGGTTTTAAACCCTGAACTGAACTTTTCCATTCAGTCAGCATTAGGGTTTTAAACCCTGAACTGAACTTTTCCATTCAGTCAGCATTAGGGTTTTAAACCCTAAAGTGAACTTTTTCATTCAGTCAGCATTAGGGTTTTAAACCCTAAACTGAACTTTTTCCTTTAATCAGCATTAGGGTTTTAAACCCTAAACTGAACTTTTCCATTCAGTCAGCATTAGAGTTTTAAACCCTGAACTAAACTTTTCATTCAGTCAGCATTAGAGTTTTAAACCCTAAATTGAATTTTTCCATTCAGTCAGCATTAGGGTTTTAAACTCTAAACTGAATTTTCCTTTAATCAGTATTAGGGTTTTAAACCCTAAACTGAATTTTTCCATTCAGTCAGCATTAGGGTTTTAAACCCTAAACTGAATTTTTCCTTTAGTCAGCATTAGGGTTTTAAACCCTAATCTGAACTTTTCCATTCAGTCAGCATTAGGGTTTTAAACCCTAAACTGAACTTTTTCATTCAGTCAGCATTAGGGTTTTAAACCCTAAACTGAACTTTTTCCATTCAGTCAGCATTAGGGTTTTAAACCCTAAACTGAACTTTTTCCGTTTAGTCAGCATTAGGGTTTTAAACCCTAAACTGAACTTTTTCCTTTAATCAGAATAAGGGTTTTAAACCCTAAACTGAACTTTTTCCCTTTAGTCAGCATTAGGGTTTTAAACCCTAAACTGAATTTTTCCATTCAGTCAGCATTATTGTTTTAAACCCTAAACTGAATTTTTCCTTTAATCAGTATTAGGGTTTTAAACCCTAAACTGAATTTTTCCATACAGTCAGCATTAGGGTTTTAAACAATAAACTGAATTTTTCCTTTAGTCAGCATTGGGGTTTTAAACCCTAAACTGAATTTTTCCATTCAGTCAGCATTAGGGTTTTAAACCCTAAACTGAACTTTTCCATTCAGTCAGCATTAGGGTTTTCAACCCTAAACTGAACTTTTTCCATTCAGTTAGCATTAGGGTTTTAAACCCTAAACTGAACTTTTCCATTCAGTCAGCATTAGGGTTTTAAACCCTGGACTGAACTTTTCCATTCAGTCAGCATTAGAGTTTTAAACCCTGAACTGAACTTTTCCATTCAGTCAGCATTAGGGTTTTAAACCCTAAAGTGAACTTTTTCATTCAGTCAGCATTAGGCCTTTAAACCCTAAACTAAACTTTTTCCATTCAGTCAGCATTAGGGTTTTAAACCCTAAACTAAACTTTTTCCTTTAATCAGCATTATTGTTTTAAACCCTAAACTGAATTTTTCCTTTAATCAGTATTAGGGTTTTAAACCCTAAACTGAATTTTTCCATACAGTCAGCATTAGGGTTTTAAACAATAAACTGAATTTTTCCTTTAGTCAGCATTGGGGTTTTAAACCCTAAACTGAATTTTTCCATTCAGTCAGCATTAGGGTTTTAAACCCTAAACTGAACTTTTTCCTTTAATCAGTATTAGGGTTTTAAACCCTAAACTGAATTTTTCCATACAGTCAGCATTAGGGTTTTAAACACTAAACTGAATTTTTCCTTTAGTCAGCATTAGGGTTTTAAACCCTAAACTGAATTTTTCCATTCAGTCAGCATTAGGGTTTTAAACCCTAAACTGAATTTTTCCTTTAGTCAGCATTAGGGTTTTAAACCCTAAACTGAACTTTTCCATTCAGTCAGCATTAGGGTTTTAAACCCTAAACTGAACTTTTTCCATTCAGTCAGCATTAGGGTTTTAAACCCTAAACTGAACTTTTTCCTTTAGTCAGCATTAGGGTTTTAAACCCTAAACTGAATTTTTCCATTCAGTCAGCATTAGGGTTTTAAACCCTAAACTGAATTTTCCTTTAATCAGTATTAGGGTTTTAAACCCTAAACTGAATTTTTCCATTCAGTCAGCATTAGGGTTTTAAACCCTAAACTGAATTTTTCCTTTAGTCAGCATTAGGGTTTTAAACCCTAATCTTAATTTTTCCATTCAGTCAGCATTAGGGTTTTAAACCCTAAACTGAATTTTTCCTTTAGTCAGCATTAGGGTTTTAAACCCTAAACTAAACTTTTCCATTCAGTCAGCATTAGGGTTTTAAACCCTAAAGTGAACTTTTTCATTCAGTCAGCATTAGGGTTTTAAACCCTAAAGTGAACTTTTTCATTCAGTCAGCATTAGGGTTTGAAACCCTAAACTAAACTTTTTCCATTCAGTCAGCATTAGGGTTTTAAACCCTAAACTGAACTTTTTCCTTTAATCAGCATTAGGGTTTAAAACCCTAAACTGAACTTTTCCATTTAGTCAGCATTAGGGTTATTAACCCTGAACTGAACTTTTCCATTCAGTCAGCATTAGGGTTTTAAACCCTAAACTGAATTTTTCCATTCAGTCAGCATTAGGGTTTTAAACCCTAAACTGAATTTTTCCTTTAGTCAGCATTAGGGTTTTAAACCCTAAACTGAATTTTTCCTTTAGTCAGCATTAGGGTTTTAAACCCTAAACTGAACTTTTACATTCAGTCAGCATTAGGGTTTTAAACCCTAAACTGAACTTTTCCATTCAGTCAGCATTAGAGTTTTAAACCCTAAACTGAACTTTTTTCGTTCAGTCAGCATTAGGGTTTTAAACCCTAAACTGAACTTTTTCCGTTAATCAGCATTAGGGTTTTAAACCCTAAACTGAACTTTTTCCTTTAATAAGCATTAGGGTTTTAAACCCTAAACTGAACTTTTTCCCTTTAGTCAGCATTAGGGTTTTAAACCCTAAACTGAATTTTTCCATTCAGTCAGCATTAGTGTTTTAAACCCTAAACTGAATTTTTCCTTTAATCAGTATTAGAGTTTGAAACCCTAAACTGAATTTTTCCATACAGTCAGCATTAGGGTTTTAAATACTAAACTGAATTTTTCCTTTAGTCAGCATTAGGGTTTTAAACCCTAAACTGAATTTTTCCATTCAGTCAGCATTAGGGTTTTAAACCCTAAACTGAACTTTTTCCATTCAGTTAGCATTAGGGTTTTAAACCCTAAACTGATCTTTTCCATTCAGTCAGCATTAGGGTTTTAAACCCTGAACTGAACTTTTTTCGTTCAGTCAGAATTAGGGTTTTAAACCCTGAACTGAACTTTTCCATTCAGTCAGCATTAGGGTTTTAAACCCTAAAGTTAACTTTTTCATTCAGTCAGCATTAGGCCTTTAAACCCTAAACTGAACTTTTTCCATTCAGTCAGCATTAAGGTTTTAAACCCTAAACTGAACTTTTTCCTTTAATCAGCATTAGGGTTTTAAACCCTAAACTGAACTTTTCCATTCAGTCAGCATTAGAGTTTTAAACCCTGAACTGAACTTTTCATTCAGTCAGCATTAGAGTTTTAAACCCTAAACTGAATTTTTCCATTCAGTCAGCATTAGGGTTTTAAACCCTAAACTGAATTTTCCTTTAATCAGTATTAGGGTTTTAAACCCTAAACTGAATTTTTCCATTCAGTCAGCATTAGGGTTTTAAACCCTAAACTGAATTTTTCCTTTAGTCAGCATTAGGTTTTTAAACCCTAATCTGAACTTTTCCATTCAGTCAGCATTAGGGTTTTAAACCCTAAACTGAACTTTTTCATTCAGTCAACATTAGGGTTTTAAACCCTAAACTGAACTTTTTCCATTCAGTCAGCATTAGGGTTTTAAACCCTAAACTGAACTTTTTCCGTTTAGTCAGCAATAGGGTTTTAAACCCTAAACTGAACTTTTTCCTTTAATCAGCATTAGGGTTTTAAACCCTAAACTGAACTTTTTCCCTTTAGTCAGCATTAGGGTTTTAAACCGTAAACTGAATTTTTCCATTCAGTCAGCATTAGTGTTTTAAACCCTAAACTGAACTTTTTCCATTCAGTCAGCATTAGGGTATTAAACCCTAAACTGAATTTTTCCTTTAGTCAGCATTAGGGTTTTAAACCCTAAACTGAACTTTTCCATTCAGTCAGCATTAGGGTTTTAAACCCTAAAGTGAACTTTTCCATTCAGTCAACATTAGGGTTTTAAACCCTAAAGTGAACTTTTTCATTCAGTCAGCATTAGGGTTTGAAACCCTAAACTGAACTTTTTCCATTCAGTCAGCATTAGGGTTTTAAACCCTAAACTGAACTTTTTCCTTTAATCAGCATAAGGGTTTAAAACCCTAAACTGAACTTTTCCATTTAGTCAGCATTAGGGTTTTAAACCCTGAACTGAACTTTTCCATTCAGTCAGCATTAGGGTTTTAAACCCTAAACTGAATTTTTCCATACAGTCAGCATTAGGGTTTTAAACCCTAAACTGAATTTTTCCTTTAGTCAGCATTAGGGTTTTAAACCCTAAACTGAACTTTTCCATTCAGTCAGCATTAGGGTTTTAAACCCTAAACTGAACTTTTCCATTCAGTCAGCATTAGAGTTTTAAACCCTGAACTGAACTTTTCATTCAGTCAGCATTAGAGTTTTAAACCCTAAACTGAATTTTTCCATTCAGTCAGCATTAGGGTTTTAAACCCTAAACTGAATTTTCCTTTAATCAGTATTAGGGTTTTAAACCCTAAACTGAATTTTTCCTTTAGTCAGCATTAGGTTTTTAAACCCTAATCTGAACTTTTCCATTCAGTCAGCATTAGGGTTTTAAACCCTAAACTGAACTTTTTCATTCAGTCAACATTAGGGTTTTAAACCCTAAACTGAACTTTTTCCATTCAGTCAGCATTAGGGTTTTAAACCCTAAACTGAACTTTTTCCGTTTAGTCAGCAATAGGGTTTTAAACCCTAAACTGAACTTTTTCCTTTAATCAGCATTAGGGTTTTAAACCCTAAACTGAACTTTTTCCCTTTAGTCAGCATTAGGGTTTTAAACCGTAAACTGAATTTTTCCATTCAGTCAGCATTAGTGTTTTAAACCCTAAACTGAACTTTTTCCATTCAGTCAGCATTAGGGTATTAAACCCTAAACTGAATTTTTCCTTTAGTCAGCATTAGGGTTTTAAACCCTAAACTGAACTTTTCCATTCAGTCAGCATTAGGGTTTTAAACCCTAAAGTGAACTTTTCCATTCAGTCAACATTAGGGTTTTAAACCCTAAAGTGAACTTTTTCATTCAGTCAGCATTAGGGTTTGAAACCCTAAACTGAACTTTTTCCATTCAGTCAGCATTAGGGTTTTAAACCCTAAACTGAACTTTTTCCTTTAATCAGCATTAGGGTTTAAAACCCTAAACTGAACTTTTCCATTTAGTCAGCATTAGGGTTTTAAACCCTGAACTGAACTTTTCCATTCAGTCAGCATTAGGGTTTTAAACCCTAAACTGAATTTTTCCATACAGTCAGCATTAGGGTTTTAAACCCTAAACTGAATTTTTCCTTTAGTCAGCATTAGGGTTTTAAACCCTAAACTGAATTTTTCCTTTAGTCAGCATTAGGGTTTTAAACCCTAAACTGAACTTTTCCATTCAGTCAGCATTAGGGTTTTAAACCCTAAACTGAACTTTTCCATTCAGTCAGCATTAGAGTTTTAAACCCTAAACTGAACTTTTTCTGTTCCGTCGGCATTAGGGTTTTAAACCCTAAACTGAACTTTTTCCGTTAATCAGCATTAGGGTTTTAAACCCTAAACTGAACTTTTTCCTTTAATCAGCATTAGGGTTTTAAACCCTAAACTGAACTTTTTCCCTTTAGTCAGCATTAGGGTTTTAAACCCTAAACTGAATTTTTCCATTCAGTCAGCATTAGTGTTTTAAACCCTAAACTGAATTTTTCCTTTAATCAGTATTAGGGTTTGAAACCCTAAACTGAATTTTTCCATACAGTCAGCATTAGGGTTTTAAATACTAAACTGAATTTTTCCTTTAGTCAGCATTAGGCCTTTAAACCCTAAACTGAACTTTTTCCATTCAGTCAGCATTAGGGTTTTAAACCCTAAACTGAACTTTTTCCTTTAATCAGCATTAGGGTTTTAAACCCTAAACTGAACTTTTCCATTCAGTCAGCATTAGAGTTTTAAACCCTGAACTGAACTTTTCATTCAGTTAGCATTAGGGTTTTAAACCCTAAACTGAATTTTTCCATTCAGTCAGCATTAGGGTTTTAAACCCTAAACTGAATTTTTCCTTTAGTCAGCATTAGGGTTTTAAACCCTAAACTGAACTTTTCCATTCAGTCAGCATTAGGGTTTTAAACCCTAAACTGAACTTTTTCCATTCAATTAGCATTAGGGTTTTAAACCCTAAACTGAACTTTTCCATTCAGTCAGCATTAGGGTTTTAAATCCTAAACTGAACTTTTCCATTCAGTCAGCATTAGGGTTTTAAACCCTGAACTGAACTTTTCCATTCAGTCAGCATTAGGGTTTTAAACCCTAAAGTGAACTTTTTCATTCAGTCAGCATTAGGCCTTTAAACCCTAAACTGAACTTTTTCCTTTAATCAGCATTAGGGTTTTAAACCCTAAACTGAACTTTTTCCCTTTAGTCAGCATTAGGGTTTTAAACCCTAAACTGAATTTTTCCATTCAGTCAGCATTAGTGTTTTAAACCCTAAACTGAATTTTTCCTTTAATCAGTATTAGGGTTTGAAACCCTAAACTGAATTTTTCCATACAGTCAGCATTAGGGTTTTAAATACTAAACTGAATTTTTCCTTTAGTCAGCATTAGGGTTTTAAACCCTAAACTAAATTTTTCCATTCAGTCAGCATTAGGGTTTTAAACCCTAAACTGAATTTTTCCATTCAGTCAGCATTAGGGTTTTAAACCCTAAACTGAACTTTTCCATTCAGTCAGCATTAGGGTTTTAAACCCTAAACTGAACTTTTTCCATTCAGTTAGCATTAGGGTTTTAAACCCTAAACTGAACTTTTCCATTCAGTCAGCATTAGGGTTTTAAACCCTGAATTGAACTTTTCCATTCAGTCAGCATTAGGGTTTTAAACCCTGAACTGAACTTTTCCATTCAGTCAGCATTAGGGTTTTAAACCCTAAAGTGAACTTTTTCATTCAGTCAGCATTAGGCCTTTAAACCCTAAACTGAACTTTTTCCATTCAGTCAGCATTAGGGTTTTAAACCCTAAACTGAACTTTTTCCTTTAATCAGCATTAGGGTTTTAAACCCTAAACTGAACTTTTCCATTCGGGTCAGCATTAGAGTTTTAAACCCTGAACTGAACTTTTCATTCAGTTAGCATTAGGGTTTTAAACCCTAAACTGAATTTTTCCATTCAGTCAGCATTAGGGTTTTAAACCCTAAACTGAATTTTTCCTTTAGTCAGCATTAGGGTTTTAAACCCTAAACTGAACTTTTCCATTCAGTCAGCATTAGGGTTTTAAACCCTAAACTGAACTTTTTCCATTCAATTAGCATTAGGGTTTTAAACCCTAAACTGAACTTTTCCATTCAGTCAGCATTAGGGTTTTAAACCCTGAACTGAACTTTTCCATTCAGTCAGCATTAGGGTTTTAAACCCTGAACTGAACTTTTCCATTCAGTCAGCATTAGGGTTTTAAACCCTAAAGTGAACTTTTTCATTCAGTCAGCATTAGGGTTTTAAACCCTAAACTGAACTTTTTCCTTTAATCAGCATTAGGGTTTTAAACCCTAAACTGAACTTTTCCATTCAGTCAGCATTAGAGTTTTAAACCCTGAACTAAACTTTTCATTCAGTCAGCATTAGAGTTTTAAACCCTAAATTGAATTTTTCCATTCAGTCAGCATTAGGGTTTTAAACTCTAAACTGAATTTTCCTTTAATCAGTATTAGGGTTTTAAACCCTAAACTGAATTTTTCCATTCAGTCAGCATTAGGGTTTTAAACCCTAAAGTGAATTTTTCCTTTAGTCAGCATTAGGGTTTTAAACCCTAATCTGAACTTTTCCATTCAGTCAGCATTAGGGTTTTAAACCCTAAACTGAACTTTTTCATTCAGTCAGCATTAGGGTTTTAAACCCTAAACTGAACTTTTTCCATTCAGTCAGCATTAGGGTTTTAAACCCTAAACTGAACTTTTTCCGTTTAGTCAGCATTAGGGTTTTAAACCCTAAACTGAACTTTTTCCTTTAATCAGAATAAGGGTTTTAAACCCTAAACTGAACTTTTTCCCTTTAGTCAGCATTAGGGTTTTAAACCCTAAACTGAATTTTTCCATTCAGTCAGCATTATTGTTTTAAACCCTAAACTGAATTTTTCCTTTAATCAGTATTAGGGTTTTAAACCCTAAACTGAATTTTTCCATACAGTCAGCATTAGGGTTTTAAACAATAAACTGAATTTTTCCTTTAGTCAGCATTGGGGTTTTAAACCCTAAACTGAATTTTTCCATTCAGTCAGCATTAGGGTTTTAAACCCTAAACTGAACTTTTCCATTCAGTCAGCATTAGGGTTTTCAACCCTAAACTGAACTTTTTCCATTCAGTTAGCATTAGCGTTTTAAACCCTAAACTGAACTTTTCCATTCAGTCAGCATTAGGGTTTTAAACCCTGGACTGAACTTTTCCATTCAGTCAGCATTAGAGTTTTAAACCCTGAACTGAACTTTTCCATTCAGTCAGCATTAGGGTTTTAAACCCTAAAGTGAACTTTTTCATTCAGTCAGCATTAGGCCTTTAAACCCTAAACTAAACTTTTTCCATTCAGTCAGCATTAGGGTTTTAAACCCTAAACTAAACTTTTTCCTTTAATCAGCATTAGCGTTTTAAACCCTAAACTGAACTTTTCCATTCAGTCAGCATTAGAGTTTTAAACCCTGAACTGAACTTTTCATTCAGTCAGCATTAGGGATTTAAACCCTAAACTGAATTTTTCCATTCAGTCAGCATTAGGGTTTTAAACCCTAAACTGAATTTTTCCATTCAGTCAGCATTAGGGTTTTAAACCCTAAACTGAATTTTTCCTTTAGTCAGCATTAGGGTTTTAAACCCTAAACTGAACTTTTCCATTCAGTCAGCATTAGGGTTTTAAACCCTAAAGTGAACTTTTTCATTCAGTCAGCATTAGGGTTTTAAACCCTAAACTGAACTTTTTCCTTTAATCAGCATTAGGGTTTTAAACCCTAAACTGAACTTTTCCATTCAGTCAGCATTAGAGTTTTAAACCCTGAACTAAACTTTTCATTCAGTCAGCATTAGAGTTTTAAACCCTAAATTGAATTTTTCCATTCAGTCAGCATTAGGGTTTTAAACTCTAAACTGAATTTTCCTTTAATCAGTATTAGGGTTTTAAACCCTAAACTGAATTTTTCCATTCAGTCAGCATTAGGGTTTTAAACCCTAAACTGAATTTTTCCTTTAGTCAGCATTAGGGTTTTAAACCCTAATCTGAACTTTTCCATTCAGTCAGCATTAGGGTTTTAAACCCTAAACTGAACTTTTTCATTCAGTCAGCATTAGGGTTTTAAACCCTAAACTGAACTTTTTCCATTCAGTCAGCATTAGGGTTTTAAACCCTAAACTGAACTTTTTCCGTTTAGTCAGCATTAGGGTTTTAAACCCTAAACTGAACTTTTTCCTTTAATCAGAATAAGGGTTTTAAACCCTAAACTGAACTTTTTCCCTTTAGTCAGCATTAGGGTTTTAAACCCTAAACTGAATTTTTCCATTCAGTCAGCATTATTGTTTTAAACCCTAAACTGAATTTTTCCTTTAATCAGTATTAGGGTTTTAAACCCTAAACTGAATTTTTCCATACAGTCAGCATTAGGGTTTTAAACAATAAACTGAATTTTTCCTTTAGTCAGCATTGGGGTTTTAAACCCTAAACTGAATTTTTCCATTCAGTCAGCATTAGGGTTTTAAACCCTAAACTGAACTTTTCCATTCAGTCAGCATTAGGGTTTTCAACCCTAAACTGAACTTTTTCCATTCAGTTAGCATTAGGGTTTTAAACCCTAAACTGAACTTTTCCATTCAGTCAGCATTAGGGTTTTAAACCCTGGACTGAACTTTTCCATTCAGTCAGCATTAGGGTTTTAAACCCTAAACTGAACTTTTTCATTCAGTCAGCATTAGGGTTTTAAACCCTAAACTGAACTTTTTCCATTCAGTCAGCATTAGGGTTTTAAACCCTAAACTGAACTTTTTCCGTTTAGTCAGCATTAGGGTTTTAAACCCTAAACTGAACTTTTTCCTTTAATCAGAATAAGGGTTTTAAACCCTAAACTGAACTTTTTCCCTTTAGTCAGCATTAGGGTTTTAAACCCTAAACTGAATTTTTCCATTCAGTCAGCATTATTGTTTTAAACCCTAAACTGAATTTTTCCTTTAATCAGTATTAGGGTTTTAAACCCTAAACTGAATTTTTCCATACAGTCAGCATTAGGGTTTTAAACAATAAACTGAATTTTTCCTTTAGTCAGCATTGGGGTTTTAAACCCTAAACTGAATTTTTCCATTCAGTCAGCATTAGGGTTTTAAACCCTAAACTGAACTTTTCCATTTAGTCAGCATTAGGTGTTTTAAACCCTAAACTGAATTTTTCCTTTAATCAGTATTAGGGTTTGAAACCCTAAACTGAATTTTTCCATACAGTCAGCATTAGGGTTTTAAATACTAAACTGAATTTTTCCTTTAGTCAGCATTAGGGTTTTAAACCCTAAACTGAATTTTTCCATTCAGTCAGCATTAGGGTTTTAAACCCTAAACTGAATTTTTCCATTCAGTCAGCATTAGGGTTTTAAACCCTAAACTGAACTTTTCCATTCAGTCAGCATTAGGGTTTTAAACCCTAAACTGAACTTTTTCCATTCAGTTAGCATTAGGGTTTTAAACCCTAAACTGAACTTTTCCATTCAGTCAGCATTAGGGTTTTAAACCCTGAATTGAACTTTTCCATTCAGTCAGCATTAGGGTTTTAAACCCTAAAACTGAACTTTTCCATTCAGTCAGCATTAGGGTTTTAAACCCTAAAGTGAACTTTTTCATTCAGTCAGCATTAGGCCTTTAAACCCTAAACTGAACTTTTTCCATTCAGTCAGCATTAGGGTTTTAAACCCTAAACTGAACTTTTTCCTTTAATCAGCATTAGGGTTTTAAACCCTAAACTGAACTTTTCCATTCAGTCAGCATTAGAGTTTTAAACCCTGAACTGAACTTTTCATTCAGTTAGCATTAGGGTTTTAAACCCTAAACTGAATTTTTCCATTCAGTCAGCATTAGGGTTTTAAACCCTAAACTGAATTTTTCCTTTAGTCAGCATTAGGGTTTTAAACCCTAAACTGAACTTTTCCATTCAGTCAGCATTAGGGTTTTAAACCCTAAACTGAACTTTTTCCATTCAATTAGCATTAGGGTTTTAAACCCTAAACTGAACTTTTCCATTCAGTCAGCATTAGGGTTTTAAACCCTGAACTGAACTTTTCCATTCAGTCAGCATTAGGGTTTTAAACCCTGAACTGAACTTTTCCATTCAGTCAGCATTAGGGTTTTAAACCCTAAAGTGAACTTTTTCATTCAGTCAGCATTAGGGTTTTAAACCCTAAACTGAACTTTTTCCTTTAATCAGCATTAGGGTTTTAAACCCTAAACTGAACTTTTCCATTCAGTCAGCATTAGAGTTTTAAACCCTGAACTAAACTTTTCATTCAGTCAGCATTAGAGTTTTAAACCCTAAATTGAATTTTTCCATTCAGTCAGCATTAGGGTTTTAAACTCTAAACTGAATTTTCCTTTAATCAGTATTAGGGTTTTAAACCATAAACTGAATTTTTCCATTCAGTCAGCATTAGGGTTTTAAACCCTAAACTGAATTTTTCCTTTAGTCAGCATTAGGGTTTTAAACCCTAATCTGAACTTTTCCATTCAGTCAGCATTAGGGTTTTAAACCCTAAACTGAACTTTTTCATTCAGTCAGCATTAGGGTTTTAAACCCTAAACTGAACTTTTTCCATTCAGTCAGCATTAGGGTTTTAAACCCTAAACTGAACTTTTTCCGTTTAGTCAGCATTAGGGTTTTAAACCCTAAACTGAACTTTTTCCTTTAATCAGAATAAGGGTTTTAAACCCTAAACTGAACTTTTTCCCTTTAGTCAGCATTAGGGTTTTAAACCCTAAACTGAATTTTTCCATTCAGTCAGCATTATTGTTTTAAACCCTAAACTGAATTTTTCCTTTAATCAGTATTAGGGTTTTAAACCCTAAACTGAATTTTTCCATACAGTCAGCATTAGGGTTTTAAACAATAAACTGAATTTTTCCTTTAGTCAGCATTGGGGTTTTAAACCCTAAACTGAATTTTTCCATTCAGTCAGCATTAGGGTTTTAAACCCTAAACTGAACTTTTCCATTCAGTCAGCATTAGGGTTTTCAACCCTAAACTAAACTTTTTCCATTCAGTTAGCATTAGGGTTTTAAACCCTAAACTGAACTTTTCCATTCAGTCAGCATTAGGGTTTTAAACCCTGGACTGAACTTTTCCATTCAGTCAGCATTAGAGTTTTAAACCCTGAACTGAACTTTTCCATTCAGTCAGCATTAGGGTTTTAAACCCTAAAGTGAACTTTTTCATTCAGTCAGCATTAGGCCTTTAAACCCTAAACTAAACTTTTTCCATTCAGTCAGCATTAGGGTTTTAAACCCTAAACTAAACTTTTTCCTTTAATCAGCATTAGCGTTTTAAACCCTAAACTGAACTTTTCCATTCAGTCAGCATTAGAGTTTTAAACCCTGAACTGA
Organism: Nicotiana sylvestris; assembly: GCF_000393655.2. Taxonomy (NCBI): domain Eukaryota; kingdom Viridiplantae; phylum Streptophyta; class Magnoliopsida; order Solanales; family Solanaceae; genus Nicotiana; species Nicotiana sylvestris. The sequence goes on along the minus strand of NC_091060.1, from coordinate 55,678,430 downwards.
ACTTTTCATTCAGTCAGCATTAGGGATTTAAACCCTAAACTGAATTTTTCCATTCAGTCAGCATTAGGGTTTTAAACCCTAAACTGAATTTTTCCATTCAGTCAGCATTAGGGTTTTAAACCCTAAACTGAATTTTTCCTTTAGTCAGCATTAGGGTTTTAAACCCTAAACTGAACTTTTCCATTCAGTCAGCATTAGGGTTTTAAACCCTAAAGTGAACTTTTTCATTCAGTCAGCATTAGGGTTTTAAACCCTAAACTGAACTTTTTCCTTTAATCAGCATTAGGGTTTTAAACCCTAAACTGAACTTTTCCATTCAGTCAGCATTAGAGTTTTAAACCCTGAACTAAACTTTTCATTCAGTCAGCATTAGAGTTTTAAACCCTAAATTGAATTTTTCCATTCAGTCAGCATTAGGGTTTTAAACTCTAAACTGAATTTTCCTTTAATCAGTATTAGGGTTTTAAACCCTAAACTGAATTTTTCCATTCAGTCAGCATTAGGGTTTTAAACCCTAAACTGAATTTTTCCTTTAGTCAGCATTAGGGTTTTAAACCCTAATCTGAACTTTTCCATTCAGTCAGCATTAGGGTTTTAAACCCTAAACTGAACTTTTTCATTCAGTCAGCATTAGGGTTTTAAACCCTAAACTGAACTTTTTCCATTCAGTCAGCATTAGGGTTTTAAACCCTAAACTGAACTTTTTCCGTTTAGTCAGCATTAGGGTTTTAAACCCTAAACTGAACTTTTTCCTTTAATCAGAATAAGGGTTTTAAACCCTAAACTGAACTTTTTCCCTTTAGTCAGCATTAGGGTTTTAAACCCTAAACTGAATTTTTCCATTCAGTCAGCATTATTGTTTTAAACCCTAAACTGAATTTTTCCTTTAATCAGTATTAGGGTTTTAAACCCTAAACTGAATTTTTCCATACAGTCAGCATTAGGGTTTTAAACAATAAACTGAATTTTTCCTTTAGTCAGCATTGGGGTTTTAAACCCTAAACTGAATTTTTCCATTCAGTCAGCATTAGGGTTTTAAACCCTAAACTGAACTTTTCCATTCAGTCAGCATTAGGGTTTTCAACCCTAAACTGAACTTTTTCCATTCAGTTAGCATTAGGGTTTTAAACCCTAAACTGAACTTTTCCATTCAGTCAGCATTAGGGTTTTAAACCCTGGACTGAACTTTTCCATTCAGTCAGCATTAGAGTTTTAAACCCTGAACTGAACTTTTCCATTCAGTCAGCATTAGGCCTTTAAACCCTAAACTAAACTTTTTCCATTCAGTCAGCATTAGGGTTTTAAACCCTAAACTAAACTTTTTCCTTTAATCAGCATTAGCGTTTTAAACCCTAAACTGAACTTTTCCATTCAGTCAGCATTAGAGTTTTAAACCCTGAACTGAACTTTTCATTCAGTCAGCATTAGGGATTTAAACCCTAAACTGAATTTTTCCATTCAGTCAGCATTAGGGTTTTAAACCCTAAACTGAATTTTTCCATTCAGTCAGCATTAGGGTTTTAAACCCTAAACTGAATTTTTCCTTTAGTCAGCATTAGGGTTTTAAACCCTAAACTGAACTTTTCCATTCAGTCAGCATTAGGGTTTTAAACCCTAAACTGAACTTTTTCCATTTAGTCATCATTAGGGTTTTAAACCCTAAACTGAACTTTTCCATTCAGTCAGCATTAGGGTTTTAAACCCTAAACTGAACTTTTTCCATTCAATTAGCATTAGGGTTTTAAACCCTAAACTGAACTTTTCCATTCAGTCAGCATTAGGGTTTTAAACCCTGAACTGAACTTTTCCATTCAGTCAGCATTAGGGTTTTAAACCCTGAACTGAACTTTTCCATTCAGTCAGCATTAGGGTTTTAAACCCTAAAGTGAACTTTTTCATTCAGTCAGCATTAGGCCTTTAAACCCTAAACTGAACTTTTTCCTTTAATCAGCATTAGGGTTTTAAACCCTAAACTGAACTTTTTCCCTTTAGTCAGCATTAGGGTTTTAAACCCTAAACTGAATTTTCCATTCAGTCAGCATTAGGGTTTTAAACCCTAAACTGAATTTTTCCTTTAGTCAGCATTAGGGTTTTAAACCCTAATCTGAACTTTTCCATTCAGTCAGCATTAGGGTTTTAAACCCTAAACTGAACTTTTTCATTCAGTCAGCATTAGGGTTTTAAACCCTAAACTGAACTTTTTCCATTCAGTCAGCATTAGGGTTTTAAACCCTAAACTGAACTTTTTCCGTTTAGTCAGCATTAGGGTTTTAAACCCTAAACTGAACTTTTTCCTTTAATCAGAATAAGGGTTTTAAACCCTAAACTGAACTTTTTCCCTTTAGTCAGCATTAGGGTTTTAAACCCTAAACTGAATTTTTCCATTCAGTCAGCATTATTGTTTTAAACCCTAAACTGAATTTTTCCTTTAATCAGTATTAGGGTTTTAAACCCTAAACTGAATTTTTCCATACAGTCAGCATTAGGGTTTTAAACAATAAACTGAATTTTTCCTTTAGTCAGCATTGGGGTTTTAAACCCTAAACTGAATTTTTCCATTCAGTCAGCATTAGGGTTTTAAACCCTAAACTAAACTTTTCCATTCAGTCAGCATTAGGGTTTTAAACCCTAAACTGAACTTTTCCATTCAGTTAGCATTAGGGTTTTAAACCCTGAACTGAACTTTTCCATTCAGTCAGCATTAGGGTTTTAAACTCTGGACTGAACTTTTCCATTCAGTCAGCATTAGCGTTTTAAACCCTGAACTGAACTTTTCCATTCAGTCAGCATTAGGGTTTTAAACCCTAAAGTGAACTTTTTCATTCAGTCAGCATTAGGCCTTTAAACCCTAAACTAAACTTTTTCCATTTAGTCAGCATTAGGGTTTTAAACCCTAAACTAAACTTTTTCCTGTAATCAGCATTAGCGTTTTAAACCCTAAACTGAACTTTTCCATTCAGTCAGCATTAGAGTTTTAAACCCTGAACTGAACTTTTCATTCAGTCAGCATTAGGGTTTTAAACCCTAAACTGAATTTTTCCATTCAGTCAGCATTAGGGTTTTAAACCCTAAACTGAATTTTTCCTTTAGTCAGCATTAGGGGTTTAAACCCTAAACTGAACTTTTCCATTCAGTCAGCATTAGGGTTTTAAACCCTAAACTGAACTTTTTCCATTCAGTTAGCATTAGGGTTTTAAACCCTAAACTGAACTTTTCCATTCAGTCAGCATTAGGGTTTTAAACCCTGAACTGAACTTTTCCATTCAGTCAGCATTAGGGTTTTAAACCCTGAACTGAACTTTTCCATTCAGTCAGCATTAGGGTTTTAAACCCTAAAGTGAACTTTTTCATTCAGTCAGCATTAGGCCTTTAAACCCTAAACTGAACTTTTTCCATTCAGTCAGCATTAGGGTTTTAAACCCTAAACTGAACTTTTTCCTTTAATTAGCATTAGGGTTTTAAACCCTAAACTGAACTTTTCCATTCAGTCAGCATTAGAGTTTTAAACCCTGAACTGAACTTTTCATTCAGTCAGCATTAGAGTTTTAAACCCTAAACTGAATTTTTCCATTCAGTCAGCATTAGGGTTTTAAACCCTAAACTGAATTTTCCTTTAGTCAGCATTGGGGTTTTAAACCCTAAACTGAATTTTTCCATTCAGTCAGCATTAGGGTTTTAAACCCTAAACTGAACTTTTCCATTCAGTCAGCATTAGGGTTTTAAACCCTAAACTGAACTTTTTCCATTCAGTTAGCATTAGGGTATTAAACCCTAAACTGAACTTTTCCATTCAGTCAGCATTAGGATTTTAAACCCTGGACTGAACTTTTCCATTCAGTCAGCATTAGGGTTTTAAACCCTGAACTGAACTTTTCCATTCAGTCAGCATTAGGGTTTTAAACCCTAAAGTGAACTTTTTCATTCAGTCAGCATTAGGCCTTTAAACCCTAAACTGAACTTTTTCCATTCAGTCAGCATTAGGGTTTTAAACCCTAAACTGAACTTTTTCCTTTAACCAGCATTAGGGTTTTAAACCCTAAACTGAACTTTTCCATTCAGTCAGCATTAGAGTTTTAAACCCTGAACTGAACTTTTCATTCAGTCAGCATTAGGGTTTTAAACCCTAAACTGAATTTTCCTTTAATCAGTATTAGGGTATTAAACCCTAAACTGAATTTTTCCATTCAGTCAGCATTATGGTTTTAAACCCTAAACTGAATTTTTCCTTTAGTGAGCATTAGGGTTTTAAACCCTAAACTGAATTTTTCCATTCAGTTAGCATTAGGGTTTTAAACCCTAAACTGAACTTTTTCATTCAGTCAGCATTAGGGTTTTAAACCCTAAACTGAACTTTTTCCGTTCAGTCAGCATTAGGGTTTTAAACCCTAAACTGAACTTTTTCCTTTAATCAGCATTAGGGTTTTAAACCCTAAACTGAACTTTTTCCTTTAATCAGCATTAGAGTTTTAAACCCTAAACTGAACTTTTTCCCTTTAGTCAGCATTAGGGTTTTAAACCCTAAACTGAATTTTTCCATTCAGTCAGCATTAGTGTTTTAAACCCTAAACGGAATTTTTCCTTTAATCAGTATTAGGGTTTTAAACCCTAAACTGAATTTTTCCATACAGTCAGCATTAGGGTTTTAAACCCTAAACTGAATTTTCCTTTAATCAGTATTAGGGTTTTAAACCCTAAACTGAATTTTTCCATTCAGTCAGCATTAGGGTTTTAAACCCTAAACTGAATTTTTCCTTTAGTCAGCATTAGGGTTTTAAACCCTAAACTGAACTTTTCCATTCAGTCAGCATTAGGGTTTTAAACCCTAAACTGAACTTTTTCCATTCAGTTAGCATTAGGGTTTTAAACCCTAAACTGAACTTTTCCATTCAGTCAGCATTAGGGTTTTAAACCCTGAACTGAACTTTTCCATTCAGTCAGCATTAGGGTTTTAAACCCTAAACTGAATTTTTCCATTCAGTCAGCATTAGGGTTTTAAACCCTAAACTGAATTTTCCTTTAATCAGTATTAGGGTTTTAAACCCTAAACTGAATTTTTCCATTCAGTCAGCATTAGGGTTTTAAACCCTAAACTGAATTTTTCCTTTAGTCAGCATTAGGGTTTTAAACCCTAAACTGAACTTTTCCATTCAGTCAGCATTAGGGTTTTAAACCCTAAAGTGAACTTTTTCATTCAGTCAGCATTAGGGTTTTAAACCCTAAAGTGAACTTTTTCATTCAGTCAGCATTAGGGTTTTAAACCCTGAACTGAACTTTTCCATTCAGTCAGCATTAGGGTTTTAAACCCTGAACTGAACTTTTCCATTCAGTCAGCATTAGGGTTTTAAACCCTAAAGTGAACTTTTTCATTCAGTCAGCATTAGGCCTTTAAACCCTAAACTGAACTTTTTCCATTCAGTCAGCATTAGGGTTTTAAACCCTAAACTGAACTTTTTCCTTTAATTAGCATTAGGGTTTTAAACCCTAAACTGAACTTTTCCATTCAGTCAGCATTAGAGTTTTAAACCCTGAACTGAACTTTTCATTCAGTCAGCATTAGAGTTTTAAACCCTAAACTGAATTTTTCCATTCAGTCAGCATTAGGGTTTTAAACCCTAAACTGAATTTTCCTTTAATCAGTATTAGGGTTTTAAACCCTAAACTGAATTTTTCCATTCAGTCAGCATTAGGGTTTTAAACCCTAAACTGAATTTTTTCTTTAGTCAGCATTCGGGTTTTAAACCCTAATCTGAACTTTTCCATTCAGTCAGCATTAGAGTTTTAAACCCTGAACTGAACTTTTCATTCAGTCAGCATTAGAGTTTTAAACCCTAAACTGAATTTTTCCATTCAGTCAGCATTAGGGTTTTAAACCCTAAACTGAATTTTCCTTTAATCAGTATTAGGGTTTTAAACCCTAAACTGAATTTTTCCATACAGTCAGCATTAGGGTTTTAAACAATAAACTGAATTTTTCCTTTAGTCAGCATTGGGGTTTTAAACCCTAAACTGAATTTTTCCATTCAGTCAGCATTAGGGTTTTAAACCCTAAACTGAACTTTTCCATTCAGTCAGCATTAGGGTTTTAAACCCTAAACTGAACTTTTTCCATTCAGTTAGCATTAGGGTATTAAACCCTAAACTGAACTTTTCCATTCAGTCAGCATTAGGATTTTAAACCCTGGACTGAACTTTTCCATTCAGTCAGCATTAGGGTTTTAAACCCTGAACTGAACTTTTCCATTCAGTCAGCATTAGGGTTTTAAACCCTAAAGTGAACTTTTTCATTCAGTCAGCATTAGGCCTTTAAACCCTAAACTGAACTTTTTCCATTCAGTCAGCATTAGGGTTTTAAACCCTAAACTGAACTTTTTCCTTTAACCAGCATTAGGGTTTTAAACCCTAAACTGAACTTTTCCATTCAGTCAGCATTAGAGTTTTAAACCCTGAACTGAACTTTTCATTCAGTCAGCATTAGGGTTTTAAACCCTAAACTGAATTTTTTCATTCAGTCAGCATTAGGGTTTTAAACCCTAAACTGAATTTTCCTTTAATCAGTATTAGGGTTTTAAACCCTAAACTGAATTTTTCCATTCAGTCAGCATTAGGGTTTAAACCCTAAACTGAATTTTTCCATTCAGTCAGCATTAGGGTTTTAAACCCTAAACTGAATTTTTCCATTCAGTCATCATTAGGGTTTTAAACCCTAAACTGAACTTTTCCATTCAGTCAGCATTAGGGTTTTAAACCCTAAACTGAACTTTTTCCATTCAGTCAGCATTAGGGTTTTAAACCCTAAACTGAATTTTTCCTTTAGTCAGCATTAGGGCTTTAAACTCTAATCTGAATTTTTCCATTCAGTCAGTATTAGGGTTTTAAACCCTAAACTGAATTTTTCCATTCAGTCAGCATTAGTGTTTTAAACCCTAAACTGAATTTTTCCTTTAATCAGTATTAGGGTTTTAAACCCTAAACTGAATTTTTCCATACAGTCAGCATTAGGGTTTTAAACACTAAACTGAATTTTTCCTTTAGTCAGCATTAGGGTTTTAAACCCTAAACTGAATTTTTCCATTCAGTCAGCATTAGGGTTTTAAACCCTAAACTGAATTTTTCCTTTAGTCAGCATTAGGGTTTTAAACCCTAAACTGAACTTTTCCATTCAGTCAGCATTAGGTTTTTAAACCCTAAACTGAACTTTTTCATTCAGTTAGAATTAGGGTTTTAAACCCTAAACTGAACTTTTCCATTCAGTCAGCATTAGGGTTTTAAACCCTGAACTGAACTTTTCCATTCAGTCAGCATTAGGGTTTTAAACCCTGAACTGAACTTTTCCATTCAGTCAGCATTAGGGTTTTAAACCCTAAACTGAATTTTCCTTTAATCAGTATTAGGGTTTTAAACCCTAAACTGAATTTTTCCATTCAGTCAGCATTAGGGTTTTAAACCCTAAACTGAATTTTTCCTTTAGTCAGCATTAGGGTTTTAAACCCTAAACTGAACTTTTCCATTCAGTCAGCATTAGGGTTTTAAACCCTAAAGTGAACTTTTTCATTCAGTCAGCATTAGGGTTTTAAACCCTAAAGTGAACTTTTTCATTCAGTCAGCATTAGGGTTTTAAACCCTAAACTGAACTTTTTCCATTCAGTCAGCATTAGGGTTTTAAACCCTAAACTGAATTTTTCCTTTAGTCAGCATTAGGGTTTTAAACTCTAATCTGAATTTTTCCATTCAGTCAGCATTAGGGTTTTAAACCCTAAACTGAATTTTTCCATTCAGTCAGCATTATTGTTTTAAACCCTAAACTGAATTTTTCCTTTAATCAGTATTAGGGTTTTAAACCCTAAACTGAATTTTTCCATACAGTCAGCATTAGGGTTTTAAACACTAAACTGAATTTTTCCTTTAGTCAGCATTAGGGTTTTAAACCCTAAACTGAATTTTTCCTTTAGTCAGCATTAGGGTTTTAAACTCTAATCTGAATTTTTCCATTCAGTCAGCATTAGGGTTTTAAACCCTAAACTGAATTTTTCCATTCAGTCAGCATTAGTGTTTTAAACCCTAAACTGAATTTTTCCTTTAATCAGTATTAGGGTTTTAAACCCTAAACTGAATTTTTCCATACAGTCAGCATTAGGGTTTTAAACCCTAAACTGAACTTTTTCCATTCAGTTAGCATTAGGGTATTAAACCCTAAACTGAACTTTTCCATTCATTCAGCATTAGGGTTTTAAACCCTAAACTGAACTTTTCCATTCAGTCAGCATTAGGGTTTTAAACCCTGAACTGAACTTTTCCATTCAGTCAGCATTAGGGTTTTAAACCCTAAAGTGAACTTTTTCATTCAGTCAGCATTAGGCCTTTAAACCCTAAACTGAACTTTTTCCATTCAGTCAACATTAGGGTTTTAAACCCTAAACTGAACTTTTTCCTTTAACCAGCATTAGGGTTTTAAACCCTAAACTGAACTTTTCCATTCAGTCAGCATTAGAGTTTTAAACCCTGAACTGAACTTTTCATTCAGTCAGCATTAGGGTTTTAAACCCTAATCTGAATTTTTCCATTCAGTCAGCATTAGGGTTTTAAACCCTAAACTGAATTTTCCTTTAATCAGTATTAGGGTTTTAAACCCTAAACTGAATTTTTCCATTCAGTCAGCATTAGGGTTTTAAACCCTAAACTGAATTTTTCCTTTAGTCAGCATTAGGGTTTTAAACCCTAAACTGAATTTTTCTATTCAGTCAGCATTAGGGTTTTAAACCCTAAACTGAATTTTTCCTTTAGTCATCATTAGGGTTTTAAACCCTAAACTGAACTTTTCCATTCAGTCATCATTAGGGTTTTAAACCCTAAAGTGAACTTTTTCATTCAGTCAGCATTAGGGTTTTAAACCCTAAAGTGAACTTTTTCATTCAGTCAGCATTAGGGTTTTAAACCCTAAACTGAACTTTTTCCATTCAGTCAGCATTAGGGTTTTAAACTCTAAACTGAACTTTTTCCTTTAATCAGCATTAGGGTTTAAAACCCTAAACTGAACTTTTCCATTCAGTCAGCATTAGGGTTTTAAACCCTGAACTGAACTTTTCCATTCAGTCAGCATTAGGGTTTTAAACCCTAAAGTGAACTTTTTCATTCAGTCAGCATTAGGGTTTTAAACCCTAAAGTGAACTTTTTCATTCAGTCAGCATTAGGGTTTTAAACCCTAAACTGAACTTTTTCCATTCAGTCAGCATTAGGGTTTTAAACCCTAAACTGAATTTTTCCTTTAGTCAGCATTAGGGTTTTAAACCCTAAACTGAACTTTTCCATTCAGTCAGCATTAGGGTTTTAAACCCTAAACTGAACTTTTTCCATTCAGTCAGCATTAGGGTTTTAAACCCTAAACTGAATTTTTCCTTTAGTCAGCATTAGTGTTTTAAACCCTAAACTGAATTTTTCCTCTAGTCAGCATTAGGGTTTTAAACCCTAAACTGAATTTTTTCATTCAGTCAGCATTAGGGTTTTAAACCCTAAACTGAATTTTTCCTTTAGTCAGCATTAGGGTTTTAAACCCTAAACTGAACTTTTCCATTCAGTCAGCATTAGGTTTTTAAACCCTAAACTGAACTTTTTCCATTCAGTTAGCATTAAGGTTTTAAACCCTAAACTGAACTTTTTCCATTCAGTTAGCATTAGGGTTTTAAACCCTAAACTGAACTTTTCCATTCAGTCAGCATTAGGGTTTTAAACCCTGAACTGAACTTTTCCATTCAGTCAGCATTAGGGTTTTAAACCCTAAACTGAATTTTCCTTTAATCAGTATTAGGGTTTTAAACCCTAAACTGAATTTTTCCATTTAGTCAGCATTAGGGTTTTAAACCCTAAACTGAATTTTTCCTTTAGTCAGCATTAGGGTTTTAAACCCTAAACTGAACTTTTCCATTCAGTCAGCATTAGGGTTTTAAACCCTAAAGTGAACTTTTTCATTCAGTCAGCATTAGGGTTTTAAACCCTAAAGTAAACTTTTTCATTCAGTCAGCATTAGGGTTTTAAACCCTAAACTGAATTTTTCCATTCAGTCACCATTAGTGTTTTAAACCCTAAACTGAATTTTTCCTTTAATCAGTATTAGGGTTTTAAACCCTAAACTGATTTTTTCCATACAGTCAGCATTAGGGTTTTAAACACTAAACTGAATTTTTCCTTTAGTCAGCATTAGGGTTTTAAACCCTAAACTGAATTTTTCCATTCAGTCAGCATTAGGGTTTTTAACCCTAAACTGAATTTTTCCTTTAGTCAGCATTAGGGTTTTAAACCCTAAACTGAACTTTTCCATTCAGTCAGCATTAGGGTTTTAAACCCTAAACTGAACTTTTTCCATTCAGTTAGCATTAGGGTTTTAAACCCTAAACTGAACTTTTCCATTCAGTCAGCATTAGGGTTTTAAACCCTGAACTGAACTTTTCCATTCAGTCAGCATTAGGGTTTTAAACCCTAAACTGAATTTTCCTTTAATCAGTATTAGGGTTTTAAACCCTAAAGTGAACTTTTTCATTCAGTCAGCATTAGACCTTTAAACCCTAAACTGAACTTTTTCCATTCAGTCAACATTAGGGTTTTAAACCCTAAACTGAACTTTTTCCTTTAACCAGCATTAGGATTTTAAACCCTAAACTGAACTTTTCCATTCAGTCAGCATTAGAGTTTTAAACCCTGAACTGAACTTTTCATTCAGTCAGCATTAGGGTTTTAAACCCTAAACTGAATTTTTCCATTCAGTCAGCATTAGGGTTTTAAACCCTAAACTGAATTTTCCTTTAATCAGTATTAGGGTTTTAAACCCTAAACTGAATTTTTCCATTCAGTCAGCATTAGGGTTTTAAACCCTAAACTGAATTTTTCCTTTAGTCAGCATTAGGGTTTTAAACCCTAAACTGAATTTTTCCATTCAGTCAGCATTAGGGTTTTAAACCCTAAACTGAATTTTTCCTTTAGTCAGCATTAGGGTTTTAAACCCTAAACTGAACTTTTCCATTCAGTCAGCATTAGGGTTTTAAACCCTAAACTGAACTTTTTCCATTCAGTCAGCATTAGGGTTTTAAACCCTAAACTGAATTTTTCCTTTAGTCAGCATTAGTGTTTTAAACCCTAAACTGAATTTTTCCTCTAGTCAGCATTAGGGTTTTAAACCCTAAACTGAATTTTTTCATTCAGTCAGCATTAGGGTTTTAAACCCTAAACTGAATTTTTCCTTTAGTCAGCATTAGGGTTTTAAACCCTAAACTGAACTTTTCCATTCAGTCAGCATTAGGTTTTTAAACCCTAAACTGAACTTTTTCCATTCAGTTAGCATTAGGGTTTTAAACCCTAAACTGAACTTTTCCATTTAGTCAGCATTAGGGTTTTAAACCCTGAACTGAACTTTTCCATTCAGTCAGCATTAGGGTTTTAAACCCTGAACTGAACTTTTCCATTCAGTCAGCATTAGGGTTTTAAACCCTAAACTGAATTTTCCTTTAATCAGTATTAGGGTTTTAAACCCTAAACTGAATTTTTCCATTCAGTCAGCATTAGGGTTTTAAACCCTAAACTGAATTTTTCCTTTAGTCAGCATTAGGGTTTTAAACCCTAAACTGAACTTTTCCATTCAGTCAGCATTAGGGTTTTAAACCCTAAAGTGAACTTTTTCATTCAGTCAGCATTAGGGTTTTAAACCCTAAAGTAAACTTTTTCATTCAGTCAGCATTAGGGTTTTAAACCCTAAACTGAACTTTTTCCATTCAGTCAGCATTAGGGTTTTAAACCCTAAACTGAATTTTTCCTTTAGTCAGCATTAGGGTTTTAAACTCTAATCTGAATTTTTCCATTCAGTCAGTATTAGGGTTTTAAACCCTAAACTGAATTTTTCCATTCAGTCAGCATTAGTGTTTTAAACCCTAAACTGAATTTTTCCTTTAATCAGCATTAGTGTTTTAAACCCTAAACTGAACTTTTCCATTCAGTCAGCATTAGGGTTTTAAACCCTAAAGTGAACTTTTTCATTCAGTCAGCATTAGGGTTTTAAACCCTAAAGTGAACTTTTTCATTCAGTCAGCATTAGGGTTTTAAACCCTAAACTGAACTTTTTCCATTCAGTCAGCATTAGGGTTTTAAAACCCTAAACTGAACTTTTTCCTTTAACCAGCATTAGGGTTTTAAACCCTAAACTGAACTTTTCCATTCAGTCAGCATTAGAGTTTTAAACCCTGAACTGAACTTTTCATTCAGTCAGCATTAGGGTTTTAAACCCTAATCTGAATTTTTCCATTCAGTCAGCATTAGGGTTTTAAACCCTAAACTGAATTTTCCTTTAATCAGTATTAGGGTTTTAAACCCTAAACTGAATTTTTCCATTCAGTCAGCATTAGGGTTTTAAACCCTAAACTGAATTTTTCCTTTAGTCAGCATTAGGGTTTTAAACCCTAAACTGAATTTTTCTATTCAGTCAGCATTAGGGTTTTAAACCCTAAACTGAATTTTTCCTTTAGTCATCATTAGGGTTTTAAACCCTAAACTGAACTTTTCCATTCAGTCATCATTAGGGTTTTAAACCCTAAAGTGAACTTTTTCATTCAGTCAGCATTAGGGTTTTAAACCCTAAACTGAACTTTTTCCATTCAGTCAGCATTAGGGTTTTAAACTCTAAACTGAACTTTTTCCTTTAATCAGCATTAGGGTTTAAAACCCTAAACTGAACTTTTCCATTCAGTCAGCATTAGGGTTTTAAACCCTGAACTGAACTTTTCCATTCAGTCAGCATTAGGGTTTTAAACCCTAAAGTGAACTTTTTCATTCAGTCAGCATTAGGGTTTTAAACCCTAAAGTGAACTTTTTCATTCAGTCAGCATTAGGGTTTTAAACCCTAAACTGAACTTTTTCCATTCAGTCAGCATTAGGGTTTTAAACCCTAAACTGAATTTTTCCTTTAGTCAGCATTAGGGTTTTAAACCCTAAACTGAACTTTTCCATTCAGTCAGCATTAGGGTTTTAAACCCTAAACTGAACTTTTTCCATTCAGTCAGCATTAGGGTTTTAAACCCTAAACTGAATTTTTCCTTTAGTCAGCATTAGTGTTTTAAACCCTAAACTGAATTTTTCCTCTAGTCAGCATTAGGGTTTTAAACCCTAAACTGAATTTTTTCATTCAGTCAGCATTAGGGTTTTAAACCCTAAACTGAATTTTTCCTTTAGTCAGCATTAGGGTTTTAAACCCTAAACTGAACTTTTCCATTCAGTCAGCATTAGGTTTTTAAACCCTAAACTGAACTTTTTCCATTCAGTTAGCATTAGGGTTTTAAACCCTAAACTGAACTTTTCCATTCAGTCAGCATTAGGGTTTTAAACCCTGAACTGAACTTTTCCATTCAGTCAGCATTAGGGTTTTAAACCCTAAACTGAATTTTCCTTTAATCAGTATTAGGGTTTTAAACCCTAAACTGAATTTTTCCATTTAGTCAGCATTAGGGTTTTAAACCCTAAACTGAATTTTTCCTTTAATCAGCATTAGGGTTTTAAACCCTAAACTGAACTTTTCCATTCAGTCAGCATTAGGGTTTTAAACCCTAAAGTGAACTTTTTCATTCAGTCAGCATTAGGGTTTTAAACCCTAAAGTAAACTTTTTCATTCAGTCAGCATTAGGGTTTTAAACCCTAAACTGAATTTTTCCATTCAGTCACCATTAGTGTTTTAAACCCTAAACTGAATTTTTCCTTTAATCAGTATTAGGGTTTTAAACCCTAAACTGATTTTTTCCATACAGTCAGCATTAGGGTTTTAAACACTAAACTGAATTTTTCCTTTAGTCAGCATTAGGGTTTTAAACCCTAAACTGAATTTTTCCATTCAGTCAGCATTAGGGTTTTTAACCCTAAACTGAATTTTTCCTTTAGTCAGCATTAGGGTTTTAAACCCTAAACTGAACTTTTCCATTCAGTCAGCATTAGGGTTTTAAACCCTAAACTGAACTTTTTCCATTCAGTTAGCATTAGGGTTTTAAACCCTAAACTGAACTTTTCCATTCAGTCAGCATTAGGGTTTTAAACCCTGAACTGAACTTTTCCATTCAGTCAGCATTAGGGTTTTAAACCCTGAACTGAACTTTTCCATTCAGTCAGCATTAGGGTTTTAAACCCTAAAGTGAACTTTTTCATTCAGTCAGCATTAGGCCTTTAAACCCTAAACTGAACTTTTTCCATTCAGTCAACATTAGGGTTTTAAACCCTAAACTGAACTTTTTCCTTTAACCAGCATTAGGATTTTAAACCCTAAACTGAACTTTTCCATTCAGTCAGCATTAGAGTTTTAAACCCTGAACTGAACTTTTCATTCAGTCAGCATTAGGGTTTTAAACCCTAAACTGAATTTTTCCATTCAGTCAGCATTAGGGTTTTAAACCCTAAACTGAATTTTCCTTTAATCAGTATTAGGGTTTTAAACCCTAAACTGAATTTTTCCATTCAGTCAGCATTAGGGTTTTAAACCCTAAACTGAATTTTTCCTTTAGTCAGCATTAGGGTTTTAAACCCTAAACTGAATTTTTCCATTCAGTCAGCATTAGGGTTTTAAACCCTAAACTGAATTTTTCCTTTAGTCAGCATTAGGGTTTTAAACCCTAAACTGAACTTTTCCATTCAGTCAGCATTAGGGTTTTAAACCCTAAACTGAACTTTTTCCATTCAGTCAGCATTAGGGTTTTAAACCCTAAACTGAATTTTTCCTTTAGTCAGCATTAGTGTTTTAAACCCTAAACTGAATTTTTCCTCTAGTCAGCATTAGGGTTTTAAACCCTAAACTGAATTTTTTCATTCAGTCAGCATTAGGGTTTTAAACCCTAAACTGAATTTTTCCTTTAGTCAGCATTAGGGTTTTAAACCCTAAACTGAACTTTTCCATTCAGTCAGCATTAGGTTTTTAAACCCTAAACTGAACTTTTTCCATTCAGTTAGCATTAGGGTTTTAAACCCTAAACTGAACTTTTCCATTCAGTCAGCATTAGGGTTTTAAACCCTGAACTGAACTTTTCCATTCAGTCAGCATTAGGGTTTTAAACCCTAAACTGAATTTTCCTTTAATCAGTATTAGGGTTTTAAACCCTAAACTGAATTTTTCCATTCAGTCAGCATTAGGGTTTTAAACCCTAAACTGAATTTTTCCTTTAGTCAGCATTAGGGTTTTAAACCCTAAACTGAACTTTTCCATTCAGTCAGCATTAGGGTTTTAAACCCTAAAGTGAACTTTTTCATTCAGTCAGCATTAGGGTTTTAAACCCTAAAGTAAACTTTTTCATTCAGTCAGCATTAGGGTTTTAAACCCTAAACTGAACTTTTTCCATTCAGTCAGCATTAGGGTTTTAAACCCTAAACTGAATTTTTCCTTTAGTCAGCATTAGGGTTTTAAACTCTAATCTGAATTTTTCCATTCAGTCAGTATTAGGGTTTTAAACCCTAAACTGAATTTTTCCATTCAGTCAGCATTAGTGTTTTAAACCCTAAACTGAATTTTTCCTTTAATCAGCATTAGTGTTTTAAACCCTAAACTGAACTTTTCCATTCAGTCAGCATTAGGGTTTTAAACCCTAAAGTGAACTTTTTCATTCAGTCAGCATTAGGGTTTTAAACCCTAAAGTGAACTTTTTCATTCAGTCAGCATTAGGGTTTTAAACCCTAAACTGAACTTTTTCCATTCAGTCAGCATTAGGGTTTTAAACCCTAAACTGAATTTTTCCTTTAGTCAGCATTAGGGTTTTAAACTCTAATCTGAATTTTTCCATTCAGTCAGCATTAGGGTTTTAAACCCTAAACTGAATTTTTCCATTCAGTCACCATTAGTGTTTTAAACCCTAAACTGAATTTTTCCTTTAATCAGTATTAGGGTTTTAAACCCTAAATTGAATTTTTCCATACAGTCAGCATTAGGGTTTTAAACACTAAACTGAATTTTTCCTTTAGTCAGCATTAGGGTTTTAAACCCTAAACTGAATTTTTCCATTCAGTCAGCATTAGGGTTTTAAACCCTAAACTGAATTTTTCCTTTAGTCAGCATTAGGGTTTTAAACCCTAAACTGAACTTTTCCATTCAGTCAGCATTAGGGTTTTAAACCCTAAACTGAACTTTTTCCATTCAGTTAGCATTAGGGTTTTAAACCCTAAACTGAACTTTTCCATTCAGTCAGCATTAGGGTTTTAAACCCTGAACTGAACTTTTCCATTCAGTCAGCATTAGGGTTTTAAACCCTGAACTGAACTTTTCCATTCAGTCAGCATTAGGGTTTTAAACCCTAAAGTGAACTTTTTCATTCAGTCAGCATTAGGCCTTTAAACCCTAAACTGAACTTTTTCCATTCAGTCAACATTAGGGTTTTAAACCCTAAACTGAACTTTTTCCTTTAACCAGCATTAGGATTTTAAACCCTAAACTGAACTTTTCCATTCAGTCAGCATTAGAGTTTTAAACCCTGAACTGAACTTTTCATTCAGTCAGCATTAGGGTTTTAAACCCTAAACTGAATTTTTCCATTCAGTCAGCATTAGGGTTTTAAACCCTAAACTGAATTTTCCTTTAATCAGTATTAGGGTTTTAAACCCTAAACTGAATTTTTCCATTCAGTCAGCATTAGGGTTTTAAACCCTAAACTGAATTTTTCCTTTAGTCAGCATTAGGGTTTTAAACCCTAAACTGAATTTTTCCATTCAGTCAGCATTAGGGTTTTAAACCCTAAACTGAATTTTTCCTTTAGTCAGCATTAGGGTTTTAAACCCTAAACTGAACTTTTCCATTCAGTCAGCATTAGGGTTTTAAACCCTAAACTGAACTTTTTCCATTCAGTCAGCATTAGGGTTTTAAACCCTAAACTGAATTTTTCCTTTAGTCAGCATTAGAGCTTTAAACTCAAATCTGAATTTTTCCATTCAGTCAGCATTAGGGTTTTAAACCCTAAACTGAATTTTTCCATTCAGTCAGCATTAGTGTTTTAAACCCTAAACTGAATTTTTCCTTTAATCAGTATTAGGGTTTTAAACTCTAAACTGAATTTTTCCATCCAGTCAGCATTAGGGTTTTAAACACTAAACTGAATTTTTCCTTTAGTCAGCATTAGGGTTTTAAACCCTAAACTGAATTTTTCCATTCAGTCAGCATTAGGGTTTTAAACCCTAAACTGAATTTTTCCTTTAGTCAGCATTAGGGTTTTAAACCCTAAACTGAACTTTTCCATTCAGTCAGCATTAGGTTTTTAAACCCTAAACTGAACTTTTTCCATTCAGTTAGCATTAGGGTTTTAAACCCTAAACTGAATTTTTCCATTCAGTCAGCATTAGGGTTTTAAACCCTGAACTGAACTTTTCCATTCAGTCAGCATTAGGGTTTTAAACCCTGAACTGAACTTTTCCATTCAGTCAGCATTAGGGTTTTAAACCCTAAACTGAATTTTCCTTTAATCAGTATTAGGGTTTTAAACCCTAAACTGAATTTTTCCATTCAGTCACCATTAGGGTTTTAAACCCTAAACTGAATTTTTTCATTCAGTCAGCATTAGGGTTTTAAACCCTAAACTGAATTTTTCCTTTAGTCAGCATTAGGGTTTTAAACCCTAAACTGAACTTTTCCATTCAGTCAGCATTAGGGTTTTAAACCCTAAACTGAACTTTTTCCATTCAGTCAGCATTAGGGTTTTAAACCCTAAACTGAATTTTTCCTTTAGTCAGCATTAGTGTTTTAAACCCTAAACTGAATTTTTCCTCTAGTCAGCATTAGGGTTTTAAACCCTAAACTGAATTTTTTCATTCAGTCAGCATTAGGGTTTTAAACCCTAAACTGAATTTTTCCTTTAGTCAGCATTAGGGTTTTAAACCCTAAACTGAACTTTTCCATTCAGTCAGCATTAGGTTTTTAAACCCTAAACTGAACTTTTTCCATTCAGTTAGCATTAGGGTTTTAAACCCTAAACTGAACTTTTCCATTCAGTCAGCATTAGGGTTTTAAACCCTGAACTGAACTTTTCCATTCAGTCAGCATTAGGGTTTTAAACCCTAAACTGAATTTTCCTTTAATCAGTATTAGGGTTTTAAACCCTAAACTGAATTTTTCCATTCAGTCAGCATTAGGGTTTTAAACCCTAAACTGAATTTTTCCTTTAGTCAGCATTAGGGTTTTAAACCCTAAACTGAACTTTTCCATTCAGTCAGCATTAGGGTTTTAAACCCTAAAGTGAACTTTTTCATTCAGTCAGCATTAGGGTTTTAAACCCTAAAGTAAACTTTTTCATTCAGTCAGCATTAGGGTTTTAAACCCTAAACTGAACTTTTTCCATTCAGTCAGCATTAGGGTTTTAAACCCTAAACTGAATTTTTCCTTTAGTCAGCATTAGGGTTTTAAACTCTAATCTGAATTTTTCCATTCAGTCAGTATTAGGGTTTTAAACCCTAAACTGAATTTTTCCATTCAGTCAGCATTAGTGTTTTAAACCCTAAACTGAATTTTTCCTTTAATCAGCATTAGGGTTTAAAACCCTAAACTGAACTTTTCCATTCAGTCAGCATTAGGGTTTTAAACCCTAAAGTGAACTTTTTCATTCAGTCAGCATTAGGGTTTTAAACCCTAAAGTGAACTTTTTCATTCAGTCAGCATTAGGGTTTTAAACCCTAAACTGAACTTTTTCCATTCAGTCAGCATTAGGGTTTTAAACCCTAAACTGGATTTTTCCTTTAGTCAGCATTAGGGTTTTAAACTCTAATCTGAATTTTTCCATTCAGTCAGCATTAGGGTTTTAAACCCTAAACTGAATTTTTCCATTCAGTCACCATTAGTGTTTTAAACCCTAAACTGAATTTTTCCTTTAATCAGTATTAGGGTTTTAAACCCTAAACTGAATTTTTCCATACAGTCAGCATTAGGGTTTTAAACACTAAACTGAATTTTTCCTTTAGTCAGCATTAGGGTTTTAAACCCTAAACTGAATTTTTCCATTCAGTCAGCATTAGGGTTTTAAACCCTAAACTGAATTTTTCCTTTAGTCAGCATTAGGGTTTTAAACCCTAAACTGAACTTTTCCATTCAGTCAGCATTAGGGTTTTAAACCCTAAACTGAACTTTTTCCATTCAGTTAGCATTAGGGTTTTAAACCCTAAACTGAACTTTTCCATTCAGTCAGCATTAGGGTTTTAAACCCTGAACTGAACTTTTCCATTCAGTCAGCATTAGGGTTTTAAACCCTAAAGTGAACTTTTTCATTCAGTCAGCATTAGGCCTTTAAACCCTAAACTGAACTTTTTCCATTCAGTCAGCATTAGGGTTTTAAACCCTAAACTGAACTTTTTCCTTTAACCAGCATTAGGATTTTAAACCCTAAACTGAACTTTTCCATTCAGTCAGCATTAGAGTTTTAAACCCTGAACTGAACTTTTCATTCAGTCAGCATTAGGGTTTTAAACCCTAAACTGAATTTTTCCATTCAGTCAGCATTAGGGTTTTAAACCCTAAACTGAATTTTCCTTTAATCAGTATTAGGGTTTTAAACCCTAAACTGAATTTTTCCATTCAGTCAGCATTAGGGTTTTAAACCCTAAACTGAATTTTTCCTTTAGTCAGCATTAGGGTTTTAAACCCTAAACTGAATTTTTCCATTCAGTCAGCATTAGGGTTTTAAACCCTAAACTGAATTTTTCCTTTAGTCAGCATTAGGGTTTTAAACCCTAAACTGAACTTTTCCATTCAGTCAGCATTAGGGTTTTAAACCCTAAACTGAACTTTTTCCATTCAGTCAGCATTAGGGTTTTAAACCCTAAACTGAATTTTTCCTTTAGTCAGCATTAGAGCTTTAAACTCTAATCTGAATTTTTCCATTCAGTCAGCATTAGGGTTTTAAACCCTAAACTGAATTTTTCCATTCAGTCAGCATTAGTGTTTTAAACCCTAAACTGAATTTTTCCTTTAATCAGTATTAGGGTTTTAAACTCTAAACTGAATTTTTCCATCCAGTCAGCATTAGGGTTTTAAACACTAAACTGAATTTTTCCTTTAGTCAGCATTAGGGTTTTAAACCCTAAACTGAATTTTTCCATTCAGTCAGCATTAGGGTTTTAAACCCTAAACTGAATTTTTCCTTTAGTCAGCATTAGGGTTTTAAACCCTAAACTGAACTTTTCCATTCAGTCAGCATTAGGTTTTTAAACCCTAAACTGAACTTTTTCCATTCAGTTAGCATTAGGGTTTTAAACCCTAAACTGAACTTTTCCATTCAGTCAGCATTAGGGTTTTAAACCCTGAACTGAACTTTTCCATTCAGTCAGCATTAGGGTTTTAAACCCTAAACTGAATTTTCCTTTAATCAGTATTAGGGTTTTAAACCCTAAACTGAATTTTCCTTTAATCAGTATTAGGGTTTTAAACCCTAAACTGAATTTTTCCATTCAGTCAGCATTAGGGTTTTAAACCCTAAACTGAATTTTTCCTTTAGTCAGCATTAGGGTTTTAAACCCTAAACTGAACTTTTCCATTCAGTCAGCATTAGGGTTTTAAACCCTAAAGTGAACTTTTTCATTCAGTCAGCATTAGGGTTTTAAACCCTAAAGTGAACTTTTTCATTCAGTCAGCATTAGGGTTTTAAACCCTAAACTGAACTTTTTCCATTCAGTCAGCATTAGGGTTTTAAACCCTAAACTGAATTTTTCCTTTAGTCAGCATTAGGGTTTTAAACTCTAATCTGAATTTTTCCATTCAGTCAGCATTAGGGTTTTAAACCCTAAACTGAATTTTTCCATTCAGTCAGCATTAGTGTTTTAAACCCTAAACTGAATTTTTCCTTTAATCAGTATTAGGGTTTTAAACCCTAAACTGAATTTTTCCATACAGTCAGCATTAGGGTTTTAAACACTAAACTGAATTTTTCCTTTAGTCAGCATTAGGGTTTTAAACCCTAAACTGAATTTTTCCATTCAGTCAGCATTAGGGTTTTAAACCCTAAACTGAATTTTTCCTTTAGTCAGCATTAGGGTTTTAAACCCTAAACTGAACTTTTCCATTCAGTCAGCATTAGGGTTTTAAACCCTAAACTGAACTTTTTCCATTCAGTTAGCATTAGGGTTTTAAACCCTAAACTGAACTTTTCCATTCAGTCAGCATTAGGGTTTTAAACCCTAAAGTGAACTTTTTCATTCAGTCAGCATTAGGGTTTTAAACCCTAAACTGAATTTTTCCATTCAGTCAGCATTAGGGTTTTAAACACTAAACTGAATTTTTCCTTTAGTCAGCATTAGGGTTTTAAACCCTAAACTGAATTTTTCCATTCAGTCAGCATTAGGGTTTTAAACCCTAAACTGAACTTTTTCTTTAGTCAGCATTAGGGTTTTAAACCCTAAACTGAACTTTTCCATTCAGTCAGCATTAGGGTTTTAAACCCTAAACTGAACTTTGCCATTCAGTCAGCATTAGGGTTTTAAACCCTGAACTGAACTTTTCCATTCAGTCAGCATTAGGGTTTTAAACCCTAAAGTGAACTTTTTCATTCAGTCAACATTAGGCCTTTAAACCCTAAACTGAACTTTTTCCATTCAGTCAACATTAGGGTTTTAAACCCTAAACTGAATTTTCCTTTAATCAGTATTAGGGTTTTAAACCCTAAACTGAATTTTTCCATTCAGTCAGCATTAGGGTTTTAAACCCTAAACTGAATTTTTCCTTTAGTCAGCATTAGGGTTTTAAACCCTAAACTGAATTTTTCCATTCAGTCAGCATTAGGGTTTTAAACCCTAAACTGAATTTTCCTTTAATCAGTATTAGGGTTTTAAACCCTAAACTGAATTTTTCCATTCAGTCAGCATTAGGGTTTTAAACCCTAAACTGAATTTTTCCTTTAGTCAGCATTAGGGTTTTAAACCCTAAACTGAATTTTTCCATTCAGTCAGCATTAGGGTTTTAAACCCTAAACTGAATTTTTCCTTTAGTCAGCATTAGGGTTTTAAACCCTAAACTGAACTTTTCCATTCAGTCAGCATTAGGGTTTTAAACCCTAAAGTGAACTTTTCCATTCAGTCAGCATTAGGGTTTTAAACCCTAAAGTGAACTTTTTCATTCAGTCAGCATTAGGGTTTTAAACCCTAAACTGAACTTTTTCCATTCAGTCAGCATTAGGGTTTTAAACTCTAAACTGAACTTTTTCCTTTAATCAGCATTAGGGTTTAAAACCCTAAACTGAACTTTTCCATTCAGTCAGCATTAGGGTTTTAAACCCTGAACTGAACTTTTCCATTCAGTCAGCATTAGGGTTTTAAACCCTAAACTGAACTTTTCCATTCAGTCAGCATTAGGGTTTTAAACCCTAAAGTGAACTTTTTCCATTCAGTCAGCATTAGGGTTTTAAACCCTAAACTGAATTTTCCTTTAATCAGTATTAGGGTTTTAAACCCTAAACTGAATTTTTCCATTCAGTCAGCATTAGGGTTTTAAACCCTAAACTGAATTTTTCCTTTAGTCAGCATTAGGGTTTTAAACCCTAAACTGAACTTTTCCATTCAGTCAGCATTAGGGTTTTAAACCCTAAAGTGAACTTTTTCATTCAGTCAGCATTAGGGTTTTAAACCCTAAAGTGAACTTTTTCATTCAGTCAGCATTAGGGTTTTAAACCCTAAACTGAACTTTTTCCATTCAATCAGCATTAGGGTTTTAAACCCTAAACTGAATTTTTCCTTTAATCAGTATTAGGGTTTTAAACCCTAAACTGAATTTTTCCATACAGTCAGCATTAGGGTTTTAAACACTAAACTGAATTTTTCCTTTAGTCAGCATTAGGGTTTTAAACCCTAAACTGAATTTTTCCATTCAGTCAGCATTAGGGTTTTAAACCCTAAACTGAATTTTTCCTTTAGTCAGCATTAGGGTTTTAAACCCTAAACTGAACTTTTCCATTTAGTCAGCATTAGGGTTTTAAACCCTAAACTGAACTTTTTCCATTCAGTTAGCATTAGGGTTTTAAACCCTAAACTGAACTTTTCCATTCAGTCAGCATTAGGGTTTTAAACCCTAAACTGAACTTTTCCATTCAGTCAGCATTAGGGTTTTAAACCCTGAACTGAACTTTTCCATTCAGTCAGCATTAGGGTTTTAAACCCTAAAGTGAACTTTTTCATTCAGTCAGCATTAGGCCTTTAAACCCTAAACTGAACTTTTTCCATTCAGTCAACATTAGGGTTTTAAACCCTAAACTGAACTTTTTCCTTTAACCAGCATTAGGGTTTTAAACCCTAAACTGAACTTTTCCATTCAGTCAGCATTAGGGTTTTAAACCCTAAACTGAACTTTTTCCATTCAGTCAGCATTAGTGTTTTAAACCCTAAACTGAATTTTTCCTTTAATCAGTATTAGGGTTTTAAACCCTAAACTGAATTTTTCCATACAGTCAGCATTAGGGTTTTAAACACTAAACTGAATTTTTCCTTTAGTCAGCATTAGGGTTTTAAACCCTAAACTGAATTTTTCCATTCAGTCAGCATTAGGGTTTTAAACCCTAAACTGAATTTTTCCTTTAGTCAGCATTAGGGTTTTAAACCCTAAACTGAACTTTTCCATTCAGTCAGCATTAGGGTTTTAAACCCTAAACTGAACTTTTTCCATTTAGTTAGCATTAGGGTTTTAAACCCTAAACTGAACTTTTCCATTCAGTCAGCATTAGGGTTTTAAACCCTGAACTGAACTTTTCCATTCAGTCAGCATTAGGGTTTTAAACCCTAAAGTGAACTTTTTCATTCAGTCAGCATTAGGCCTTTAAACCCTAAACTGAACTTTTTCCATTCAGTTAACATTAGGGTTTTAAACCCTAAACTGAACTTTTTCCTTTAACCAGCATTAGGGTTTTAAACCCTAAACTGAACTTTTCCATTCAGTCAGCATTAGAGTTTTAAACCCTGAACTGAACTTTTCATTCAGTCAGCATTAGGGTTTTAAACCCTAATCTGAATTTTTCCATTCAGTCAGCATTAGGGTTTTAAACCCTAAACTGAATTTTTCCTTTAATCAGTATTAGGGTTTTAAACCCTAAACTGAATTTTTCCATTCAGTCAGCATTAGGGTTTTAAACCCTAAACTGAATTTTTCCTTTAGTCAGCATTAGGGTTTTAAACCCTAAACTGAATTTTTCCATTCAGTCAGCATTAGGGTTTTAAACCCTAAACTGAATTTTTCCTTTAGTCAGCATTAGGGTTTTAAACCCTAAACTGAACTTTTCCATTCAGTCAGCATTAGGGTTTTAAACCCTAAAGTGAACTTTTTCATTCAGTCAGCATTAGGGTTTTAAACCCTAAACTGAACTTTTTCCATTCAGTCAGCATTAGGGTTTTAAACTCTAAACTGAACTTTTTCCTTTAATCAGCATTAGGGTTTAAAACCCTAAACTGAACTTTTCCATTCAGTCAGCATTAGGGTTTTAAACCCTGAACTGAACTTTTCCATTCAGTCAGCATTAGGGTTTTAAACCCTAAACTGAACTTTTCCATTCAGTCAGCATTAGGGTTTTAAACCCTAAACTGAATTTTTCCATTCAGTCAGCATTAGGGTTTTAAACCCTAAACTGAATTTTCCTTTAATCAGTATTAGGGTTTTAAACCCTAAACTGAATTTTTCCATTCAGTCAGCATTAGGGTTTTAAACCCTAAACTGAATTTTTCCTTTAGTCAGCATTAGGGTTTTAAACCCTAAACTGAACTTTTCCATTCAGTCAGCATTAGGGTTTTAAACCCTAAAGTGAACTTTTTCATTCAGTCAGCATTAGGGTTTTAAACCCTAAAGTGAACTTTTTCATTCAGTCAGCATTAGGGTTTTAAACCCTAAACTGAACTTTTTCCATTCAATCAGCATTAGGGTTTTAAACCCTAAACTGAATTTTTCCTTTAGTCAGCATTAGGGTTTTAAACTCTAATCTGAATTTTTCCATTTAGTCAGCATTAGGGTTTTAAACCCTAAACTGAATTTTTCCATTCAGTCAGCATTAGTGTTTTAAACCCTAAACTGAATTTTTCCTTTAATCAGTATTAGGGTTTTAAACCCTAAACTGAATTTTTCCATACAGTCAGCATTAGGGTTTTAAACACTAAACTGAATTTTTCCTTTAGTCAGCATTAGGGTTTTAAACCCTAAACTGAATTTTTCCATTCAGTCAGCATTAGGGTTTTAAACCCTAAACTGAATTTTTCCTTTAGTCAGCATTAGGGTTTTAAACCCTAAACTGAACTTTTCCATTCAGTCAGCATTAGGGTTTTAAACCCTAAAGTGAACTTTTCCATTCAGTCAGCATTAGGGTTTTAAACCCTAAAGTGAACTTTTTCATTCAGTCAGCATTAGGGTTTTAAACCCTAAACTGAACTTTTTCCATTCAATCAGCATTAGGGTTTTAAACCCTAAACTGAATTTTTCCTTTAGTCAGCATTAGGGTTTTAAACTCTAATCTGAATTTTTCCATTTAGTCAGCATTAGGGTTTTAAACCCTAAACTGAATTTTTCCATTCAGTCAGCATTAGTGTTTTAAACCCTAAACTGAATTTTTCCTTTAATCAGTATTAGGGTTTTAAACCCTAAACTGAATTTTTCCATACAGTCAGCATTAGGGTTTTAAACACTAAACTGAATTTTTCCTTTAGTCAGCATTAGGGTTTTAAACCCTAAACTGAATTTTTCCATTCAGTCAGCATTAGGGTTTTAAACCCTAAACTGAATTTTTCCATTCAGTCAGCATTAGTGTTTTAAACCCTAAACTGAATTTTTCCTTTAATCAGTATTAGGGTTTTAAACCCTAAACTGAATTTTTCCATACAGTCAGCATTAGGGTTTTAAACACTAAACTGAATTTTTCCTTTAGTCAGCATTAGGGTTTTAAACCCTAAACTGAATTTTTCCATTCAGTCAGCATTAGGGTTTTAAACCCTAAACTGAATTTTTCCTTTAGTCAGCATTAGGGTTTTAAACCCTAAACTGAACTTTTCCATTCAGTCAGCATTAGGGTTTTAAACCCTAAACTGAACTTTTTCCATTTAGTTAGCATTAGGGTTTTAAACCCTAAACTGAACTTTTCCATTCAGTCAGCATTAGGGTTTTAAACCCTGAACTGAACTTTTCCATTCAGTCAGCATTAGGGTTTTAAACCCTAAAGTGAACTTTTTCATTCAGTCAGCATTAGGCCTTTAAACCCTAAACTGAACTTTTTCCATTCAGTTAACATTAGGGTTTTAAACCCTAAACTGAACTTTTTCCTTTAACCAGCATTAGGGTTTTAAACCCTAAACTGAACTTTTCCATTCAGTCAGCATTAGAGTTTTAAACCCTGAACTGAACTTTTCATTCAGTCAGCATTAGGGTTTTAAACCCTAATCTGAATTTTTCCATTCAGTCAGCATTAGGGTTTTAAACCCTAAACTGAATTTTTCCTTTAATCAGTATTAGGGTTTTAAACCCTAAACTGAATTTTTCCATTCAGTCAGCATTAGGGTTTTAAACCCTAAACTGAATTTTTCCTTTAGTCAGCATTAGGGTTTTAAACCCTAAACTGAATTTTTCCATTCAGTCAGCATTAGGGTTTTAAACCCTAAACTGAATTTTTCCTTTAGTCAGCATTAGGGTTTTAAACCCTAAACTGAACTTTTCCATTCAGTCAGCATTAGGGTTTTAAACCCTAAAGTGAACTTTTTCATTCAGTCAGCATTAGGGTTTTAAACCCTAAACTGAACTTTTTCCATTCAGTCAGCATTAGGGTTTTAAACTCTAAACTGAACTTTTTCCTTTAATCAGCATTAGGGTTTAAAACCCTAAACTGAACTTTTCCATTCAGTCAGCATTAGGGTTTTAAACCCTGAACTGAACTTTTCCATTCAGTCAGCATTAGGGTTTTAAACCCTAAACTGAACTTTTCCATTCAGTCAGCATTAGGGTTTTAAACCCTAAACTGAATTTTTCCATTCAGTCAGCATTAGGGTTTTAAACCCTAAACTGAATTTTCCTTTAATCAGTATTAGGGTTTTAAACCCTAAACTGAATTTTTCCATTCAGTCAGCATTAGGGTTTTAAACCCTAAACTGAATTTTTCCTTTAGTCAGCATTAGGGTTTTAAACCCTAAACTGAACTTTTCCATTCAGTCAGCATTAGGGTTTTAAACCCTAAAGTGAACTTTTTCATTCAGTCAGCATTAGGGTTTTAAACCCTAAAGTGAACTTTTTCATTCAGTCAGCATTAGGGTTTTAAACCCTAAACTGAACTTTTTCCATTCAATCAGCATTAGGGTTTTAAACCCTAAACTGAATTTTTCCTTTAGTCAGCATTAGGGTTTTAAACTCTAATCTGAATTTTTCCATTTAGTCAGCATTAGGGTTTTAAACCCTAAACTGAATTTTTCCATTCAGTCAGCATTAGTGTTTTAAACCCTAAACTGAATTTTTCCTTTAATCAGTATTAGGGTTTTAAACCCTAAACTGAATTTTTCCATACAGTCAGCATTAGGGTTTTAAACACTAAACTGAATTTTTCCTTTAGTCAGCATTAGGGTTTTAAACCCTAAACTGAATTTTTCCATTCAGTCAGCATTAGGGTTTTAAACCCTAAACTGAATTTTTCCTTTAGTCAGCATTAGGGTTTTAAACCCTAAACTGAACTTTTCCATTTAGTCAGCATTAGGGTTTTAAACCCTAAACTGAACTTTTTCCATTCAGTTAGCATTAGGGTTTTAAACCCTAAACTGAACTTTTCCATTCAGTCAGCATTAGGGTTTTAAACCCTAAACTGAACTTTTCCATTCAGTCAGCATTAGGGTTTTAAACCCTGAACTGAACTTTTCCATTCAGTCAGCATTAGGGTTTTAAACCCTAAAGTGAACTTTTTCATTCAGTCAGCATTAGGCCTTTAAACCCTAAACTGAACTTTTTCCATTCAGTCAACATTAGGGTTTTAAACCCTAAACTGAACTTTTTCCTTTAACCAGCATTAGGGTTTTAAACCCTAAACTGAACTTTTCCATTCAGTCAGCATTAGAGTTTTAAACCCTGAACTGAACTTTTCATTCAGTCAGCATTAGGGTTTTAAACCCTAATCTGAATTTTTCCATTCAGTCAGCATTAGGGTTTTAAACCCTAAACTGAATTTTTCCTTTAATCAGTATTAGGGTTTTAAACCCTAAACTGAATTTTTCCATTCAGTCAGCATTAGGGTTTTAAACCCTAAACTGAATTTTTCCTTTAGTCAGCATTAGGGTTTTAAACCCTAAACTGAACTTTTCCATTCAGTCAGCATTAGGGTTTTAAACCCTAAAGTGAACTTTTTCATTCAGTCAGCATTAGGGTTTTAAACCCTAAACTGAACTTTTTCCATTCAGTCAGCATTAGGGTTTTAAACCCTAAACTGAACTTTTTCCATTCAGTCAGCATTAGGGTTTTAAACTCTAAACTGAACTTTTTCCTTTAATCAGCATTAGGGTTTAAAACCCTAAACTGAACTTTTCCATTCAGTCAGCATTAGGGTTTTAAACCCTGAACTGAACTTTTCCATTCAGTCAGCATTAGGGTTTTAAACCCTAAACTGATCTTTTCCATTCAGTCAGCATTAGGGTTTTAAACCCTAAAGTGAACTTTTTCATTCAGTCAGCATTAGGGTTTTAAACCCTAAAGTGAACTTTTTCATTCAGTCAGCATTAGGGTTTTAAACCCTAAACTGAACTTTTTCCATTCAGTCAGCATTAGGGTTTTAAACTCTAAACTGAACTTTTTCCTTTAATCAGCATTAGGGTTTAAAACCCTAAACTGAACTTTTCCATTCAGTCAGCATTAGGGTTTTAAACCCTGAACTGAACTTTTCCATTCAGTCAGCATTAGGGTTTTAAACCCTAAACTGAACTTTTCCATTCAGTCAGCATTAGGGTTTTAAACCCTAAAGTGAACTTTTTCCATTCAGTCAGCATTAGGGTTTTAAACCCTAAACTGAATTTTCCTTTAATCAGTATTAGGGTTTTAAACCCTAAACTGAATTTTTCCATTCAGTCAGCATTAGGGTTTTAAACCCTAAACTGAATTTTTCCTTTAGTCAGCATTAGGGTTTTAAACCCTAAACTGAACTTTTCCATTCAGTCAGCATTAGGGTTTTAAACCCTAAAGTGAACTTTTTCATTCAGTCAGCATTAGGGTTTTAAACCCTAAAGTGAACTTTTTCATTCAGTCAGCATTAGGGTTTTAAACCCTAAACTGAACTTTTTCCATTCAATCAGCATTAGGGTTTTAAACCCTAAACTGAATTTTTCCTTTAGTCAGCATTAGGGTTTTAAACTCTAATCTGAATTTTTCCATTTAGTCAGCATTAGGGTTTTAAACCCTAAACTGAATTTTTCCATTCAGTCAGCATTAGTGTTTTAAACCCTAAACTGAATTTTTCCTTTAATCAGTATTAGGGTTTTAAACCCTAAACTGAATTTTTCCATACAGTCAGCATTAGGGTTTTAAACACTAAACTGAATTTTTCCTTTAGTCAGCATTAGGGTTTTAAACCCTAAACTGAATTTTTCCATTCAGTCAGCATTAGGGTTTTAAACCCTAAACTGAATTTTTCCTTTAGTCAGCATTAGGGTTTTAAACCCTAAACTGAACTTTTCCATTCAGTCAGCATTAGGGTTTTAAACCCTAAACTGAACTTTTTCCATTCAGTTAGCATTAGGGTTTTAAACCCTAAACTGAACTTTTCCATTCAGTCAGCATTAGGGTTTTAAACCCTAAACTGAACTTTTCCCATTCAGTCAGCATTAGGGTTTTAAACCCTGAACTGAACTTTTCCATTCAGTCAGCATTAGGGTTTTAAACCCTAAAGTGAACTTTTTCATTCAGTCAGCATTAGGCCTTTAAACCCTAAACTGAACTTTTTCCATTCAGTCAACATTAGGGTTTTAAACCCTAAACTGAACTTTTTCCTTTAACCAGCATTAGGGTTTTAAACCCTAAACTGAACTTTTCCATTCAGTCAGCATTAGAGTTTTAAACCCTGAACTGAACTTTTCATTCAGTCAGCATTAGGGTTTTAAACCCTAATCTGAATTTTTCCATTCAGTCAGCATTAGGGTTTTAAACCCTAAACTGAATTTTTCCTTTAATCAGTATTAGGGTTTTAAACCCTAAACTGAATTTTTCCATTCAGTCAGCATTAGGGTTTTAAACCCTAAACTGAATTTTTCCTTTAGTCAGCATTAGGGTTTTAAACCCTAAACTGAATTTTTCCATTCAGTCAGCATTAGGGTTTTAAACCCTAAACTGAATTTTTCCTTTAGTCAGCATTAGGGTTTTAAACCCTAAACTGAACTTTTCCATTCAGTCAGCATTAGGGTTTTAAACCCTAAAGTGAACTTTTTCATTCAGTCAGCATTAGGGTTTTAAACCCTAAACTGAACTTTTTCATTCAGTCAGCATTAGGGTTTAAAACCCTAAACTGAACTTTTTCCATTCAGTCAGCATTAGGGTTTTAAACCCTAAACTTAATTTTTTCCTTTAATCAGCATTAGGGTTTAAAACCCTAAACTGAACTTTTCCATTCAGTCAGCATTAGGGTTTTAAACCCTGAACTGAACTTTTCCATTCAGTCAGCATTAGGGTTTTAAACCCTAAACTGATCTTTTCCATTCAGTCAGCATTAG
This sequence comes from Nicotiana sylvestris, assembly GCF_000393655.2. Classification (NCBI taxonomy): domain Eukaryota; kingdom Viridiplantae; phylum Streptophyta; class Magnoliopsida; order Solanales; family Solanaceae; genus Nicotiana; species Nicotiana sylvestris. The sequence continues at coordinate 55,647,779 of NC_091060.1, read as the reverse complement.
GGTTTTAAACCCTAAAGTGAACTTTTTCATTCAGTCAGCATTAGGGTTTTAAACCCTAAAGTGAACTTTTTCATTCAGTCAGCATTAGGGTTTTAAACCCTAAACTGAACTTTTTCCATTCAGTCAGCATTAGGGTTTTAAACCCTAAACTGAATTTTTCCTTTAGTCAGCATTAGGGTTTTAAACCCTGAACTGAACTTTTTCCATTCAGTCAGTATTAGGGTTTTAAACCCTAAACTGAACTTTTTCCATTCAGTCAGCATTAGGGTTTTAAACCCTAAACTGAACTTTTTCCTTTAGTAAGCATTAGGGTTTTAAACCCTGAAACTGAACTTTTTCCATTCAGTCAGCATTAGGGTTTTAAACTCTAAACTGAACTTTTTCCTTTAATCAGCATTAGGGTTTAAAACCCTAAACTGAACTTTTCCATTCAGTCAGCATTAGGGTTTTAAACCCTGAACTGAACTTTTCCATTCAGTCAGCATTAGGGTTTTAAACCCTAAACTGAACTTTTCCATTCAGTCAACATTAGGGTTTTAAACCCTAAAGTGAACTTTTTCATTCAGTCAGCATTAGGGTTTTAAACCCTAAAGTGAACTTTTTCATTCAGTCAGCATTAGGGTTTTAAACCCTAAAGTGAACTTTTTCATTCAGTCAGCATTAGGGTTTTAAACCCTAAACTGAACTTTTTCCATTCAGTCAGCATTAGGGTTTTAAACCCTAAACTGAATTTTTCCTTTAGTCAGCATTAGGGTTTTAAACCCTGAACTGAACTTTTTCCATTCAGTCAGTATTAGGGTTTTAAACCCTAAACTGAACTTTTTCCATTTAGTCAGCATTAGGGTTTTAAACCCTAAACTGAACTTTTTCCTTTAGTAAGCATTAGGGTTTTAAACCCTGAACTGAACTTTTCCATTTAGTAAGCATTAGGGTTTTAAACCCTGAACTGAACTTTTCCATTTAGTCAGCATTAGGGTTTTAAACCCTGAACTCAACTTTTCCATTCAGTCAGCATTAGGGTTTTAAACCGTAAAGTGAACTTTTTCATTCAGTCAGCATTAGGGTTTAAAACCCTAAACTGAATTTTCCTTTAATCAGCATTAGGGTTTTAAACCCTAAACTGAATTTTTCCATTCAGTCAGCATTAGGGTTTTAAACCCTAAACTGAACTTTTTCCATTCAGTCAGCATTAGGGTTTTAAATCCTAAACTGAACTTTTTCCTTTAATCAGCATTAGGGTTTTAAACCCTAAACTGAATTTTTTCATTCAGTCAACATTAGGGTTTTAAACCCTAAACTGAACTTTTTCCTTTAATCAACATTAGGGTTTTAAACCCTAAACTGAACTTTTCCATTCAGTCAGCATTAGGGTTTTAAACCCTAAACTAAAATTTTTCCATTCAATCAGTATTAGGGTTTTAAACATTAAACTGAACTTTCCTTTAATCAGCATTAGGGTTTTAAACCCTGAACTGAACTTTTCCATTCAGTCAGCATTAGGGTTTTAAACCCTAAACTGAACTTTTTCATTCAGTCAGCATTAGGGTTTTAAACCCTAAACTGAACTTTTTCCTTTAATCAGCATTAGGGTTTTAAACCCTAAACTGAACTTTTCCATTCAGTCAGCATTAGGGTTTTAAACCCTGAACTGAACTTTTCCATTCAGTCAGCATTAGGGTTTTAAACCCTAAACTGAACTTTTTCCATTCAGTCAGCATTAGGGTTTTAAACCCTAAACTGAACTTTTTCCGTTCAGTCAGCATTAGGGTTTTAAACCCTAAACTGAACTATTTCCTTTAGTAAGCATTAGGGTTTTAAACCCTAAACTGAACTTTTTCCATTCAGTCAGCATTAGGGTTTTAAACCCTAAACTGAACTTTTTCCATTCAGTTAGCATTAGGGTTTTAAACCCTAAACTGAACTCTTTCCTTCAGTCAGCATTAGGGTTTTAAACCCTAAACTAAACTTTTTCCATTCAATCAGTATTAGGGTTTTAAACCCTAAACTGAACTTTTCCATTCAGTCAGCATTAGGGTTTTAAACCCTGAACTGAACTTTTCCATTCAGTCAGCATTAGGGTTTTAAACCCTAAAGTGAACTTTTTCATTCAGTCAGCATTAGGCCTTTAAACCCTAAACTGAACTTTTTCCATTCAGTCAACATTAGGGTTTTAAACCCTAAACTGAACTTTTTCCTTTAACCAGCATTAGGGTTTTAAACCCTAAACTGAACTTTTCCATTCAGTCAGCATTAGAGTTTTAAACCCTGAACTGAACTTTTCATTCAGTCAGCATTAGGGTTTTAAACCCTAAACTGAATTTTTCCATTCAGTCAGCATTAGGGTTTTAAACCCTAAACTGAATTTTTCCTTTAGTCAGCATTAGGGTTTTAAATCCTAAACTGAACTTTTCCATTCAGTCAGCATTAGGGTTTTAAACCCTAAACTGAACTTTTTCCCTTTAGTCAGCATTAGGGTTTTAAACCCTAAACTGAATTTTTCCATTCAGTCAGCATTAGGGTTTTAAACCCTAAACTGAATTTTTCCTTTAGTCAGCATTAGGGTTTTAAATCCTAAACTGAACTTTTTCCGTTCAGTCAGCATTAGGGTTTTAAACCCTAAACTGAATTTTTCCATTCAGTCAGCATTAGGGTTTTAAACCCTAAACTGAATTTTTCCTTTAGTCAGCATTAGGGTTTTAAACCCTAAACTGAACTTTTCCATTCAGTCAGCATTAGGGTTTTAAACCCTAAACTGAACTTTTTCCATTCAGTCAGCATTAGGGTTTTAAACCCTAAACTGAATTTTTCCTTTAGTCAGCATTAGGGTTTTAAACTCTAATCTGAATTTTTCCATTCAGTCAGCATTAGGGTTTTAAACCCTAAACTGAATTTTTCTTTTAATCAGTATTAGAGTTTTAAACCCTAAACTGAATTTTTCCATACAGTCAGCATTAGGGTTTTAAACACTAAACTGAATTTTTCCTTTAGTCAGCATTAGGGTTTTAAACCCTAAACTGAACTTTTCCCATTCAGTCAGCATTAGGGTTTTAAACCCTAAACTGAATTTTTCCTTTAGTCAGCATTAGGGTTTTAAACCCTAAAGTGAACTTTTTCATTCAGTCAGCATTAGGGTTTCTAAACCCTAAACTGAACTTTTTCCATTCAGTCAACATTAGGGTTTTAAACCCTAAACTGAATTTTTCCTTTAGTCAGCATTAGGGTTTTAAACTCTAATCTGAATTTTTCCATTCAGTCAGCATTAGGGTTTTAAACCCTAAACTGAATTTTTCCATTCAGTCAGCATTAGTGTTTTAAACCCTAAACTGAATTTTTCCTTTAATCAGTATTAGGGTTTTAAACCCTAAACTGAATTTTTCCATACAGTCAGCATTAGGGTTTTAAACACTAAACTGAATTTTTCCTTTAGTCAGCATTAGGGTTTTAAACCCTAAACTGAATTTTTCCATTCAGTCAGCATTAGGGTTTTAAACCCTAAACTGAATTTTTCCTTTAGTCAGCATTAGGGTATTAAACCCTAAACTGAACTTTTCCATTCAGTCAACATTAGGGTTTTAAACCCTAAACTGAACTTTTTCCATTCAGTTAGCATTAGGGTTTTAAACCCTAAACTGAACTTTTCCATTCAGTCAGCATTAGGGTTTTAAACCCTGAACTGAACTTTACCATTCAGTCAGTATTAGGGTTTTAAACCCTGAACTGAACTTTTCCATTCAGTCAGCATTAGGGTTTTAAACCCTAAAGTGAACTTTTTCATTCAGTCAGCATTAGGCCTTTAAACCCTAAACTGAACTTTTTCCATTCAGTCAACATTAGGGTTTTAAACCCTAAACTGAACTTTTTCCTTTAACCAGCATTAGGGTTTTAAACCCTAAACTGAACTTTTCCATTGAGTTAGCATTAGAGTTTTAAACCCTGAACTGAACTTTTCATTCAGTCAGCATTAGGGTTTTAAACCCTAAACTGAATTTTTCCATTCAGTCAGCATTAGGGTTTTAAACCCTAAACTGAATTTTCCTTTAATCAGTATTAGGGTTTTAAACCCTAAACTGAATTTTTCCATTCAGTCAGCATTAGGGTTTTAAACCCTAAACTGAATTTTTCCTTTAGTCAGCATTAGGGTTTTAAACCCTAAACTGAATTTTTCCATTCAGTCAGCATTAGGGTTTTAAACCCTAAACTGAATTTTTCCTTTAGTCAGCATTAGGGTTTTAAACCCTAAACTGAACTTTTCTATTCAGTCAGCATTAGGGTTTTAAACCCTAAACTGAATTTTTCCATTCAGTCAGCATTAGGGTTTTAAACCCTAAACTGAATTTTCCTTTAATCAGTATTAGGGTTTTAAACCCTAAACTGAATTTTTCCATTCAGTCAGCATTAGGGTTTTAAACCCTAAACTGAATTTTTCCTTTAGTCAGCATTAGGGTTTTAAACCCTAAACTGAATTTTTCCATTCAGTCAGCATTAGGGTTTTAAACCCTAAACTGAATTTTTCCTTTAGTCAGCATTAGGGTTTTAAACCCTAAACTGAACTTTTCCATTCAGTCAGCATTAGGGTTTTAAACCCTAAACTGAACTTTTTCCATTCAGTCAGCATTAGGGTTTTAAACCCGAAACTGAATTTTTCCTTTAGTCAGCATTAGGGTTTTAAACCCTGAACTGAACTTTTTCCATTCAGTCAGTATTAGGGTTTTAAACCCTAAACTGAACTTTTTCCATTCAGTCAGCATTAGGGTTTTAAACCCTAAACTGAACTTTTTCCTTTAGTAAGCATTAGGGTTTTAAACCCTGAACTGAACTTTTCCATTTAGTAAGCATTAGGGTTTTAAACCCTGAACTGAACTTTTCCATTTAGTCAGCATTAGGGTTTTAAACCCTGAACTGAACTTTTCCATTCAATCAGCATTAGGGTTTTAAACCCTAAAGTGAACTTTTTCATTCAGTCAGCATTAGGGTTTTAAACCCTAAACTGAATTTTTCCTTTAGTCAGCATTAGGGTTTTAAACCCTAAACTGAACTTTTCCATTCAGTCAACATTAGGGTTTTAAACCCTAAACTGAACTTTTTCCATTCAGTTAGCATTAGGGTTTTAAACCCTAAACTGAACTTTTCCATTCAGTCAGCATTAGGGTTTTAAACCCTGAACTAAACTTTTCCATTCAGTCAGCATTAGGGTTTTAAACCCTGAACTGAACTTTTCCATTCAGTCAGCATTAAGGTTTTAAACCCTAAACTGAAATTTTCCTTTAATCAGTATTAGGGTTTTAAACCCTAAACTGAATTTTTCCATTCAGTCAGCATTAGGGTTTTAAACCCTAAACTAAATTTTTCCTTTAGTCAGCATTAGGGTTTTAAACCCTAAAGTGAACTTTTCCATCCAGTCAGCATTAGGGTTTTAAACCCTAAAGTGAACTTTTTCATTCAGTCAGCATTAGGGTTTTAAACCCTAAAGTGAACTTTTTCATTCAGTCAGCATTAGGGTTTTAAACCCTAAACTGAACTTTTTCCATTCAGTCAGCATTAGGGTTTTAAACCCTAAACTGAATTTTTCCTTTAGTCAGCATTAGGGTTTTAAACTCTAATCTGAACTTTTTCATTCAGTCAGCATTAGGGTTTTAAACCCTAAACTGAACTTTTTCCATTCAGTCAGCATTAGTGTTTTAAACCCTAAACTGAATTTTTCCTTTAATCAGTATTAGGGTTTTAAACCCTAAACTGAATTTTTCCATACAGTCAGCATTAGGGTTTTAAACACTAAACTGAATTTTTCCTTTAGTCAGCATTAGGGTTTTAAACCCTAAACTGAATTTTTCCATTCAGTCAGCATTAGGGTTTTAAACCCTAAACTGAATTTTTCCTTTAGTCAGCATTAGGGTATTAAACCCTAAACTGAACTTTTCCATTCAGTCAACATTAGGGTATTAAACCCTAAACTGAACTTTTTCCATTCAGTTAGCATTAGGGTTTTAAACCCTAAACTGAACTTTTCCATTCAGTCAGCATTAGGGTTTTAAACCCTGAACTGAACTTTACCATTCAGTCAGTATTAGGGTTTTAAACCCTGAACTGAACTTTTCCATTCAGTCAGCATTAGGGTTTTAAACCCTAAAGTGAACTTTTTCATTCAGTCAGCATTAGGCCTTTAAACCCTAAACTGAACTTTTTCCATTCAGTCAACATTAGGGTTTTAAACCCTAAACTGAACTTTTTCCTTTAACCAGCATTAGGGTTTTAAACCCTAAACTGAACTTTTCCATTCAGTCAGCATTAGAGTTTTAAACCCTGAACTGAACTTTTCATTCAGTCAGCATTAGGGTTTTAAACCCTAAACTGAATTTTTCCATTCAGTCAGCATTAGGGTTTTAAACCCTAAACTGAATTTTCCTTTAATCAGTATTAGGGTTTTAAACCCTAAACTGAATTTTTCCATTCAGTCAGCATTAGGGTTTTAAACCCTAAACTGAATTTTTCCTTTAGTCAGCATTAGGGTTTTAAACCCTAAACTGAATTTTTCCATTCAGTCAGCATTAGGGTTTTAAACCCTAAACTGAATTTTTCTTTTAATCAGTATTAGAGTTTTAAACCCTAAACTGAATTTTTCCATACAGTCAGCATTAGGGTTTTAAACACTAAACTGAATTTTTCCTTTAGTCAGCATTAGGGTTTTAAACCCTAAACTGAATTTTTCCATTCAGTCAGCATTAGGGTTTTAAACCCTAAACTGAATTTTTCCTTTAGTCAGCATTAGGGTTTTAAACCCTAAACTGAACCTTTTCTATTCAGTCAGCATTAGGGTTTTAAACCCTAAACTGAATTTTTCCATTCAGTCAGCATTAGGGTTTTAAACCCTGAACTGAATTTTTCCTTTAGTCAGCATTAGGGTTTTAAACCCTAAACTGAACTTTTCCATTCAGTCAGCATTAGGGTTTTAAACCCTAAACTGAACTTTTTCCATTCTGTCAGCATTAGGGTTTTAAACCCTAAACTGAATTTTTCCTTTAGTCAGCATTAGGGTTTTAAACCCTGAACTGAACTTTTTCCATTCAGTCAGTATTAGGGTTTTAAACCCTAAACTGAACTTTTTCCATTCAGTCAGCATTAGGGTTTTAAACCCTAAACTGAACTTTTTCCTTTAGTAAGCATTAGGGTTTTAAACCCTGAACTGAACTTTTCCATTCAGTAAGCATTAGGGTTTTAAACCCTGAACTGAACTTTTCCATTTAGTCAGCATTAGGGTTTTAAACCCTGAACTGAACTTTTCCATTCAGTCAGCATTAGGGTTTTAAACCCTAAAGTGAACTTTTTCATTCAGTCAGCATTAGGGTTTTAAACCCTAAACTGAATTTTTCCTTTAGTCAGCATTAGGGTTTTAAACCCTAAACTGAACTTTTCCATTCAGTCAGCATTAGGGTTTTAAACCCTAAACTGAACTTTTTCCATTCAGTTAGCATTAGGGTTTTAAACCCTAAACTGAACTTTTCCATTCAGTCAGCATTAGGGTTTTAAACCCTGAACTGAACTTTTCCATTCAGTCAGCATTAGGGTTTTAAACCCTGAACTGAACTTTTCCATTCAGTCAGCATTAGGGTTTTAAACCCTAAACTGAATTTTTCCTTTAGTCAGCATTAGGGTTTTAAATCCTAAACTGAATTTTTCCTTTAGTCAGCATTAGGGTTTTAAACCCTAAACTGAATTTTTCCATTCAGTCAGCATTAGGGTTTTAAACCCTAAACTGAATTTTTCCTTTAGTCAGCATTAGGGTTTTAAACCCTAAACTGAACTTTTCCATTCAGTCAGCATTAGGGTTTTAAACCCTAAACTGAACTTTTTCCATTCAGTCAGCATTAGGGTTTTAAACCCTAAACTGAATTTTTCCTTTAGTCAGCATTAGGGTTTTAAACCCTAATCTGAATTTTTCCATTCAGTCAGCATTAGGGTTTTAAACCCTAAACTGAATTTTTCTTTTAATCAGTATTAGAGTTTTAAACCCTAAACTGAATTTTTCCATACAGTCAGCATTAGGGTTTTAAACACTAAACTGAATTTTTCCTTTAGTCAGCATTAGGGTTTTAAACCCTAAACTGAATTTTTCCATTCAGTCAGCATTAGGGTTTTAAACCCTAAACTGAATTTTTCCTTTAGTCAGCATTAGGGTTTTAAACCCTAAACTGAACTTTTCCATTCAGTCAGCATTAGGGTTTTAAACCCTAAACTGAACTTTTTCCATTCAGTCAACATTAGGGTTTTAAACCCTAAACTGAATTTTTCCTTTAGTCAGCATTAGGGTTTTAAACTCTAATCTGAATTTTTCCATTCAGTCAGCATTAGGGTTTTAAACCCTAAACTGAATTTTTCCATTCAGTCAGCATTAGTGTTTTAAACCCTAAACTGAATTTTTCCTTTAATCAGTATTAGGGTTTTAAACCCTAAACTGAATTTTTCCATACAGTCAGCATTAGGGTTTTAAACACTAAACTGAATTTTTCCTTTAGTCAGCATTAGGGTTTTAAACCCTAAACTGAATTTTTCCATTCAGTCAGCATTAGGGTTTTAAACCCTAAACTGAATTTTTCCTTTAGTCAGCATTAGGGTATTAAACCCTAAACTGAACTTTTCCATTCAGTCAACATTAGGGTTTTAAACCCTAAACTGAACTTTTTCCATTCAGTTAGCATTAGGGTTTTAAACCCTAAACTGAACTTTTCCATTCAGTCAGCATTAGGGTTTTAAACCCTGAACTGAACTTTACCATTCAGTCAGTATTAGGGTTTTAAACCCTGAACTGAACTTTTCCATTCAGTCAGCATTAGGGTTTTAAACCCTAAAGTGAACTTTTTCATTCAGTCAGCATTAGGCCTTTAAACCCTAAACTGAACTTTTTCCATTCAGTCAACATTAGGGTTTTAAACCCTAAACTGAACTTTTTCCTTTAACCAGCATTAGGGTTTTAAACCCTAAACTGAACTTTTCCATTGAGTTAGCATTAGAGTTTTAAACCCTGAACTGAACTTTTCATTCAGTCAGCATTAGGGTTTTAAACCCTAAACTGAATTTTTCCATTCAGTCAGCATTAGGGTTTTAAACCCTAAACTGAATTTTCCTTTAATCAGTATTAGGGTTTTAAACCCTAAACTGAATTTTTCCATTCAGTCAGCATTAGGGTTTTAAACCCTAAACTGAATTTTTCCTTTAGTCAGCATTAGGGTTTTAAACCCTAAACTGAATTTTTCCATTCAGTCAGCATTAGGGTTTTAAACCCTAAACTGAATTTTTCCTTTAGTCAGCATTAGGGTTTTAAACCCTAAACTGAACTTTTCTATTCAGTCAGCATTAGGGTTTTAAACCCTAAACTGAATTTTTCCATTCAGTCAGCATTAGGGTTTTAAACCCTAAACTGAATTTTCCTTTAATCAGTATTAGGGTTTTAAACCCTAAACTGAATTTTTCCATTCAGTCAGCATTAGGGTTTTAAACCCTAAACTGAATTTTTCCTTTAGTCAGCATTAGGGTTTTAAACCCTAAACTGAATTTTTCCATTCAGTCAGCATTAGGGTTTTAAACCCTAAACTGAATTTTTCCTTTAGTCAGCATTAGGGTTTTAAACCCTAAACTGAACTTTTCCATTCAGTCAGCATTAGGGTTTTAAACCCTAAACTGAACTTTTTCCATTCAGTCAGCATTAGGGTTTTAAACCCGAAACTGAATTTTTCCTTTAGTCAGCATTAGGGTTTTAAACCCTGAACTGAACTTTTTCCATTCAGTCAGTATTAGGGTTTTAAACCCTAAACTGAACTTTTTCCATTCAGTCAGCATTAGGGTTTTAAACCCTAAACTGAACTTTTTCCTTTAGTAAGCATTAGGGTTTTAAACCCTGAACTGAACTTTTCCATTTAGTAAGCATTAGGGTTTTAAACCCTGAACTGAACTTTTCCATTTAGTCAGCATTAGGGTTTTAAACCCTGAACTGAACTTTTCCATTCAATCAGCATTAGGGTTTTAAACCCTAAAGTGAACTTTTTCATTCAGTCAGCATTAGGGTTTTAAACCCTAAACTGAATTTTTCCTTTAGTCAGCATTAGGGTTTTAAACCCTAAACTGAACTTTTCCATTCAGTCAACATTAGGGTTTTAAACCCTAAACTGAACTTTTTCCATTCAGTTAGCATTAGGGTTTTAAACCCTAAACTGAACTTTTCCATTCAGTCAGCATTAGGGTTTTAAACCCTGAACTGAACTTTTCCATTCAGTCAGCATTAGGGTTTTAAACCCTGAACTGAACTTTTCCATTCAGTCAGCATTAAGGTTTTAAACCCTAAACTGAATTTTCCTTTAATCAGTATTAGGGTTTTAAACCCTAAACTGAATTTTTCCATTCAGTCAGCATTAGGGTTTTAAACCCTAAACTAAATTTTTCCTTTAGTCAGCATTAGGGTTTTAAACCCTAAAGTGAACTTTTCCATCCAGTCAGCATTAGGGTTTTAAACCCTAAAGTGAACTTTTTCATTCAGTCAGCATTAGGGTTTTAAACCCTAAAGTGAACTTTTTCATTCAGTCAGCATTAGGGTTTTAAACCCTAAACTGAACTTTTTCCATTCAGTCAGCATTAGGGTTTTAAACCCTAAACTGAATTTTTCCTTTAGTCAGCATTAGGGTTTTAAACTCTAATCTGAATTTTTCCATTCAGTCAGCATTAGGGTTTTAAACCCTAAACTGAATTTTTCCATTCAGTCAGCATTAGTGTTTTAAACCCTAAACTGAATTTTTCCTTTAATCAGTATTAGGGTTTTAAACCCTAAACTGAATTTTTCCATACAGTCAGCATTAGGGTTTTAAACACTAAACTGAATTTTTCCTTTAGTCAGCATTAGGGTTTTAAACCCTAAACTGAATTTTTCCATTCAGTCAGCATTAGGGTTTTAAACCCTAAACTGAATTTTTCCTTTAGTCAGCATTAGGGTATTAAACCCTAAACTGAACTTTTCCATTCAGTCAACATTAGGGTATTAAACCCTAAACTGAACTTTTTCCATTCAGTTAGCATTAGGGTTTTAAACCCTAAACTGAACTTTTCCATTCAGTCAGCATTAGGGTTTTAAACCCTGAACTGAACTTTACCATTCAGTCAGTATTAGGGTTTTAAACCCTGAACTGAACTTTTCCATTCAGTCAGCATTAGGGTTTTAAACCCTAAAGTGAACTTTTTCATTCAGTCAGCATTAGGCCTTTAAACCCTAAACTGAACTTTTTCCATTCAGTCAACATTAGGGTTTTAAACCCTAAACTGAACTTTTTCCTTTAACCAGCATTAGGGTTTTAAACCCTAAACTGAACTTTTCCATTCAGTCAGCATTAGAGTTTTAAACCCTGAACTGAACTTTTCATTCAGTCAGCATTAGGGTTTTAAACCCTAAACTGAATTTTTCCATTCAGTCAGCATTAGGGTTTTAAACCCTAAACTGAATTTTCCTTTAATCAGTATTAGGGTTTTAAACCCTAAACTGAATTTTTCCATTCAGTCAGCATTAGGGTTTTAAACCCTAAACTGAATTTTTCCTTTAGTCAGCATTAGGGTTTTAAACCCTAAACTGAATTTTTCCATTCAGTCAGCATTAGGGTTTTAAACCCTAAACTGAATTTTTCTTTTAATCAGTATTAGAGTTTTAAACCCTAAACTGAATTTTTCCATACAGTCAGCATTAGGGTTTTAAACACTAAACTGAATTTTTCCTTTAGTCAGCATTAGGGTTTTAAACCCTAAACTGAATTTTTCCATTCAGTCAGCATTAGGGTTTTAAACCCTAAACTGAATTTTTCCTTTAGTCAGCATTAGGGTTTTAAACCCTAAACTGAACTTTTCCATTCAGTCAGCATTAGGTTTCTAAACCCTAAACTGAATTTTTCCATTCAGTCAGCATTAGGGTTTTAAACCCTGAACTGAATTTTTCCTTTAGTCAGCATTAGGGTTTTAAACCCTAAACTGAACTTTTCCATTCAGTCAGCATTAGGGTTTTAAACCCTAAACTGAACTTTTTCCATTCTGTCAGCATTAGGGTTTTAAACCCTAAACTGAATTTTTCCTTTAGTCAGCATTAGGGTTTTAAACCCTGAACTGAACTTTTTCCATTCAGTCAGTATTAGGGTTTTAAACCCTAAACTGAACTTTTTCCATTCAGTCAGCATTAGGGTTTTAAACCCTAAACTGAACTTTTTCCTTTAGTAAGCATTAGGGTTTTAAACCCTGAACTGAACTTTTCCATTCAGTAAGCATTAGGGTTTTAAACCCTGAACTGAACTTTTCCATTTAGTCAGCATTAGGGTTTTAAACCCTGAACTGAACTTTTCCATTCAGTCAGCATTAGGGTTTTAAACCCTAAAGTGAACTTTTTCATTCAGTCAGCATTAGGGTTTTAAACCCTAAACTGAATTTTTCCTTTAGTCAGCATTAGGGTTTTAAACCCTAAACTGAACTTTTCCATTCAGTCAGCATTAGGGTTTTAAACCCTAAACTGAACTTTTTCCATTCAGTTAGCATTAGGGTTTTAAACCCTAAACTGAACTTTTCCATTCAGTCAGCATTAGGGTTTTAAACCCTGAACTGAACTTTTCCATTCAGTCAGCATTAGGGTTTTAAACCCTGAACTGAACTTTTCCATTCAGTCAGCATTAAGGTTTTAAACCCTAAACTGAATTTTCCTTTAATCAGTATTAGGGTTTTAAACCCTAAACTGAATTTTTCCATTCAGTCAGCATTAGGGTTTTAAACCCTAAACTAAATTTTTCCTTTAGTCAGCATTAGGGTTTTAAACCCTAAAGTGAACTTTTCCATTCAGTCAGCATTAGGGTTTTAAACCCTAAAGTGAACTTTTTCATTCAGTCAGCATTAGGGTTTTAAACCCTAAAGTGAACTTTTTCATTCAGTCAGCATTAGGGTTTTAAACCCTAAACTGAACTTTTTCCATTCAGTCAGCATTAGGGTTTTAAACCCTAAACTGAATTTTTCCTTTAGTCAGCATTAGGGTTTTAAACTCTAATCTGAATTTTTCCATTCAGTCAGCATTAGGGTTTTAAACCCTAAACTGAATTTTTCCATTCAGTCAGCATTAGTGTTTTAAACCCTAAACTGAATTTTTCCTTTAATCAGTATTAGGGTTTTAAACCCTAAACTGAATTTTTCCATACAGTCAGCATTAGGGTTTTAAACACTAAACTGAATTTTTCCTTTAGTCAGCATTAGGGTTTTAAACCCTAAACTGAATTTTTCCATTCAGTCAGCATTAGGGTTTTAAACCCTAAACTGAATTTTTCCTTTAGTCAGCATTAGGGTATTAAACCCTAAACTGAACTTTTCCATTCAGTCAACATTAGGGTATTAAACCCTAAACTGAACTTTTTCCATACAGTTAGCATTAGGGTTTTAAACCCTAAACTGAACTTTTCCATTCAGTCAGCATTAGGGTTTTAAACCCTGAACTGAACTTTACCATTCAGTCAGTATTAGGGTTTTAAACCCTGAACTGAACTTTTCCATTCAGTCAGCATTAGGGTTTTAAACCCTAAAGTGAACTTTTTCATTCAGTCAGCATTAGGCCTTTAAACCCTAAACTGAACTTTTTCCATTCAGTCAACATTAGGGTTTTAAACCCTAAACTGAACTTTTTCCTTTAACCAGCATTAGGGTTTTAAACCCTAAACTGAACTTTTCCATTCAGTCAGCATTAGAGTTTTAAACCCTGAACTGAACTTTTCATTCAGTCAGCATTAGGGTTTTAAACCCTAAACTGAATTTTTCCATTCAGTCAGCATTAGGGTTTTAAACCCTAAACTGAATTTTCCTTTAATCAGTATTAGGGTTTTAAACCCTAAACTGAATTTTTCCATTCAGTCAGCATTAGGGTTTTAAACCCTAAACTGAATTTTTCCTTTAGTCAGCATTAGGGTTTTAAACCCTAAACTGAATTTTTCCATTCAGTCAGCATTAGGGTTTTAAACCCTAAACTGAATTTTTCCTTTAGTCAGCATTAGGGTTTTAAACCCTAAATTGAACTTTTCTATTCAGTCAGCATTAGGGTTTTAAACCCTAAACTGAATTTTTCCATTCAGTCAGCATTAGGGTTTTAAACCCTAAACTGAATTTTTCCATTCAGTCAGCATTAGGGTTTTAAACTCTAAACTGAATTTTTCCTTTAGTCAGCATTAGGGTTTTAAACCCTAAACTGAATTTTTCCATTCAGTCAGCATTAGGGTTTTAAACCCTGAACTGAATTTTTCCTTTAGTCAGCATTAGGGTTTTAAACCCTAAACTGAACTTTTCCATTCAGTCAGCATTAGGGTTTTAAACCCTAAACTGAACTTTTTCCATTCAGTCAGCATTAGGGTTTTAAACCCTAAACTGAATTTTTCCTTTAGTCAGCATAAGGGTTTTAAACCCTGAACTGAACTTTTCCATTCAGTCAGCATTAGGGTTTTAAACCCTAAACTGAACTTTTTCCATTCAGTCAGCATTAGGGTTTTAAACCCTAAAATGAACTTTTTCCTTTAGTAAGCATTAGGGTTTTAAACCCTGAACTGAACTTTTCCATTCAGTAAGCATTAGGGTTTTAAACCCTGAACTGAACTTTTCCATTTAGTCAGCATTAGGGTTTTAAACCCTGAACTGAACTTTTCCATTCAGTCAGCATTAGGGTTTTAAACCCTAAAGTGAACTTTTTCATTCAGTCAGCATTAGGGTTTTAAACCCTAAACTGAATTTTCCTTTAATCAGTATTAGGGTTTTAAACCCTAAACTGAATTTTTCCATTCAGTCAGCATTAGGGTTTTAAACCCTAAACTGAATTTTTCCTTTAGTCAGCATTAGGGTTTTAAACCCTAAACTGAACTTTTCCATTTAGTCAGCATTAGGGTTTTAAACCCTAAACTGAACTTTTTCCGTTAAGTCAGCATTAGGGTTTTAAACCCTAAACTGAACTTTTTCCTTTAATCAGCATTAGGGTTTTAAACCCTAAACTGAACTTTTCCATTCAGTCAGCATTAGGGTTTTAAACCCTGAACTGAACTTTTCCATTCAGTCAGCATTAGGGTTTTAAACCCTAAACTGAACTTTTTCCATTCAGTCAGCATTAGGGTTTTAAACCCTAAACTGAACTTTTTCCGTTCAGTCAGTATTAGGGTTTTAAACCCTAAACTGAACTTTTTCCTTTAGTAAGCATTAGGGCTTTAAACCCTAAACTGAACTTTTTCCATTCAGTCAGCATTAGGGTTTTAAACCCTAAACTAAACTCTTTCCTTCAGTCAGCATTAGGGTTTTAAACCCTAAACTGAACTTTTTCCATTCAGTCAGCATTAGGGTTTTAAACCCTAAACTGAATTATTCATTTAGTCAGCATTAGGGTTTTAAACCCTAAACTAAATTTTTCCTTTCAGTCGGCATTAGGATTTTAAACCCTAAACTGAATTTTTCCTTTAGTCAGCATTAGGGTTTTAAACCCTAAACTGAACTTTTCCATTCAGTCAGCATTAGGGTTTTAAACCCTAAACTGAACTTTTTAAATTCAGTCACCATTAGGGTTTTAAACACTGAACTGAACTTTTCCATTCAGTCAGCATTAGGGTTTTAAACCCTAAACTGAACTTTTTCCATTCAGTCAGCATTAGGGTTTTAAACCCTAAAGTGAACTTTTTCATTCAGTCAGCATTAGGGCTTTAAACCCTAAACTGAACTTTTTCCATTCAGTCAGCATTAGGGTTTTAAACCCTAAACTGAACTTTTTCCTTTAATCAGCATTAGGGTTTCAAACCCTAAACTAAACTTTTCCATTCAGTCAGCATTAGAGTTTTAAACCCTGAACTGAACTTTTTATTCAGTCAGCATTAGGGTTTTAAACCGTAAACTGAATTTTTCCATTCAGTCAGCATTAGGGTTTATAACCCTAAACTGAATTTTCCTTTAATCAGTATTAGGGTTTTAAACCCTAAACTGAATTTTTCCATTCAGTCAGCATTAGGGTTTTAAACCCTAAACTGAATTTTTCCTTTAGTCAGCATTAGGGTTTTAAACCCTAAACTGAACTTTTCCATTCAGTCAGCATTAGGGTTTTAAACCCTAAACTGAACTTTTTCCATTCAGTCAGCATTAGGGTTTTAAACCCTAAACTGAACTTTTTCCATTTAGTCAGCATTAGGGTTTTAAACACTAAACTGAACTTTTTTCATTTAGTCAGCATTAGGGTTTTAAACCATAAACTGAACTTTTTCCATTTAGTCAGCATTAGGGTTTTAATCCCTAAACTAAACTTTTTCCATTCAATCAGTATTAGGGTTTTAAACATTAAACTGAACTTTCCTTTAATCAGCATTAGGGTTTTAAACCCTAAACTTAACTTTTCCATTCAGTCAGCATTAGGGTTTTAAACCCTGAACTGAACTTTTCCATTCAGTCAGCATTAGGGTTTTAAACCCTAAACTGAACTTTTTTATTCAGTCAGCATTAGGGTTTTAAACCCTAAACTGAACTTTTTCCATTCAGTCAACATTAGGGTTTTAAACCCTGAACTGAACTTTTCCATTCAGTCAGCATTAGGGTTTTTAGCCCTAAACTGAACTTTTTCATTCAGTCAGCATTAGGGTTTTAAACCCTAAACTGAACTTTTTCCATTCAGTCAGCATTAGGGTTTTAAACCCTAAACTAAACTTTTTCCGTTTAGTCAGCATTAGGGTTTTAAACCCTAAACTAAAATTTTTCCTTTAATCAGCATTAGGGTTTTAAACCCTAAACTGAACTTTTTCCCTTTAGTCAGCATTAAGGTTTTAAACCCTAAACTGAATTTTTCCATTCAGTTAGCATTAGGGTTTTAAACCCTAAACTGAATTTTTCCTTTAATCAGTATTAGGGTTTTAAACCCTAAACTGAATTTTTCCATTCAGTCAGCATTAGGGTTTTAAACCCTAAACTGAATTTTTCCTTTAGTCAGCATTAGAGTTTTAAACCCTAAACTGAATTTTTCCATTCAGTCAGCATTAGGGTTTTAAACCCTAAACTTAATTTTTCCTTTAGTCAGCATTAGGGTTTTAAACCCTAAACTGAACTTTTCCATTCAGTCAGCATTAGGGTTTTAAACCCTAAACTGAACTTTTTCATTCAGTCAGCATTAGGGTTTTAAACTCTAAACTGAACTTTTTCCATTCAGTCAGCATTAGGGTTTTAAACCCTAAACTGAACTTTTTCCTTTATTCAGCATTAGGGTTTTAAACCCTAAACTGAACTTTTTCCCTTTAGTCAGCATTAGGGTTTTAAACCCTAAACTGAATTTTTCCATTCAGTCAGCATTAGGGTTTTAAACCCTAAATTGAATTTTTCCTTTAATCAGTATTAGGGTTTTAAACCCTAAACTGAATTTTTCCATTCAGTCAGCATTAGGGTTTTAAACACTAAACTGAATTTTTCCTTTAGTCAGCAGTAGGGTTTTAAACCCTAAACTGAATTTTTCCATTCAGTCAGCATTAGGGTTTTAAACCCTGAACTGAACTTTTCCATTCAGTCAGCATTAGGGTTTTAAACCCTGAACTGAACTTTTCCATTCAGTCAGCATTAGGGTTTTTAGCCCTAAACTGAACTTTTTCATTCAGTCAGCATTAGGGTTTTAAACCCTAAACTGAACTTTTTCCATTCAGTCAGCATTAGGGTTTTAAACCCTAAACTAAACTTTTTCCGTTTAGTCAGCATTAGGGTTTTAAACCCTAAACTAAAATTTTTCCTTTAATCAGCATTAAGGTTTTAAACCCTAAACTGAACTTTTTCCCTTTAGTCAGCATTAAGGTTTTAAACCCTAAAATGAATTTTTCCATTCAGTTAGCATTAGGGTTTTAAACCCTAAACTGAATTTTTCCTTTAATCAGTATTAGGGTTTTAAACCCTAAACTGAATTTTTCCATTCAGTCAGCATTAGGGTTTTAAACCCTAAACTGAATTTTTCCTTTAGTCAGCATTAGAGTTTTAAACCCTAAACTGAATTTTTCCATTCAGTCAGCATTAGGGTTTTAAACCCTAAACTTAATTTTTCCATTAGTCAGCATTAGGGTTTTAAACCCTAAACTGAACTTTTCCATTCAGTCAGCATTAGGGTTTTAAACCCTAAACTGAACTTTTTCATTCAGTCAGCATTAGGGTTTTAAACTCTAAACTGAACTTTTTCCATTCAGTCAGCATTAGGGTTTTAAACCCTAAACTGAACTTTTTCCTTTATTCAGCATTAGGGTTTTAAACCCTAAACTGAACTTTTTCCCTTTAGTCAGCATTAGGGTTTTAAACCCTAAACTGAATTTTTCCATTCAGTCAGCATTAGGGTTTTAAACCCTAAACTGAATTTTTCCTTTAATCAGTATTAGGGTTTTAAACCCTAAACTGAATTTTTCCATTCAGTCAGCATTATGGTTTTAAACACTAAACTGAATTTTTCCTTTAGTCAGCAGTAGGGTTTTAAACCCTAAACTGAATTTTTCCATTCAGTCAGCATTAGGGTTTTAAACCCTAAACTGAATTTTTCCTTTAGTCAGCATTAGGGTTTTAAATCCTAAACTGAACTTTTCCATTCAGTCAGCATTAGGGTTTTAAACCCTAAACTGAACTTTTTCCATTCAGTCAGCATTAGGGTTTTAAACCCTAAATTGAACTTTTCCATTCAGTCAGCATTAGCTTTTTAAACCCTGAACTGAACTTTTTCCATTCAGTCAGCATTAGGGTTTTAAACCCTGAACTGAACTTTTCCATTCAGTCAGCATTAGGGTTTTAAACCCTAAAGTGAACTTTTTCATTCAGTCAGCATTAGGGCTTTAAACCCTAAACTGAACTTTTTCCATTCAGTCAGCATTAGGGTTTTAAACCCTGAACTGAACTTTTCCATTTAGTCAGCATTAGGGTTTTAAACCCTAAACTGAATTTTTCCATTCAGTCAACATTAGGGTTTTAAACCCTAAACTGAATTTTTCCTTTAGTCAGCATTAGGGTTTTAAACCCTAAATTGAACTTTTCTATTCAGTCAGCATTAGGGTTTTAAACCCTAAACTGAATTTTTCCATTCAGTCAGCATTAGGGTTTTAAACCCTAAACTGAATTTTTCCATTCAGTCAGCATTAGGGTTTTAAACCCTAAACTGAATTTTTCCTTTAGTCAGCATTAGGGTTTTAAACCCTAAACTGAACTTTTCCATTCAGTCAGCATTAGGGTTTTAAACCCTAAACTGAACTTTTTCCATTCAGTCAGCATTAGGGTTTTAAACCCGAAACTGAATTTTTCCTTTAGTCAGCATTAGGGTTTTAAACCCTGAACTGAACTTTTTCCATTCAGTCAGTATTAGGGTTTTAAACCCTAAACTGAACTTTTTCCATTCAGTCAGCATTAGGGTTTTAAACCCTAAACTGAACTTTTTCCTTTAGTAAGCATTAGGGTTTTAAACCTTGAACTGAACTTTTCTATTTAGTAAGCATTAGGGTTTTAAACCCTGAACTGAACTTTTCCATTTAGTCAGCATTAGGGTTTTAAACCCTGAACTGAACTTTTCCATTCAATCAGCATTAGGGTTTTAAACCCTAAAGTGAACTTTTTCATTCAGTCAGCATTAGGGTTTTAAACCCTAAACTGAATTTTTCCTTTAGTCAGCATTAGGGTTTTAAACCCTAAACTGAACTTTTCCATTCAGTCAGCATTAGGGTTTTAAACCCTAAACTGAACTTTTTCCATTCAGTTAGCATTAGGGTTTTAAACCCTAAACTGAACTTTTCCATTCAGTCAGCATTAGGGTTTTAAACCCTGAACTGAACTTTTCCATTCAGTCAGCATTAAGGTTTTAAACCCTAAACTGAATTTTCCTTTAATCAGTATTAGGGTTTTAAACCCTAAATTGAATTTTTCCATTCAGTCAGCATTAGGGTTTTAAACCCTAAACTAAATTTTTCCTTTAATCAGCATTAGGGTTTAAAACCCTAAACTGAACTTTTCCATTCAGTCAGCATTAGGGTTTTAAACCCTAAAGTGAACTTTTTCATTCAGTCAGCATTAGGGTTTTAAACCCTAAAGTGAACTTTTTCATTCAGTCAGCATTAGGGTTTTAAACCCTAAACTGAACTTTTTCCATTCAGTCAGCATTAGGGTTTTAAACCCTAAACTGAATTTTTCCTTTAGTCAGCATTAGGGTTTTAAACTCTAATCTGAATTTTTCCATTCAGTCAGCATTAGGGTTTTAAACCCTAAACTGAATTTTTCCATTCAGTCAGCATTAGTGTTTTAAACCCTAAACTGAATTTTTCCTTTAATCAGTATTAGGGTTTTAAACCCTAAACTGAATTTTTCCATACAGTCAGCATTAGGGTTTTAAACACTAAACTGAATTTTTCCTTTAGTCAGCATTAGGGTTTTAAACCCTAAACTGAATTTTTCCATTCAGTCAGCATTAGGGTTTTAAACCCTAAACTGAATTTTTCCTTTAGTCAGCATTAGGGTATTAAACCCTAAACTGAACTTTTCCATTCAGTCAACATTAGGGTATTAAACCCTAAACTGAACTTTTTCCATTCAGTTAGCATTAGGGTTTTAAACCCTAAACTGAACTTTTCCATTCAGTCAGCATTAGGGTTTTAAACCCTGAACTGAACTTTACCATTCAGTCAGTATTAGGGTTTTAAACCCTGAACTGAACTTTTCCATTCAGTCAGCATTAGGGTTTTAAACCCTAAAGTGAACTTTTTCATTCAGTCAGCATTAGGCCTTTAAACCCTAAACTGAACTTTTTCCATTCAGTCAACATTAGGGTTTTAAACCCTAAACTGAACTTTTTCCTTTAACCAGCATTAGGGTTTTAAACCCTAAACTGAACTTTTCCATTCAGTCAGCATTAGAGTTTTAAACCCTGAACTGAACTTTTCATTCAGTCAGCATTAGGGTTTTAAACCCTAAACTGAATTTTTCCATTCAGTCAGCATTAGGGTTTTAAACCCTAAACTGAATTTTCCTTTAATCAGTATTAGGGTTTTAAACCCTAAACTGAATTTTTTCATTCAGTCAGCATTAGGGTTTTAAACCCTAAACTGAATTTTTCCTTTAGTCAGCATTAGGGTTTTAAACCCTAAACTGAATTTTTCCATTCAGTCAGCATTAGGGTTTTAAACCCTAAACTGAATTTTTCCTTTAGTCAGCATTAGGGTTTTAAACCCTAAATTGAACTTTTCTATTCAGTCAGCATTAGGGTTTTAAACCCTAAACTGAATTTTTCCATTCAGTCAGCATTAGGGTTTTAAACCCTAAACTGAATTTTCCTTTAATCAGTATTAGGGTTTTAAACCCTAAACTGAATTTTTCCATTCAGTCAGCATTAGGGTTTTAAACCCTAAACTGAATTTTTCCTTTAGTCAGCATTAGGGTTTTAAACCCTAAACTGAATTTTTCCATTCAGTCAGCATTAGGGTTTTAAACCCTGAACTGAATTTTTCCTTTAGTCAGCATTAGGGTTTTAAACCCTAAACTGAACTTTTCCATTCAGTCAGCATTAGGGTTTTAAACCCTAAACTGAACTTTTTCCATTCAGTCAGTATTAGGGTTTTAAACCCTAAACTGAACTTTTTCCTTTAGTAAGCATTAGGGTTTTAAACCCTGAACTGAACTTTTCCATTCAGTAAGCATTAGGGTTTTAAACCCTGAACTGAACTTTTCCATTTAGTCAGCATTAGGGTTTTAAACCCTGAACTGAACTTTTCCATTCAGTCAGCATTAGGGTTTTAAACCCTAAAGTGAACTTTTTCATTCAGTCAGCATTAGGGTTTTAAACCCTAAACTGAATTTTTCCTTTAGTCAGCATTAGGGTTTTAAACCCTAAACTGAACTTTTCCATTCAGTCAGCATTAGGGTTTTAAACCCTAAACTGAACTTTTTCCATTCAGTTAGCATTAGGGTTTTAAACCCTAAACTGAACTTTTCCATTCAGTCAGCATTAGGGTTTTAAACCCTGAACTGAACTTTTCCATTCAGTCAGCATTAGGGTTTTAAACCCTAAACTAAATTTTTCCTTTAGTCAGCATTAGGGTTTTAAACCCTAAAGTGAACTTTTCCATTCAGTCAGCATTAGGGTTTTAAACCCTAAAGTGAACTTTTTCATTCAGTCAGCATTAGGGTTTTAAACCCTAAAGTGAACTTTTTCATTCAGTCAGCATTAGGGTTTTAAACCCTAAACTGAACTTTTTCCATTCAGTCAGCATTAGGGTTTTAAACCCTAAACTGAATTTTTCCTTTAGTCAGCATTAGGGTTTTAAACTCTAATCTGAATTTTTCCATTCAGTCAGCATTAGGGTTTTAAACCCTAAACTGAATTTTTCCATTCAGTCAGCATTAGTGTTTTAAACCCTAAACTGAATTTTTCCTTTAATCAGTATTAGGTTTTTAAACCCTAAACTGAATTTTTCCATACAGTCAGCATTAGGGTTTTAAACCCTGAACTGAACTTTACCATTCAGTCAGTATTAGGGTTTTAAACCCTGAACTGAACTTTTCCATTCAGTCAGCATTAGGGTTTTAAACCCTAAAGTGAACTTTTTCATTCAGTCAGCATTAGGCCTTTAAACCCTAAACTGAACTTTTTCCATTCAGTCAACATTAGGGTTTTAAACCCTAAACTGAACTTTTTCCTTTAACCAGCATTAGGGTTTTAAACCCTAAACTGAACTTTTCCATTCAGTCAGCATTAGAGTTTTAAACCCTGAACTGAACTTTTCATTCAGTCAGCATTAGGGTTTTAAACCCTAAACTGAATTTTTCCATTCAGTCAGCATTAGGGTTTTAAACCCTAAACTGAATTTTCCTTTAATCAGTATTAGGGTTTTAAACCCTAAACTGAATTTTTCCATTCAGTCAGCATTAGGGTTTTAAACCCTAAACTGAATTTTTCCTTTAGTCAGCATTAGGGTTTTAAACCCTAAACTGAATTTTTCCATTCAGTCAGCATTAGGGTTTTAAACCCTAAACTGAATTTTTCCTTTAGTCAGCATTAGGGTTTTAAACCCTAAATTGAACTTTTCTATTCAGTCAGCATTAGGGTTTTAAACCCTAAACTGAATTTTTCCATTCAGTCAGCATTAGGGTTTTAAACCCTAAACTGAATTTTCCTTTAATCAGTATTAGGGTTTTAAACCCTAAACTGAATTTTTCCATTCAGTCAGCATTAGGGTTTTAAACCCTAAACTGAATTTTTCCTTTAGTCAGCATTAGGGTTTTAAACCCTAAACTGAATTTTTCCATTCAGTCAGCATTAGGGTTTTAAACCCTGAACTGAATTTTTCCTTTAGTCAGCATTAGGGTTTTAAACCCTAAACTGAACTTTTCCATTCAGTCAGCATTAGGGTTTTAAACCCTAAACTGAACTTTTTCCATTCAGTCAACATTAGGGTTTTAAACCCTAAACTGAATTTTTCCTTTAGTCAGCATTAGGGTTTTAAACCCTGAACTGAACTTTTTCCATTCAGTCAGTATTAGGGTTTTAAACCCTAAACTGAACTTTTTCCATTCAGTCAGCATTAGGGTTTTAAACCCTAAACTGAACTTTTTCCTTTAGTAAGCATTAGGGTTTTAAACCCTGAACTGAACTTTTCCATTCAGTAAGCATTAGGGTTTTAAACCCTGAACTGAACTTTTCCATTTAGTCAGCATTAGGGTTTTAAACCCTGAACTGAACTTTTCCATTCAGTCAGCATTAGGGTTTTAAACCCTAAAGTGAACTTTTTCATTCAGTCAGCATTAGGGTTTTAAACCCTAAACTGAATTTTTCCTTTAGTCAGCATTAGGGTTTTAAACCCTAAACTGAACTTTTCCATTCAGTCAGCATTAGGGTTTTAAACCCTAAACTGAACTTTTTCCATTCAGTTAGCATTAGGTTTTTAAACCCTAAACTGAACTTTTCCATTCAGTCAGCATTAGGGTTTTAAACCCTGAACTGAACTTTTCCATTCAGTCAGCATTAGGGTTTTAAACCCTGAACTGAACTTTTCCATTCAGTCAGCATTAAGGTTTTAAACCCTAAACTGAATTTTCCTTTAATCAGTATTAGGGTTTTAAACCCTAAACTGAATTTTTCCATTCAGTCAGCATTAGGGTTTTAAACCCTAAACTAAATTTTTCCTTTAGTCAGCATTAGGGTTTTAAACCCTAAAGTGAACTTTTCCATTCAGTCAGCATTAGGGTTTTAAACCCTAAAGTGAACTTTTTCATTCAGTCAGCATTAGGGTTTTAAACCCTAAAGTGAACTTTTTCATTCAGTCAGCATTAGGGTTTTAAACCCTAAACTGAACTTTTTCCATTCAGTCAGCATTAGGGTTTTAAACCCTAAACTGAATTTTTCCTTTAGTCAGCATTAGGGTTTTAAACTCTAATCTGAATTTTTCCATTCAGTCAGCATTAGGGTTTTAAACCCTAAACTGAATTTTTCCATTCAGTCAGCATTAGTGTTTTAAACCCTAAACTGAATTTTTCCTTTAATCAGTATTAGGTTTTTAAACCCTAAACTGAATTTTTCCATACAGTCAGCATTAGGGTTTTAAACACTAAACTGAATTTTTCCTTTAGTCAGCATTAGGGTTTTAAACCCTAAACTGAATTTTTCCATTCAGTCAGCATTAGGGTTTTAAACCCTAAACTGAATTTTTCCTTTAGTCAGCATTAGGGTATTAAACCCTAAACTGAACTTTTCCATTCTGTCAACATTAGGGTATTAAACCCTAAACTGAACTTTTTCCATTCAGTTAGCATTAGGGTTTTAAACCCTAAACTGAACTTTTCCATTCAGTCAGCATTAGGGTTTTAAACCCTGAACTGAACTTTACCATTCAGTCAGTATTAGGGTTTTAAACCCTGAACTGAACTTTTCCATTCAGTCAGCATTAGGGTTTTAAACCCTAAAGTGAACTTTTTCATTCAGTCAGCATTAGGCCTTTAAACCCTAAACTGAACTTTTTCCATTCAGTCAACATTAGGGTTTTAAACCCTAAACTGAACTTTTTCCTTTAACCAGCATTAGGGTTTTAAAACCTAAACTGAACTTTTCCATTCAGTCAGCATTAGAGTTTTAAACCCTGAACTGAACTTTTCATTCAGTCAACATTAGGGTTTTAAACCCTAAACTGAATTTTTCCATTCAGTCAGCATTAGGGTTTTAAACCCTAAACTGAATTTTCCTTTAATCAGTATTAGGGTTTTAAACCCTAAACTGAATTTTTCCATTCAGTCAGCATTAGGGTTTTAAACCCTAAACTGAATTTTTCCTTTAGTCAGCATTAGGGTTTTAAACCCTAAACTGAATTTTTCCATTCAGTCAGCATTAGGGTTTTAAACCCTAAACTGAATTTTTCCTTTAGTCAGCATTAGGGTTTTAAACCCTAAATTGAACTTTTCTATTCAGTCAGCATTAGGGTTTTAAACCCTAAACTGAATTTTTCCTTTAGTCAGCATTAGGGTTTTAAACCCTAAACTGAATTTTTCCATTCAGTCAGCATTAGGGTTTTAAACCCTGAACTGAATTTTTCCTTTAGTCAGCATTAGGGTTTTAAACCCTAAACTGAACTTTTCCATTCAGTCAGCATTAGGGTTTTAAACCCTAAACTGAACTTTTTCCATTCAGTCAGCATTAGGGTTTTAAACCCTAAACTGAATTTTTCCTTTAGTCAGCATTAGGGTTTTAAACCCTGAACTGAACTTTTTCCATTCAGTCAGTATTAGGGTTTTAAACCCTAAACTGAACTTTTTCCATTCAGTCAGCATTAGGGTTTTAAACCCTAAAATGAACTTTTTCCTTTAGTAAGCATTAGGGTTTTAAACCCTGAACTGAACTTTTCCATTCAGTAAGCATTAGGGTTTTAAACCCTGAACTGAACTTTTCCATTTAGTCAGCATTAGGGTTTTAAACCCTGAACTGAACTTTTCCATTCAGTCAGCATTAGGGTTTTAAACCCTAAACTGAATTTTCCTTTAATCAGTATTAGGGTTTTAAACCCTAAACTAAATTTTTCCATTCAGTTAGCATTAGGGTTTTAAACCCTAAACTGAATTTTTCCTTTAGTCAGCATTAGGGTTTTAAACCCTAAACTGAATTTTTCCTTTAGTCAGCATTAGGGTTTTAAACCCTAAACTGAACTTTTTCCGTTAAGTCAGCATTAGGGTTTTAAACCCTAAACTGAACTTTTTCCTTTAATCAGCATTAGGGTTTTAAACCCTAAACTGAACTTTTCCATTCAGTCAGCATTAGGGTTTTAAACCCTGAACTGAACTTTTCCATTCAGTCAGCATTAGGGTTTTAAACCCTAAACTGAACTTTTTCCATTCAGTCAGCATTAGGGTTTTAAACCCTAAACTGAACTTTTTCCGTTCAGTCAGTATTAGGGTTTTAAACCCTAAACTGAACTTTTTCCTTTAGTAAGCATTAGGGCTTTAAACCCTAAACTGAACTTTTTCCATTCAGTCAGCATTAGGGTTTTAAACCCTAAACTAAACTCTTTCCTTCAGTCAGCATTAGGGTTTTAAACCCTAAACTGAACTTTTTCCATTCAGTCAGCATTAGGGTTTTAAACCCTAAACTGAATTATTCATTTAGTCAGCATTAGGGTTTTAAACCCTAAACTAAATTTTTCCTTTCAGTCGGCATTAGGATTTTAAACCCTAAACTGAATTTTTCCTTTAGTCAGCATTAGGGTTTTAAACCCTAAACTGAACTTTTCCATTCAGTCAGCATTAGGGTTTTAAACCCTAAACTGAACTTTTTCCATTCAGTCACCATTAGGGTTTTAAACCCTGAACTGAACTTTTCCATTCAGTCAGCATTAGGGTTTTAAACCCTGAACTGAACTTTTCCATTCAGTCAGCATTAGGGTTTTAAACCCTAAAGTGAACTTTATCATTCAGTCAGCATTAGGGCTTTAAACCCTAAACTGAACTTTTTTCATTCAGTCAGCATTAGGGTTTTAAACCCTAAACTGAACTTTTTCCTTTAATCAGCATTAGGGTTTCAAACCCTAAACTAAACTTTTCCATTCAGTCAGCATTAGAGTTTTAAACCCTGAACTGAACTTTTTATTCAGTCAGCATTAGGGTTTTAAACCGTAAACTGAATTTTTCCATTCAGTCAGCATTAGGGTTTATAACCCTAAACTGAATTTTCCTTTAATCAGTATTAGGGTTTTAAACCCTAAACTGAATTTTTCCATTCAGTCAGCATTAGGGTTTTAAACCCTAAACTGAATTTTTCCTTTAGTCAGCATTAGGGTTTTAAACCCTAAACTGAACTTTTCCATTCAGTCAGCATTAGGGTTTTAAACCCTAAACTGAACTTTTTCCATTCAGTCAGCATTAGGGTTTTAAACCCTAAACTGAACTCCTTCTATTTAGTCAGCATTAGGGTTTTAAACACTAAACTGAACTTTTTTCATTTAGTCAGCATTAGGGTTTTAAACTCTAATCTGAATTTTTCCATTCAGTCAGCATTAGGGTTTTAAACCCTAAACTGAATTTTTCCATTCAGTCAGCATTAGTGTTTTAAACCCTAAACTGAATTTTTCCTTTAATCAGTATTAGGTTTTTAAACCCTAAACTGAATTTTTCCATACAGTCAGCATTAGGGTTTTAAACACTAAACTGAATTTTTCCTTTAGTCAGCATTAGGGTTTTAAACCCTAAACTGAATTTTTCCATTCAGTCAGCATTAGGGTTTTAAACCCTAAACTGAATTTTTCCTTTAGTCAGCATTAGGGTATTAAACCCTAAACTGAACTTTTCCATTCTGTCAACATTAGGGTATTAAACCCTAAACTGAACTTTTTCCATTCAGTTAGCATTAGGGTTTTAAACCCTAAACTGAACTTTTCCATTCAGTCAGCATTAGGGTTTTAAACCCTGAACTGAACTTTACCATTCAGTCAGTATTAGGGTTTTAAACCCTGAACTGAACTTTTCCATTCAGTCAGCATTAGGGTTTTAAACCCTAAAGTGAACTTTTTCATTCAGTCAGCATTAGGCCTTTAAACCCTAAACTGAACTTTTTCCATTCAGTCAACATTAGGGTTTTAAACCCTAAACTGAACTTTTTCCTTTAACCAGCATTAGGGTTTTAAAACCTAAACTGAACTTTTCCATTCAGTCAGCATTAGAGTTTTAAACCCTGAACTGAACTTTTCATTCAGTCAACATTAGGGTTTTAAACCCTAAACTGAATTTTTCCATTCAGTCAGCATTAGGGTTTTAAACCCTAAACTGAATTTTCCTTTAATCAGTATTAGGGTTTTAAACCCTAAACTGAATTTTTCCATTCAGTCAGCATTAGGGTTTTAAACCCTAAACTGAATTTTTCCTTTAGTCAGCATTAGGGTTTTAAACCCTAAACTGAATTTTTCCATTCAGTCAGCATTAGGGTTTTAAACCCTAAACTGAATTTTTCCTTTAGTCAGCATTAGGGTTTTAAACCCTAAATTGAACTTTTCTATTCAGTCAGCATTAGGGTTTTAAACCCTAAACTGAATTTTTCCTTTAGTCAGCATTAGGGTTTTAAACCCTAAACTGAATTTTTCCATTCAGTCAGCATTAGGGTTTTAAACCCTGAACTGAATTTTTCCTTTAGTCAGCATTAGGGTTTTAAACCCTAAACTGAACTTTTCCATTCAGTCAGCATTAGGGTTTTAAACCCTAAACTGAACTTTTTCCATTCAGTCAGCATTAGGGTTTTAAACCCTAAACTGAATTTTTCCTTTAGTCAGCATTAGGGTTTTAAACCCTGAACTGAACTTTTTCCATTCAGTCAGTATTAGGGTTTTAAACCCTAAACTGAACTTTTTCCATTCAGTCAGCATTAGGGTTTTAAACCCTAAAATGAACTTTTTCCTTTAGTAAGCATTAGGGTTTTAAACCCTGAACTGAACTTTTCCATTCAGTAAGCATTAGGGTTTTAAACCCTGAACTGAACTTTTCCATTTAGTCAGCATTAGGGTTTTAAACCCTGAACTGAACTTTTCCATTCAGTCAGCATTAGGGTTTTAAACCCTAAACTGAATTTTCCTTTAATCAGTATTAGGGTTTTAAACCCTAAACTAAATTTTTCCATTCAGTTAGCATTAGGGTTTTAAACCCTAAACTGAATTTTTCCTTTAGTCAGCATTAGGGTTTTAAACCCTAAACTGAATTTTTCCTTTAGTCAGCATTAGGGTTTTAAACCCTAAACTGAACTTTTTCCGTTAAGTCAGCATTAGGGTTTTAAACCCTAAACTGAACTTTTTCCTTTAATCAGCATTAGGGTTTTAAACCCTAAACTGAACTTTTCCATTCAGTCAGCATTAGGGTTTTAAACCCTGAACTGAACTTTTCCATTCAGTCAGCATTAGGGTTTTAAACCCTAAACTGAACTTTTTCCATTCAGTCAGCATTAGGGTTTTAAACCCTAAACTGAACTTTTTCCGTTCAGTCAGTATTAGGGTTTTAAACCCTAAACTGAACTTTTTCCTTTAGTAAGCATTAGGGCTTTAAACCCTAAACTGAACTTTTTCCATTCAGTCAGCATTAGGGTTTTAAACCCTAAACTAAACTCTTTCCTTCAGTCAGCATTAGGGTTTTAAACCCTAAACTGAACTTTTTCCATTCAGTCAGCATTAGGGTTTTAAACCCTAAACTGAATTATTCATTTAGTCAGCATTAGGGTTTTAAACCCTAAACTAAATTTTTCCTTTCAGTCGGCATTAGGATTTTAAACCCTAAACTGAATTTTTCCTTTAGTCAGCATTAGGGTTTTAAACCCTAAACTGAACTTTTCCATTCAGTCAGCATTAGGGTTTTAAACCCTAAACTGAACTTTTTCCATTCAGTCACCATTAGGGTTTTAAACCCTGAACTGAACTTTTCCATTCAGTCAGCATTAGGGTTTTAAACCCTGAACTGAACTTTTCCATTCAGTCAGCATTAGGGTTTTAAA
Organism: Nicotiana sylvestris; assembly: GCF_000393655.2. Taxonomy (NCBI): domain Eukaryota; kingdom Viridiplantae; phylum Streptophyta; class Magnoliopsida; order Solanales; family Solanaceae; genus Nicotiana; species Nicotiana sylvestris. The sequence continues at coordinate 55,617,790 of NC_091060.1, read as the reverse complement.
CCCTAAAGTGAACTTTATCATTCAGTCAGCATTAGGGCTTTAAACCCTAAACTGAACTTTTTTCATTCAGTCAGCATTAGGGTTTTAAACCCTAAACTGAACTTTTTCCTTTAATCAGCATTAGGGTTTCAAACCCTAAACTAAACTTTTCCATTCAGTCAGCATTAGAGTTTTAAACCCTGAACTGAACTTTTTATTCAGTCAGCATTAGGGTTTTAAACCGTAAACTGAATTTTTCCATTCAGTCAGCATTAGGGTTTATAACCCTAAACTGAATTTTCCTTTAATCAGTATTAGGGTTTTAAACCCTAAACTGAATTTTTCCATTCAGTCAGCATTAGGGTTTTAAACCCTAAACTGAATTTTTCCTTTAGTCAGCATTAGGGTTTTAAACCCTAAACTGAACTTTTCCATTCAGTCAGCATTAGGGTTTTAAACCCTAAACTGAACTTTTTCCATTCAGTCAGCATTAGGGTTTTAAACCCTAAACTGAACTCCTTCTATTTAGTCAGCATTAGGGTTTTAAACACTAAACTGAACTTTTTTCATTTAGTCAGCATTAGGGTTTTAAACTCTAATCTGAATTTTTCCATTCAGTCAGCATTAGGGTTTTAAACCCTAAACTGAATTTTTCCATTCAGTCAGCATTAGTGTTTTAAACCCTAAACTGAATTTTTCCTTTAATCAGTATTAGGTTTTTAAACCCTAAACTGAATTTTTCCATACAGTCAGCATTAGGGTTTTAAACACTAAACTGAATTTTTCCTTTAGTCAGCATTAGGGTTTTAAACCCTAAACTGAATTTTTCCATTCAGTCAGCATTAGGGTTTTAAACCCTAAACTGAATTTTTCCTTTAGTCAGCATTAGGGTATTAAACCCTAAACTGAACTTTTCCATTCTGTCAACATTAGGGTATTAAACCCTAAACTGAACTTTTTCCATTCAGTTAGCATTAGGGTTTTAAACCCTAAACTGAACTTTTCCATTCAGTCAGCATTAGGGTTTTAAACCCTGAACTGAACTTTACCATTCAGTCAGTATTAGGGTTTTAAACCCTGAACTGAACTTTTCCATTCAGTCAGCATTAGGGTTTTAAACCCTAAAGTGAACTTTTTCATTCAGTCAGCATTAGGCCTTTAAACCCTAAACTGAACTTTTTCCATTCAGTCAACATTAGGGTTTTAAACCCTAAACTGAACTTTTTCCTTTAACCAGCATTAGGGTTTTAAAACCTAAACTGAACTTTTCCATTCAGTCAGCATTAGAGTTTTAAACCCTGAACTGAACTTTTCATTCAGTCAGCATTAGGGTTTTAAACCCTAAACTGAATTTTTCCATTCAGTCAGCATTAGGGTTTTAAACCCTAAACTGAATTTTCCTTTAATCAGTATTAGGGTTTTAAACCCTAAACTGAATTTTTCCATTCAGTCAGCATTAGGGTTTTAAACCCTAAACTGAATTTTTCCTTTAGTCAGCATTAGGGTTTTAAACCCTAAACTGAATTTTTCCATTCAGTCAGCATTAGGGTTTTAAACCCTAAACTGAATTTTTCCTTTAGTCAGCATTAGGGTTTTAAACCCTAAATTGAACTTTTCTATTCAGTCAGCATTAGGGTTTTAAACCCTAAACTGAATTTTTCCATTCAGTCAGCATTAGGGTTTTAAACCCTAAACTGAATTTTTCCATTCAGTCAGCATTAGGGTTTTAAACTCTAAACTGAATTTTTCCTTTAGTCAGCATTAGGGTTTTAAACCCTAAACTGAATTTTTCCATTCAGTCAGCATTAGGGTTTTAAACCCTGAACTGAATTTTTCCTTTAGTCAGCATTAGGGTTTTAAACCCTAAACTGAACTTTTCCATTCAGTCAGCATTAGGGTTTTAAACCCTAAACTGAACTTTTTCCATTCAGTCAGCATTAGGGTTTTAAACCCTAAACTGAATTTTTCCTTTAGTCAGCATTAGGGTTTTAAACCCTGAACTGAACTTTTTCCATTCAGTCAGTATTAGGGTTTTAAACCCTAAACTGAACTTTTTCCATTCAGTCAGCATTAGGGTTTTAAACCCTAAAATGAACTTTTTCCTTTAGTAAGCATTAGGGTTTTAAACCCTGAACTGAACTTTTCCATTCAGTAAGCATTAGGGTTTTAAACCCTGAACTGAACTTTTCCATTTAGTCAGCATTAGGGTTTTAAACCCTGAACTGAACTTTTCCATTCAGTCAGCATTAGGGTTTTAAACCCTAAACTGAATTTTCCTTTAATCAGTATTAGGGTTTTAAACCCTAAACTAAATTTTTCCATTCAGTTAGCATTAGGGTTTTAAACCCTAAACTGAATTTTTCCTTTAGTCAGCATTAGGGTTTTAAACCCTAAACTGAATTTTTCCTTTAGTCAGCATTAGGGTTTTAAACCCTAAACTGAACTTTTTCCGTTAAGTCAGCATTAGGGTTTTAAACCCTAAACTGAACTTTTTCCTTTAATCAGCATTAGGGTTTTAAACCCTAAACTGAACTTTTCCATTCAGTCAGCATTAGGGTTTTAAACCCTGAACTGAACTTTTCCATTCAGTCAGCATTAGGGTTTTAAACCCTAAACTGAACTTTTTCCATTCAGTCAGCATTAGGGTTTTAAACCCTAAACTGAACTTTTTCCGTTCAGTCAGTATTAGGGTTTTAAACCCTAAACTGAACTTTTTCCTTTAGTAAGCATTAGGGCTTTAAACCCTAAACTGAACTTTTTCCATTCAGTCAGCATTAGGGTTTTAAACCCTAAACTAAACTCTTTCCTTCAGTCAGCATTAGGGTTTTAAACCCTAAACTGAACTTTTTCCATTCAGTCAGCATTAGGGTTTTAAACCCTAAACTGAATTATTCATTTAGTCAGCATTAGGGTTTTAAACCCTAAACTAAATTTTTCCTTTCAGTCGGCATTAGGATTTTAAACCCTAAACTGAATTTTTCCTTTAGTCAGCATTAGGGTTTTAAACCCTAAACTGAACTTTTCCATTCAGTCAGCATTAGGGTTTTAAACCCTAAACTGAACTTTTTCCATTCAGTCACCATTAGGGTTTTAAACCCTGAACTGAACTTTTCCATTCAGTCAGCATTAGGGTTTTAAACCCTGAACTGAACTTTTCCATTCAGTCAGCATTAGGGTTTTAAACCCTAAAGTGAACTTTATCATTCAGTCAGCATTAGGGCTTTAAACCCTAAACTGAACTTTTTTCATTCAGTCAGCATTAGGGTTTTAAACCCTAAACTGAACTTTTTCCTTTAATCAGCATTAGGGTTTCAAACCCTAAACTAAACTTTTCCATTCAGTCAGCATTAGAGTTTTAAACCCTGAACTGAACTTTTTATTCAGTCAGCATTAGGGTTTTAAACCGTAAACTGAATTTTTCCATTCAGTCAGCATTAGGGTTTATAACCCTAAACTGAATTTTCCTTTAATCAGTATTAGGGTTTTAAACCCTAAACTGAATTTTTCCATTCAGTCAGCATTAGGGTTTTAAACCCTAAACTGAATTTTTCCTTTAGTCAGCATTAGGGTTTTAAACCCTAAACTGAACTTTTCCATTCAGTCAGCATTAGGGTTTTAAACCCTAAACTGAACTTTTTCCATTCAGTCAGCATTAGGGTTTTAAACCCTAAACTGAACTCTTTCCTTTAGTCAGCATTAGGGTTTTAAACCCTAAACTGAACTTTTTCCATTTAGTCAGCATTAGGGTTTTAAACCCTAAACTGAACTTTTTCCATTTAGTCAGCATTAGGGTTTTAAACCCTAAACTAAACTTTTTCCATTCAATCAGTATTAGGGTTTTAAACATTAAACTGAACTTTCCTTTAATCAGCATTAGGGTTTTAAACCCTAAACTTAACTTTTCCATTCAGTCAACATTAGGGTTTTAAACCCTGAACTGAACTTTTCCATTCAGTCAACATTAGGGTTTTAAACCCTAAACTGAACTTTTTTATTCAGTCAGCATTAGGGTTTTAAACCCTAAACTGAACTTTTTCCATTCAGTCAACATTAGGGTTTTAAACCCTGAACTGAACTTTTCCATTCAGTCAGCATTAGGGTTTTTAGCCCTAAACTGAACTTTTTCATTCAGTCAGCATTAGGGTTTTAAACCCTAAACTGAACTTTTTCCATTCAGTCAGCATTAGGGTTTTAAACCCTAAACTAAACTTTTTCCGTTTAGTCAGCATTAGGGTTTTAAACCCTAAACTAAAATTTTTCCTTTAATCAGCATTAGGGTTTTAAACCCTAAACTGAACTTTTTCCCTTTAGTCAGCATTAAGGTTTTAAACCCTAAACTGAATTTTTCCATTCAGTTAGCATTAGGGTTTTAAACCCTAAACTGAATTTTTCCTTTAATCAGTATTAGTGTTTTAAACCCTAAACTAAATTTTTCCATTCAGTCAGCATTAGGGTTTTAAACCCTAAACTGAATTTTTCCTTTAGTCAGCATTAGAGTTTTAAACCTTAAACTGAATTTTTCCATTCAGTCAGCATTAGGGTTTTAAACCCTAAACTTAATTTTTCCTTTAGTCAGCATTAGGGTTTTAAACCCTAAACTAAACTTTTCCATTCAGTCAGCATTAGGGTTTTAAACCCTAAACTGAACTTTTTCATTCAGTCAGCATTAGGGTTTTAAACTCTAAACTGAACTTTTTCCATTCAGTCAGCATTAGGGTTTTAAACCCTAAACTGAACTTTTTCCTTTATTCAGCATTAGGGTTTTAAACCCTAAACTGAACTTTTTCCCTTTAGTCAGCATTAGGGTTTTAAACCCTAAACTGAATTTTTCCATTCAGTCAGCATTAGGGTTTTAAACCCTAAACTGAATTTTTCCTTTAATCAGTATTAGGGTTTTAAACCCTAAACTGAATTTTTCCATTCAGTCAGCATTATGGTTTTAAACACTAAACTGAATTTTTCCTTTAGTCAGCAGTAGGGTTTTAAACCCTAAACTGAATTTTTCCATTCAGTCAGCATTAGGGTTTTAAACCCTGAACTGAACTTTTCCATTCAGTCAGCATTAGGGTTTTAAACCCTAAACTGAACTTTTTTATTCAGTCAGCATTAGGGTTTTAAACCCTAAACTGAACTTTTTCCATTCAGTCAACATTAGGGTTTTAAACCCTGAACTGAACTTTTCCATTCAGTCAGCATTAGGGTTTTTAGCCCTAAACTGAACTTTTTCATTCAGTCAGCATTAGGGTTTTAAACCCTAAACTGAACTTTTTCCATTCAGTCAGCATTAGGGTTTTAAACCCTAAACTAAACTTTTTCCGTTTAGTCAGCATTAGGGTTTTAAACCCTAAACTAAAATTTTTCCTTTAATCAGCATTAAGGTTTTAAACCCTAAACTGAACTTTTTCCCTTTAGTCAGCATTAAGGTTTTAAACCCTAAACTGAATTTTTCCATTCAGTTAGCATTAGGGTTTTAAACCCTAAACTGAATTTTTCCTTTAATCAGTATTAGGGTTTTAAACCCTAAACTGAATTTTTCCATTCAGTCAGCATTAGGGTTTTAAACCCTAAACTGAATTTTTCCTTTAGTCAGCATTAGAGTTTTAAACCCTAAACTGAATTTTTCCATTCAGTCAGCATTAGGGTTTTAAACCCTAAACTTAATTTTTCCTTTAGTCAGCATTAGGGTTTTAAACCCTAAACTGAACTTTTCCATTCAGTCAGCATTAGGGTTTTAAACCCTAAACTGAACTTTTTCATTCAGTCAGCATTAGGGTTTTAAACCCTAAACTGAAATTTTTCCTTTAGTCAGCATTAGGGTTTTAAACCCTAAACTGAACTTTTTCCTTTATTCAGCATTAGGGTTTTAAACCCTAAACTGAACTTTTTCCCTTTAGTCAGCATTAGGGTTTTAAACCCTAAACTGAATTTTTCCATTCAGTCAGCATTAGGGTTTTAAACCCTAAACTGAATTTTTCCTTTAATCAGTATTAGGGTTTTAAACCCTAAACTGAATTTTTCCATTCAGTCAGCATTATGGTTTTAAACACTAAACTGAATTTTTCCTTTAGTCAGCAGTAGGGTTTTAAACCCTAAACTGAATTTTTCCATTCAGTCAGCATTAGGGTTTTAAACCCTAAACTGAATTTTTCCTTTAGTCAGCATTAGGGTTTTAAATCCTAAACTGAACTTTTCCATTCAGTCAGCATTAGGGTTTTAAACCCTAAACTGAACTTTTTCCATTCAGTCAGCATTAGGGTTTTAAACCCTAAATTGAACTTTTCCATTCAGTCAGCATTAGGGTTTTAAACCCTGAACTGAACTTTTCCATTTAGTCAGCATTAGGGTTTTAAACCCTGAACTGAACTTTTCCATTCAGTCAGCATTAGGGTTTTAAACCCTAAAGTGAACTTTTTCATTCAGTCAGCATTAGGGCTTTAAACCCTAAACTGAACTTTTTCCATTCAGTCAGCATTAGGGTTTTAAACCCTGAACTGAACTTTTCCATTTAGTCAGCATTAGGGTTTTAAACCCTGAACTGAACTTTTCCATTCAGTCAGCATTAGGGTTTTAAACCCTAAAGTGAACTTTTTCATTCAGTCAGCATTAGGGCTTTAAACCCTAAACTGAACTTTTTCCATTCAGTCAGCATTAGGGTTTTAAACCCTAAACTGAACTTTTTCCTTTAATCAGCATTAGGGTTTTAAACTCTAAACTGAACTTTTCCATTCAGTCAGCATTAGAGTTTTAAACCCTGAACTGAACTTTTCATTCAGTCAGCATTAGGGTTTTAAACCCTAAACTGAATTTTTCCATTCAGTCAGCATTAGGGTTTTAAACCCTAAACTGAATTTTCCTTTAATCAGTATTAGGGTTTTAAACCCTAAACTGAATTTTTCCATTCAGTCAGCATTAGGGTTTTAAACCCTAAACTGAATTTTTCCTTTAGTCAGCATTAGGGTTTTAAACCCTAAACTGAATTTTTCCATTCAGTCAGCATTAGGGTTTTAAACCCTAAACTGAATTTTTCCTTTAGTCAGCATTAGGGTTTTAAACCCTAAACTAAACTTTTCCATTCAGTCAGCATTAGGGTTTTAAACCCTAAACTGAACTTTTTCCATTCAGTCAGCATTAGGGTTTTAAATCCTAAACGAAACTTTTTCCTTTAATCAGCATTAGGGTTTAAAACCCTAAACTGAACTTTTCCATTCAGTCAACATTAGGGTTTTAAACCCTGAACTGAACTTTTCCATTCAGTCAGCATTAGGGTTTTAAACCCTAAACTGAACTTTTTCCGTTCAGTCAGCATTAGGGTTTTAAACCCTAAACTGAACTTTTTCCGTTAAGTCAGCATTAGGGTTTTAAACCCTAAACTGATCTTTTTCCTTTAATCATCATTAAGGTTTTAAACCCTAAACTGAACTTTTCCATTCAGTCAGCATTAGGGTTTTAAACCCTTAACTGAACTTTTCCATTCAGTCAGCATTAGGGTTTTAAACCCTAAACTGAACTTTTTCCATTCAGTCAGCATTAGGGTTTTAAACCCTAAACTGAACTTTTTCCGTTCAGTCAGTATTAGGGTTTTAAACCCTAAACTGAACTTTTTCCTTTAGTAAGCATTAGGGCTTTAAACCCTAAACTGAACTTTTTCCATTCAGTCAGCATTAGGGTTTTAAACCCTAAACTAAACTCTTTCCTTCAGTCAGCATTAGGGTTTTAAACCCTAAACTGAACTTTTTCCATTCAGTCAGCATTAGGGTTTTAAACCCTAAACTGAACTTTTTCCATTCAGTAAGCATTAGGGTTTTAAACCCTAAACTGAACTTTTTCCTTTAATCAGGATTAGGGTTTTAAACCCTAAACTGAACTTTTTCCATTCAGTCAGCATTAGGGTTTTAAACCCTAAACTGAACTTTTTCCATTCAGTTAGCATTAGGGTTTTAAACCCTAAACTGAACTCTTTCCTTCAGTCAGCATTAGGGTTTTAAACCCTAAACTGAATTATTCATTTAGTCAGCATTAGGGTTTTAAACCCTAAACTGAATTTTTCCATTCAGTCAGCATTAGGGTTTTAAACCCTAAACTGAATTTTTCCTTTAGTCAGCATTAGGGTTTTAAACCCTAAACTGAACTTTTCCATTCAGTCAGCATTAGGGTTTTAAACCCTAAACTGAACTTTTTCCATTCAGTCAGCATTAGGGTTTTAAACCCTGAACTGAACTTTTCCATTCAGTCAGCATTAGGGTTTTAAACCCTGAACTGAACTTTTCCATTCAGTCAGCATTTGGGTTTTAAACCCTAAAGTGAACTTTTTCATTCAGTCAGCATTAGGGCTTTAAACCCTAAACTGAACTTTTTCCAATCAGTCAGCATTAGGGTTTTAAACCCTAAACTGAACTTTTTCCTTTAATCAGCATTAGGGTTTCAAACCCTAAACTCAACTTTTCCATTCAGTCAGCATTAGAGTTTTAAACCCTGAACTGAACTTTTTATTCAGTCAGCATTAGGGTTTTAAACCGTAAACTGAATTTTTCCATTCAGTCAGCATTAGGGTTTATAACCCTAAACTGAATTTTCCTTTAATCAGTATTAGGGTTTTAAACCCTAAACTGAATTTTTCCATTCAGTCAGCATTAGGGTTTTAAACCCTAAACTGAATTTTTCCTTTAGTCAGCATTAGGGTTTTAAACCCTAAACTGAACTTTTCCATTCAGTCAGCATTAGGGTTTTAAACCCTAAACTGAACTTTTTCCATTCAGTCAGCATTAGGGTTTTAAACCCTAAACTGAACTCTTTCCTTTAGTCAGCATTAGGGTTTTAAACCCTAAACTGAACTTTTTCCATTTAGTCAGCATTAGGGTTTTAAACCATAAACTGAACTTTTTCCATTTAGTTAGCATTAGGGTTTTAAACCCTAAACTAAACTTTTTCCATTCAATCAGTATTAGGGTTTTAAACCCTAAACTTAACTTTTCCATTCAGTCAGCATTAGGGTTTTAAACCCTGAACTGAACTTTTACATTCAGTCAGCATTAGGGTTTTAAACCCTAAACTGAACTTTTTTATTCAGTCAGCATTAGGGTTTTAAACCCTAAACTGAACTTTTTCCATTCAGTCAACATTAGGGTTTTAAACCCTGAACTGAACTTTTCCATTCAGTCAGCATTAGGGTTTTTAGCCCTAAACTGAACTTTTTCATTCAGGCAGCATTAGGGTTTTAAACCCTTAACTGAACTTTTTCCATTCAGTCAGCATTAGGGTTTTAAACCCTAAACTAAACTTTTTCCGTTTAGTCAGCATTAGGGTTTTAAACCCTAAACTAAAATTTTTCCTTTAATCAACATTAGGGTTTTAAACCCTAAACTGAACTTTTTCCCTTTAGTCAGCATTAAGGTTTTAAACCCTAAACTGAATTTTTCCATTCAGTTAGCATTAGGGTTTTAAACCCTAAACTGAATTTTTCCTTTAATCAGTATTAGGGTTTTAAACCCTAAACTGAATTTTTCCATTCAGTCAGCATTAGGGTTTTAAACCCTAAACTGAATTTTTCCTTTAGTCAGCATTAAAGTTTTAAACCCTAAACTGAATTTTTCCATTCAGTCAGCATTAGGGTTTTAAACCCTAAACTTAATTTTTCCTTTAGTCAGCATTAGGGTTTTAAACCCTAAACTGAACTTTTCCATTCAGTCAGCATTAGGGTTTTAAACCCTAAACTGAACTTTTTCATTCAGTCAGCATTAGGGTTTTAAACTCTAAACTGAACTTTTTCCATTCAGTCAGCATTAGGGTTTTAAACCCTAAACTGAACTTTTTCCTTTATTCAGCATTAGGGTTTTAAACCCTAAACTGAACTTTTTCCCTTTAGTCAGCATTAGGGTTTTAAACCCTAAACTGAACTTTTTCCATTCAGTCAGCATTAGGGTTTTAAACCCTAAACTGAATTTTTCCTTTAATCAGTATTAGGGTTTTAAACCCTAAACTGAATTTTTCCATTCAGTCAGCATTATGGTTTTAAACCCTAAACTAAACTTTTTCCGTTTAGTCAGCATTAGGGTTTTAAACCCTAAACTAAAATTTTTCCTTTAATCAGCATTAGGGTTTTAAACCCTAAACTGAACTTTTTCCCTTTAGTCAGCATTAAGGTTTTAAACCCTAAACTGAATTTTTCCATTCAGTTAGCATTAGGGTTTTAAACCCTAAACTGAATTTTTCCTTTAATCAGTATTAGGGTTTTAAACCCTAAACTGAATTTTTCCATTCAGTCAGCATTAGGGTTTTAAACCCTAAACTGAATTTTTCCTTTAGTCAGCATTAGAGTTTTAAACCCTAAACTGAATTTTTCCATTCAGTCAGCATTAGGGTTTTAAACCCTAAACTTAATTTTTCCTTTAGTCAGCATTAGGGTTTTAAACCCTAAACTGAACTTTTCCATTCAGTCAGCATTAGGGTTTTAAACCCTAAACTGAACTTTTTCATTCAGTCAGCATTAGGGTTTTAAACTCTAAACTGAACTTTTTCCATTCAGTCAGCATTAGGGTTTTAAACCCTAAACTGAACTTTTTCCTTTATTCAGCATTAGGGTTTTAAACCCTAAACTGAACTTTTTCCCTTTAGTCAGCATTAGGGTTTTAAACCCTAAACTGAATTTTTCCATTCAGTCAGCATAGGGTTTTAAACCCTAAACTGAATTTTTCCTTTAATCAGTATTAGGGTTTTAAACCCTAAACTGAATTTTTCCATTCAGTCAGCATTATGGTTTTAAACACTAAACTGAATTTTTCCTTTAGTCAGCAGTAGGGTTTTAAACCCTAAACTGAATTTTTCCATTCAGTCAGCATTAGGGTTTTAAACCCTGAACTGAACTTTTCCATTCAGTCAGCATTAGGGTTTTAAACCCTAAACTGAACTTTTTTATTCAGTCAGCATTAGGGTTTTAAACCCTAAACTGAACTTTTTCCATTCAGTCAGCATTAGGGTTTTAAACCCTGAACTGAACTTTTCCATTCAGTCAGCATTAGGGTTTTTAGCCCTAAACTGAACTTTTTCATTCAGTCAGCATTAGGGTTTTAAACCCTAAACTGAACTTTTTCCATTCAGTCAGCATTAGGGTTTTAAACCCTAAACTAAACTTTTTCCCTTTAGTCAGCATTAGTGTTTTAAACCCTAAACTAAAATTTTTCCTTTAATCAGCATTAAGGTTTTAAACCCTAAACTGAACTTTTTCCCTTTAGTCAGCATTAAGGTTTTAAATCCTAAACTGAATTTTTCCATTCAGTTAGCATTAGGGTTTTAAACCCTAAACTGAATTTTTCCTTTAATCAGTATTAGGGTTTTAAACCCTAAACTGAATTTTTCCATTCAGTCAGCATTAGGGTTTTAAACCCTAAACTGAATTTTTCCTTTAGTCAGCATTAGAGTTTTAAACCCTAAACTGAATTTTTCCATTCAGTCAGCATTAGGGTTTTAAACCCTAAACTTAATTTTTCCTTTAGTCAGCATTAGGGTTTTAAACCCTAAACTGAACTTTTCCATTCAGTCAGCATTAGGGTTTTAAACCCTAAACTGAACTTTTTCATTCAGTCAGCATTAGGGTTTTAAACTCTAAACTGAACTTTTTCCATTCAGTCAGCATTAGGGTTTTAAACCCTAAACTGAACTTTTTCCTTTATTCAGCATTAGGGTTTTAAACCCTAAACTGAACTTTTTCCCTTTAGTCAGCATTAGGGTTTTAAATCCTAAACTGAATTTTTCCATTCAGTCAGCATTAGGGTTTTAAACCCTAAACTGAATTTTTCCTTTAGTCAGCATTAGGGTTTTAAACTCTAAACTGAATTTTTCCATTCAGTCAGCATTATGGTTTTAAACACTAAACTGAATTTTTCCTTTAGTCAGCAGTAGGGTTTTAAACCCTAAACTGAATTTTTCCATTCAGTCAGCATTAGGGTTTTAAACCCTAAACTGAATTTTTCCTTTAGTCAGCATTAGGGTTTTAAATCCTAAACTGAACTTTTCCATTCAGTCAGCATTAGGGTTTTAAACCCTAAACTGAACTTTTTCCATTCAGTCAGCATTAGGGTTTTAAACCCTAAATTGAACTTTTCCATTCAGTCAGCATTAGGGTTTTAAACCCTGAACTGAACTTTTCCATTTAGTCAGCATTAGGGTTTTAAACCCTGAACAGAACTTTTCCATTCAGTCAGCATTAGGGTTTTAAACCCTAAAGTGAACTTTTTCATTCAGTCAGCATTAGGGCTTTAAACCCTAAACTGAACTTTTTCCATTCAGTCAGCATTAGGGTTTTAAACCCTGAACTGAACTTTTCCATTTAGTCAGCATTAGGGTTTTAAACCCTGAACTGAACTTTTCCATTCAGTCAGCATTAGGGTTTTAAACCCTAAAGTGAACTTTTTCATTCAGTCAGCATTAGGGCTTTAAACCCTAAACTGAACTTTTTCCATTCAGTCAGCATTAGGGTTTTAAACCCTAAACTGAACTTTTTCCTTTAATCAGCATTAGGGTTTTAAACTCTAAACTGAACTTTTCCATTCAGTCAGCATTAGAGTTTTAAACCCTGAACTGAACTTTTCATTCAGTCAGCATTAGGGTTTTAAACCCTAAACTGAATTTTTCCATTCAGTCAGCATTAGGGTTTTAAACCCTAAACTGAATTTTCCTTTAATCAGTATTAGGGTTTTAAACCCTAAACTGAATTTTTCCATTCAGTCAGCATTAGGGTTTTAAACCCTAAACTGAATTTTTCCTTTAGTCAGCATTAGGGTTTTAAACCCTAAACTGAATTTTTCCATTCAGTCAGCATTAGGGTTTTAAACCCTAAACTGAATTTTTCCTTTAGTCAGCATTAGGGTTTTAAACCCTAAACTGAACTTTTCCATTCAGTCAGCATTAGGGTTTTAAACCCTAAACTGAACTTTTTCCATTCAGTCAGCATTAGGGTTTTAAACCCTAAACTGGAACTTTTTCCTTTAATCAGCATTAGGGTTTAAAACCCTAAACTGAACTTTTCCATTCAGTCAGCATTAGGGTTTTAAACCCTGAACTGAACTTTTCCATTCAGTCAGCATTAGGGTTTTAAACCCTAAACTGAACTTTTTCATTCAGTCAGCATTAGGGTTTTAAACCCTAAACTGAACTTTTTCCGTTCAGTCAGCATTAGGGTTTTAAACCCTAAACTGAACTTTTTCCGTTAAGTCAGCATTAGGGTTTTAAACCCTAAACTGATCTTTTTCCTTTAATCAGCATTAGGGTTTTAAACCCTAAACTGAACTTTTCCATTCAGTCAGCATTAGGGTTTTAAACCCTTAACTGAACTTTTCCATTCAGTCAGCATTAGGGTTTTAAACCCTAAACTGAACTTTTTCCATTCAGTCAGCATTAGGGTTTTAAACCCTAAACTGAACTTTTTCCGTTCAGTCAGTATTAGGGTTTTAAACCCTAAACTGAACTTTTTCCTTTAGTAAGCATTAGGGCTTTAAACCCTAAACTGAACTTTTTCCATTCAGTCAGCATTAGGGTTTTAAACCCTAAACTAAACTCTTTCCTTCAGTCAGCATTAGGGTTTTAAACCCTAAACTGAACTTTTTCCATTCAGTCAGCATTAGGGTTTTAAACCCTAAACTGAACTTTTTCCATTCAGTAAGCATTAGGGTTTTAAACCCTAAACTGAACTTTTTCCTTTAATCAGGATTAGGGTTTTAAACCCTAAACTGAACTCTTTCCTTCCATTTAGTCAGCATTAGGGTTTTAAACCCTAAACTGAACTCCTTCCATTTAGTCAGCATTAGGGTTTTAAACCCTAAACTGAACTTTTTTCATTTAGTCAGCATTAGGGTTTAAACCCTAAACTGAACTTTTTCCATTTAGTCAGCATTAGGGTTTTAAACCCTAAACTGAACTTTTTCCATTAAGTCAGTATTAGGGTTTTAAACCTTAAACTAAACTTTTCCGTTAGTCAGTATTAGGGTTTAAAACCCTAAACAGAACTTTTTCCATTCAGTCTGTATTAGGGTTTTAAAACCCTAAACTGAACTTTTCCTTTAGTCAGTATTGGGGCCCCAACCCTAAACTGAACTTTTTCCCAGTTGGTCAGCATTAGAGTTTCAACTCTAAACTAAACTTCTTCCCAGCTAGTCGGTATTAGGGCTCCAACCCTGAACTGAGCATTCATATCCTCTTTCATCAATTTTATGAACTTCCTGGCGAATAATTCACGAAATTTTCCTAGTGAAACAGGGGCAGAAAATTTCGTTCGTTTGTTCTTCCCTGCAGGTCTAACCTCGAGCCACACGGATCGAAACAACCCACGAGATGAGTCTCAACTCAGAATCAAAGAAGAAAAAGACAAAAAGAAGATGTCCCGAGACACCGGAGAAAATGGAAGGCGGATCGTTCCAAGATTTGATTAAGGTCCCGAACCCCACCAGTCGCGTCTCACTCAGTATCCCAGAGATTAAACAAGCACCTACAACTCGCAAGCATCAAGATTCGGATCGAAGTCTCCAAGCAAAATTAGCTAGGACCCAAGATCAAGTCGCAAAAGAATCATAGATAGAGATCTTGTAACTAGCAGTTGACATGCTTATAAGTATTTAGTTTAGTTTCAATTTTTCTTTGGGTGTAATAAGGCGGTCAGTAAAGCAACGGTGACAACAACAACAGCAGTAACAACAAGCATTGCAATCCCATGGTAGTCCCAGCTGCCAAGAATTTCCCGAACTACATTGACCTGATTCCTGTTTGGCCCAGGATATGTAGGAAATCTTTGAAGCAAAGATCCGGTCAGATCTTTCAAAACATGCTTCACACGGAGTAGTCCGATAGGCAAAAATCGCTCATATCCGCTCACTTTATCTTTGCGCGAAAACTCTTCGTGTTTCCGAACAAAGAGGGGCAGCTGTGAGCACGTGATTTTTGTTTTACGCGACAATCACTCCAAAAGAAACAAAATAATAGCAATTGGTCTTGCTGTACATTTCTTGGATTTTTACGTGGCATTTTTGCTAGTTATTTGTGATTTTGCCGGTTGTTATTTTATTCAAAAAAAAAATAAAAAAAAATATATGTATATATGTCGTGTGAACCGTAATCCATTTATTAAAAGAAAAATAAAATGTGTGCATTCTTCATTGTATTTTGTCATTAAGTGTTTAGTATAATTAAATGTTAATTGTGTGATAATTGTTGTTCAATGTTTTATATGGTATTATTTGGCAAATTAATTTAAGAAAATTAAAAAGAAAAAAAAAGGAAGAAAGAGTTTCGGACTTGGTCCAGTACAATTTTTAAACAAAACAAGCCCAAACAACCCAACCCAAAACCCCATATCTACCCGGTCCAGACCAGCTGACCTCAGGGGGGTCCAAACGACGCCGTATTGATCTGGTCTGATCTGGGCCGTTGATCTCAGATCGATCAACGGCCAGGATCACATTCCCCATACCCACGAACAAACCCGACCCGTTCAACCTCGGACCGACCCCAACCCTTTGCACTTGAAACGACACCGTTTCCCATTAGCTGAAGGATCCTGGCCCTTCATCTTGTCTCATCCGATGGCCAGGATCTATTCACCCACTAACTATATAAGCCTACCATCATACCCCACGCCCCATCCGAACACCCCCTACCTTCCATCGTCCTCACCACAGACCCCTTGAAACCCTAGCCGCCCCCTTTCCCTTCACCATTAATCCCGGCGGCATGGACGCCGGTGACCCCCTCCTTGACACCATAGATCCGCCTCATTACCCTGAGCATAGATCCGTTATCCTTTTCCCTCGAATCAGATCTTAGTTGCTCGAATCTTCATTTGAAGACTCGAGCAGAACCTCAACTTACACCGATGTACCCCAGTTTCATACCAGATAGTCCCCGGACCTCCCTCGTGACCAAACCATGTTTGGTTTGGTCCGAATCTAACCATGGGAACCCAGATCCCAAATCTACCACCTAGGTTTCCTCGTGAATGACTTATGTCTGTTTGAGCCAAGTGATTAGGATCTAATGGACCTTAATCGAAGTGTTTCTCATTTGAGAAGCACTTCGATTAAATTCCGTTCAACCCCAATAAAGGTCTATTCGAGTCCGAGCTAAGGCTTTCTGATTTTTCGAGGGTTTAAGGTAAGATTCGTTTTTCTTTATTCAGTTCATGCGTTGATTAAAGGTCTGTTCGTATGGCCAAATGTTTGTTTAATTTATGTTTTGAACTGATGTTGTTCACCTTGCCCGAACCTCTGTATTCGGTCAATTCCTTTCTTGATAATGTGTAGATGTGTATGTGCTGTGCAATCAATTGAACTTTGAACTTGACTAATTAACTGATTCCCCGGTACAGTTTCTGCTTAGTCATTACAATTCGAATCATGGGTTCGATACTGTTAGATGTATGATCATGGTTTCGATTGTACGTGTTATGATTAGTATAGTCAAGTCGACATATGTCGTCAATTAGTTTCAGCTATTTGAACAATAAAAATCGATCTGCTTCTGTTAAGCATTGTTTGAATCAATTAGGAATTGAGTTTTAGCTACTTATAGTTGTTAATTTGAATCAAAAGGATTTGTTTTGTTTATTTGCAAATCTGAATTGTGGTCATGTGCACTTCTGCACAGCATGTGCATTTAGGGGCCTTTTAGGATTAAAATAAGCTGTCAACAGGTGCTGTCAGAACACACCCCTGCTGCCCATGCCCTGTTTTTTATTTAGAAATAATAAGCCCCATCCAGATATTGTTTGTCAGGGAATATCATGGGAGGGGATATACTTAAATGTTTGAGTGGAAACTGAAAAGAGAAAAACAGCACATGGGAGGGGTTTTCTGATTGATTAACAGGCTGTTTAAATGGCCTGATTTAAGGCTTATAAGAAGAAAAACTTCCATTAGAAAAAGGGCTGAACATTGAGAACTGAGGTTTGAAAGACAGAACACTGAAAAAAAATTCTTTTGATAACTCAAATAGATTTCAAGACTGAAAATTGGCACTGGATTTTGAAAGAAAAGAGATAGTGAGAGGGATATCACAGAGGGGCTTATACAGACACACATACGAGAGAGAAAAACATACAAAAATCAGAAACTGTTTTCTTCCTGCTATTTGTTCGATTCTCAGTTTGTTCAAACTATTCAATCAGTTCTGTTTTCTTTCAAGTATCAGCTAAGTTTATTGGTTGGTTCGTATCGGTTGTTTCTCTTGGAATTGGATTGTCTGGATCTCTGTTTCTATACTACTGGTTATTGCTGTCATTCTGCCATTTTCCATTGGCTCTAGCTGCCTCTTGCACTGGGATTTGTTCTATTTGTTACCTGCTGCCACTGCTGCTGTTTGGTATTGCTTCTATTGCTCTAACTGACCCCCTTGCTTCTTCTGTTGTATCCAACATCCAGGTACATACTAGAACTTTGCATCTGATGTAACAATGAAAGCATGAAATAAAAGATATGCGAGAGTTTAATCATTCGTTGCTGCAGTTACAGTTTTTACGAATGTTATTAGATTTGTGTAACTTGTTTAGTTTGTAATTCAATAAAGAAACACATTAGGTAGCCTTGTAATTAATTGCAGCTTAGTTTGTTTCAAATTGTGATTTCAGTTGTTTAGTGGGTTGTATGATAAGGAATGCATGAGTGTTTTGGCACACAGGTAATTAGATAACTTTTCGGCTATATTCTGCATGTAAAGAGCAGAATTCCTTAATCTTGCCAGATATAATGTAGTTTTATTGGATCTTTTTAGGCAGTTCACATGATCACGTTCAAACCCTATTAGTAACAGTTTCCGATAAGTTAATTCTACTGACCTGGTTTAAATAAGTGAGTTTCAAATTCGGATTTGAAGAACATTTAACATAGGCTTTTTAGCAGTTTTATTAATCTTGTATATTAATTTCCTCTAGCAATTTAACAACATGTTCATCCATGAAATAAGGCACAAAACAATTCATGCCTCATAAACAACTAATCAGATAATCAAATAAGAATCCGAAGTTGGTCAAGCATGTAATTATCACGCATTCCTCCTTCTTTCACTTTATTAGAGACGAACATAATAGAAATGTAGTCACTGTAGGTTTATCCTTTTAAATAAAAATGAGACGAGCCTCAACAAACAAAATGCACCAGCTGCGGGGCCCTCTAAATGTATACATTAAAATGCTTAGAATTCGGGACAGGCCGTTTAGCGAATTTTGCGGCCTTCCTAAAATAACAACACGCTAGTTGCTTTAGGCACGGCTTAATTAGATTACATTCTTAAACTCGGGTGCACATTGATGTGACCTAGATCCAAATCTCAACGGAGTCGAAATGTATTAATAACCACGGGTGCATTGATTGTGACGTGGTTCGAGATGCATTTTCACGACGTTGCAATTCTATAAAAAATAAATGATAATTGTAAAAGCAGTTTAAACTTAATAAAAGCACGTTAGTCATAACATATATTGAAATCAGATATTTATCCTTTATAACAATTTAAGCGACCGTGCTAGAACCACGGGATTCGAGGGTGCCTAACACCTTCCCTCGGGTCAACAGAATTCCTTACTTAGAATTTCTGGTTCGCAGACTTCATTTGGAAAAGTCGAAAATTTCCTCGATTTGGGATTCAAGATAAACCGGTGACTTGGGACACCAAAAGCCAAACCTTTCCCAAGTGGCGACTCTGAATTAAATAAATAATCTCATTTCGAATATTGTCACTTAAATTGGAAAAACTCCCTCGCGCATCTAAACCCTTCGGGGCGGGGCGCACAAAGGAGGTGTGACAACTTCAAATTGATGATGTAACAAACCTGGAAAAATCAATTTGACTTAAAATCGAAGACTTCAACTTGAATACTTAGCCTCTTATTAAAGAAGCTGCCATCATTCCATCAAATACCTCAATTTGACATGGAGGA
The DNA here is from genome assembly GCF_000393655.2 of Nicotiana sylvestris. NCBI lineage: Eukaryota > Viridiplantae > Streptophyta > Magnoliopsida > Solanales > Solanaceae > Nicotiana > Nicotiana sylvestris. The sequence goes on along the minus strand of NC_091060.1, from coordinate 55,598,898 downwards.
CTTACCCTCATTGAGTCATCAAGACAAGACAGAGGGTTCAACGAAAGAATACATGTACACCTAATTTTCTAGTGTCGATCAAGTGAATTATATTCCATCATACCTCATTTGAACAATGCCTTGAGTAATATGTATTTTTTGAACTCATATGACTAAACTTAGAACGAAACTCTAAGCTGCCTACGTACCTCGGTGAAGAGGATCAAGTCATTTTGTAGTTCGAAATGGGTGAGTGTTTTTTTTGCGTCCTAACTTTTGCCTAGGCCGCCTCTTTCGAGGTTTTCAACCTAGCGGGCATTTTTTTTGGACCGTGCATAGTTTATACTCTTGCGGGCCAAGAGTAACATGCAGTTTATGCTCATGCGTTAAAGAGCATATTTGTTTGTTTCAAGGATAGTATCTCTTCATGAATTTGCCGTTCATGGGGCCAATCTGCAAACCTTCTGAGTCAACTATCTTGTAAGCGCCACTTGAGTATACCTCTTGTACGATATATGGTCCATCCCACTTAGCAGAGAATTTGGCCCCAGATCAACGAGAGGTAATAATAGGCCTTTTGACCACAAGAACTTGGTCACCCACTAGGAAAGATCTAAGGCGTACCCTTTTGTTAAAAGATAGAGACAGGCAAGCTTGATATCATTCATGGCTTTGTTGAGATTCTGCCTCTTTTCATCAAGAGCTTCCCATTCTTCAAGGCGTAACCGAGCATTTTCTTCATCAGTGAGTCTTTATTGAATGGCAAATCGCAACGATGGGATTTGACGCTCTAGTGGAAGGACTGCTTCAACTCCATAAACAAGCGAATACAGAGTCTCTTGCGTTGGTGTGCGATATGTGGTCCTATATGCCCAAAGAGCTTCTTCCATTCTCTCATGTCAATCTCTCTTAGACTTAGAAACAACTTTTTTCAACAAGTTGCAGAGTGTCTTATTAAATGCTTCAGCTAGTCCTTTGGCAGCAGTATAATACATGTAGGAATTGCGTTGCTTGAAACCAAAAAGATCACATATTTTATTCATCAACTTGTTATCAAATGGCTTACCATTGTCTGTCAATATATATCGAGGAATGCCAAAGCGATAGATAATATTTACTCGGATGAAGTTAGCCACATTTTCCTTCTTTACTTCTTTAAGAGAAACAACTTCAGCCCACTTTGAGATGTCCACCAGAAGACTTCGGCAATGGACCAACAACATCTAAACCCCAAGCATCAAATGGACAAAAGGTAACAGTTGGGTGCAATACTTCAGGTGGTTGATGTATGAAGTTAGCATGGAATTGGCAAGTTTTACACCTCCGAGCATAATCCAAACAATCTTTCACCATGGTTGGCCAATAATACCCATTCTTTTTATGTGGAAATGAAGTTTTGGCGTAGATTGATGCGCACCACATACTCCAGAGTGTGCTTCTTACAAGACATGAATAGATTCATCTTCCCCCAAACAACGTAGGAGCACTCCATCAAATGATCGTCTGTAGAGTGTATTCTTTTAATAAAGAAAACGAGGGGCTCTCCTTCTGATTTTTGTTTTCCTTCGAGGATTTTCTGGCAATATATCGTAACAAAGATAATTAATTAATGGTTGTCGCCAGTCTTCAGTTTCAACCTCAAGAGTGGAAGCAATATTCTCAACTCTGTTTTTTTCTTCGTCATAGTCATTTGGTGGAGGAACTACCCATCTTTGGCAAACAACAACTTGTGTCTGATCAGGCAAAGATAATGTAGAAGTTAAGGCTGCTAATGCATCAGCTCTCTTATTTTCCTTTCTCGGCACGTGTTGAATAGTTACCTCTCCAAGCCAACTTACCAATCTTTGAGCATATTTGTGATATCGCACCAACTCTGGCTTCTTGACCTCATAGCTACACAAAATTTGATTGATCACTAACTTGGAATCTCTAAAAACTTGTAATTGTAATTGCTTGATATCCACGGCCATTTCAAGCCCAAGTATGAGCGTTTGATATTCAGCAACATTATTGGAGCACCGTTATGTTAGAGTGAAAGAATAGGGCAAAACTTCTCCTTGAGAAGTGATAAACACTATTCCAGCACCAGCTCCTTCATAATGTGCAGCGCCATCAAAATACATCTTCTAAGGAGGCTGAATTTCTATGACCATTGTATCTTCATCAGGCAATTCATCAGAAAACTCCCAATCATCTGGAATTGGATGGTCAACTAGGAAGTTTGCTAATGTTTGTCCTTTTACTGCCTTTTGAGGAACATACACAATTTCAAATTGTTGAAATTGGAGGTACCATATCGCTAATGGATCACTTAGGACTGGTTTAGACATGACAAACTTGATAGGTTTCGCTCTTGAGACGAGTCGCACAACGTGAGCTTGGAAGTAATGCTTCAGCTTCTGAATAGAGAAGACAAGTGCCAAACATAACTTCTCAATAGGCGAATACATGAGCTCATTTAGCATCATCATCCTACTCAAGTAATAAAGCGCATGTTCTTTGCCTTTATTATTTCCTTGAGCGAGAAGCACTCCTACTGACCTTTCCTGTACTAAAATGTATAATATTAATGGCTTTCCAGGTACGGGGGCTGCCAGTATTGGAGATTTCATCAGATAAGACTTAATGCTTTCAAAAGCATTTCTGCAAGCTTGGTCCCATTCAAAAGGAAACCCTTTCTTCATGAGGCGACTAAATGGTTGGCATCTTCCAGCCATTTCTGCAAGCTTGGTCTCATTACCCTGCAAGCTTTTTAATTTATGAATATCTTTAGGCTCGGGCATTTTCAAGATATCATCCACCTTCGCTTGATTAATTTCGATACCTCGATGTCGAACAATAAAACCGAGGAACTTCCCAGAAGTAACTCCAAAAGCGCACTTCAACGGGTTCATTATGAATTGGTATCTCCGAAGTCATTCAAATACCATCCTCAAATCTTGTAAGTGATCATCCTTCTTCCTTGACTTTACCACCAAGTCGTCAACATAACACTCCACGTTTTTATGAAGCATGTCATCAAAAATATTTTGCATGGCACGTTGATATGTAGAACCGACATTCTTCAAACCAAAAGGCATTACCTTATAGCAGTATATACCTTTCGGGGTGAGAAAGGCCGTAAGTTTTTCGTCCTTCGGTGCCATGCGAATTTGATTATATCCAGATGAACCATCTACGAAAGACATTGCCTCGTATCCAGTTGTTGCATCAATCATGAGCTCAGGGATAGGAAGAGGAAATTCATCCTTAGGACAAGCGTTATTTAGGTCCCTAAAGTCAACACAAACTAGGATTTGGCCATTCTTCTTTCTTACAGGGATGATGCTTGAAATCCATGTAGGATATTTAACTTCATGAGCAAAACCAGCCTCAATAAGATTGATAACTTTGGTTTCAATCAAGTGAACTCGTTCAGGTCTGAAGCGACATTGTGCTTGCTTTACAGGATGAGCACCTCGTCTGACAGCAAGATGATGAACAGACACCTTGGGGTCTAAACCTGGCATTTCTTTGTAGATCCAAGCAAATACGTCTTTGAACTCCTTAAGTAGCTCAATATATTTGCCCTCTTCATCATTAGTTAAAGAGGCACTGACATATATGGGCTTTGGACCTTCAACTACTTCGAGATTGACTTCTTTTAGAGCACCAACCGTTGTCTTCACCACTTCTTCAAGCTCAGGTGGTGCATCTTTAGTGTCTTCATCCTCTTGAGGATCATCATCATTGAAAGATATGTGGTGACATAAATGAATATCAAGGCACTTTTCCTCGACTTCCGTATAAGATGAAGCATTTTGTTCATCATTAATGGTGATATGATATAATGATCCCACACTTTCTTCATCTTCCTCCCGTTCTCTAGTGTGTACTATAGTATGAGCCTTTGCTTTGAGGACCTTTTCGCACGAAACTACAAGTTTGGTGTCTCGCCTCATTCTTGAAGGAATCAGACTTGGGCAGTCTGTGGTCAAAATCTCCTTTTTAGTGAAAATAGTGGCTCCAATCCTTCTATCACTTCCATTACGCTGGTTTTCCTTCTTCAGTGGTCCCAACCTATTAAAGACCGAGGTCCTTGGATTCGTAAGTCAATCAAACACCGAAGGCTTCTTATTAAGCATCGCAGACACTTCTTTAGCGGTAATGTAGTTAAAACTTGCCCTTTTAATAAAGATACAAATTGGCGGGGGTTGTTTGTAACCCAATCCTTCACGTGATTGCTTCAATGGGTACCCTTTCTCCATCATCATCTTTTGAGTAGGGTTTGAAGCTTCAGGCGATAGCTTTCCTAACTTAGATGGTTCGTTGGGATCATATCCAGCTTTTGCTAACAACTTGTAGGCATTTGGGTCAAAGCCCTCATTTGTGCGCTTTGTAGGAAGTGCTAGATTTAGAAGCGAATTGTTGCTTGATGATTTGACAAGCCCTTTAAGCAACTTTGTAGACGACTTAATTTCATAAATTCGCTTGATATGAAGGGTCAAGTCTCCTAACACCTTACCTTATAGTTCAGAATATGGATCTTCGACCTTCCTTGCCTTTGGGACATACCGAAGAAGATGAGTCACTTTCTTACTTAAAGATACCTCATTCATCTTGTTCCTATCATGAGGCACCTGATCTTTTTCAACTATAATATTTTCCTTGCTAGTTGTTGCATCAACCTTCTTTGCAATACTTTTGGTCAATATTATATCATCAACCTTAACCTCCTTTGAGACGTAATTCTTTAAGTAGAATTTTGCATCGGCAAAGTATGATTTAGCCTCGGTAAAGGGCTATCATTAGCAACTATCTTCTTTTCAACCCCACCTTTGCAGTATTTTAAGCACTGGTGGTAGGTGCATGAAACCACTTTGTTCTCGTGTATCCATGGCCTTCCTAATAATATATTATATGAGGTTTTTGCACTGATCACGTGCATCCATGCACTCAAATGAAAATCTCCCATATTTATTTCCAATTTGATAGCCCTTATAACTCTTTGCCCCCTTTATTGAACCCTTGAATCATCAAATGGCTTTCACATAGTTCATCCATTGGTATGCCAAGCTCTTTGATAGATCAAATTGGGAGAATATTGACGCCAGACCCATCATCGATCAAGATTCTACTTATTCTTTGTTCTCTCACAAAGCAAACCAAAAATAGGGGGCGATTATGGTGTGTTTCACCAAGCAAAAGATCATCATTAGTAAATATGATTTTTGTATCACAAACGTCCACTTCTTCAGAATTCCCAGTGAGTGTTTTAGGCAAGGGAGGTGACAGCAATGATGGATCCTCCTTTATCTTTTCTTCATCTATCTTACAACATGAGACCTTGATATATTTACAGGAAGCTCGTAGGTGTAACCAGCTTGGCAGGAATTCCTCCAATGTCACTGGACGACGTAGCCTTTGATAATGATTCTCCGTCATTTTTGCTTTCTTCTAGTTCTTCTTTATCATTTTCGTCTTGGGTCTTTTCACCATTTTTCCCTAGTCAACTGCTTATTTGAATACCTTTGTGAATTTGTCTTGCAACGTCTCCACTGAGTCACAAGAATCCAACCTTCATCATCAGTTTGATCATCACGTGATTCACCTTTCTCTTGAGATGTTTCCTCCACTATTAGTTTATATGCCATAGGGAGAAGCAATGGTTTGCTCACATCAATAGGTTCAAAGTCACCAAATTTAATCATATTTTGTGTTGATGCCCTTTGGATGCTATCACATTCATGTACTTCGACAAAATTGCAAAGGACAATGGGATCAAGTGAACCAAAAATGTAAAAGACATGATTCAAACTGTCTTTCTCATCCTCAAGCAAGATTTTTCCTTTAGCGGCCAAGTCCATGACTTTCTCCTTGAAGACAAAGCATTTTTTAATAGAATGTCCAATCAACCGATGGTACTTGCAATAATTTGGATTATTAGTATTTCCAGCTTCATCTGGCCGCTTCATTTCGGCTAACTCAATGAGTTTCAATTCAAGGAGTTCTTCAAAAATTGATGGGACATCGGAGTCCAAGAATGGATATTCTTTCTCTTGCATTTCCTTCAGAGTTAACTTTCGGCCAACTTTATCCTGTAAGGACGTTGTCTTCACACTTTGCTTCTTACTCACTTTTGTAGTGACCTTTAATGGCGAGGCATTAACATTCATTGATTCCTTGCTCTCAAACTTCGGCAAAAACTTGCCTCCTTTGTTTATTTCTTGTTTATCCTTCACTTTGCAAGGTTCATAAACAGGTGGCCCTTGATTTCCACTTGAAGACATACTTAGCTCCATATCAAGAGCACGTGTAGCAAATTCTTCAAAGACTTAGGCTTGATACCCTGCAGGATGTAGCGAAGTCCCTAATGCATTCCTTGGATACACATTTCTATTCCAGAAGCTTCACTAAGTCTGTCTTTATAATTAAGGCTTGCATTCCTCCATCGATTGAGGAAATCAACAACTGGTTCATCCTTCCACTGACGTGTGTTTGTCAGTTCAACCATGCTTACGGTTCACCTTGTGCTATAGAAACGGTTGAGAAATTCATGTTCAAGTTGCTCCCAGATATTGATGAAACCAGCCTCAAGATTAGTATACCAATCAAAACCATTTCCTTTTAAGGAACGGACAAACTAATTGACAAGATAATCTCCATAGGTTCCAGCATTATTACAAGTTTCAACGAAGTGTGCAATGTGTTGCTTCAGATTTCCTTTACCATAAAATTGTTGAAACTTTGGGGGTTGATAACTTGCAGGCATTTTCAAACCATCAATTCTTGCAGTGTATGGCTTTGCATATGCTAGAGAAGACTTGGCAGCAACATCGTACTTATCTTTGATGGTTCCCATAATGAAGTCTTTCAATTGGTCAATAGGAATAACCCCGTCAGATGAAATCTGAAATTCTTTAGGAGCAGCTGTCTGCCTTGCAGATGAGTCTCCCTTATCTTGTATCATTGAGAGCTTCCGAGGTGCATGACTTGAATCTCCCTCCATCATGCTTTCAACTTTATCTGTCAACTTGACAATTTGATTATCTTGATCTTGCACATGCTTCGTTAACCCTTCAATTGCCTTTGTTAAATTTGTGAGTTGTTCTTCAACAGTTGAGGTATTAGTCACCATTGCTTGGTTAACCGTTATGGATGGTGGAGCAGAGCACGAAATTTCTCTTACACCATACTTTGAGTGGAACAACTCACGTGGAGTGCTTGGAGCAGATCCAGTGATCAAGACATCATCATCGCCTTGTGTGATGAGTTTTTTAGATCTAGAAGGGCTAAGTAGAGCCAATGTCTTTTCAACAATTTCAGCAATGTTCGCTCCTTCTTCCAATTCAGTTGGAAATGTTCTTGCCCCCTTTGAGGATTGAAAATCAAAGATAGGAACTGATGCAAACGGCATTTGAAATGCTTTTTGTCCCAACCAGTTTGTTTTGTTCCTAGTGAAATGTCCTACGCTTTCCATAGTAGCATCTAGCAAGTTTTCCACATTAGAAGAAATCTTGGAATTTGTAGCATTAGCAGTAGTGAGTTTGAAGCTGATCTTCTTAGGAGCCATATCTATGTTCTTGAAATTTAGTAATTTGAAGAGATGAGAGGTAGGGATTGTCCCACCGGGCGTACCAGAAATTTGTAACAACAACATTTTCACGTCGAGAAAAATAAATAATCCGGACTGGAAAATTGAGTAACAAATGTAGTATTTGATTTCAATAAATGAAAGTATTACAATCTCTATGGTATTCCTCTGATTCTTCAAGAATGTAAAGTATCTTAATGAGCTTGACTTTGATTTGATTCAAGGGATTGTAAATCTTGATCTTGAATCTCCTCTTTGGACTTGAATCTGGGTTTGTTCACAAACAAGTAATTTGACCTTGAACGCCTTGGTATTTGATTTGGCTTCGTTCTTGAATTTGAACTTGAGCTTGAACCTGTAGCTTGTGTGCTTGAGTGCTTGAACTTGTAGCTTGTAGAGAAATCTGCAGTCTTTGATCCACGAGCTCTCTACTTGCTTCTTGTTCTTAATTCTGGTATCTTCTAGCTTTATAAAGACCTCTATTTATAGTTGTAGGGAGTGGTGTGGCTCCACAATTTGATTGGTCCGTTTGAACTGACCAATACCATCTAATTACTTGGTATGATTTAATTGGCACACTTTTTTGGCTGGGATTACCACGTCACTTGACACATGTCATGACTTAATTGGCATATTTACTTGGCTTGGATCTCCACATCACTTGATACGTGGCATGATTTTGTTGACTCATTCTTTTGGCTTGGATTGCCACGTCACTTGACATGTGGCATGAGCTCGGGCTTTAAGACAGGCTAATAGCCATTTGGACTTTGGGCTAGTAAAATGGGCTTGTCTTTTGGAGTCCAACTAATGAATTGGCTCAAATAAAGTTATAACTTTAATTTAAATCTATGGTGGACTTAAATAATTAATTTTAATTTGGGTTTGACATTTATTGAATTTAGGAATTTATCCAAATTAATATGAATTTTAATTACATAAAATTCATGTGCTTACAATGCGCTTTTGCATTATCCACTCCTCATCAATCAATGGCTTGTAACAATAAGATAATCGCAGTCATTACCACTTCTACCAAAATCAGTAATAATAGCAACACAAAAATTAATATGAGTAAATAAATAGCGCAAATATTGTTCATATTCATGTTTATATTTATAAATATCGCTCTTTACGATTGTGCGATGCCATCCTTTATAAGTAGGATTAAAAACGCTTCTAACATAATGTACAAAGTGGGGGTTAGATGGAAAACTATAGGGTAAGCACATAACAATAACTATTTTTGCCAATTCTTCCCTATCTTTTCTTGGGTCATAATATAAAATACCATCGGTAACAGTGTTAATTCCCGATTGAAATTGATTTGATCCGGTACTAGGGTTAGGCTGACTAGTTGGACTTGCCCCCCTCCCCCCCCCCTCGCCGCAGCTTTCATTTGAAAAATTTATCTTTATCTTAAGGGTGTATCATTATGTGTCTCCTTAAACTCCCCCCCGCTCAACATAGTTAAAGGCTAACTCTTTGCCACAAGTTTTACACTTAGCTTTATTTTTTCTCTTGTTTGAATAAAAAATGGCCAAACAAGAGATGTTTTGGCCCGTTTAAAAGGTTGTCTAGAAAAAGTAGGGGTAGTAATTGGGGGGGGGTCAACCGGGGCATCATTTGGATTAGTTGGGTTAACTTAAGTAACATGACTAGTGGGTCTATCATCATCCGGTTGCGTTTCATCTAAATCTATTTCCTGCTCATCTTCTTCATCTATAGTTGGATTACCATAAAGGTTGTTCATAAATTCATCATCTAAACGTTCACCACAACCAACATTATGCACATATTGACTATCCGTAAATTGTAATAAAGTATTATCACTATCAAGAATAGGAGCAGGTGGAGGGCGGGTATGGGGTTTGGGTAGGGGAGGCTGGGGAATTAGAGGAGGAATAGATTGACCCCTAGATTCACCACTCTTGAATTTTTCCTTTTTTTTACTAAACATTTTTTAAGGAATATGCCATCTTAATTATAATTATACAAAGTAATTAAATAAAACAAACAAAAATATAATATTAAAACTAAATAGTTGGAACGAGTTTACCGAATTGACGAACAACTTATTGAAATTAATTATCGTTGAAAACTTACTTCAATTCACCAAATTCACAATTTTTCACACAAGTTGCAACAACAAAGTAACCAATTTTAGAAGAAATTTAGAGATAGAATTGAGAAAGATTGATAATTTGGTGAAGAAAAATGAAAGAATGAGGGGGTATTTATAGTTGAAAATAGGAAAAAGGTGTAATTATAAAAAGTTTGGGGTTAAAACAAAGTTGGGGGGGAGGGGCGGTTAAATGGCTATTTTATAAATAGCCAACGACTATTTTGGCAGCCATAATGGCTATTTTTGAATAGCTAACGGTAAGAATTTTAAAAGAGAAATTTTTTAAAAAAAATTATAAACGTTTGGCCTGTTTGGTACCGGTTAGGACCGGTTGAACCGGCCTACTTAAGAGCTAGTCTCGGGCCCAAACAGTCCCGGTCCTAACGGGTACTTCCTTTGAACCAGCCCACATGGGCCTCAAATCCCCTGGTCCCGAGCTTAAACGGGTAGGCCCGTTTAGGCCTACTACCCATATGTGCTCGCGGGCCTGGGCCAGGCCCGGGCCTAACCGGCCGACTTGTCACCCTTAGCCCCAATGTTGAATGTACAACTGCAATGCTGAATGTGCAGCCACTAGAATATAGCAAATCAAAGGAACATCGTCCAAGTGCTGACTGTATTTCCTTTTGTGTGGCCACACTTCATCCTGAAGTAAACTTTTATGACTTCTTACTATATTTTTTGCCTTGGGACTAGGAGTAGAGCAGCTTTTGGGATGTTTTCAAGGAGGAAGATCATAAATAACAATGGAGTTTGCTTTAGTTTTATAATTACTAGTTCAATTATGTTTGTTTCTGATGGTTTTTCAATGTCTCTGCCTTATATTTTGATGATCCAACAAACTTACTGTCAAGGACAAGATAGGGAATCTAACATACTTGGTACACATTGCAAATGAACGAATTCCAGCCTGAACTACAGCTACAGTGAACTTCTATAAATAAAGAGAATAGAGGAACAAGACAGGGACCTGATCCCTTGGTGTTCTCTGATAGAAGTACAAGTCAACTATACAGCTGGAAAACAACTACAGAAAGTAACTGCTTGTAACTATACATGCGACAGTGCAACAGACAGTGCAGCAGTCACTTCCCATTGGGAAAAGGCATGTAACAACCAAGAATTGACATCATCCTTGGGATGTCTTGGGTAGTATAACAACATGGTGCAAGGAACAAGATATTCACTTGAGCATTAGGTGATATTCTCTCAAGCATTAAAGATCTGATCCAGCATTGAAGTCACAAGTATGTTAAGAACAAGAAGACAACTCCACTAAGGATCAGTTCCACAATGAGTCTATGTGTATCCGTAGTTGAGTTGTAATCTTGTTGTTTGTTCTTCATTGTAACTATTATCTTGCTTTCTTAGAAGCTTTGTTTTAGGAATCTCAAAATCATAAACCTTCTGAGTTTGTGTTGTGAATAGAGTTAGTCATAAGTTAAAGTCTTTGTAACTAATAAGTGATAAAGTGGCTTGTGATAAGTGTATCACAAGTTAGTTGAGTTGAAGTCTTTGTAATAGCGTCATTATAAAGTGGTTTGTAATAGTGTATTTATAAGTTAGTGAACTTGAAATCCTACAAGTGTAGATCGTGGTTTTTGTCCCCTTGAGTTGGGATTTTTCCACGTAAAAATCCCGTCTCATTAACTTACTATTTTAATTAGTATTCTTAGTGGAAACGCATAGAGGACCAGTTACTCTGTAGTTTGGTGGATTCATATAAACTAACAATTGGTATCATAGCAGGTTCTTTCTAAAAGGTTAACACCTAGAAAGGATCTCAATGGCTGCTCCGCATAACTTTTAGGAAACACAATCAACCTACAGACCTCCTAGATTCAATGGTTAATATTACGGCTGGTGGAAGACTTTTATGCATGATTTTATAATGTCAGAAGACTCAGAGCTGTGGGATGTCATTTGTGATGGTCCACATGTTCCTATGAAGAACCTTGGAGAAACTGGACCAATGGTGCAGAAAAACAGAAAAGAGTACAGTGATATTGAAAGAAAATCTGTAGAAAAGAACTATCGTGCCAAGGAAATCTTGGCATGTGGTATAGGACCTAATGAGTACAACAGAATCTTAGCTTGTGATTCATCTAAAGAAATATGGGAAGCATTGCAAACCGCACATGAAGGAACTACTCAGGTTAAACAGTCCAAGATTGACATGCTCACCACTAAGTATGAGCTTTATAGGATGAAGTATGATGAGTCTATACAAGATATACACACTAGATTCGTATCCATCATAAATGAGCTTCATTCACTTAAAGATGTTATTCCCAGAAATAAGCTTGTAAGGAAGATTCTCAGTGTTCTACCTGGCTCTTGGGAGAGTAAGGTGAATCCCATCACTGAAGCTAAAGATTTACAAACTCTAACCATGGATGAGCTGATTGGAATTCTAAAGACATACGAGATGAAAAGAAATAAAGACATTGAAAGGAGAGAGCCAAAGAAGGAGAAGAACCTGGTGCTCAAGGCTGAAAATAGTGAATCAAGTGAAGAAGATAGCGATATGGCCTATCTTACTAAAAGGTTTCAAAAGATGGCTCGAATAAATGGTGGTATACCAAAAAGGGGCAGTTCAAGTAAGGCAAGGAACAATGATCTCTGTCACAAGTGCGGAAAGCTAGGGCATTTCATCAAAGACTTCTCACTTCTGAAACAGGAGCAATACAAATAAAACTCTCACAAAGCAGCAAAAAGGAACCCGGTTCCTAACAAACGATTCAGTCAAAAAAGTGTGGTTGACAATGTTGTGAAGAAAGCTCTTGCTTTTAGGGAGACTCATCTAGTGAATCATAAGGAGAACCAGATGCAGTAAATAGCTCCATGATGGCAGTGGAAACTGAAGCAATGAAATATGACTCATTGTTTGCGCTGATGGCTCAGTATGATGATGATGAAGAGGACGAAATGATGAGATAAATTTCAGGGATGTTCAGAGAAATCTGAAGTCTTACTCTTCTAATAAATTAATGTCATTAGCAAATGTTCTAATTGATGCATATTATAGCATTATTAATGATAAGGATATCTTGATAATGAAGCTAGGAAATGCTGAACAATCTAGAGATGATTTGGATGATCTGGTGGTCTGTGTAGTTGATCTAGATGAGACCATAGCTAATCTTGAAAAAGAAAAGGAAGCTTTGAATGAAAAAAAAATAGTGTAGAAAATGAGAGAGATGACTTGATGGTAGTGGTTGTTGATTTGAAAGAAACCATAGAAGGCTTTAGCAATGAAAAGTACACTCTAGAAGAGAATTGCAGCTACTGAGCAAGAGAGGGATGACTTTTTGGTGATAATCACTGACCTAGAGGAAACTTTTGAGTGACTCAAATCAGAACTTAGGCCTGCAAGTATTGAGAAAGGGAAAGAAGCAGCTAGTGAGTCACACATCAAGCTTGAAAAGGAATTAAATGATGTTAAAACTAGTCTATGTGGTGAACTGGAGAAAAATAGGTAGCTTCAAGCTGAATTGAAGAAAGTAAAAATTGATCTTGAGAAATCTCTCAAGTAGACCTCGTCCTAAGATGTTGTCACTGCCATGTACTTCAACAATAGTGGAAACAGACAGGGCATCGGGTTTCAAAAGGAGAAAACTCCTTACAACCCTCACAGCAAGTACGTCACAGTTCCTGATAACTGGCTTTGTACCCACTGTGGGAACAACGGGTACTTCAAAGAAAATTTCCAGGCCAAGGTTCAATCTGTTTAGAAAAACAAATTGTTTACTGAAAAAGTGACTACTAAAGAGGAACCAGGTACTACTCGCAATAAACGAATATTGCCTGCATGGACTAGAAAAGCTCTTATTCATCCCTTTTCTCATTACAAGGGACCCAAACTAGTTTGGGTTCCTAAATCTAACCCATAATTCACATGTGCAAGGAACAGTGAGAGGAAGCGGACTGCAATGGATCATAGACAGTAACACATGACTAGAAACACCATGAATCTTCTCTCACTGAAAGCCCTGCAGGGAGGGAATGTATCATTTGGAAATAAAAAAAAAGAGTGTACATTCTCGGTGTTGGAAAAGTTGGAAAGGCTCTTTCACACTCAATTGAGAACGTGTACTATGTGGATGGCCTGAAGTAGAGTCTCTTGAGTGTTTCTCAAATTTGTGATAAAGGGAACAAAGTAGAGTTTGTATCAAAAGTGTGCACAGTTACCAATCTGGTAACTGGCGAAGTGGTCTTAGTAGCCAAAAGATACAAGAACATCTATGTTGCTGACTTTGAATCTCTATGTCACGCCCCGAACCTAGGGAGGCATGGCTGGCACTCGGTGCCGCAGTGGCCCGAGCGAACCACTCTATATCTCTTTTTTTTTCTTTGAAACTATCATGGGCCAAGATGGACACAACTCGTAATGTACAATTATAAGTGGACAACATTGTATCACTGAACCATTTTTCTCAAATATCTTAATTCAATGGTAGAAGAACAAAAAATAATTTTCCTGTAATAATATTTTCTCTCTTGGCTTTGTGTAACAATGACAAATTTTCTCCATCACCTTTATATAGTATCACTATAACCCAGTTCCTAGCTCGCTCCAGGCGGATTCAATTGGCTTGCTGTCATGCTGCCAAAAGCAGGGATTTTGATCGGTTTTACCTTGCACGTCAAATCAGTATAATCACTTATGCAGTGACCAATTTTAGAATACCATTTAAAATCACTAGAGTTCTTCAAATCTTCATCCCACTTATCTTTCATTTTTGTTATGAAAAAAGAAAGTCGTTTTGTTTAGTACAAGATTGCTTCACGCTATATCATACATATACGTATAAATGTCATGCCGTGCATAGGTACATGTGGTCATAACAACATCAAGCCTCTGAGGGTATCCCATCATATCATCTCAGTCACGATGGGCAAAATCATCATTGTATACCAACTGATCAGATGGTGGTGCGTATATAACGCCATAACCTTTCCCATATCCCATATACATATATATATATATACTTATATATACGCGTATATAATACCATAACATCATCACGCCTCTGAGGACTTCCCATCATATCATCTCGGCCACTGTTTGCAAATCATCAACGTATACCAACTGATCAGGTGGTGGTGCGTATATAACATCGTAACCTTTTCCCATATCCCATATACATATATATGCGTATATAATACCATATGTTCATGCATCAATGTAAATGAATGAAATGCATGAGAAGTACATTAGTAAAAAATTTCGGAACGTCATAAGACCATTATGCCTTTGATTAATATAATGAAATAAACTTTATCAACTTACGTATTTTCTGAGACCCATGAACAGATGATAGAATAATATAACACATGGGGAATCACGAACATAAACATATATAATATTTCTATGAATAGAGTCATGTATGGAAATTATGCATTTGCACATTTCGTTTATGTCGTATAGATCATGCCAAAAGAAAAAAGGGATAGCCTTAACATACCTGGAAATAGTCTGTCCAGTCAATGGCTCCAGATTCCATGTTTCTGTCTGTGATTGTCTTATCACATAAGCATACCTTTTCTCATACTTTTAGCTACGATTTATTATGTGTTTTACTACCTTTTTCTTGGGAATGAGATTAAAGTTTAAACTATAATCTTCCTCTAGTTTAACAATAAAAATGAGAGAAATTAATGGTATGCATTGTCCAAAAATTACAAAGCTCAGATGAAACAAATATTTAGCACTATTCTGATAATTAGTAGCATTATTCAGAGGCACCGTCTATATCAGTTATTTGACTCTTAACAAGAATGGATGGGTTGATAACAGACTCCGATCCGGCGCTAATAAGAGCACGAGTGGTGGAAGGGCCGTCAGCTTCAGTGCTTGTAAGGATAATCAACTAGTTGCAGATACTTCTGTAATATTTGTTTCCACCCCTTTAATTGGTTCTTTATATGATTGATCTATATACACTATCCTCAACTACCATAATATGAATATTATGGCCCCAGATTCTACACATTATTGTCTTTTTTTTTGAATAAAGAGATATTTTAATTTAGTTAAATATAGTGCTCAAATTGAACTTTAACTAAAAAAAATTCATAAATTAAAATCAAAACACTCAAGTAATTCCAATGCACACATTTTTTTTCTTCAATAAATATTCCACTCAAAATAAACACCATATCAAAATATATATATATAACGGTATCGAGGTTGTTAAATGTACAGGGTGTAACACTCTACAAGATGGTGGTATGAGCTGCTTGATGGCAGTTGTTAATAATGCAAAACTTTGACATAGAAGATTGGGGCATGCAAGCTTCTCACCTCTGAATAAATTGGTTTAGAAGGACCTGGTTCGTGGTCTGCCAAATTCAAGATTCACCTGGTCACTGGTTCTTAGAACACAGGGTGAAACTTCCGAGGTATTTTTGTCTTTGTCGAGAAGATCCACGTGAATATGAAATTGAAGGTAGCATGCATCAGATATGACCACGGGACAGAATTTGACAACGCCAAATTTGATGAGCTTTGTAATGAAAATGGAATCACTCACAACTTCTCAGTACCAAGGATTCCATAGCAAAACGGTGTTTGTGAAAGAAAGAACTGAACTCTGGAAGACATGGCTTGGACAATTCTCATTGACAATGGAATCGCCAAAAATCTCTGATAGAAGCAGTAAACACTGCTTGCTACTTGGTGAACAAGTGTATGATCAGGTCCCTCCTAAACAAAACCCCTTTATGAGCTGCTCAATGTAAGAAAACCAAAGATAACTTATCTGAGAATCTTTGGATGCAATTGCTATGTTCTCAATAACAGGAAGGACTAGCTTGGGAAGTTTGATGCAAAAAGAGATGAAAGAATCTTTCTGGGATATTCCTCTCAAGGCAAAGTCTACAAAACCTATAACAAAAGGACACTATGTGTGAAAGAAAGTGTTCATGTGCTATTTAACGAGACACCCTGATCACGCCCGACTATGCCTTATAAAAAGGACAAAGTGGTCGTTGCAAATATAATCCGGGTATTTAGCCCAGAGTCGAATCCCACTGGGAATTAACCTAACAATTACCTTTGTCAGACTCACTGAATTCTCCGTAATCAACTTCCCATATATTTTCAATAACACTTGGCGATATTTCTACTAACTATAACTGAATAAAATCAAGTAAACTAAAAGCTAACTATGACTGAGTTGTAAACAAATAAGAGAAGGATCTAAGGTTCTGATTTCCCCTATTGATGAAATCCCTTCCTATTATATTTTTTATAGATTTTCCTACTCATCTTTATCGATCATGAGCACTCTTACTACCATAACTCTCTCCCGAGTAATTACGACAATTTACTAGACACACTCTCCTGAGTTATGCTAGCTGGCTTTTATTACAGATCACTTAGGTCGCACCCAAGGTTTTATTATCCCTAATCCCACCTTTAAACCCTCGGTTATTGATTCCTCATATACTTTTTGAGTGGTGTTGTTCAACAACTACCTAAATATGCACTCTCTTCCAAGTAAACATAGTAAATAGGCACATCTAATTAAGGATACTATCAATTAACTACAACAAGAACATAGTTGAACAAATAGAAATTAAACTGGGCAAACTATATTACACAACAAGAAGTTCATCCCTCAACAGGTTCCATCAAAACCCTAGACTAAATAGTTATCTACTCATAATTGTGTTCATAATTACAACAGCAAAATTCATCATGAATGATAAAAATAAAAGGAATAAAGGTAGAACTCATTGTTGAATTATCCTCCTTGCCTCTTACCTCTTCTTGCCTTCAACAAAACTATAAAAACGTTGATATCCTCTTTTTGGGCAAGCTGGACCTCTTATAGGTTAAGTGGAATTACCCCCAAACTTCCAAGTTTATCCCTAAAAATTTTGTATTTCGGAGTGACTAATGCGGTCACGCTCGAACAACGCATGGGCCGCGCATACTGCATTCTACACTGTCGCTACTTCCTGGACTAGTACGGCCGCGCTTGTGAATGCACTTGGGCCACGCTAATCGACTTCAACACTGCCCCAGTTCTTCTTCTATAGCGTGGTCGCGCTAAGGCCACGCTTGGCCCACGCTAGAGTGGATCAGTTGTTTATCTCTTCTTTTCTCTTTTCTTTCACATATACTCAACTCTGAAGGGCTTTCCTCGCTTTAATTTGGCTCCAAACACTATCCTAAGTCCTCATAAGCACGACTTGCTCCTGCAAAACATAAAATTCATAATTAGAGCCATTCTATCATCATTTAACCTTCCTATAACAGTGAAGCACAGTCAATTTGGGGCATAAATAGTCGTCAAACTACATGAATCTAGCCTATTATTAACACCCCACACTTAAATCATTACTAGTCCCCGAGCAATCCACCCTACTCTACAAAGGTTCCTTCACTAAGCTTTTCCCTAACATATTACACCAAGAACATATCACCAAAGTTGCATCTAGTAGTGTAACATCTTTGCCTCAAGAGACGACTCTCACTTGCCGTGCAATATTCATACTTAATCAAATTACTCTATATAGAGGTCAAGACTTACCTTTTCTTCGTGAATCAAATGCCCTCACATCACATAAGAGAGTAGTTCCACAAGTAATAATATTAAAAACAATTAGGAACTCAGATAGACAAAATTCATCCACTCTTAGAAAGAACATTCATATGCCACAAAATGTACCATAGGCTTGCCCGTAGTGTACTACTCTACTAATCGAGCTCATTCAGTCTAAGATCAATTAGGACTTCATTTGGTTGTAATGTAGGCTAAGGGACGGGTAGGATATATTTGGATATAGTGACTAACCTCCCTAAGCACTTTTAATACAATCACTTTCGCATTCAGAACCATACTTATGTTAGACCAGACATTCCACCACACTTCTATTTATAATACCCCAAACTCCTTTAGGTGCAATTGTATCAAGTCGCCACTTATCAAGTACTACATTTACTTATTTTCTTTTCTCTTTTTTTTTCTTTTTTTAAGTTGCGCTTATTCTTTCATTTCTCAAAAACACTGCACCTTTTTTTTCTCTATGTCATTAGTTTCACTCGAAAACCAAATCACCACCACAAACTTTAACTTTTGCATATTTCATAACCATTCAAGTGCTCGTAGGAGGTAAAGGGGTTTAAACAGATAGGTCGTTCAAACAATTGGGTAAGGTTTGCAATCTGGTTGCCAAAGAAACAGGCTTATAGGCTCAACAGGATTAACTATGATGTATCACATTTAGGTGGGTCTACTTTATATATCTGGATTAAGAAAGTAATGCTTATATCACTTCTAAGACTGAATAAAGCTACTATTTTGCTTTGCAAACACACAGGGCAAGTTCTAGGCATTAAATGCAGAGCATAGAATACAATACAACTCTCACACACATGACACATGAATCACTCCAGATTGACTTATCAAAACACTCTCATTTGAGTACTCAAGTCAGTTACAAACATACAATTTAAGGAACTCTAACAAAACTCAACAACTGAGACTACGCGCCACACTCTAGTGTCTACTGTGTTCGGGTGTATCAACGCTAAGGGATTCTCTTCCTATCTCAGATCATAGCCCATAAGTACCAAATAAAAACTAAAAACAACATAAACAAAAACTAACTACATCCAGTTCAAGCAAAACCCTTGGAAAAGAACCATGGCCCAAAGAAAAACCAAGGGGGAGTTACTATACTACCTAAAACAGAAAATCTTTTTTGGTACTTTCTTTAGGCTTACTTCCCTCAAGAAACTGTCTAGAAGATCCGTCATCAGGAAGAGTCCAACATATTTCTGGTTTTTTTCCCTTAAAGGTCGACTTAGACCCTCAAGAACCCCGCCAAATGAGATTTGTCATCGGGACAAGTCGACTCACATAATTTGACTGCTACTCAAAGCCACAAAAAACAAAAGAAAACATAAAACAATCATGTTCTTACATACATACACATACACCAAAGTATCCCCCACCCCACACTTAAAAAGAAGACATGCCCTCATGGCATACAAAATAAAGAACTGTGAGGTAAAGGAACTTCCCCGATGGATCAATCTTAATCAGAGACTGTCCCTGGGTCCAGATAACATGCACGACCCAGAGCTCGCAGCCAGCCGACTATTTTCTTCTCAGATTTAACCTACTAGGTGGCCACCGCATCAACATGCGTACCTAAGACAGTGACCGAGGTACGCAACCCTGCCACCTCCTGTTCGAAGGCTGCTAACAAGGTAACCCGACCAACCCTAAATGGTCCTACAACCTCTACAACTTGCTCATGGGCGAGCGACTCGGCTCTTACTTCCTCCTACTCATCCTCTCTCTCCTCAGATTCATTAGAGTCAGCACTATCATCACCACCAGGTGCCACAGGCTCCTTCTCAGTAGTCACCTTATCAGCTCGAAACGTTTCCTCTCTCGACACTTTTCCATCCACATTTATATTTTTCAGCACCCGAGCTAGCCGACAAAGCCTAGTGACTAGGGAAGGGAAGAAACCATACCTCTTCCCTTCAAAGGTGAGCGCCGCTCAATGGAACTTCTTCCTATATTTCATCCACACAATTTCCTTGTCGGGTACACATATGGTTTCAAAGAACCTCTGCCACTGGGTGTATCTTCTACCATACAGTTCATAATAGTCGTCCAACTCCTCCACATGTGCGGGCATCCGGTATATCCTCCGAATAGCCTCAACAGAGGCATCCATAGCCTTCTTGCACACTGTTACTACACAATTCACATGTTCTTTTACGTTGGCATAGAATGCGTGCACAACCATCAAATTCCCATCGTCCGGCTCCTCAAAGAAAATTTCTAGCCTACGACTGACCAACTCATTATACAAGTTGGGGATGCCATTGTGGAACGACCCTATATCCATGCCCCTCTCCAGTATTGGTTTCTTGGAGGCCTTATCAGCAAAATAGTCCTAAGCCGCGGCGGAGACGAACCTGTTACTATCAAAAGAACGAGCAGGAGCTGAAGCGCGAGCTCTGGAGGATCCAGCTTGACCATTGGATGAAGCACCGGTGGTTCAGCATTTCCTGGAGTGTGCCATATTACATGGAAGAAGAATAGCATTAGCACAACACAAAAGGTGCGACTCAGCTGCGGTTACTCAGACTTCACCCGCACAATTGGTCACAATTACCATTGACACTCATTGTGGCATTTAAACAAACACTTTGTGGGCATCATTTAGCAGAACCCCCAATTAATCATGTTGTAACCCAATTACCACCACAATTTCCCCAAATTCACCCAACTAAGGTAAGAGATACAACTCCATAAATAACACCACCACAAGCACTACGTATACACTACAAATTACTTCTAATAAAAGAGAAGAAAAACTACTACATAATCAAGGATTCAAAAGAAACCCCAACAAAAAGTGGCAAAAAGAAAACCTTACCTGAAGTGGGGGGAGATTGTGAGAAGTAAAGAAGAGTAGTGGGGATGGGATTGGCATTGAACCTTGGGGGAATTAGGACTGGGATTATTTGGGAATGGAGAAAGGGGCGTGTTTGAGTGGAGAGGGAGGGGAAGATTTTTTTTTAGTTGTAGGGGGATTCTTAGTCGTGGGGGAGGAGTGACAGGAGAAGAGGGGAAGAGTTAGGGTTGGGGTAAAAAAATATTAAGACAATTTAATAACAACATAAGAAAATTAAAAAAAATGTTAACTTATACAAAGTGGACGGAGGAACGGAACTAGCGCGGTCCAAGTGCAGTCCGAGCATGGCCGCGCTAGTGAAATAGAACACTTTGCCATATGCACTGTTTGAGTGAGACCGCGCTCCTGGGCGGACATCTGAAGACAAATACTTTGCCATATGCACGGCCACTAGCACGGTCTGAGTGCACCCACGCTCTTGGGCCTCGAGATTTTTCAATTTTTTACATATTCCTTCAGTGTCTAATGGACTTATCACTCGCCCAAGCTCACCTGCACTGGTTAGTACTTACCAAAATTAAAAATAACAAATACTAACTATACTAAAATCACTACGCATTGGGTTACCTCACAACTAGCACCTTAGTTAATGTTGTGGCACGACATTTACAACAAGTCAATGGGTTGCCTCCCATGCAGCACCTGATTTAACGTCGTGGCACGACGCAGATGAGCGCATTTAAGGCTCACTCAACCTCTAAGGTTTAGTCAGATGGATCACTGACATTTCCTTGGTTTCATCCATTCCCACATATGATTTCAATCTTTGCCCATTGACTCTAAATGTGTGGGAATCTTTCTATGAGGCAATCTCAATGGCACCTGAAGGGAGAACTTCGACCACCTGAAATGGTACAAACCATTGTGACTTGAGTTTACACAGAAATAGACTTTATCTTGAGTAATAAAGCAACACCATGTCTCCGGGATTGAAATTTCGCTCAACAATGTTCTTGTCGTGGAACCTCTTCATTCTCTCCTTCTATAACCCCGTGCTCTCGAAAGCAAGAAATCAGAACTCGTCTAGCTCATGCAATTCTGTTACTCTATTTGTTCCCACAACCTCAATGTCCAGATTTAGTTATTTTATTGCCCACCAAGCTCTATATTCTAGTTCCACTAGCAAGTGACAGGCCTTCCCAAACACCAACTTGTATGGTGAAATACCAATTTGTGTTTTGAAAGCGGTTTTGTAGGCCCAGAGTGCATCATCTAGCTTTTTCGCCCTATCAGTTCTTGTGGCGTTCATAGTCTTGGTCAGCACATTCTTTATTTCCATATTCAACACTTTGACCTGTCCACTAGTCTGAGGATGATATGGGGTTGCCACCTTATGGAGCACATCATACTTTGCTAGTAATTTCTCGAAGGCTAGATTGTAGAAGTGAGTGCTCCGTCACTGATAATAGCTCTCGGGGTATCGAAACGGGTGAATATATTCTTCTTCAAAAACCCCACCACCACCCTTGCATCATTGGTGGGGAGTGTTGCAGCTTCCACCCATTTGGACTCGTAATCTACAGCAACAAGTATATACTTATTGCTAAAGGAGCTGACGAAGGGACCCATGAAGTTTATCCCCCATACATCGAACACTCAACTTCTTGAATTGGGTTCATAGGCATCTCATGGCGATGGGATATGTTCCCGGTTCACTGACATTCATCACAACCCTTCACCCATTTATGTGCATCCTTAAACACGGTTGGCCAGTAGAACCCAGCTTCTAGAACTTTTGCTACCATCCTAACTCCTCCAAAATGTCTACCATATGCCATATTGTCAACAAAATTAATAAATAAATAAGGTTCATCCCAATAATACATGCGACAGTTATGGTAAAACCTTTTATTTTGCACATAGGAAAGGTCATAGCGAACTATACCGCTTGCAAGGTAATTTGCAATATCTGCATACCATGACACTTCCTCAAGGCTCGTGGTGAGTAGCTGCTTGTCTGGAAAGGTTTCCAGAATATCCTCTGTCTCAATTGAGTTTTCATCTCCTTTAAGTCGCGATAGATGATCAGCGACCTAGTATTTTGTGCCCTTACGGTCACGAATCTCCAGGTCAAACTCTTGCAGTAGAAGCACCTAACAAATCAGCCGCGGTTTGGACTCATTCTTTTCAATCAAGTACCTAAGAGCAGCATGATCAGTATATACAATTACCTTAGAGCCAATCAGGTATGATCCAAACTTGTCGAATGCGAACACCACAGCCAGCATCTCCTTTTCAGTCATAGTGTAGTTCAGCTGGGCTCCACTCAACATTCTACTAGCATAGTAAATTGGGTGCATTATCTTGTCTTTTTGCTGTCCTAGCACTGCCCCCACTACATAGTCACTGGCATCACACATGAGTTTGAATGGTTGCTTCCAGTCGGGGGCAACAATGATGGTTGCTGTGACTAGTCTCTTTTTCAACTCCTCGAATGCTAACCTGGAATCATCAAAAAACATGAAAAGGTGATCCTTTTCTAACAACTTACAGAGAGGGTTGGCAATTTTTGAGAAGTCTTTGATGAATCTCCGGTATAAACCGGCATGCCTGAGGAAGCTCCTGATTGCCTTGACTGATGTGGGGGTGGCAGCTTTGCTATCACATCAACTTTAGTATGATCCACCTCGATTCCCTTGCTTGATACCAGGTGTCCCAAGACTATACCCTCTTGTACCCTGAAATGGCACTTTTCCCAATTAAGTAAAAGGTTAGTCACCATACACCTTTTCAACACTCGGGTCAGGTTTGTAAGGCACTCATTGAATGAGTTTCCTACCACTATGAAATCTTCTATGAACAGCTTCATTATGTCTTCAACCATGTCAGTGAATATGGCCATCATGCACCTTTGGAATGTGGTGGGTGCATTGCATAGGCCAAAAGGCATCCTCCGGAAGGCATAAATCCCATATGGACATGTGAATGAGGTCTTCTCTCTGTCCTCTGGTGCAATAGAGATTTGGTTATACCTTGAGTACCCATCTAGAAAACAGAAGTGGGACCTCCCTTCTAGTCTGTCAAGCAACTGATCCATGAGGGGAAGTGGGAAATGGTCTTTCCGAGTGGCCAAATTCAATTTCCTATAGTCCATACAAATTCTCCAACCTGTGACGATTCTTGTAGAGATCAGCTCGTTGTTATCATTTTTTACCACCGTCATACCACACTTCTTAGGAACACATTGCACCGGGCTAACCCAGTTGCTGTCAAAGATGGGGGGAAATGATTCCCGTATCTAACCACTTAATGATCTCCTTCTTCACCATTTACTTCATGTTGGGGTTCAGCCTTCTCTGGTGCTCCCTGGAAGGTTTGTGCCCCTCTTCCAGTAGAATTTTATGGATACAATATGCTGGGCTGATCCCCTTCCACCAAATAGCAGTCTTGCACTCCGTGAGTACCTGCAAAAATTGTTGTACCTGCTCATCTAACAAACAGGATGGGATAATAACAGGTAATGTGGAGTTAGGTCCTAGGAACACATACCTGAGATGGGCGGGCAGTGGCTTCAAGTCCAGTTTTGGTGGTTCTTCTATGGATGGCTTGGCCGGAGGAGTTTCTCTCTTTTCTAAGTGCAAGGGCTCGAATTCAAGTGATCTCTCCCAAAAGCCTCTGCCCTCAAGAGCCAACACCCATTCTGTCAATTCTTCCCAATTCACCTCATCTAAATTCATAAGACATGCAGCAAGAGGATCCTCAATAGTCAATTTCTCATCATCCTCTTCCACAATTATATCCACGGCATCAATAAGAGAATAATTGGCGAATTCACTTGGTCGCCTCATAGATTTATGCACGTTGAATGTTATCTCCTCATCGTTCAACCTCATCTTGAGCTCCCCAGTTTCACAATCAATGAGGGCTCGCCCTATGGCTAAGAACAGCCTTCCTAAAATTATGGGAATTTATTCATCCACTCTACAATCCAGAATCACAAAATCTGCAGGGAACACAAATTTCCCTACCTATATCAACACGTCATCTAAATTACCTGAGGGTCTTTTCACAGTTCTATCAGCCAGCTGCAATAATACAGACGTAGTTCTAGCTCTTCCAATCCCCAACCTCTATTAGATCGCCAGCGACATAAGATTTATGCTAGCCCCTAAATCACATAGTGTCTTGGCAAAGGCAAAGTTACCAATGGTGCAGGGAATTATGAAACTCGATAGATCAAACAACTTTTCAGCAGCTGGTCTAGTCATCACAACACTGCAAGTCTAAGTTAGAGTCACTATGGCCAAGTCTTGGAAGTTGAATTTTCGGGACATCAAGTCCTTTATCATTTTTGCATAACCAGGTATCTCCTTCGAAGCATCAATCAATGGAATATTTACCTGAATTTGTTTCAACATCTGCAAGAATTTCTTGTATTGTTCATCTTTCTAATATTTGGCCAGCCTCTATGGGAATGCTGCTGGAGGTCTCTTCTTCCCAGTCATTTGGGTCTTCTCTTTGTCATACACCACCTCAACTACCAGTTCCTGGGCTGTCTCAGCTTTTTTCTCATCCTCAACTTGTGTATTGGTTTCTTCCTGGGCAGGCTGTACTGTTCCCTCTATCGGTTTTACTGAATCATCTAGCTCAATGGACACTGGTACAAGTGTCTCAGCCTGTCTGCTTTCTTGAGCCCTCTCTTGCTCCAAGTCTAGGTCTCTGCCATTACGTAGACTTACTGCCATCAGCTACTTTGGGCCTTGATCTTTTGGATTTACCTGAGTGCCTGCAGGAAATGTCCTATGAGGATCATTGCTGACTCATGTGTATCTACTCTTTCACTCATTTTCGCATTTGACCCAATAACCTGATGCATCATTGCCTCGAGTCTAGCAAACACATCTTCCTGTCTCCTACCATGTTCCTGCTGAGGAGGATGATAACCCTGCTGTTGATTTTGGTTGTTGTACCCCTGTGGCCTTTGGTAGGGCTCCACATTATTGTGAGTTCGCTTAGCTCCTATATTTCCATTGTTGTGTTATGGCTGGACTAGCCTGTATGGCTGATTCTGTTGGCCCCAATTCTGTCCACCCTATCTTTGGCCTCCATAATTAGACACATATTTCATATCCTTAGGGTAATGATTATGACACTTTCTGCATTCCACTGGCTACCAATTGTCTAACTAATACAAGATATGCATAAGCCCCCATTGGTTGTATCTACAATGTGCACCTGCTGCTTTTGCCCTGACTTTTCCACCTTTTTCGTGAGTATGCTCATTTGTGTCATTAAGGTGGCATATTTTCAGCAAGAGTGTTGGCTGGATCTAAGGCCAATGAGTGAACTACTGGAGTGATAGGTGCATTTCTGGTTGTCCACTCCAAATTTTGTGCCATCTTGTCAAGTAGGATCTTGCTTTCTCTCCATGATTTGATCAAGAATGCTCTACCACGTGAAGTATCAACATTAGCCTTCACACTATTTGTCAAACCCATGTAAAACCACTACCCCAACATTTGCTCTGTAATACCGTGGTGCGAACATATAACCAACATCCCTTTGAATCGTTCCCATGTTTCTTGAAATGTTTCCATTAGTTTCTGTCTGAAGCTCAAAATTTCATCAATTTGTTGAGCAGTCTTGTTGGGTGGATGAAACTTATTCACAAATTGCTTGGTTAATTCCTCCCAAGTCGTGATGGAATTAATACGGAGTGAATTTAGCCAAGTCTGGGCAGCTTCTATCACTGAGTATGGAAACAACAACAACTTTATTGCTTCCTGAGTTGTGTTGGGCTGCCTTTGAGTTTTGCAGATTAACAGGAAATTCTTCAATTGTTGTTGAGGATCTTTAATGTATGACCCCGAAAATAGTCCCTTGTTTTGCAACAAGTACAGCATGTTGTTTGTGATTTGAAAAGATTCAGCATGTATCGGCGGGACTAATATCTCTGTGGCCAAATTCTCTTATGTGGGTTGCGCCCAGTCATATAGAGGAGCTTCTGGAACAAGAAGCTCCGCTACCTGCACAGTCAGGTCTGCCACGTTATCCCCATTGTTGTTTCTATTATTTACCTACTCTGCCATGTCTGGTTCAGGTTGTTCAATTGATTGTTGTTGTTTGTTTTTCCGGTAGGCCCGATTCAAGGCCTTGAAAACTTTCTCAGGATCTGATAATGCTTCAAACACTTCACCAGTTCTCGATGAGTTTCTAGGCATGCACATGTACAACCAAGTTAACAAACATTAAAATTTCAATATATTGATTGAAAATAAAGAAAACTGACTACACTAAGAATTTTTTGTATGTCTATCAGCTGTAATTGATAACACCATTAATTCCTCGGCAACGTCGCCAAAATTTGATCACGCCCAACTATGCCTTATAAAAAGGACAAAGCGAACGTTGCAAATATAATCCGGGTATTTAGCATAGAGTCGAATCCCACAGGGAATTAACCTACCAATTACCTTTGTCAGACTCACTGAATTCTCCGTAATCAACTTCCCAGATATTTTGAATAACACTTGGTGATATTTCTACTAACTATAACTGAATAAAATTAAGTAAATTAAAAGCTAACTATGACCGAGTTGTAAACAAATAAAAGGAGGATCTAAGGCTGTGATTTTCCCTATTGATGGAATCCCATCCTATTATGTTTCATATAGATTTGCCTAATCATCTCTATCGATCATGATCACTCTCACTACCGTAACTCTCTCCCGAGTAATTATGACAATTTACTAGACGCACTCTCCCGAGTTACACTAGCTGGCTTTTATTACATCTCACTTAGATCGCACCCAAGGTTTCTTTATCCCTAATCCCACCTTTAAACCCTTGGTTATTGATTCCTCATATACTTTGGGAGTGGTGTTGTTCAACAACTACCTAAATATGCACTCTCTCCTGAGTAATACATAGTAAATAGGCACAGCTAATTGAGGATCCTATCAATTAACTACAACAAGAATGTAGTTGAATAAAAAGAGATTAAACTGGCGAAACTATATTACACAACAAGAAGTTCATCCCTCAACAGGTTCTATCAAAACCCTAGACTAAATAATTAGCTACTCATAATCGTGTTCATAATAACAACAGAAAAATTCATCATGAATGATAAAAACAAAAGGAATAAAGGTAGAACTCGTTGCCGAATTATCCTCCTTGCCTCTTGGCTCTTCTTGCCTTCAATAAAACTATAAAAACCTTGATATCCTCTTTTTGGGAGAGTTGGAACTCTTATATGTTAAGTGGAATTACCCCCAAACTTCTAAGTTTACCCCTAAAATTCTGCATTTCAGAGTGACTAGCGCGGCCGCGCTCGAACCGCACAAGGGTCACACATATAGCATTCTACAATGTCGTTGCTTCTTGGACTAGCGTAGCTATGCTCGTGGCTGCACTTGGGCCGTGATAATCGACTTTAACACTGCACCAATTCTTCTACTCTAGCGTGGCCACGCTAAGGCCGCACTTAGCCCATGCTACAGTGGATCAGCTGTTTATTTCTTCTTTTCTCTCTTCTTTCACACGTACTCAACTTTAAGGGGCTTTCCTTACTTTAATTTAGCTCCAAACACTGTCCTAAATCCTTATAAGCATGACTTGCTCCTGCAAAACATAAAATTCACAATTAGAGCCATTCTATCATCATTTAACCTTCCTAGAACAGTGAATCATAGTCAAGTTGCAGAAATAGTCACCAAACTACATGAATCTAGCCTATTATCACACCCCTCTCTAACAAAGGAGGAAACATTGATGTTCTAGATAATGAACCACTTTTGGTTGCTGGGGAAATATCTGATGTTTCAAATGGCAAGGCTGATATGATGAGTCAAAGAAGGAGGCAAGTGAAGACAATGCAACATCTTCTTCCACATCTCAAGAGGAACCTGGCACTTCAATTACTACCACTAAAGCTGAAGGAAGAGTTGGATATGCATCGCAAGGTACTCCACAAGTAGCAGAACAAGGAGTGTAGAAAAATCCACTTAATTTACCCAGTTCCTCTACTAATCAAACTTCAGTCCTCAAATGGAAACACAAAAGCTCCCATCCACTTGATAACATAATTACCCCCTTAAGGCTAGATTTAGACAAGATCAAAATCCAAAAATTCCCTAGTCCTCTCTGTATTTCTATCCCAGATAGAACCCAAGAATATCAAGGAAGTCTTGAAAGATGCTGATTGGATTACTACAATGCAAGAAGAACTGCATCAATTTGAAAGAAACAAGGTTATCTGATGGTCAAGAAGAGCACATCTGGAATGGTTCATTCTATTGGATCATGCTTAATCTCATGGGGTACAAGGAAACACAACCCAGTGGTTCTATCAACTGTTGAAGTAGACACTCTTAACATGGCAAAGAACCCGGTCCCACAATAGAACCAAACACATTAATGTCAGATACCATTGTCTCAAGAAATAATGTGGAAAAAGGGACTCATTTGTATGAGATTTTGCTGCACAGAACATCAAATTGCAGAGAACTCTTTGAGATAAATAGGATGGCCCTTGGGGTAATTAAACCTATGAGAGAACCTAGTTCTGCTCACATAACCATAAAAGTCTCATTCAGATAAAATTGCCTAAAGTATTTTCTAACTAGGCCTAACTCACATCTATACCATTACAGGTAAACACGCATGACGATCATAAAAGCTAAAAGTACAATGCTGAACCGCGAAAGAAGAACTTCTAAAATCTTTTACAAAAACCATTCGGAAATTAGCTTCATGTACCACAGGTTAGTAGTAATGTGTTTTTCGCATGCTTTCTCAAAAAGGTTAACAAAATTAATTCAACTGCCACATCATCCAACTTTTCAGAGTCTGCATGTCACATCTTATCTGTCAAATCCTTTCACCTCCTCTGCACGTTACGTATTCCCACAAACCTACCACCGTTTCAAAACCCTTCAGAACCTGTTTCTCTCCCCTCTCATTATTAGCCCTTCTTCCCATAAAACTCTATATCTCTGTCTCTCTCTCACAGCAGTTCTGAGCCTTCATCTCCTCTATATCTTTGTGATCCTCACTTTAGTTCTCTCTCACTCAAATTCTCTACCAAATCCTCCTATAATGGCAAACGAACAATCTCTTCCTTCTCCTACTGTCAACACCACTCCCACTTCCCCATCCTCCTTAAAGTCACCTCCAGAAAACCACTCTTCCACTATCCCTAATACTACTGCACCCACACCTATTTCCTCTTCATCTCCTATCATTTTTCCTTCTTCGTTAAACTATGTCTCCCTTCCATTTGTTGAAAACCCCATGGTTCCCCCTTATTCTGATCTCACCAAAGAACACTCAGAAAGTGTTACCACTCAGGTGTTAGAGGTCTATGAGGATGATCCTGATCAGTATCTGAACTCCTCTATTTTGGACTTAGTGGATCTCATGGAGTCACCAGAAAAGGAAGCATCACACAATATCATAGCTATCACTGCTGAGCGTCTTTTGAATGAAGGAGCCTCCCTTTTGTCTGAGTCTTAGGGGGAAAAAACTCCATTCCTTGGCGATGAAAGAACCTTGGTACTCTTCGAGTCTCCAGTTCATGAAACAATCACAAAAAACCCGTTGGAGAACCTAATGCCTTTCCAGTTGAATCAACCTAGGAACCTCTTATTTATCCTAAGCACTTGGAATCCATTCCACCTAGTGAGGACCCTGTTGATGAAGATGATATGGTTCTCAGTGCATGGTTTAAGATGCGTAAACCAATAGAGACTCCTTAATCCTCTTCCACGCGACCCACTACCAGGTTGCAGCTGAAAGAGGCTTTCGAGTCTACCTTGCAGAAAAGTAAGAGAAGTGTCAAGAAATAAAAGAAGAGGTTGATGAAACAGGGGGAATTTGTGCCTGACAAAAGCATTCCAGTGGTTGAGGCTGATGAAGATGCTGTAGAGGAACCCATTTCCTTAGTAAAACGATCTATAAAAATCCAGAAGTCTGTAATTGGAGCTTCCGATTAAGCTATTAAAAAACAAAGTGGAACATCTGTGAAGGGTAGTAGTAAGTCTAAGAAGGTTGTAGTTGAGCAAGCTATGTTTGAAGGAGACTATGGGGGTTGTAAGCCAGAAAGGGTAGTCTATTGAAGGGTCTACAAAATGAAAACGGAAAACTGTAGGGGGGCCTGGTTCTATGAAGACCATACCTAGTGACAGTGGTCTTTAGCAAGAGAGATTGAGAAATCAGAAAGTTTTGTGGGGTCGTATGTTTGACCCGGCAATCTCAGAGATGGCAGATATGAGGCAAGTTCTAGAGATGGTGGAATTTCAGCAATGAGATCATTTATTTCAAGAGGATGTGCCTAAGGTGTACGAAGATGCGGTACAAAACTTCTATGCATCTCTCTTCACTATTAAGGGGGATCACATTTGTGTGTTAGTAAATGGAGTAGACATTGTGCTTGATGCTTCAGCATTGGGGAAAGTTTCCAAGTTCCATGGAAAGGGATGTCCTCAGTCAATGGTGCTTGTGGTGCTAACTTTAGGAGAGCTTTTATGAAATAGCAAGCTATTCAGCAGGGGGAACGGGTGCATAAGAAGGCACTACTTCCTGAGTATCAGCTTCTCTTTGAGCTGGTCAATAAGGTGTTTTTACCTCGTGCTAAGAGGCAGTCTATCGCTTCAAATTCTAATCTGGTCTTAATGGAGGCTCTTAATGAGTTTGCCCCGATCAATCTTCCAACAATCATGATTAGAACATATGCAAAAGGTGGAAAACTTTAAAGGTGGCAATCACGGGCTTCCATATGGCTTTCTCCTTACTCGAGTGTTTAAGTTCTACAAGGTTCCTTTGGCTAATACAAAAGTGGGCACTCGCAAGCAAACCTTCTCCAAAACGACTCTGGAAGAATGTGAGTGTATAGAAAAGGTTGGTGGAAGCACCTCGACCATTTCTCAGTTGATCAATGCTCAAAATGTTGCTACCGAAGAAATCAGGAGGTTGAGGGCTTAGAATGCCATACTGGAAACTCAGCTTAGTCAAGTTGTTGGGGCACCTGATTCTGTTAATTCCACCAACGAAGAAGTTGCTCGCTTGACCAAGGAAAATGATGAGCTTCGCGCAAAACTACTTGAAGAGCAGTTGTCTACAAATGCCTGTATGGACCTGGTTCTCAAAACCCTTGTTGCCTCCTTCTCCAAGTCTCCCTCTTCTAGTGCCCCTTAAAAACCTCTTAGTGACTAGTTGTCTTCTGCTATAATGTTTTGTGGTTGTTGATTTCTTTTTTTTTTGTGATGGCATGTTGGATTTCACCATTACTGCTCTTGTTTAATCAGTCCATTTTCATATCAATGAACCATCTCTTCTTTTTGCATGTACAATGTTGTTTTCCTTTTGCTTCTCTTTTCTATCATGTTTTGTGCACATATATGGCATGAGTTGGCTATGTTAGAATTATTTATGATATTTTCCTTCTTGTGTATTTTTAATGATGCCAAAAGAGGGAAGTATAGTATAATGGAATATGGAATGGAATTTGAAACAGGGGATCTGATTAAGGGGGAAGCAAAAATCTGATTAAGGGGGAAGCAAAACATCAGGGGGAACTTGTGAAGTTCCTGTTACCCTCATCTAGTTATTTCTGCTCTAAATATATGTTGTTAATGTCTAAGTTTGTCTTCATCAAAAAGGGGGGAATTGATGGGTTTTCAATGTCTCTGCCTTATATTTTGATGATCTAACAAACTTACTATCAAGGACTAGATAGGGAATCTGACACACTTGGTACACATTGCAAATGAACAAATTCCAACTTGAACTCCAGCTACTGTGAACTGCTGCAAATAAAGAGAATAGATGAACAAGACAGGGACCTGATCCCTTGGTGTTCTCTAACAGAAGTACAAGTCAACTATATAGCTGGAAAGCAACTTCAGAAAGTAACTGCCTGCAACTGTACACGCAACAGTGCAGCAGACAGTGCAACAGTCACTTCCCATTGGGAAGAGGCGTGTACCACCAAAGAATTGACATCATCCTTGGGATGTATTGGGTAGTATAACAACATGGTGCAAGACACAAGATATTCACTTGGGCATTTAGTGATATTCTTTCAAGCATTAAAGATTTGATCCAGCATTGTAGTCACAAGTTTGTCAAGAACAAGAAGACAACTCCACTAAGGATCAGTTCTACAATGAGTCTATGTGTATTTATAGTTGAGTTGTAATCTTGTTGTTTGTTCTTCATTGTAACTCCTATCTTGCTTTCTTAGAACCTTTGTTTTAGGAAACTCAAAATCATAAACCTTCTGAGTTTGTGTTGTGACTGGAGTTAGTCATAAGTTAAAGTCTTTGTAACTAGTGAGGGGCAAAGTAGCTTGTGATAAGTGTATCACAAGTTAGTTGAGTTGAAGTCTTTGTAATAGAGTCATTATAAAATGGCATGTAATAGTGTGTTTACAAGTTAGTAAAGTTGAAAGCCTACAAGTGTAGGTCATGGTTTTTGTCCCCTTGAGTTGGGATTTTTCCACGTAAAAATTCCGTATCTCATTTACTTACTGTTTTAATTAGTATTCTCAGTGGAAACTCATAGAGGACCAGGTACTTTATCGTTTGGTGGATTCATATAAACTAACAGTTTCATTAAATATTTATGTTTTTCTTTTCTTAGTTATGAGTAGCTAGAATTATAACTAGGGTTATATTTCAATCCTAGTATGTGAAACTTCATGGATATTTGCTATTGAGATTGTTTGAGATTGAGTTATTTATTATTTAGTCATTTTCATGCTTTAATTGTGATTTAGTGGTTACAAGCATTGATTCATGCACTTTGTGGTTTGACTCTTGCTTGAAAAAGAGAAGTTGAATTTGGGTAATTTGGCTAATAAGGAACTAGACAAATTGAGAACTTGATTAGACCTAATTAAAAAGAGTGAATTATAGATAGGGATCTCTTCACTTGGTTACAACAACACTGTGACGACCCGGCTAGTCGTCTCATGAGTTACCGCTTTGTTTCCCCCATTTTTGCTTCTTTATGCTTCGTTATCTGTATTTTGTGGCATTGTATTGGTCGAATCGAGCCCGGAATGAGTTTGGTGATGTATGAGACACTTAGTCTCTTTTAAGAAGGTTTAAGTTGGAAAAGTCAACCGGATATTGACTATTGTGTTAGAGGGTGAGGATGTGAGTTCTAATGGTTCGGTTAGATTCAGGAGGTGATTTATGACTTAGGGGTTTTGGAGGTTCGGAGTAGAATTAGGCTTGAATTGGCGAAATTGATATTTTGGCGATTTCTAGTTGATAGGCGAGATTTTGATATAAGGGTTGGAATGGAATTCCGAGAGTCGTAGTAGCTTCATTGTGTCACTTGGAATGTGTGTGCAAAATTTCAGGTCATTCGGATGTGGTTTGGTTTGGTTTTTGATCAAAAGCGTATTTCGAAAGATTTTTAGAAACTTAGGCTTGAATTCGATGTGTTTTGAGTGATTTGATATTGTTTGAGGTGTTTTGATGACTGGAGCAAGTTTGAATAAGGTTTTAGGATGTGTTGGTGCCTTTGGTTGAGGTCCCCAGGGCCTCGGGTGAGTTTCGGATGGTCATTCGAGTCATTTTTGGAGTTGGGAAGTTGCAGAAAAATCTGATCAGGTGTTGTAGAGATTATCTCTTTGCGTTCGCAAAGAAGGAAGTGAGGAAGGTCAGGATTTAGCCTTCGCGATCACGAGATGGGCTTCACGTTCACGGAAGGCTAGGGTTCAATGCATCGCGTTCGCGAGTGGGTGTACGCGATCACGAAGAAGGATTTGAGTCAGATGGGTCCAAGGTCTTTTGTTCATCACGTTCGCATAAGGGGTGTCGCGTTCGCAAAGGTGTAGGAGGAGAAAGCTTTGCGTTCGTGACTGGTATATCGCGTTCGCGTAGAGGAAAATTTGGTCAACGCAAATTTGTGCATCGCGATCGCGAGGTGTTGACTGCGATCACGAAGAAGGAGGAGACAGACTTGGGCAGAATGTTTTAAGTCATTTCATCCGTGATTTTGGGGCTCATTTCCTCCATAGTTGAGAATTTTGAGAGCTTTTTGAAGGCGATTAAAGAGGGATTCAATGGGAAACGTTTGGAGGTAAGTATTTCGGACCTAAAACTCTATTCTATTGTAAAATCCACCTAGAAAATCATGGAACTTAAGCTAAAAATGGAAGAACTAGGGCTTGGGATTTTGGACTTTTGAATTGGGATTTGAAGGACCATTTGAGGTCGGATTTGAGAACTTTTGATATGTATGAACTCGTGGGGTGATAAGGAATCTAATGATATAAAAAATTTTGAGTTTCGAGAAGTGGGATCGGGGCTCAAGTTCTGCTAATTTTGGGATTTTTGGTATTTTCGATTGTTTTCATTTGGGCTTTGTTCCCTTAGCATATTTGACGTATTCGTTCTGATTTTGGATAGATTCGATGTGCATGGAGGCCGATTCGAGAGGCAAAGGAGTCATGAGCTAGAGATTTAGCCGATTCGAGGTGAGTAATAATTGTAAATGACCCTCTGAGTGTTTGAAACCCCGGATTGCACATTGTAGTGCTATATTGAGGCAAGACACACGCCCGATGACGAGCGTGGGGTCGTTCACTATTGGGGATGGTGACTTGGTCCGTCCCGATTGATGATTATACCACGTATTTGATTGTAAACTATGTGTTGTCATCATTATTTGGACTGAATGCCATAATTGGGCCTAGTTCCAACTATTTGAACCTTTCGGGGCTGTTTATTGATATTTTCTCACTGTTTTGACTTGTTACTCGAACTCAGACATGATATTTTCCCACTGTTTTTACTATTCAGCCATTCTTTCTCAGTTTTCTAGACTTAAATGATATTTTAAATGATATTTGGGCTGAAAACACTGTTTTACTATTGCCCGAGGGGCTTGTGATGATTTTTAGATTGGGTAAGGCCAAGGGACAATATTGTGAGGAACATTGATACTGATATGAGGCCAAGGGCCTAAGATACATATATATTCCACGAGGTGGCTTGATTGACATGAGGCCGAGGGCCTAGATTTGATGCCACGAGATGACTTGATATTGTGCTTGGACCATAAGGGGCCCCTCCCAGAGTCTGCACACCCCTAGTGAGTGCGGGTACCTATTGTGATGTGAGATTGAGCCCGAGAAGCAGAAATTATTGATACTGTGCCGGAGGGGCGAACTTCTATGTGTTTACTTTATCTTAACTGTCTGTCAATTACCTGTTTATTTGTTGTAGAAGTATTTTATTCTACTTTCCATTGGTTTACTATTTACAAATTTCCTATTTAATTGCTTCATTATAGAATACCTTATGTATACGTGTTTTCTTACTTTCAGTCATTATTTATCTTTATTACTCACTGGGTCGGAGTACTCACATTACTCCCCACACCTTGTGTGCAGATCCAGGTGCCCCAGAGGCCGAGTGAGAGCTTTTCAGTCATTCAGAATTTGTCGGGGATTTCGAGGTAGCTGCATGGCGTCTGCAGCTCTGATTTCTCCCTTCTATCTTATTACTTTTCCGCATTCCTAGACTATCTATGTAGTAGGTTGTTTAGACTTGTATTAGAGGCTCTAGACTTGTGACACCAGATTAGTGTGTGCTGTGTAGTTTTATGTCTTGTTGACTACCGCATATCTAACTTGCAGTTTTATACACTTATTATGATAATTGGTAATTAAACCGTGTTAGAAAATGAATTATTAAGAATGAAAATGGATCGTGGTTTGATAGTTGGTCTGGCTTGCCTAGTAACATGATAGGCGCCATCACGACCGGTATTTAGGGTCGTGACAAGTTTGTATCAGAGCCTAGGTTACATAGGTCTCGCGAGTCAAGAACCAGTTTAGTAGAGTCTCGCGGATCAGTACGGAGATGTTTGTATTTATCCTCGAGAGGCTGCAGAACCTTTAGGAAAAACTTCATATTCTTGAAACTCTTATCGTACGAACTTGTTGATCTGAGTAATAAACTTCTATTATTCTATGCTCTCACAGATGGTGAGGATACAAGCTACCTGACGGGGTGGACGACCACCAGTGCCACCAGCGGAGGCCACCAGAGGTCGTGGATGCGGTCGTGGTCGTGGCATAGGAAGAGTAGCGAGGGCAGCACCTGTAGACCCACCAGCTGCCCTAGCTCAGGATCAGGCTCCAGCTATGGATGCTCTAGCAGCACCAGTTCAGGCACCAGCTGTGCCCATCGTGATTCCGGGTCTTCAGGAGGCCTTGGCATAGATCTTATCAATTTGCACTGGCCTGGCTCAGGTAGTTTCAGCCACTACAGCAGCAGCTACTTCACAAGCCGGGGGAGGCAATCAGACCCACACTGCTCGCACACCTAAGTAGGTAGTGCAGGGACTTCAGACACCGGGGGCACCTCTAGCCCAGCCAATTGCACTAGCTCAGGAGTTTGTAGTACCAGTTATGCTGGATGATGAGCAGCATCGACTTGAGAGGTTTGGTAGACTCCAGCCTCCGACATCCAGCGGAGTAGAGGGCAAGGATGCCCAGGGTTTCTTAGATAAGTGTCAGCGGATGCTTCATACAGCAGATATTCTTGAGTCTAGCAGTGTGGCATTCACTACCTTTCCATTTTCTGCAGTTGCCTTCACTTGGTGGGAGGATTTTGATAGGCGTAGGCATGTTGGTGCAGCACCCCTTACTTGGCAACAATTCTCCGTTCTCTTTCTGGAGAAGTATATGTTGTAGTCTCGCATAGAGGAGCTGCATAGGCAATTTGAGTGGCTGCGTCAAGGGGAGATGACTGTGTCCCAGTATGAGAGGAGGTTTTCTGAGTTGGCTCGTCATTCCATCTGGTTGGTTCCGATGGATCGAGAGAGGATCGGGAGATTTGTTGATGGCCTTACTTACCAGCTCCGTATTCTTATGACTGGAGAGAGGGTGACAGGTTCCACCTTGGAGGAGGTGGTTGATATCGCTTGTGAGATTGAGTCGGTCCGCCATCCGGAGAAGGAGGAAAGGGAGTCCAAGAGGCCTCGAGGATCTGGCAGCTATAGTGGTGCTCCTTCGAGGGACCAGTTTCAGCATGGTAGAGGCCGTTCTTTCAGGCCTGCTCAGTCAGCCCACCCAGAGTATCACGGGGCATCTTCAGGCCGTGGTTATCATGGGTCTCAGCAGGGCCAGTCATCACTCAGCGCCCTCCCAGCTCAGAGTTTATCTCGTGCCCCATCAGCTTAGGGTTCTTCTATGCCGAGTGCATCTACTAGTCACTCTGGTGCGAGGGGTTCCCTTCAGTCCCCTTCTCAAGCACTTGGTAGTTGTTATGAGTGTGGCGAGATGGGCCACATATGGAGGCAATGTCCTCGTCGAGTTGCTAGTTCATCTCAACAGAAGGGTCAGCCCTCGACTTCCGCTCTAGTTACTTCATCACCCGCCCAGCCAACTAGGGGTGGAGGTCAGGCAGCTAGGGGTCGCCCCAAAGGGGGAGGTCAATCAGGCAGTGGCCAGGCTCATTTCTATGCTATCCCAGGCAGGCCAGATGTTATTGCTTTAGATGCTGTTATTACAGGTCTTTTTTCAGTCTGCCACAGAGATGCCTCTGTATTATTTGATCCCGGTTCCACCTTTTCTTATGTGTCCTCATATTTTGCTCGTTATTTGGGTACGCTCCGGGAGTTTCTTGCCTTACCTGTTCATGTATCTACCCCGGTGGGCGATACTATTGTTGTAGACCCTGTGTACCGGTCATGTGTGGTGACTATTGGGGGTGTGGAGACCCGAGTGGATCTATTGCTACTGAGCATGGTGGATTTTGATGTCATTTTGGGCATGGATTGGCTATCTCCATGTCATGTTATTCTGGACTGTCTAGCCTAGAGATGTGTTTGTACTCCTAATGTCACTTCAAATATTTTTGGGTTTTCGAATTATAACTATTTTTATAAAATTATTGATTAACACTAAATTATGCTACGAGAATATTGCTAAGTTGTATATAATGGGAAGAAGGGCACTAGGGTCGTGACACTACTTAGGTGGCTAATTGACGGGTAGATGTTACTATGGTTCGATTGACATAATTAGGGCTTATGCTATAACTGTTGCACAATTTTACCCACTCTCACACCTCTCGGTAGAGAAAGTGATTTTGACCAATTGACTCTCTCGAGACCATATGGGTAGGCAAATTAGACCAAGCAACTAGGGTTCAAGTAGGGTAATTACTCTCTCGAGGTTTAACCCGTTAATTGGGACTATCATTTCTCATGAGTCCACCCTAATTCAGTGTTGGGTCAATTTTGGGGTCATAGACTCTCTTTCTCTAGAAGAGTTAAACCCACAAAGCATGAATTAGTTTTGCAACCACCAATTCTATATTAAAACATAAAATCAACCCAAATAGCAAACACCCATAGTCAATCTAACACTAGATGGCAACACCCATCAATTACCCACACTAGGGTTGAGCCACAACCCTAGCTAATGGGTTTAGCTACTCATGCTTGAAGAAGAAAATAAAGAAATAGATGAAGAACAAGGCATATTGATTAAATGCTAATGTAAATACAGAGAATCTATTGTTAATTTGAAGCTAAGATGCCAAAAATGGCTACAAATGATGTTCCCACGAGCGCAACTCAACTCTAATATATCTGATAACCTAAGAAATGGTAAAATGTTCTATTTATACTAGGCTAGAAAAACTGGACAAAAATACCCCTGCGGGGTCAGTGCAGGCCGCATTAAATGGACCGCGGCCGCACTAGGCTCTTTCACTTTGACTTTTGCTTCTCTGAACTTGGACTCCGTGGACCGCGGCCGCGGAGGGAGCTGGAGCGGTCCGCGTAATCACGACCGCGGACCGCATGGCATTGTCTTTGCAAACTTTCATCTCTATGAATCTCATGACCGTGGACCGCACAAAAGAGTAGTGCGGCCGCGAAGCCTTAATCGCGGACCGCAAGATATGTACTGCGGCCGCGCTTCTCCTATCCTGGTTTACCAACTCTCTGAACCACCTAGTGCGGCCGCATTCAACTTTGCGCAGTCCGCACTGGGCCTTCTTTCCTTAGATTTCTTGGTCTTCGATACTTGAGCAGGTTTCACTACTTTTTGAGCCGATCTTTGATATTTTGTCACTTTGTCAATCAAACCTGCAATCAAGCACAACTTGGGAGCCTTTTAGGACTATTTTGTAACAATATATGATCAAAGCATAGGCAAGTAATGGCATAAAACATGTTCAAATCCTAACTTATCAACTCCCCCAAACTTAAACCTTTGCTTGTCTTCAAGCAAACAAAATAAGACCCACCCCTTAAAGGAAAATCCAAGTAATTCCAGTTGTCCTAAAGTAACCTCAACAAGCATCAATTGGGACTAACAATTGCCCTCAATACGAATGGATCATTAACAAAATTTAAACTTTGAAAAACTATGGATCAAGTGTGACACAAGAGCATCAAGAATTGACTCATTACATCAAAGAACTCTCTCAATTACGTTGGTCGTTGTGGAACCCAAACTCACACATCCTCAACTCTTCCAAAGCAAAACCTCACCTTTTAAGCACACAAACCAAGGTTAATGGGAATTCACTCGTCTCTCTCAAGGAAAGGTCACAAGTCCGGCTCTAAGTACCATATGCTTGACCCTCATGTAAGTATCCACTAATGCGAGTGTCATCCAACTCAAGATCATATAGATCTTTTGTGGAGTCAATGTGAAGGCTTTTGGTTCTGGGTAGGAAAGGTTGTTGGTCTATATGGGTTTCATCTTCCCTTAAGCACTTCTTTTGATTCATTTTGGCACAATTCTCTTTGACTCTTTGAGTATTTCACTTCTTTTCAAGGGGTTAGAGAGACACATTGTCACTCTTTCTTATGCAATTCAAAGCATTTCTCCTTTTTCT
Source organism: Nicotiana sylvestris (assembly GCF_000393655.2). Lineage (NCBI taxonomy): Eukaryota > Viridiplantae > Streptophyta > Magnoliopsida > Solanales > Solanaceae > Nicotiana > Nicotiana sylvestris. The sequence continues at coordinate 55,557,947 of NC_091060.1, read as the reverse complement.
ACTTTTTCCACACCTTTTTCACTTTTGTTTTTCTTGAATCCCGTTTTATTCTTTGCACATTGGGCTTTCTTTTTTTCTTTTTTCTTTTCTCTCTTTTTCATCGCCTTCCTTTCCTTTTTGCTTTTGTACCTTTTTACCACTTTGTTTCCTTTCTTGTCTCTCCCCCGCAAACTTAGACTTTTGCCATTACTCAAGGGACGATTTGGGTGCCAAGAGAGGGTATAATTTAGAACGGGTATAGGCTTGTAGCATTGGTTCTTGAAAGAAAAAGGTTTAAGGCTCAAAAGAGTTAGCTAGGGATTATATCATTGGTAGGCTATGGAATTGTTCGACTATTATTTGGATCAAGGAGAGCCTATAATCACTTTTCAAGTCGAATTTCACTCAAAATTTTGCCTCAACAAACATTCAGGGCAAGTTCTAGACCATTGGCTCGGGATTTGGACTCACAATTCGATTTCTCACCACATACACTCAAGGATTGCTAAAGACATAGAGTCGGGGCCCACAACAACCTTAGACACGATTGAGCACACAATAGTCTCGAAAGACCACATGATGTTTGTTTGGTCAAAACAAGAGTCTCAAGGTCACTACTTTCACCATCCTAAACACAACCACTTGTCTTTGACCATGGGATCAAAGGCAAATGTGTTAGGCCTAAGTGAAGCTTTGCTTGAGGTACCCTTAACTATAAACTACTAAAAACAAAAGAAAAATAAAAAACGGATTCAAACCCTTAAGAAGGTTGTCACGCCATCCATCATCAGGAAGAGCCACTCTGTTCGCACAATACTCCACCCTTGGAAAGAGCCGTGGCATTGAGAAAATCAAGGGCTTATTGAAAGCGCCAAAAACGAAACAAAAAGTTTGCGAGCCTATCTACTAAGCTAAAAATGAAAAATTTGTACGAAAATAAAAAATAGAATGAAAATTTACAATAAGGGATTAGAATATCAACGGGGGATGAATATATACAAAAATATAACTTTATATACAGACCGAAGAGAAGATAAAAAGTGCAATAAAAGTAACTAAATATAAAGTTATATACAGACCAAATAGAAAATCAACAGAAAGATAAACTAAGTCAATTAATATATACAATCATCCGGATAAAAGGTAGGGAGAACCCCCACAAAGGAAAGTTGGCATTGTCCCCAATGCCAACTAAACAAATAAGCATCAAAAATCAAGATGAAAGGATATAGGAGCTCCCTAAGCCTCGTATGTATGCATGGGAACATGAGTGGTCCCCGGGTCCTCTGTATGTATGGGAACCTCAGACTGGTTCCCGATCTCCTACTGCTCAGCTGCTAGGACTAGGGCCTGGACCTGTACGGGCTGAATATCAGGAACATCCTGTGGCTGACTGGAGGAAGCCTCCGGTGGGTCCGCCAACTGGATGATCGCCTCATCTGCACTAGGGAGCTTCCTCTTCTTCTTTGGAAGTTGTTGTGTCTGCTCTTGTTGTGGCTCTGCTGCTGGAACTAGATCCTCAAATAACAAGTCTAAAGCAGTCGATCTACCTTTAGTTTGTCAACATCCGCCCTCAGCGCCTTCACAGACTCCTTGGAAGCCCGTGTTTTGTGCAGCTTCTTGTATTCCCTGGCAAGCTCCTTCAGGTCCTTTCCATGTGAATCCACTGCCTTAGCTAAGGCAGCCTAAGAATCGAGGATCTTTTGCTGGTTGGCAAGAATCTCCTTAAGTGAATCCTCGATAGACTGGGGCACCTGCACTGGCTGTGGTGCCGACTGAGCCGTAATGGTAGAAGTCAAGGTGGAAAACTTGGATGAAGCAGTCGTCATCCAGTTGTTCAAGCTATGAAGTGTCTAGCTTAGTGGTGGGTGGTGATAGGATGGGCCCGGGAAGATGGAATCCTCGGGCCAGCTGAAGTAAAGGGACCAGCAGTAGTGGAAGGTCCGGGAGGCATGTCAGCAACTGTGGAGGTAGGCTCAGTGGAGAGCTATATCGCAACCGGCTCTTCAGACTAGTCGGTTGGGGTAGAAGCAGGAAGCTTGTAATTTTTGTGCTTGGGGTTGTCTGACCCCTTCAAACTGTACCATGAAAACGAAGCCACAGGTTTGACCTTGATGTCAAAAGGTCTCTTCTCCATCTCCAGGTCTCGGAAATACATAGTGAGTGTGCTGGGAAAAGGGTAGTTCTGTTCATGCTCAACGCCCACTACAGAAATGACGCGGGACATTTACATTTCCCACGTTGATAGGATATCTCGCCATAATAGAAGCAAGAAGAACAACTCGGGCAAGTGGAATAGTCTGATCATGGGTAGTGGGGTTGAGCCGACTGCACACAAAAGTCAACCACCCTCTAGCCTCAAAGTTAAAGGTTCTCCGAAGTATTTTGACCCCTGCTTGCAACCACTCTGGAACCGTACCCGGGATTGCCAGGTATAAAGCTAACCACGGACGAACCTCCTCGCCCATTGCCAACTTTTCATTGTAAAGGGACTCATCTTCATCATTGAACCCTAGGTATTCATTTAGTGCCTTCCCGGTAAATACCACATTTTTGTTTCACACTTTGGTTACCTTAGTGCCCTTCAAGATGTGGGCCACATTTCTATAAAACTCCTTGACCATGTGCTCATTCGCCTTCACACAATTATCTTTAAAGAACTCCCAACCCACTCGAGCCTGAAACTATCTATGTACATTGGGGTGTAAGGGTAGAAGGTCTTTGTCAATGAAGCTCCTCTCAAGAATCAACTTTCGTGACGGCCACCATTCCCTAAACTTGTGGAACACCACCTAGCTGATGAATCTATCTTCCCAAATAGTGGGATTCCTAGTCCGGTCAACACCCCCAACCTGAGGCATACCACCCCCAGGTAACTCCTCATCTCCCTCATCACCCTTAGCACCCTCTCCAGATAGTGACGTTGTGGGAGAGGTGGAGTATTCATCCCCACTACCTGTCGTTGAGCCCTCAGACAACCCAAAAGAAATGTTGATTGAAGCTCGAGCATCGGGGGAAGATGGAGGAGTGTCTCTATGTATGGAGCTCTCCGGATACGGGATATATAGAGGGACTGAATCTGAAGAGATCTCCTGGGAGGGCTCGTACTCACTCCCCGAGTTGTCAATGGCTCTATCAGCCGCTTTGATTGTTTTCCTCATGTCTTTTATGTTTTTTCTAGCCTGGGGAGTGAGTTTTACCATCCTTTGCTACCCTCCCAGGGAGGAATTACCTCGTCCGGGTTGTTTCGAGCCTTTGCCTCTTTGTTTGACCATTGTCTGCAAGCAAAAACATCTAGCTTTGTTAGTATCAACACAGGCAGTGAAACAAGTGTTGAAATTGAATTGCAGACTGCAGATTAAATGTTGCAGAAATAGTTGCAGAATAGAGCACCGCGGCCCGCACAAACAGGAGTGCGGCCGCACTGGGGGCACCGCGGACCTCGCAAAGGCAACCGCAGTCCGCATTGGGACAAGGCCTTAGAAAACATCTCTCTGAATCTCCCCACCGCGGTCCGTACAAAGTGGGATCGCGGCCGCGGTGGGCCAGAACGGACTGCATAAAGTGCAATGCGGCCGCGCTGGGTACAAGTCAAGTTTCAAATACATGAGCACCGTGGTCCGCATAAAATGGTACCGCAGACCGTGTCAAAGCACCGCGGACTGCACAAAGGCGACTGCGGCCTGCAGAGAGTATTTTGCACTGGCATTAAGTTAGGGATTCATTTTTTGGCACAATTGATCAAGTTAGTTCACCTACTTTGTCCCTACTCACTTTCCCAACCATTATGCATATCCAGCATACAAACCCAGCATTTAAAACTACCCTAAGCTAACAACTAAATAAAGAAGAAGAAACTAACGAGAAGAAAAAGAAGTTATAAGCTACTGGTAATAAAATAAAACAAAATTAATCAAGTAAATGCACAAGGACTGAGTGAAACATTACCAGATGAGAAGATGAAATGTAATTAGTCAATCTTAAGCAAGAATCACGGTCACAAGAGGTTATGAACAGTACTTTTATGTCTCTGAGTGTTAAGAGTTCGAAAAGGGTAAATGGTGACCCTTGGGGTCTATTTATAGAAAAGCAATGGAACCCAGCCTTACCTACCAGCGCAGCCACACAAAACCGACCGCAGACCGCACTAGGTTTGTTCAAATGAAGCTTGAGTAGGCAATCTTTCCGGCTCACATAAAACCAGACCGCGGTCGTGGAGGTCCACCACGGACCACACTAAATGCAATGCGGCCACGGTGGCAAACTTCAGAGAGCACCTCTTTTGACCATCACTAGTGCAGACCGCACAAAGTGCAATGCGGCTGCACTGGAAAACTTTAGAGACTGTTCACTTTTTTCAAACTATTTTGCACTGCATCAACTCAATCCCTGCAATATCTCACAATCAGTTAGCTCAAAAATCAAACCTACACTACCAAGAAAAACACAGAAAACAACAAAAAGAAAAAGACATGGGTTGCCTCCCAAGCAGCGCCTGATTTAATGTCACAGAATGATGATGTTACCAGCACATCACTTTAGATGGAGGAGTGCCACCACGCAGCTATCATCAAATTTCCCAAGATAATGCTTGACCCGATGTTCATTGACTCTGAATACTTCACCATTCTTGTTCCTTAGATCAAGAGCACCAAATGGGGTCACGAACATAACTTCAAAAGGCCCACTCCACTTTGACTTGAGCTTACCCAGAAACAGACGTAATCGAGAATTGAACAAGAGAACCATATCTCCAACCTTGAACTCCTTTCCCCGAGCATATTTGTCGTGAAGGTACTTCATTTTGTCCTTGTAAAATGACAAGCTGGAGTAGGCATAGAACCTAAACTCATTGAGCTCATTAAGTTGTTCAACCCGAAGATTTGCCGCAACATCCCATTCTAAGTTAAACTTCCTCAAAACCCACATGGCTTTGTGCTCTAATTCCACTAGAAGATGGCAAGCTTTCCCAAACACCAACCGATACGGAGACATTCCAATCAGGGTTTTATAAGCCATCTGATAAGCCCAAAGAGTGCCATCCAACTTTTTCGACCAATCGATTCTATTAGCATTGACAGTTTTAGACAAGATACTCTTAATTTCTCTGTTGGAGATTTCCACTTGGCCACTAGCTTGAGGATGATAGGGGGTCGAAACCTTATGATTGACACCGTACTTAGAAATCAATGTGTCGAAAGCCTTATTGCAAAAGTGAGACCCTTCATCACTAATGATAGCACGAGGAGTGCCAAACCTTGTGAAGATACTCTTTTTCAAAAATGCCACAACACTCCGGGCTTCATTGTTGGGCAAAGACACGGCTTCAACCCACTTTGAGACATAGTCCACCGCCATGAGAATACCACAAAAGCTCACAAAAGGACCCATAAAATAGATAACCCAAACATCAAAAATATCCACTTCGAGAATTGTATTGAGGGGCATCTCATCCCTTTTAGAAATGCCGCCGGCTCTTTGGCATTCATCACATCTCTTGACCACATCACCCACATTTTTAAACAAGGTAGGCCAATAAAATCCGCAACTAAGCACTTTATAAGCCGTTCTCGCCCCGCCATGATGGCCACTATAGGGAGAGGAATGTCAAGCCTCCAAAATGCCTAATTGTTCCTCCTCCGGGACACATCGTAGAATCACACCATCGGTGCAAATCTTAAACAAATATGGCTCGTCCCAATAAAAATCCAAGCTATCCCACTTGAGCTTCTTCCTTTGGTTGGAAGAGAGCTCACACGGGATGATTCCGGTAACAAGATAATTTGCGACATCGGCGAACCACGGCATTCCATTCATTGACACTACAAAGAGTTGCTCATCGGGAAATGCATCGTTTATCTCAAGGCCGTCACAAGGCCTCCCCTCCTCCTCCAAATGGGACAAGTGGTCTGCCACTTGATTCTCACTACCTTTTTCGGTCAATAATTTCCAAATCAAACTCTTGGAGAAGCAATACCCATCTCATCAATCTCGCCTTTGAGTCCTTCTTTGTCATCAAATACCTAAGGGTGGAATGGTCAGTATGCACTATCACTTTGGCCCCCATAAGGTAAGGTCGGAACTTTTTCATAGCAAAAACAACAGCCAATAACTCCTTCACGGTGACTGTGTAGTTCATTTGAGCCCCATTTATGGTCTTGCTTGCATAGTATACCGGATGGAACATTTTGTTGATCCTTTGGCCCAAAACAGCCCCAACCGCAACGTCACTAGCATCGCACATGAGCTCAAAAGGAAAGCTCCAAATTTGGTACGGTAATGATGGGGGTAGAAGTCAACTTGAGCTTAAGAAGCTCGAATTCTTGCATACAACTCTCACCGAACAATAACTTTGCATCTTTCTCTAGCAACTTGCACAACGGATGTACCACTTTAGAAAAATCTTTTGTGAACCTCCGGTAGAAACCCACGTGCCCAAGGAAACTCCTCACCCCTTTGACAGAAGTAGGGGGGGAGCCTCGAAATAACCTCAATCTTGGCCTTATCAACTTCAATTCCTCGCTTCGAAATCTTATGACCCAACACTATACCTTCTTCTATCATAAAATGGCACTTTTCCCAATTGAGAACAAGGTTGGTGTCTTCACATCGGGCCAACACTCTATCCAAGTTTACCAAGTACTCCTCAAAAGAATCCCCAACCACGTTGAAATCATCCATGAAGACCTCCAAGATATCGTCCACCATGTCGGTGCAAATAGCCATCATGTAATGTTGGAAGGTCGTCGGAGCATTACACAATCCAAATGGCATTCTAGAGAAAGTGAATGTGTCGTAAAGACATGTAAAGGTGGTCTTCTCTTGGTACTCCAGGGTAATTAGAATTTGATTGTACCCCGAGTAACCATCCAGAAAGCAATAGAAAATCCGGCCTGCAAGACGATCAAGCATTTGGTCAAGGAATGGCAATGGGAAATGATCTTTTCTAGTCACCTTGTTCAACTTTCGGTAACCCATACAAACTCTCCACCCGGTGACCGTTCTAGTGGGAATGAGCTCATTGTTGTAATTGGTTGCCACGGTTACACCACCCTTCTTCGGCACACATTGCACCAGAGAAGTCCACAAACTATCAGAAATAGGATAAACCACCCCAACATCTAGCCACTTGATAACCTCTTTCTTCACCACCTCTTGCATCGCCTCAATTAGTCTTCTTTGATGCTCCAAGGAAGGCTTTGCATCCTCCTGCAAGATGATTTTGTGCATGCAAAATGCGGGGCTTATTCCCCGAATATCAGCTAGAGTCCATCCAATTGCCCTTTTCCGCTTTTGAAGAACCGCCATGGTGGCCTCAACCTGCATTTTAGTAAGGCAAGAAGAAAGAATAACTGGTAAAGTAGAATTTGAACCCAAGAATTCATACCTGAGGTGTGGAGGAAGTGGCTTCAACTCCAACACCGGTGGCTCCTCAATCGATGGCTTTGTTGGTGGAGTTTTGCAGTTTTCAAGATCCAAAGATAGCTTCCTAGGCTCATATGAATATGAACCCATACCATGTAATGCATTCACGCACTCCACTCTACTAGCATCATCATTGACATCCATATTAAGAAGCACGGCCTCAAGGGGATCTTCAACATGGATCATGGAACTTGTGTCATCCACTATCACAGCTGTGACAATGTCCACAAATGAACACACCTCCGTGCTATTGGGTTGTCTCATTGATTTGCAAAAATGGAATACCACCTTCTCATACCCCACTCGGAAAGTCAACTCACCCGCTCCAACATTAACCAATGCCTTCCCCGTAGCTAGGAAAGGTCTACCAAGAATAATCGAAACCTCATAGTCCACCTCACAATCCAAAATCACAAAGTTAGCTGGCAATATGAATTTGTCCACCCGGACAAGCACATCATCAATAATGCCCAAAGGTCACTTCATCGATCGATCCACCATTTGAAGTCTCATTGAAGTTGGTCTAGGTTACCTAATACCCAAAGTTTTGAAAACCGAGTAGGGCATCAAATTGATACTAGCTCCCAAGTCACAAAGAGCTTTGGCAAAATTCGCACTTCCAATGGTGCAAGGAATGGTGAAAGCACCGGGATCTTCAAGCTTCGGGGCCATTGAATGCAATATAGCACTAACATAGTGATTCATCTTTAAAGTTTCACAATCCATAGAACGCTTCTTTGTGACCAAGTCTTTCATGAATTTTGCATAGCCCGGCATTTGTTCAAGTGCCTCCACCAATGGCACATTAATAGATAAGCTTTTCATCATAACAATGAACTTTTTAAACTGATTATCATTCTTCTGCTTCGCGAGCCTCTGAGGGTAAGGTGGAGGTGGCCTAGGCAAAGGTGTCTTGGCCTTTGGTACAACTGGCTCGGGCATGTCAATCACGTGTTCCCTAGACAGGTTCACGGCATCTTGAGTCTCTACCTCGGCTTCATCATCAATATCAATCCACACATCATTGTTCACATTTTGATTAACCACATCATCAACAATCAAAGGTACATCATCATCCCGCAACTCAACATCTTCATCCACAACTTGCTTTTGATTTGAGGCATTCACAGCACCGCCTCTCCCACTTCTTGTTGTAACTGCCATCACATGATTGTTATTCCCACCCTTCGGGTACACTACTGTATCACTTGGTAGAGCACCCTTGGGACGAGTATTCAATGCTTGAGAGATATGGCCTAATTGCACCTCCAAGTTCCGGATAGATGTATTATGAGAAGCCAATTGGGCATCAGAATCTTGGTTCTTTTTCATCATTTGCTCGAACATGCTTTCAATTCTTTCCATATCACCTCCGGAAGAACTAGGACCTTGAGAATGGAAAGGGGGTAGATTGCTCGGGTGTTGATACATTGGGGGCCTTTGAAAGCCCATCCCCCTGTTGCCTTGGTTTCCATTGTTGTTCCACCCACCTTGATTGTTGGTGTTGCCTAATTATTGTTATTACTATTATAATTCCCTTGGTTGCCTTGATTACCCCAATTGTTGTTTTGGTTTTTGTTATTCCAATTGTCACCACCTTGTTGTTGATTGTTGTTATTCCAATTACCTCCGCCTTGTTGTTGATTTCCCCAATTTCCTTGGGGACGCCATTGTTAATCCAAAGAGTTGCCTCTATTCCCTTGGTAGTTATTGACATATTGGACCTCTTCGCTTTGATCATCATAGCACTCATTTGAATAACCACCACTATCATTGTTGTTGTCATATTGTTCAACACAGAAACACCTTCCATTGCATTGACTTGGCTCGGGTTTTGGACTTGTTGCAATTGCGCCTTTGCCAATTGATTCATAGTTGTTGTAAGCTCGGCAATAGCTTGTCCATGATCGTGCAATTCCTTGTGCAAATGGATGACTGTGGGGTCATCTTGGGGCACATTTGCTTGGCTTTCCCATGCCGAAGAGGTGTCGGCCATTTCATTAAGTACATCGCATGCCTCTTGGTAAGAAAGTTTCATAAAGTTCCCACCGGCCAATTGGTTCACAATGCATTGATTCGTGGTGTTGATGCCCCTATAAAAGGTTTGTTGAATCATAGCCTCGGTCATGTCGTTATTAGGGAACTCTTTCACCATTGTTCTGTATTTCCCATATCTCGTGCAAAGGTTCTGTTGGCTCTTGCTTGAAGGCTAGAATTTTATCCCGAAGAGCCGCCATATGACTTGGAGAAATGAACTTGGCAATAAATTTGTCCGCCAGTTCATCCCATGTTGTAATAGAATGATTAGGGAGCCTTTCTAACCAATCCAATGCTTTACCCCGAAGAGAGAATGGGAAAAGCCTCAATCTCAACGCATCCTCGGACACATTTGTCTGCTTGCTACCCCAACATATATCCACGAACCCCTTCAAGTTCTTGTAGGTATTTTGATCGGAGGCGCCCGTGAAATACCCTCTTTGCTCGAGCAAGGTCAACATAACATTTGTGATTTGAAAGTTTCCCGCCCGGATTCGGGGAGGAACAATAGCACTGGCGTTTCCTTGATTTGGTAAAACTCTGGGAGCCACTCTCGGTGGTGCCGGAGGAGGGTCTGGAATATTGCTGTTCTCATTTGCACTTACATTGGCATTTCGGCCTCTCCGTGGAATTTTAGGTAAGACCTCATCTTGTTCTAGATCCTCTACCTCTTCCCCCGCTATCACATTGCCGAGAGGGTCATTTGCATTAAGAGCCATTTGTAGCTGATTGATTGACACAAACAAAATTAGTAAACAAGAAGGAAAGAGAAGCAAAACACAAAACTAAATAAACAGATAGTCAACACCGTAAGCTCCCCGGCAATGGTGCCAAAAAGTGATCGCAACCAACCCGACGCTATACTAAGGTAGGAAGAGTGGGTCACAATAGCTTTTACCCGATATGAGGGTCGGGATCGATTTCCTCAGGGAGCTAGTAGTGGAGTTAGATTGTCTGTCTAGCCTAGAGATGTGTTTGTACTCCTAATGTCACTTCAAACATTTTTGGGTTTTTGAATTATAACTATTTTTATAAAACTATTGATTAACACTAAATTATACTACGAGAATATTGCTAAGTTGTATATAATGGGAAGAAGGGCACTAGGGTTGTAACACTATCTAGGTGGCTAATTGACGAGTAGATGTTACTAAGGTTCGATTAACATAATTGGGGCTTATGCTATAACCGTTGCACAATTTTACCCACACTCACACCTCTCGGTAGAGAAAGTGATTTTGCCCAATTGACTCTCTCGAGACCAAATGGGTAGGCAAATTAGACCAAGCAACTAGGGTTCAAGTAGGTAATTACTCTCTCGAGGTTTAACCCATTAATTGGGACTATTATTTCTCATGAGTCCATCCCAATTCCTTGTTGGGTCAATTTTGGGGTCATAGACTCTCTTTCTCAAGAAGAGTTAAACCCACAAAGCTTGAATCAGTGTTTGCAACTACCAATTCTAGATTAAAACATAAAATCAACCCAAATAGCAAACACCCATAGTCAATCTAACACTAGATGGCAACACCTATCAATTACCCACACTAAGGTTGAGCCACAACCCTAGCTAATGGGTTTAGCTACTTATGCTTGAAAAAGAAAATAAAGAAATAGATGAAGAACAAGGCATATTGATTAAATGCTAATGTAAATACAGAGAATCTATTGTTAATTTGAAGCTAAGATGCCGAAAATGGCTACAAATGATGTTCCCACGAGCGCAGCTCAACTCTGATATATCTGATAACCTAAAAATGGTAAAATATTCTATTTATACTAGGCTAAAAAAACTGGACAAAAATACCCCTGCGGGGTCAGTGCGGGCTGCATTAAATGGACCGTGGCCGCACTGGGCTCTTTGACTTTGACTTTTGCTTCTCTGAACTTGGACTCCGTGGACCGCGGCCGCAGAGGGAGCTGGCACGGGTCCGCGTAATCACGACCGCGGACCGCATGGCATTGGCTTTGCAAACTTTTATCTCTCTGAATCTCATGATCGCGGAGCGTACAAAAGAGTAGTGCGGCCGCGAAGCCTTAATCGCGGACCGCGAGATATGTACTGCGGTCGCGCTTCTCCTATCCTGGTTTACCAACTCTCTGAACCACCTAGTGCGGCCGCATTCAACTTTGCGCGGTCCGCACTGGGCCTTCTTTCCTTAGATTTCTTGGTCTTCGATACTTGAGCAGGTTTCACTACTTTTTGAGCCGATCTTTGATATTTTGTCACTTTGTCAATCAAACCTGCAATCAAGCACAACTTGTGAGCCTTTTAGGACTATTTTGTAACAATATATGATCAAAGCATAGGCAAGTAGGGGCATAAAACATGTTCAAATCCTAACTTATCAACTCCCTCAAACATAAACCGTTGCTTGTCCTCAAGCAAACAAAACAAGACCCACCCCTTAAAGGAAAATCCAAGTAATTCCACTTGTCCTAACGTAATCTCAACAAGCATCAATTGGGACTAACAATTGCTCTCAATACGAATGGATCTAACAAAATTTAAACTTTGAAAAACTATGGATCAAGTGTGACACAAGAGCATCAAGAATTGACTCATTACATCAAAGAACTCTCTCAATTACTTTGGTCGTTGTGGAACCCAAACTCACACATCCTCAACTCTCCCAAAGCAAAACCTCACCTTTTAAGCACACAAACCAAGGTTAATGGGAATTCACTCGTCTCTCTCAAGGAAAGGTCACAAGTCCGGCTCTAAGTACCATATACTTGACCCTCATGTAAGTATCCACTAATGCGAGCGTCATCCAACTCAAGATCATATAGGGATTTTGTGGAGTTAATGTGAACGCTTTTGGTTCAGGGTAGGTAAAGTTGTTGGTCTACATGGGTTCCATCTTCCCTTAAGCACTTCTTTTGATTCATTTTGGCACAATTCTCTTTGAATCTTTGAGTATTTCACTTCTTTCCAAGGGGTTAGAGAGACACATTGTCACTCTTTCTTATGCAATTCAAATCATTTCTCCTTTTTCTACTTTTTCCACACCTTTTTAACTTTTGTTTTTCTTGAATCCCGTTTTATTCTTTGCACATTGGGCTTTCTTTTTGTCTTTTTTCTTTTCTTTCTTTTTCATCGCCTTCCTTTCCTTTTGCTTTTGTAACTTTTTACCACTTTGTTTCCTTTCTTGTCTCCCCCCCCCCCAAACTTAGACTTTTGCCATTACTCAGGGGACGATTTCGGTGCCAAGAGAGGGTATAATTTAGAATGGGTATAGGCTTGTAGCATTGGTTCTTGAAAGAAAAAGGTTTAAGGCACAAACGGTTTAGCTAAGGATTATATCATTGGTAGGCTATGGAATTGTTCGACTATTATTTGGATCAAGGAGAGCCTATAATCACTTCTCATGTCGAATTTTACTCAAAATTTCTCCTCAACAAACATTCAGGGCAAGTTCTAGACCATTGGCTCGGGACTTGGACTCACAATTTGATTTCTCACCACACACACTCAAGGATTGCTAAAGACATAGAGTCGGGGGCCTACAACAACCTTAGACACGATTGAGCACACAATAGTCTCGAAAGACCACATGATGTTTGTTTGGTCAAAACAAGAATCTCAAGGTCACTACTTTCACCATCCTAAACACAACCACTTGTCTTTGACCATTGGATCAAAGGCATGTGTTAGGCCTAAGTGAAGCTTTGACCACAGCTCCAGTATTGGTTTTGCCATCAGCTTCAGATTCATATACCGTGTATTGTGATGCTTAGAGAGTTAGGATTGGTTATGTGTTGATGCAGGAGGGTAGAGTTATTGTTTATGCTTCTCGTCAGTTGAAGCCCCATGAGAAGAACTATCCCATTCACGATTTGGAGTTGGCTGCTATAGTTCATGCATTAAAGACTTGGAGGCATTATTTGTATGGCATTTCTTGTGAGGTGTTTACCGATCATCGCAGTCTTCAGCATTTGTTTAAGCAAAAGGATTTTAATTTGAGACATTAGAGATGGTTGGAGATGCTTAAGGATTATGATATCACTATATTGTACCATCCGGGGAAGGACAATGTGGTGACTAATGCTTTGTGCCGAAAGGGAGTGAGTATGGGGAGTTTGGCATATATTCCAGTTATGGAGAGACCTCTTGCAGTTGATGTTCAGGCCTTGGCCAATCGGTTTGTGAGATTGGATATTTCGGAGCCCAGTCGGGTTTTGGCTTGTGTGGTTTCTCGGTCTTCCTTATATGATCGCATCAGAGAGTGCCAGTATGATGATCCGCATTTGCTTGTCCTTAGGGATAGATTTCAGCATGATGATACCAGAGATGTGACCATTGGTGATGATGGGGTGTTGAGGATGCAGGGCCGGATTTGTATGCCCAATGTGGATGGGCTTCGGGAGTTGATTCTGGAGGAGGCCCATAGCTCGCGGTATTCCATTCATCTGGGTGTCGCGAAGATGTATCAGGATTTGAGGCGGCACTATTGGTGGAGAAGAATGAAGAAAGACATTGTGGGATTTATAGCTTGGTGTCTCAATTGTCAGCAGGTGAAATATGAGCATTAGAGACCGGGTGGCTTGCTTCAGCAGATGGTTATTCCTGAGTGGAAGTGGGAGAGGATCACTATGGACTTTGTTGTTGGACTCCCACGGACTTTGAAGAAGTTTGATGCTATTTGGGTGATTGTGGATCGGCTGACCAAGTCCGCGCACTTCATTCCTATGTGTACTACCTATTCTTTAGAGCGGTTGGCAGGGATTTATATCCGGGAGATTGTTCGTTTGCATGGTGTTCCAGTTTCCATCATTTCAAACAGAGGTACTTAGTTTACTTAGTAGTTTTGGAGAGCCTTGCAGAGAGAGTTGGGTACTTAGGTGGAGTTGGGTACAGCTTTTCATCCTTAGACGAATGGGCAGTCCGAGCGTACTATTTAGATATTGGAGGAAATGTTGTGTACTTATGTTATTGATTTCAGAGGTTCATGGGATGAGTTTTACCACTTGTAGAGTTTGCTTATAACAACAACTACTAGTCGAGTATTCAAATGGCTTCGTATGAGGCTTTGTATGGGAGGCGGTGTAGATCTCTAGCTTTGTATGGCTTTCATTTCATGCATTCGAACCAGCCCAATTCCTAAAAAACATGAGAACAAATTAATCGTGAATATGTTTCGGCCTTTCTACCACTCCCCACGACCCAATTCAATCATTAGAATCATTTCCATCCAATCGTCCACACAAATATATTTGAGATAAACAACCAAGCAACTAAGATAAGGATAATCCAAAGAAAGTGATGTATGAGAGTTATGAATACTAATAATATAGTATGAACTGAAGCAGTAGGAAAGCTATTTAAATATTTCTAACTCTATCCATTTTTATTTTTACCACTCAATCTCAAATTCATTAACTCACCGCCATAAACTTATTTCACAAATCCTTCATTTACTCCAAATTTCATCAAAATATTTAATACTTATTTTCAAATTTCAAACATGAGAGAAGTAAGCCAATCAATCCTAACCTCAAGCTAACCTCACTTTAATCCAACACATGAGAACCTCTTACATAATTATACATTCATGATCACAGTGTAAACAAATAAAAATATCATGTAACCCAAATATTAATTTCAACACAATTGTGCAAAGCATTCTAAATACCAAACCAAAATCAAAGAATAATCCTAATCAGTAAAGCTCAACATAGTCTTTTAATAGCACTTATCACATTTTAATCACACAAAAATAGAAATAAAAGGGAGGAAGAAAAGGATAGAAATGAACCTAGCAAAAAATAACTCTTTAATAATAATGGGAAAACTGACAAATACAACTTTTGATGGCAAACTCCAAATGAAGAAATTGCGACAGAAAACGAACGGAACCGCGAACCAGTAGCAAACTCGAACTGCACCAGAAATAGCTCAATTCACTTTGACTCAATCGAATCCCATTCTTTGCACCAGAATCCAAAAAAAGAAGGAAGAAATTCCAAAAGAAAAATTATATTTTCTGAAACTTAAACTAAACTTTGTGTATTGTTTTTTCGATTTTTTGAGTAAGATCAAATCTAGAAAGAAATGTTTCTTCTTGTTCTTCTTCTTCTTCTTCTTCTTCTTCTTATTTTTTGTATTTTTCATTTTTTTGGATTCGGACCAGAAGAGCTAAGAAAATTCAAGAAAAAATACTCCTCAAGGAAAGCTCTTCAACTCCTTTAATCTTTCATCTCTTAAGCTTTATGTCCGATTTTCTTTTTTATGCCTCTGTGCATCGCGACTGAAGAATAGAGGAGGATTGCTGTTGTGGATGATTTAGGGATTTTTGGCTATCTCCTATCAGTGTGTGTGTGTGCATGATTTTTGTGAAAGGAGATGAAAAATCAGAGATGAGGGTGGTCGTTGGGTGTTGAGAATCAGCCATGGAAAATGGCTGCTTGAAGAAGATGATCGATAGGGGGGATCGTTTCTTGGTATTCTGCGGCTTCTTCAGATTTTCATTTTTTTGTATGGGTTAGTCCAAAATCAGCAGACAAAACGGCGGATTCTCTCTTTTTGTGTAAGGCTTTTTAGCGTTAGGTCTTAGGTCCTCGCTCTTTTTTTATTTTAGGAATTAGCATTATTTTATAGGGGTAGGAATTAAGTTAGGTCAAATAAAAATTGGGTATGGGCTCAATGTTTTGGGCTTAAAAGGATTTGGGTCATGAATTTGGGCTAATTAACTTTGGGGTAGGAAGAGTAAACCAAAATCCTTTTTTTTATTTTTATTTTTCTTTCATTTTAAAATCTAATAAAATCCTAAATTAATCCCAAATCAATCTAATTTGTAAAAATTAAAATTGTTTATCTATTAAAACAACTAATTAACTTAAAACTAAATAAAACAATACTTTCTAAAGACTAAAAGCTAAATATGTAAAAATGACCATTTTGTGAATTTTTTCATAATAAAATTAATTCCTACATGCAAATTGGACCTAAGATGACATGAAATTAAAACCTGACATTTTTTATGATTTTTCTATGATTTTAAAATATTAAAAATGCATGAAATGCAACTAAGTAAAGAAAAACTTTTAAACTCCCTTAAAAATCATGTTTTGATTTATCTTTTAGGAGTCATTTTCATGTAGGGCAAAAATTAGATGCTCACAGCTGCCCCTCTTTGCTCGGAAACATGAAGAGTTTTCGGACAAAGATAAAGTGAGCAATTACGATTTCGTTTGAAACTCCACTTGGAAGCATTTTGAAAAAGTTTGATTGAACCTTGCTTCGGAGGTTGCCTACATATCCTTGGCTATAAAGGAATCAGGTCGATTTAGTTCTGGAAGGATCATGGAGTGATGCGTTCGAGAGTCAAGTGAGGTTTCGTCGAGGCTCAAGTTTGCGGTCCTGTTATTACATCAAAATCAAAATGAAAAAGACTAACTAAACCTATCAGCTACGAGTTACAAGATTCCTATCTATAAATCTTCTGAAGCTTGATCTTGAGTCTTGGCTGGTTCTTCCTGCAGACCCTGATCTGAATCTTGATACTCGTTAGCTGCAAACACTGGTTCATTTTTCTTCACCTCTTCGGATCAAGGTGGTACATGCAAAGATTGTGACCTCAATCATATCTTGGGCACTTTGCATCTTTTCTCTTCTTCTGCACTTAGTGTTCAACTTCTCTTCTTGTTCTTCCTATTTTTTATTAGGGTTGAGACTTCTTCTTTTGGTCACCTCAAACCTTGTGCCTCACGGTGAAAACCTGTTCAGGCACCAAAGCAAACAAACAAACGAAATTTTCTGCCCTAGTTTTCACTAGGAAAATTTCGTGAGTTATTTGTAACAAAAATCTAAACTATTTCTTTATTGAAAGCAATAAAATCAGGATTGTGTATCCTTTAGCAAAAAGAGATTAGGGAGTGGAGCCCAATATCTATAATGAAATCAACCAGGGAGTGGAGACCCTATGTTGGAAAAGAGACTAGGGAATGGCGACTAGGGAGTGGAGACCCTATGTCTAAAATAACTTCAACTAGGGAGTGGAGACCCTATGATGGAAAATTGACTAGGGAGTGGAGACCCTATGTCTAAAATAAATTCAACTAGGGAGTGGAGACCCTATGTTGAAAAAGTAACTAGGGAGTGGAGACTCTATGTCAAAAATAACTTCAACTAGGGAGTGGGGACCCTATGTTGGAAAAGCAGACTAGGGAATCGAGACCCTATACCTAAAATAAAATTAACTAGGGAGTGGAGACCCTATGTTGGAAAAGCAGACTAGGGAGTAGAGACCATATGCCAAAAATAAAATCAACTAGGGAGTGGAGACCCTTTGTTTGAAAAGCGACTAGGGAGTGGAGACCCTATGTCTAAAATAAAATCAACTAGGGAGTGGAGACCCTATATTAGAAAAGTAGACTAGGGAGTATAGACCCTATGTCTAAAATAAAATCAACTAGGGAGTGGAGACCCTATGTCTAAAATAACTTCAACTAGTGAGTGGAGACCCTATGTCTGAAAAACGACTAGGGAGTGAAGACCCTATGTCTAAAATAAAATCAACTAGGGAGTGGAGACCCTATGTTGGAAAATAAGACTAGGGAGTGGAGACCCTATGCCTAAAATAAAATCAACTAGGGAGTGGAGACTCTATGTTGGAAAAGCATATAGGGAGTGGAGACCCTACGTTGGAAAAGCAAACTAGGGAGTGGAGACCGTATGCCTAAAATAAAATCAACTAGGGAGTGGAGACCCTATGTTGGAAAAGCAACTAGGGAGTGGAGACCCTATGTCTAAAATAAAATCAACTAAGGAGTGGAGACCCTATGTTGGAAAAGTAGACTTGGGAGTGGAGACCCTATGTCTAAAATAAAATCAACTAGGGAGTGGAGACCCTTTGTTAGAAAACCGACTAGAGAGTGGAGACCCTATGTCTAAAATAACTTCAACTAGGGAATGGAGACCCTATGTTGGAAAAGCGACTAGGGAGTGGAGACCCTATGTCTAAAATAAAATTAACTAGGGAGTGGAGACCCTATGTTGGAAAAGCAGACTAGGGAGTGGAGACCCTATGTCTAAGATAAAATCAACTAGGGAGTGGAGACCTTATGTTGGAAAAGCGAATTGGGAGTGGAGATCCTATGTTTAAAATGACTTCAACTAGGGAGTGGAGACTCAATGTTGGAAAAGCAGACTAGGGAGTGGAGATCCTATGCCTAAAATAACTTCAACTAGGGAGTGGAGACCCTATGTTGCAAAAGCAGACTAGGGAGTGAAAACCGTATGCTTAAAAAAACAACTAGGGAGTAAAGACCCTATGTTGAAAAGGAAGACTAGGGAGTGGAGACCCCATGCCTAAAATAAAATTAACTAGGAAGTGGAGACCCGATGTTGGAAAAGCGACTAGGGAGTGGAGACCCTATATTTAAAATAAAATCAACTAGGGAGTGTAGACCATATGTTGGAAAAGCAGAATAGGGAGTGGAGACCCTATGTCTAAAATAAAATCAACTAGGGAGTGCAAACCCTATGTTGAAAAAGTAGACTAGGGAGTGGAGACTCTATGCCTAAAATAAAATCAACTAGGGAGTGGAGACCCTATGTTGGAAAACATGTAACTAGAGATTGGGGACCCTAGGCTACCATGTTTTTGAACTTTCTTCTCTTTTTTTATGTAAGAAAAAATGAGTAAGAATGCAGGAAAGAATTTGGAAGAGACTTCCTTTTGGATTGATTATTGCTGCAAAACCGTTTCTAGCCCTTGCGCAGTTTCTTTTGGTGGCACCTGCTTCTTGCAAGGTCGCTTTTGGATTGCACTCGTTTCCTGTTTTCAAACAAAGAACAATTGTTAGTTTGAAGCGGTGGTTGGTTTTGTGGTCTTGATTGTTTCAATCACTTAATCTCGGCCCAGTTTTTTTGATGAAGATCTCAACTGCAACTGTTTGTTCCCTGAGAACCGATTTTATTTCAGGCCCTAGAGAACCTCTGATTTTTCCAGACTGCGCCTTGATGGTTGGTCGGTGGAACTCAACCTTTTCGACTTTATTTTGCCTTCGTAGGCCTTTCCCTTCTGACTTCTTTTTCTCTTTTTTGTTTTTTTTGTGAACTTTTGGCTCATCAAACTTTGCAACTTTTCCAACTTTGTTTCGCCTATATAGGCCTTCCATTTCTGGATTCTTTCTTCCAACTTCACATTCAGAGCATTTTGGATCCCTTGGCTTTTCAAATCTTTGCCGAGATGTTTCGCCACGTGGGACTTAACCTTTTTTCAACTTTATTTTGCCTTTGTGGGCATTTGACTTTGACTTCCTTTCTTTTTAGGAGTTTTTGATTTCAAAGCATCGGCCATCCTGGCCAGTCGAAGTCGACTCGATGCACCTGCCGAGGCTGGGTATCTTTTTGAATATTTACTCGTATCAAACAAAAGCCCAGTAAATCAATCTTGCCATCCTTTCTTTATCTTAGTTTCGGAATAGAGTTAGACCGAAAGAGATTCAAAGAAAAACAAACAATGAAATGGACAATGAATTTAGACGAGAGGTATCCCTTTCGGGGAGAAGAAAGAAGGACTTATCTGGAGTGCATACAGACTTTAATGAACATGACATGCTTTTTGGACTGGATGTTTGATCTATGTAAACCGTCCGACTCTCAGAAATTCATCACAATTTTGCCTTGAAACCGAGGAACCTCGCCAGGACTCTGTTGATGTCGATGGTTGCGAGGATCCTCTTTTCGATCAGGGACGCCCTTTGCGGGTTTTCACGAGCTGACCTCTCTCATCTCTCTTCTCACCATCGCCTTATAGTGCTCTTTGTGAGTTTTCACTAACAAGACTATCTCATTTTAATTTCTCTGCTTATTGTCGCCTCACGGTGCCCCGTGTGGGTTTTCACCAATAAGACTCTCTCATTTGATTGCATCGGATCCAAGTAGTTGTATCCTCCAATTTTGGACATCTTTACCGATTGATCGAAAGGACTTGAACAGGATTTGGGGTAAAAAGAGTTTGGACTGAATTACAACTTTGGAACCTTTCAAGCGAACCATCACCAAACCATTCTAACATCTGGCCCAGTTTCATTTTTGGGAGAATTTGGATTTTTATTTTGGTGTGACTGAACCCCAAAGAGAGGCTAGTTACGTATCTTTTCGGAATCAAGTCGAACGTAGTTCAGGAAACTTTGTATTTTATTTTCTTTTGTTTTTCTGTTTTGTTTTGTTTTCTCTTTCTTTTTCCTCTCTTTTTCATTTTTTTCATTTCATTTTCTTTGTATTTCTTCCTCTTTTTTTGTATTTTTCTTTTTCTTCTCTTCTTCTTTTTTTCATCTCATTTTTTCAATTCAATTTTTCTTTCTTTTTTTAACATTTTCAGGTTCCAAAGAGGGTAATCAAAGAAAGTAACTGGCACAAATGGTTTACAAAAAGGGTTAATGGTGTTTGGGTAGCGAGAATGAAAGTCTTCGTCATCCCAACCGGAGAATATTAATACTATATGGAGGATCAGACATAGTACCTTTTGGCTGCATTTGCATTGACAGTTATTTCAGGGACATTTTCTTCGATGTGTCCCAGGTACAACGCTTTCTTTGGCAATACTCTTGTTATTTACCATGTATGGATCTTTCCCATCTAGAGCCAAATTTCTTTTAGTTATTCCAACTCTTTATTTTATTTCCTTAAACTTATCTTCATTGTGATCTAATTTTTGATTCATTATTTCGTGGTCTGACAACTTTTCAGGATCTGGGCATGACGTCCGCAAGCATGTCATGTTATTGAAATCTATATTTAACAGAACTGAAAAGAGAATAAGAAAAGCGATAAGATTAAGAAAAAAGACATTGCTGGACAGTGAAATATTAATTTTATTTGATTTTTGATTTTTTTTGAATTTCAAAAGCTAGAAGGGTCAACATCGGAAAGTAAGACAATAAAGTAAAACATCTGGATCATACCCTGAGATAATCCGGATGTAGAAAGGATAACAAGACTGGCTACCGAGACTCCATCTGATGGGGAACTTTCAGGCTTTCTGTCTCGGCAATGGTTGCAATGGCCTTCAGTGCCGGATCAAATTCCTCATCTTCACAAATCATTCCGACTATCGGCTCACTGTTGTGGGCAAGCAACAGATTGTTCATCACATCAGGATCTTCTTCATCCCAAAAAATGATTCTTTCAGCTTCAATCAAGTCTTCAACTGCCCTTTTAAGGGTCCAACAGTCCTCTATATTGTGTCCTACTGCTCTAGAGTGGTATTCACTTCTAGCATCAGCTCGATAAGAGGGGGACTCAGGGTTCGGTCGGTTCGGGGCCACTGGCTGCAATAGATCTAGCCTGATTAGCTTTTGGAACAAGCTTGAATGCGATTCACCAATGGGAGTGAACTAATTCTTTCTGCTTGACTCTCTTGGGTGAGGATTGTACTGGGGAATATTTGGTTGGGGATTATATGGAGTTTGGTAAGGATGGACATTTAAGGGAGGTGGAGCTCGATTTTGTGTATGATGTTGTGGCCGCGTGTAAGGTTACACGTTCATCACCGCATAAGGAGGTGGTTCCATGGCATAAGCAGCATCTTGAAGAGGATAATAATGTTGAGGGACCTTAGGAAGCATATATGATCGGCTGGATGACCTGTGGGTCCCCCTCGAGCTCAAAAACATCATGGCTCCTTCTTCTCTCCTGTTTCCATTTATCAAATCCTCTGAACCATTTTGAACATCTAGTTATGTGGCTTTAAATGCAGCATGACTCAAGATTCGACCCGTTTTTAGCCAATTTTCTACCATCTCTCCAATTTTGATAGCCTCAGCAAACGGCTTTCCCATAGCGGACATCATGTTCTGGAAGTAGTCCGCCTCTTGGGACTGTAGAAAGACCGTGACCATTTCAATTTCATCCATTGAAGGTTTTACCCTGGCAGCTTGCTCACGCCATTTGACAGCATATTCGCAGAAGCTTTCCGTGATTTTCTTTTTCAAATTGGACAAAGAGTTTCGGTCGGGAGCAATGTCCACATTATACTGGAACTGACGAACAAAATCTCAAGTCATATCATCTCACACGTGCCAATGAGTAATTTCTTGATCCGTATATCACTCAGAAACGATTCCGGCGAGGCTTTCCTCAAAATAGGCCATTAGCAGCTCCTCTTTCCCACCAGCACCCCTCAACTGGTTACAATATCGTTTCAGATGAGCGATCGGGTCTCCCTGCCCGTTGTACTTTTAAAATTTTGGCATCTTGAAGCCAACTGGCAAGTGGACATGGGGAAACATACAGAGGTCAGAGTATGAGACACTCTGTAGACATGTGATTTTTGACCCTCCCCAAGATTTTTCATATTTTAGCACGTTAATATTTAATTTAGGACTAATATAGCTATTTCAACTCATTTTTACTCTTTTACTTTATTTTATTAAAAGAAAATGAAAATTACAAAAAAATAGTTTTATTAATATTTTGTAGTCATTTTTAATCTTGAAAAATACCAAAAATAGTTTTGTTTTAACGGTCAGTTTTATTTTAATAGTTATTTTACTTAAGCAGAATTAATCAATGAATGAGATCGTATATTTAGTCTCGCTCGCGGGAAAAGAATTAAATGTGACAAAAAATTCGTACCTTCACTCATGTGTAGGGCGTATAACTGCTTCTTCAGGTACAATTTATTTGTCAGCGTTTTGGACATGTATAGGCTTTCCAACCTTGTCCAAATTCCACGTGCAGTGTCTTCATCAATGATGTTATTTACCACATCATCTGATAAGTGCAACCTGATTGCACTAGCAGCTCTTTCATCCAAGTCAGCCCAATCCTCAGCTTTCATGGTATCAGGCTTTTTGGAATCAACATCTAGAACCTTGTGTAATCCTTGTTGGATGAGCAGATCTCTCATCCTTCTTTGCCATGTTGAGAAACCGTTATCTCCATTGAATTTTGCTACCTCGTACTTTACTCCGGACATTTTTATTTTTCACCAAGTATAGTACTACCGACAGTGAATAGTATTTCAGTGAACGAGCAGAACCTGTGCTCTGATACCAGTTGTTGGGAATAAACCCCTTACCAAAATAATATTCACGGTAATAAAGCGGAATAATAATGTAGCACCGAGATACGGTAATTAACAAGAATAAAAGAGTAACAATGACACCAAGATTTTTACGTGGAAAACCCTTCTGAATAAGGGAAAAAACCACGACCCCGAGAGGAGCAACTGATATCACTATAGTAAGGAATTTTACACTTTGTAGGTCGGAGATAAATACTCCAAAGACCACTACAACACTCAAAAGAAATAACCCTCTTTTGATATTCCCACCTCACTACAATATCGCTCACTCTCTATTTTCCTCACAGACTATTTTCTTATACCTTGTCTGTGAAACCTCACTCTTTCTTTCTCTCTTTGTTGGTGTGTAGAAATGAGAGTTGAAGCTCTCATTTTATAGCCAAAGCTTCACTCTCTAAAGCCTACCATATTTGACAATTTACACACACTTTTCACAATTCAACAAAGTTGGCTACCAAACCAAAGAAATTCAACAAAGTTGGCTACCAAACCAAACTAATTCATCAAGGTTGGCTACCAACCAAACCAAGTCAACAAGGTTGGCTACCAAACCAAAGAAAACTTTTATTAGGCACATGCCTAATACTTCTTCAATGAGATGGACATCATCAATCTCCCCTCCAGTCTCATTCATCCAGAGGAGGTAGCACTATCTTCTAGTTTGAGTGCATGCCGACAAGTTCTTTGCATAGCTCGAACTTGTTCCTTGGTACCACCTTGGTCAGCATATCTGCGGGATTCTCACTTGTAGAAATCTTCAAGACTTTTAGAGATTCATTATCTACCATTTCTCGAATCCAATGATATCTCACATCAATGTGTTTGGTCCTTGCATGGTACATAGAGTTCTTGCTAAGGTCTATTGCACTTTGACTGTCACAATAGACGACATACTCCTTCTGATGCAATCCAAGCTCTTGAAGGAACCGTTTGAGCCATACCATCTCCTTGCCAGTTTCTGTAGCGGCAATGTACTCTGCTTCAGTTGTTGAAAGTGCAACACACTTCTGTAACTTAGACTCCCATGATATAGCTCCCCCTACAAATGTAAACAAATATCCAGTAGTAGATTTTCTATTGTCAATGTCACCTGCCATATCAGCATCTGTATAGCCCTTCAAGATTGGATCAGATCCTCCAAAGCACAAACAATCTCCCGTGGTACCTCTCAGGTACCTGAGTATCCACTTGACTGCTTCCCAATGTTCCTTTCCAGGATTTTCAAGAAACCTGCTGACAACACCAACTGCGTGAGCAATATCAGGTCTAGTACATACCATTGCATACATCAAGCTTCCGACTGCTGAAGAATAAGGAACTTTAGCCATGTTCCCTTTCTCCTCCACTGTTGTAGGACACATCTTCTTACTCAACTTTAGATGACCAGCAAGAGGTGTGCTGACTGGCTTAGCATTCTTCATGTTGAAGCGTTCTAGTACACGTTCAATGTACTTCTCCTGAGATAGCCACAACTTTCTACTTGTTCTCTCTCGAACTATCTTCATCCCTAGAATTTGTTGTGCTGGGCCCAAGTCCTTCATATCAAATGACTTGGACAGATCTCCTTTCAACTTTGCTATCAACCCCTTGTCTTTTCCTACAATTAACATGTCATCCACATACAACAACAATATAATAAAGTTATTCTCAGAAAATCTTTTGAAGTATACACATGGATCAGAATAGGTCTTTAGGTATGTTTGACTTTTCATGAATGAGTCAAACTTCATGTACCACTGCCTTGGTGCCTGCTTCAATCCATAAAGACTCTTATTCAATTTGCACACCATGTGTTTCTTTCCAGCTACTTCAAATCCTTCTGGCTGCTCCATATAAATCTCCTCTTCCAAATCTCCATGAAGAAATGCAGTTTTCACATCCAACTGCTCCACTTCAAGATCTAGGCTAGCTGCTAAGCTCAAAATTGTTCGAATAGAAGTCATTTTGACAACAGGTGAGAAAATTTCGTCAAAATCAATACCTTTCTTTTGTTCGAAGCCTTTAACCACCAATCGAGCTTTGTATCTGACCAGCTTGCCATTTCCATCTTTCTTGAGTTTAAAGACCCATTTGCATTTGAGTGGTCTTTTACCCTTTGGAAGTTCAACCAGCTTGTATGTGCCATTTTTCTGTAGAGATTCCATCTCTTCTTGCATAGCTTTCATCCACTGGTTCTTTTCTGGATGGGACAACACCTCCTTAAGACTTTCTGGCTCCCCCTCATCACTGATGAGGACATACTCTGTGGAAGGGTACCTGCATGACTCTACCCTTGGCCTCTCTGATCTCCTCAGAGGTTGAGGTTGTTCTTCTCCCTGAATGGGGTGCTCCACTTCCTCGACACCTTCATCAAGTTGCTCCCCCTGCTCAATAACCTCACCAGGTTGCTCCACCTGCTCGGCAACCTCGTCGGTTGTACTTTCTGCACTTGTGGGATTGTTAGAAGTAGAAGGAATAGTAACAAAGTTAGGAATTATACCATTCTTCGCCTTTTCTAACATATCAGCAGCAGTTCCAACTTCACTTTCTCGGAAGACTACATCTCTGCTTCTGATGACCTTCTTCTTTACAGGATCCCATAGTCTGTACCCGAACTCTTCATCTCCATATCCGATAAATATGCAGGGAACAGATTTATCATCCAGCTTTGTTCTCTGCTCTTTTGGTACATGTGCAAAAGCTCTGCAACCGAACACCTTCAGATGCGAGTAGGACACCTCCTTGTTGGTCCAAACTCTCTCTGGGATTTCAAACGCCAACGGAACTGATGGACTCCTATTGATCAGGTAACAGGCTGTCTGAACTGCTTCACCCCAGAATGACTTAGGCAGTTTAGCCATTCTGAGCATGCTTCTCACCTTCTCCACAATGGTGCGGTTCATCCTCTCGGCTACGCCATTGTGCTGTGGGGTTCCAGGAACTGTCTTTTCATGTCTGATCCCATGACTTGAACAATACTCTTCAAATTCCCTTGAAGTGTACTCACCTCCATTGTCACTTCGGAGGCGCTTTAGCTTTCGACCCGTCTCCCTTTCTACTAGAGCATGAAATTTCTGGAAAACTTGAAACACCTGATCTTTGGTTTTCAAAATATAAACCCATAATTTTCGTGAAGCATCATCAATAAAAGTAACAAAATATTTGTTACCGCCCATTGATTCAATTTCCATTGGGCCGCAAACATCAGAATATACTAAATCAAGTATATTCAATTTTCTTTCAGACGATGTCTGAAATGAGACTCTATGCTGCTTACCAAATAAACAGTAGTCACAAGGTTTTACCGTTGTACCTTTGGCATAAGAAATGAGTGATTTCTTGGCAAGAATCTGCAATCCCTTCTCGCTCATATGACCCATTCTTTTGTGCCACAAATCTACAGAAATCTCATCTTGTGCCGCGTTCAATTCACCTTGGCATATTTCTGCATTTGTCCTGTACAACGTGCCACGAGCAACTCCCTTTGCAATCACCAATGATCCCTTAGTGAGTCTCCACTTTTGATTTGCAAAATAACTCTCGTATCCATCTCGGTCTAAAGCAATTCCCGAGATCAAGTTCATCCGCAAATCAGGTACATGCCGCACATCCTTTAGAACCAATGTGCATCCGACATTTGTCTTGATACAAATGTCACCAATCCCCGCAATCTTTGAGTAACTTGTGTTACCCATTTTCACTGTGCCGAAATCACCTGCTACATATCTGCAAAAAAGATCTCTTACCGGTGTGGCATGGTGAGATGCCGCTGTGTCAACCACCCATTCCGACTCTGGACCTGACAGGTGCATGCATTCCTCTTCCTCATTTATAAAGAGGACAACATTATCATTATTTTGCACCATGGCGGCTGTGTTGTCGTCATTCTTCTGGCCACTGGTTTCACCTTTGCCCTTCCTTGGATTTGGGCAATCTCTTTTGAAGTGACCTGGTTGATTACAGTTGTAGCAATTTCTGACTCTTGATTTGGATCGGTTCTTTGACTTCCCACGAGCTCCGGATCTACCATAGTTGTTCGAACTCCTTTGATAACTCCTGCCTCTACCTTCTGTGATGAGAGCCTGTCCTTGATTTTCAGGCTTCTTTCTCATCTTCTCATTGAGTAGAAGAGCCGATGTGACATCTTTCAACTCAATAGTAGTCTTACCGTGCAGGATGGTTGTTGCCAAATTATCGTACGAAGATGGCAACGAGTTCAATAGCAAGATGGCTTTATCTTCTTCCTCGATTTTCACTCCGAGGTTGGCAAGCTGTGTGATTAGTCCGTTAAACACATTTAAATGTGACAAAAAATTCGTACCTTCACTCATGTGTAGGGCGTATAACTGCTTCTTCAGGTACAATTTATTTGTCAGCGTTTTGGACATGTATAGGCTTTCCAACCTTGTCCAAATTCCACGTGCAGTGTCTTCATCAATGATGTTATTTACCACATCATCTGATAAGTGCAACCTAATTGCACTAGCAGCTCTTTCATCCAAGTCAGCCCAATCCTCAGCTTTCATGGTATCAGGCTTTTTGGAATCAACATCTAGAACCTTGTGTAATCCTTGTTGGATGAGCAGATCTCTCATCCTTCTTTGCCATGTTGAGAAACCGTTATCTCCGTTGAATTTTGCTACCTCGTACTTTACTCCGGACATTTTTATTTTTCACCAAGTATAGTACTACCGACAGTGAATAGTATTTCAGTGAACGAGCAGAACCTGTGCTCTGATACCAGTTGTTGGGAATAAACCCCTTACCAAAATAATATTCACGGTAATAAAGCGGAATAATAATGTAGCACCGAGATACGGTAATTAACAAGAATAAAAGAGTAACAATGACACCAAGATTTTTACGTGGAAAACCCTTCTGAATAAGGGAAAAAACCACGACCCCGAGAGGAGCAACTGATATCACTATAGTAAGGAATTTTACACTTTGTAGGTCGGAGATAAATACTCCAAAGACCACTACAACACTCAAAAGAAATAACCCTCTTTTGATATTCCCACCTCACTACAATATCGCTCACTCTCTATTTTCCTCACAGACTATTTTCTTATACCTTGTCTGTGAAACCTCACTCTTTCTTTCTCTCTTTGTTGGTGTGTAGGAAATGAGAGTTGAAGCTCTCCTTTTATAGCCAAAGCTTCACTCTCTAAAGCCTACCATATTTGACAATTTACACACACTTTTCACAATTCAACAAAGTTGGCTACCAAACCAAAGAAATTCAACAAAGTTGGCTACCAAACCAAACTAATTCAACAAGGTTGGCTACCAACCAAACCAAGTCAACAAGGTTGGCTACCAAACCAAAGAAAACTTTTATTAGGCACATGCTTAATACTTCTTCAATGAGATGGACATCATCAAACGTACACACTCCTCTAATCTCCAAAGAGGAGCTAGCAGCAAGACCCCTATAAAACACACACACACACAACGCATAGAAACAAGGAAATGAAAATGAATCTGGAAAAAATAGAGGAAAAAAACAGAGTGGGGTTTAGAGCCTAAAACAGAGGAAGATTACTGGTTCTACCGTGAGGAAAATGATTGGTTTTGCAATGCAAGTTTGGACAGTGAGGTTTTCCGTTGAGGTATCGAGTAGCCGGTTCTGTTCGAGTTTTTCCGGTGTGGTTGTGGCTGTTGTTTAAGTTTGATTGCCGATTCGTTTTCAAGCTTTGTACGCAGTTGCAATTTCTTTCAAGTAAATATATATAGCTTCAATCCCTAAGGTTCGTCTCATTATTTTTTTTAATAGCTTAAATCTTAATCCCTGTCCCCTCAAACTCTTCACCAATTTGTAAAGTAGATTATATAAATAACATGAAAAGCTACTCGTAAGAGGTAGAACATCTAACTGCAATCGCATTTTGCTCTTGATCATTATAAAATCTAAAGCAAATAGAGAAAAGCAGGGTGGTAAATGTACAAGATAAAAGGCAAAAAGTTGTAAGAATCACATTAAGCTTGGCCGAGTTATTATTTTGGTACCTAAAAGAAGAATCTCATTAATTCTGGGTTATGTACTTTCCAGCAGTTTTACATGTGATATGAGTAACAACTAACTCTTTTCTTGTATTTGTTATTATATTGCCTTATGAATTTTGTTTGGTTATATTTTGAAATTGATTTCTATTAATTTTTACAGCCTTTTAGTTTTAGCGTTACCTTGAATTTTGGATATGCTTAGTTGTTACTCATATCATGTAGGTAGATATGGTTTTAATCATTAAAAGATGCCATTGAATTTTATAAGTGAGTTGTTGCGGTCATATGCATAATGAGGAGTGACCCTTTCACTTAATTGCTATACTAGCCTACTAATGAAGAACTCAATAATTTGGCCTATACTTCAGACGTGATTAATTAAAAAAAAATTCATAGTTATAGGTACGGTTTCCCTGGCATAACTGTGATATTTTATCTCAATTCGGGTGTGCATTTCATGTGACCCGGTTATAACAACTTCAAAAATTAATAAAATAAACATGTTGTGGATCGTGGGTACAATTCCCGTGACATGATTCGCAAGGTGTAATTAAATAATTAGTTGTATAACAATTGAATCATTAAAAGCCGTTTAAAAGGATAAAAAGTGCATATAGGTATCAAAGATGTTTTAAAAAGCAAATAAATAGGCCAATAATAACAGTTGAGCGATCGTGCTAAAACTACGGAACCCCGGAATGTCTAACACTTTCTCTCGGGTTAACATAATTCCTTACCCGGATTTCTGTGTTCGCGGATTGTAAAACAGAGTCAATCTTTCCTCGATTCGGGATTTAAAAACGGTGACTTGGGACAGCATTAGTTATCCCAAGTGGCGACTCTAAATTTTAAATAAAATAATCATGTTTCGATTGTCACTTAAATTGGAAAAAACTCTCTTATACTCCTTCCGGGGGAAGGAAAAAGGAGGTGTGACACACTCTTCTGACCACTCAAACCTTCCATGTTTTTTAGGCTTTGTTCCAGGCGCTTCATCTTCCGGGCCATTTCCTCTTACTGGTGATTTTTAACAACCTTTTCTTTCTCCCATGAGAGATCATATTGCGGAGGTTGAATGAAAGAGTACGAGGTTACATATGTTATTTCTAATTGAAGTTGTGGACGTTGAAAGGTGAACATTGGAGGCTCAAACATATGGTCGTGGTAAAGTTGGTTTTGTTCTAGTGCAGACTGGTACTGTAGAGAACAATATTGGAGGTGCCCAGGAAACTAACGTCTGGGGGTAAACCACAGAAGGCATGCCAGGATCATTGAACGGCATTGGAGGGTGCCTGCATGGGATGAGCGTGTTGGGCACAGGGGCGTTGGCAACCTCACTTGACCTGGGGATCAACTCAGGGAACCCAGGGATTGCACTTGGCGGTTCCCGACCATTAGACCAGGCGTCCCACATTTCCAATATGCGGAGACGCAATATCTTATTCTCTTCAGCAGCTGCTGATTCTAGCTGCAGAATAGCCGATGTCGGGCTATCCTCAGGACCGATGATTGGTAGATTGCTTGCGGAGGCCATCTGTGCCTTTGGATCTTGTGAAGGAGGGAGGCTAGACTACCAACAAAACCAACCACCAAAACCTGGCTAGTTTGCACACCCAACAACCTTGTTAGTTTTGAGACGCTTAACAGATTGGAAATCGCACGTTTGGATGCAATGCACCTAAACAGTTAAACGTTTCTACCATGTTTTTTGAACGGTTGCATATTTCATTCCAGCCTTAGTTAACCCTTTCAGTATGTACCCCTTTTCTTTTATTTCTGCCTCTCTTAATCACTCTTGATTTTTTTTATTTCGTTTTTGTCGCACTTTTATTTTTTTGGCACTCTTTTTTTTTTGTCACTCTCTTTTTCACTCAATTTTTCTTTCTCTTTTTTTTCAGTTTATTTTTCACTTAGTTAATTTTATGGCTATGATCGAATCCGATGAGTATTGTCTACGTATCATGACACCGCATGAATCAGATCTTGCGTAGTTCGGGAAGATCGAAAATGGAGTAAATAAACTAATTTATTTTTGTTGGAATTTTGAAAGAAATGCTTTAAAAGAATAAAGGAAATATTTTTTTTATTTTGGTTTTTGTTTTGTTTTTGAAAGAAAGACTTCTAAAAATTCATTTGCTTTTGATTTGAACTTTGGGAATTTTACAAGTAAAAAGAAAATATTTTTGTTTGAATTTTCATTTGTTTTTTTTTAAAGAAGAAAGAAAATATTTTTGAATTTTGGATGTTGCCACTTAATTTTTTAAAGAGGGACTTTTAAGAAAATATTTTGGATTTCTGAGTTTTTATTTATTTACAAAAACACTTCTAAAGAAAAGCGAAAATATTTTTGGACTTCAATTTTTCATATTTTTTTTTTTGAAAGAAAGACTTTTAAATAAGGAAAAGATTTTTTTTATTCAATTTTTTTTTTGAATTTTTGAGAAAAATACTTCAAAATAAAGGAAACCCGTATTTTGGATTTTGATTTTTGATTTTGATTTTTATTTCTTTTTCCATATGAAAGACTTCAGAAAGAAGGAAACTATTTTTGAGTTTAAAAACTTCTTCTTTTTTTTTTTGAATTTTCTAAGGAAATGCTTCTAAAGAAGGAATTAAAGGAAAATATTTTTGGATTTTTAAAAATTGGGGTCGGAACCGATGAGATTTGCCTATGTATCTCACATCTGGTGAGAATCAAGCTCGCGTAGTTCGGTTAGTTTTGACAGAACAGGGAATCATGGCACTTGAATATTTTTGGCTCAATTTGAAATGACTTTTCTTTTTCTTTTTCTTTCTTTTTTTTTCCAGAATTTCGGCAGAGTTTCAGGATTTTCAAATATACACCCCACTCTTTTTTCCTTTTTCTTTTATTTTTTTCTTTTTTTTATTTTCTTTCCCTATTCTAGAAGCTGGTCAACATGCAAGATGAAACAAACAAATGCGCAAGTAGCACGTAAGATGCATCAGGTGGTCTTTTTAATTTGGGTACACCTGTCCTATATGGACCCAACCACTGTGTTGAGTCCCCAAAGTCAAATGCACGTGATGCAAACAAGCATTCCTACTAGGGATCTGGCATGAGACTGAGTTATTCTAGGTTTAAAATTTGGGTGTATTGTTCTAGACTTGGTTTACCCGAGCGGACAACTCAAGCCGAGGGAAGGGGGGCTACGTACCGGGAACCAAAAGGCCATCCGGTATTGTAACCTGTCCGAGACTCTTTCTAATTTAAGGTATGAGACTAACAGAAAAGGAGTCAGCCAGCGTGCACATCCCTGAAGATGAGAAGAGAAGGATTTCGCAACAGTTTATATACAAGTCAATTAATATCAAAGCGGTAAAAAACGACATTTAGCACATTAGGCCCAAACATGCAATAAAATCAGATAATAAATAAAAGCCAAGTATAATAGTTATTCTAAGCTCGAATTCTTGAACCCTGAACCAAAGATCTAGGTTATGGTCTCCAGCAGAGTTGCCAGAGCTATCACACCTCCTTTTTTACCATCCGAGAGGGGATATAAGGGAGTTTTTCCAATTAAAGTGATATTATTCGAAATGGGATTAATTAATTTATCAGAGTCGCCACTTGCAATAAATTATTTGGTGTCCCAAGTCACCGGTTTATTTTAAAATCCCAAATCGAGGAAATTTTGACTTTATTTTAAAAGTATGCGAACCAGAAATTCTAAGTAAGGAATTATGTTAACCCAGGAGAAGGTGTTAGGCATTCCCGGGTTCCGTGGTTCTAGCACGGTCACTTAAACTATTAATAAATGGCCTATTATCTGATTTACTACATGTTTTAAACTTATTGTGCATTTTAGCTTTATAACCGCTTTTAATTATTTTAACTGCTTTAGGAGTTATGGAATTATTTTTTGAACAAGTTACGATTATCGTACACTTGCCGTTTTGGAACACACCGCAAACCACGCTATATGAAATGTACCCGCGATTCGTGACATGTGTATTTTATTATTGTTCGAAGTTGTTATGATCGGGTCACATGAAATGCACACCCGAATTTAAGAAATTAAGCATCGTAACTATGTCACGGGAACCGTACCCATAATCACGATGGTTTAGTAATCACGCATAAAGCAAACTACGATTTTCATGAATTATTTTACTAAACTACTTTGAGATTATGCGTGAAAGGAATGTGATTATGGAACACTTTCGCTAAAAGAGTTTTTATGTTCGTATCCTTTTAACTCTTCATTTCATGCATTCGAACAAGCCCAATTCCTAAAAAACATGAGAACAAATTAATCGCGAATGCGCTTCGGCCTTTCTACCACTCTCCACGACCCAATTCAATCATAGAATCATTTCCATCCAATCGTGCACACAAATATATTTACCAAGCAACTAAGATAAGGATAATCCAAAGAAAGTGATGTATGAGAGTTAAGAATACTAATAATATAGTACGAACCGAAGCAGCAGGAAAACTATTTAAATATTTCTAACTCTATCCATTTTTGTTTTTACCACTCAATCTCAAATTCATTACCTCACTACCATAAACTTATTTCACAAATCCTTCCTTCACTGCCGAATTTCATCAAAATATTTAACACTTATTTTCTACTTTCAAACATGAGAGAAGTAAGCCAATCAATCCTAACCTCAAGCTAACCTCACTTTAATCCAACACATGAGAACCTCTTCCATAATTATACATTCATGATCACAGTGTAAACAAATAAAAACATCATGTAACCCAAATATTAAATTTAACACAATTGTGTCAAAGAATTTTAAATACCAAACCAAAATCAAAGAATAATCCTAATCAGTAAAGCTCAACATAGTCTTTTAATGGCACTTATCACATTTTAATCACACAAAAATAGAAATAAAAGGGAGGAAGAAAAGGATAGAAATGAACCTGGCAAGAAAACAACTCTTTAATAATAATGGGAAAACCAGCAAATACAACTTTTGATGGCAAACTCCAAATGAAGAAATTGTGACAGAAAACAAACGGAACCGTGAACCAGTAGCAAACTCGAACGGCACCGGAAATAGCTCAATTCACTTTCACTCAATCGAATCCCATTCTTTGCACCAGAATCCAAAAAAGAAGAAGGAAGAAATTCCAAAAGAAAAATTATGTTTTCTGAAACTTAAACTAAACTTTGTGTATTTTTTTTTTAATTTTTTGAGTAAGATCAAATCTAGAAAGAAATGTTTCTTTTTTTTTTTTTTTTGTATTTTTCGTTTTTTGGATTCGGATCAGAAGAGGTAAGAAAATTCAAGAAAAAATACTCCTCAAGGAAAGCTCTTCAACTCCTTTAATCTTTCATCTCTTAAGTTTTATGTCCGGTTTTCTCTTTTTAAGCCTCTGTGCATCGCGACTGAAGAATAGAGGAGGGTTGTTGTTGTGGCTGATTTAGGGAATTTTGGCTATCTCCTATCAGTGTGTGTGTGTGTGATTTTTGTGAAGGGAGATGAAAAATCAGAGATGAGGGTGGTCGTTTGGTGTTGAGAATCAGCCATGGAAAATAGCTGCTTGAAGAAGATGATTGATAGGGGGGATCGTTTCTTGGTGTTCTACGGCTTCTTCAGATTTTCATTTTTTTGTATGGGTTAGTCCAAAATCAGCAGACAAAACGGTGGATTCTATCTTTTTGTGTAAGGCTTTTTGGCGTTAGGTCTTAGGTCCTCGCTCTTTTTTATTTTATTTTAGGAGTTAACATTATTTTATAGGGGTAGGAATTAGGTTAGGTCAAATGGAAAATGGGTATGGACTCAATGTTTTGGGCTTGAAGGGATTTGTGTCATGAATTTGGACTAATTAACTTTGGGGTAGGAAGACTAAATCAAAATCTTTTTTTTATTTTTCTTTTTCTTTGATTTTAAAATCTAATAAAATCCTAAATCAATCTAATTTGTAAAAATTAAAATTGTTTATCTATTCAAATAAATAATAAACTTAAAACTAAATAAAAATACTACTTTCTAAAGACTAAAAGTTAAATATGTTAAAATGATCATTTTTGTGATTTTTCCATAATAAAATTAATTTCTACATGTAAATTGGACCTAAGATGACATGAAGTTAAAATGTGACAGTTTTTATGATTTTTCTATGATTTTAAAATATTAAAAATGCATGAAATGCAGCTGAATAAAGAAAAACTTCTAAAATCCCGTAAAAAATTTTGGTTTATTTTTTAGGAGTCATTTTCATGTAGGGCAAAAATTAGGTGCTCACGATTTCTATTTTCACTCTGCACGATATCTAGTCGACTAATCACATCCTTAGTCAACTAATTTTAATAGACCACAATTCACCATCCCCCCTCTTGTACTATCAATTAATATCAAAGCAAGGCTCACAAACTTTGCTTAACAGCTAGTGAGAAAAAGATTGTAAGATCAAACACAGTCGTTGATGCATTATTTAAAGAAGGAACCTCTCAAGTACGACCAGTATACTTTAACGGACAACACTTTTCTCATTGGAAAGTGCGTATGGAAACATACACCTTGTCATATAAAATCAAAGTCTAGCGGGTGATCAAAAAGAGAACTCTTCCAATTCCCCTAAAGAAAGATGATAATGGTCAAGTAATAGTATCAACTGATCCACTTGATTAAGATGACTACACTAATGAGCAAGCTGTTGTCATAATTGTGAATGCTAAAGCAAAAAATCTGATGTACAATGCTATCAATGGTGAAGAGTATGAAAAGATCTCAAGCTATGAAACTGCTAAGGAAACATGGGATAAATTGGAAGTCACATATGAAGGAACCAACAAGGTAAAAGAAACAAGGATACATCTTTTGTTTCGTGAGTATGAGCTATTTCAAATGAAGGATGGAGAATCTGTAAAAGAAATGTTCTCCAGGTTCAGCAAAATTCTTGGAGATATAAAATCCTTTGGTAGAACAATAAAAAGTGGAGAACAAGTCAGAAATATTCTCAGAAGTCTACCTATGATTTGACAGTCAAAGGTCATTGCTCTCGAATGTCAGGATCTTAACAAAATTTCCTATGATGGACTTAAATGTGACTTAATAGTGTTTTAGAAAACTTACATGGACAGATAAATTTAACAAGAAAAGAAAAAAATAGTTGCCTTCAAAGAAGCTATGGCTGAACCAGAAGATGAAGAAGAAGAGGAAAGAGGAGAACATGATGAAAACATAGTCATGCTCTCTCAACTTGTAACAAGCATGATGAGGAAAAATAGAAATAGCAGAAGAGGTAAACCAAACTTCAGAAAGGGAAGAACAAATAGTGAAAATGATGGAAGATGCTATGAATGTAGAAAACACAGACATCTGATTGTCCCGAACTGAAGAAGAAGCTCAGCAGGAATCTTCAAAAGAAGAAGTCTTTTGGAGCCTGGAGTGATGAAAAAGAATCTGACCATAAAGAAATTGCAAACATGTGTTTCATGGCCATAAAAGATGATAGCAATGAGGAATCACGAAACGTGGATTCACAAGAAACAAAGTATAAGATTAGGAAGAAGAATTAGGTGAACTTGGCCTTATGGCAGACGAGGGAACTAGTGAGGTACGTCCTCCTACTTGTCCTAACTGTTATGAACTTCAAGAATTTGTTGATATTGCTCTTGTAGATATTGAAAGAGTTCTAAATGAACTCAGAAAGATCCAAAGAGAAAAGAAAGATTGGGCCTTAAAGCTGGAAGTTTGTGAAATTGAGCGTGACATGCTTCAAGAAGAAGTTAATGAACTTCAACTTCAACTGAATGGATTACAAAAATCCACTAGTCATAGCTCTGTAAAATCAAATCATACTACCTCTCATAATTCTTTGATTAGAACTAGAAACTATCATGCATGTTCGTACTGTGGTAAAATGGTCATAACACTAACCAATGCAGGAACAGAATCAGAGCATAAAGAAGCTCTGAAAAAATCCCATAAATCCATCATGTTTTTATTCTAGGAAACATGGTCACACCTCTAACTGTTGCAGGTTTAAGGATAACAAGAGATGGGTCTGGCGACCTAAATCTTCTAATCAAGCTAACACTCGGAAATCTAACCATTCAGGACCCAAGTAGGCTTGGGTACCTAAAAACAAGTAACTTTGTTTTGTAGGAACACCGCAAGAAGAACAGAAAAGGAAAATGATATCTTGACAGCGCATGTTCTAGATATATGACTGGTGACAAACAATTATTCAAAATAGTCACCAAACTAGATGGAGGAGCAGTTACCTTTGGAGATAAATCAAAAGAAAATGTAATTGGAGTTGGAAAAGTTCCCCTAATCTCAACATGTGATGTGGACAAAGTTTACCTGGTTGATGAACTCGGTTACAATCTTCTCAGTATCAGTCAACTGTGTGACATTGACTATGAGGTTCTTTTTAAAAAGCATGGCTGGTTTATAGAAGATAAATCATGTAAAGTTATTCTTTCAGGAAATAGAGACAGAAATGTCAACATTATCAGTAATTTAGATAACCTTACTGATCAAATGTGTCTTGCTTCTTTGATTGACGATCCTTAGGTTTGGCATGGAAAACTTGGACATGCTAGTTGCATACTATTCAAAAACTTTCTAAACACGATCTTGTCATTGGTCTTCCAAAACTAGATTTTTCAAAATATCATATTTTCGATGCATTTCAACTTGGAAAACAAACTCGCTCATCTTTCAAAATCAAAAACATTGTTTCTACCTCTAAACCTCTTCGACTATTGCATATGGATTTGTTTAGCCCAACTAGAACTGCTAGTATAGGTGGTAGAAAATATGTTTTTATTATTGCGGATGATTTTTCTTGATTTACATGGGTTTTGTTTTTGAGTAATAAAGATGAAGCACTAAGAAATTTTGAAGTATTTTGTAAGAAGGTTCAACGAGAAAAGGTGTAACGACCCGACCGGTCATTTTGAGCAATTGCACTATGCTCGATTGTTTGAGGGCATTAGTAGCTTTGTATGATGTATTATGACTTATGTGAATCATCAGTTTTGATTTTTCAGGTTATTCAGAATTGATTTGGAAGAATGATTCTCAACTTGAAGCTTTAAATTTGAAAGGTTTGACCAAGTTTTGACTTTTAGTAGTTGACCTCGGATTGGATTTCTGATGGTTCTGTTAGCTTTGTTGGGTGATTTTAGACTTAGGAACGCGTCCAGATTGTGATTTGGAGGTCCGTGGTAGAATTTGGATTGAAATGGCAAAAATTGGAATTTCAAAAAGTTGGACCGAGAGTGGACTTTTTGATATCGAGGTCGGATTTCGATTCCAAAAGTTGGAGCGGGTCTATAATGTCTAATGTGACCTCTGTGCAAAATTTGGGGTCAATTGGACGTGATTTGATAGGTTTCGACATCGAATAAAATGTTGGAAGTTCTTAGTTTCATTAAGCTTGAACTGGTGTGTGATGCATGGTTTAGCATTGTTTGATGTGATTTGAGTGCTTGACTATGTTTGTATGGTGTTTTAGGACTTGATGGTACCTTCGGTTGAGGTCCCCGGGAGGGGGGGCTCGGGTGAATTTCGGGGTGAGTTTTGAGCGAGTTCGGGCATTTCGGAACTCTAATATTGTTGCGGATCATGGAGGCGCAGATCACACATTTTTGAGTGCCATAGCACTTGAAAAATCATGGACCGCAACAGACTTTCACGGATAGCACAATTTTGTCCGCGGCCGTGCTCCTAAAGAATCTGCAGGTTCGTTAGTCCGACTTCGGACGCCTATATCTTTTGATCTACAAGTAATTTTAAGATGATTCAAAAACAAAAGTTGTATTCCTTTGTGTCTAGTTTCTGTAAAGGTAAAGAAATCATCATTTGGACCTCTGTAGAAAAACATATGGTTAAAATACTAAGGCCTATCAGTGCAGCCACCAAAAGTGTGGTTGCACCACTTTTTCGCGACTACAGGGGCTTGGATTTTCGCGGCCGCGCCTAAATTTTTGCGGACCGCATATTGGAAACTAGAGGGTGCATTATATATACGGGATTTAGGGTATTATTTCACATTTTGAACTTAGGGAGCTCAGTTTGTGGTCATCTTTTGAGGGTTTTTCAAGAAATTCATCGAGGTAAGTGATTCTAATTCGGATTTGGTTAATATACATGAACATATCACTGATTTTATCATTTGATTAGTACTTTGAAGTGGAAATTTGGGGAAAATTGTGGAAATTTTATAAAATAAATGTTTGAGATTTGAATGTCGATTTAGAGTCGGATCTGAGTGAAACTAGTATGGTTAGTCTCGTAATCGAATGGGTTGTCGGATTTTGTGACTTTGGTTGGATTTTGAGACGTTGGCTCTGGACCTGTCTTTTGAGCTGAACTTTTGACTTTTGGCCTAAAGATTAGTATTTTCTTATGAGATTGATTCTTTTAGCTCGTGTTGATTATATTGAATAGTTTATGGCTAGATTCGGAGCATTCGGAGGTTGATTTGAGGGGCAAAGGCATCGTAGAGTAGGATTTTGGCTTGCTTGGTGTCGGAATTGGCTTAGTTCAGATAAGTAAATCTTCTAAACTTAGTGCTGAGGATATGAAACCCCAAATTATATGTTACGTGATTGATGTCGAGGTGACGCACATGCTAAGTGACGGGCGTGTGGGCGTGCACCCTATGAGTTGTGCCTCTGTTGTTTCCAGGGCACTGAATAGTGGCTCTATTTTATTGATATCTGTGTTTTCACCATGTTATAAGATAAATGAGTTGTACACCATGCTAGATATCATGTTTATGCTTTATGCTGTTATTGTTAGGATCCATAGTGGACATTTCTTGCTGTCATCTCGTTGAATTCATTGATATTTTGTACTCAGTCATATTCATGCATTCATATTATATCTCAGTCACAATTGTTACTTATTGATACATCATATCATTGTTCCGAGTTAGTTTTTATGACATTGTGAGCCAGTGGGTGAGACTAGAGAGATTGATGCCTAAGTGAGGCCGAGAGCCTGATTATGAGTGACAGTTATGGGATTGGGTTGCACGCCGCAACATATTTTATTAATTATTGAGTAAGGCCGAGGGCATTATTGATTTATTCCATGATTGGCTTGTTATAGCGTTTGGGCTGAAGGAGCCCTCCAGAGTCTGCACACCCCCAGTTAGCGCGGTTGATTATATTCAGGGATGGATCTTCCCTTGATATGGAGATGGATCTTCTCCATAAGACTGGATTGGCATGTTTTCTCGGTACTGGATGACTTATAGTCAGTGATGTATATATTCTAGGATGGATCTTCCCTAGGCCGTATGGGCCATATGCAATACCGAGTGGTTGATTATGATGAGTGGAAGTTGTGACACAGTGAGGTCGAGTACTCTGAGAGTGTGAGTACATGGTTCATCTCTGAGGTACATGGCATTGGTATGCATATATGGCATACATGCATATAGATGTATTTTTCTTCATGTTGTACGGTATTACGTTATTATGACTTTTTGTATACATTGATATATCATTATAGAGAGGTATTTCACACTTGTTATTTGAAAAAGGAAATGAAACGTGTTTACCTATTGTGGAAAGGATTTTCAGGAAAAAGTTATGGTTTTCAAAATTTACTCATATTTTTAACGATTGCGGTGGAGGATTTGAGCTTTCATTGGTATACTTGAAAAGTGGAACTGTTTTCGGAAAACTATGAAAAGGCTGAGTACTTTATTTCTGAGCTATTTCTTTATTTATTTGTTGTACACTGTTTGAACTACTGTTGGTTATTTGTGTTGGACCTAACCTATGTACCGGCTCGTCACTACTTTCAACCTGAGGTTAGGTTTGTTACTTTTTGAGTACATGGGGTCGGTTGTACTCATACTACACTTCCTGCACAGTGTGTACAGATTTTAAATGCCGATGTTGCTACGTTCGATGGTTGGAGTTCCTTGGTATACTTGGTTTGGCTAACGAAGATCCATTTAGGAGACTGTTTGATTTGCAGTCCAACAAAGAAAGTTAATTCTCCCATCATACTCATTTCAAATTCTTCTTTTATTGAAAGAGCAAATTCTTCACATAGAACAGAGTTAGGACTACCAAAAATAATATCATCGACATAAGTTTGAGTTACCTGAACTTGAATGCTTAATAAATAGAGTTGTATCTATAGTACCTCGTTTGAAACCTTGATTTAGAAGGAAAGATCTTAAACCTTTCTTATCATGCACGAGGAGCTTGCTTGAGTCCGTACAGAGCATTACTCAGCTTGTATACATGATCTAGGAGAGTGACATTTACGAATCTAGGCGGTTGCTTTACATATACCTCTTCATAAATGTACCCATTTAGAAACGCACTTTTTACATCCATTTGAAACAGTTTGAATCCTTTGTGAGCAAAAAATGCAAGTAGTATTCAAATAGATTCCAATCTTGCTACAGGTGCGAAGGTTTTATCATAGTCGATTCCTTCTTGCTGAGAGTATCCCTGTGCAACTAGCCTTGCTTTATTTCGAACTACTTGTCCAGATTCTTTTAATTTATTCTTGAACACCCATTTTTTTCCTACAATAGATGAGTTTGAAGGTTTTGGAACCAGCTCCCACACTTTATTTCTCTCAAACTGATCAAGTTCATCCTTCATTGCTTTGATCCAGTGAACAACTTTCATAGCTTCATCTACTTTCTTTGGCTCAAGTTGAGAAATTAAAGCCACATGTGATTTGAGCTTTTGGGATCTTCTAGTGGTGATTCCTTCCTATGGAACTCCGATAATGAATTTGTAAGGATAGCCAGGTTCACTTTTCCATTCATTTGGAGTGTTTGAGGAAGGTTCTCTTCCCACATTAGTTGACTAATCTATTTGAGAAGGTTCGTGATCTTTAATATGCTCTTCAGTTGACTGAGTTTGCTGACCAATTGACTCATTTTGATGATCGTTTCCTACAACAACAGATTTTGGACAATAGAAATTTCCTCATCTTTAGGAAGTTTTTCATTCTTTAAGTGAGGGTTAATATCAACGAAAATAATATGAATTGATTCTTCAATGCATAAA
The DNA here is from genome assembly GCF_000393655.2 of Nicotiana sylvestris. Lineage (NCBI taxonomy): Eukaryota > Viridiplantae > Streptophyta > Magnoliopsida > Solanales > Solanaceae > Nicotiana > Nicotiana sylvestris. The sequence goes on along the minus strand of NC_091060.1, from coordinate 55,515,496 downwards.
GTTCTTTTGTTATAAACCCTATATGCTCTACTTGAGGGAGAGTATCCAAGAAATATACCTTCGTCACTTTTAGGATCAAACTTACCCAGATTGTCCTAGCTATGATTGTGAATGAAACATTTGCACCCAAAAGGGTGAAAATAGTTGATGTTGGATTTCTTACCATTCCATAGTTCGTATGGAGTCCTTTTGAGGATTGGTCTAATCATACACCTATTAATGATATGACATGTTGTGCTCACAGCTTCTGCCCAAAAATGGTAAGGTAGAGAATTCTCTACAATCATGGTTCTTGTCATGTCCTGTAAAGTTCTATTCTTACATTCTACCACTACATTCTGTTTGGTGACCTTGGTGAAGAGAAGTTGTGAGAGATTCCTTGATCATTGCAAAAAAATTCCAAAGCTCTGCTCTCAAATTCTCTTCCATGATTACTTCTGATAAAAGAAATGTAGTATCCCTTTTGTCACGACCCAAAACTCACTAGTCGTGATGACACCTAACTCAACCCGCTAGGTAAGCCAACTAATAACTATCCAACCTCAATAATGTTAACAAGTCAATTAAACATAAATAAATTATCTGGATCTATTATATTTTCCAAGGACTGGTAGTACAAATCATGAGCTTCTAAGAATAGAGTTTACAAAGCTGATATGAAGAAAATACATCTTCTGTTTGAAAAGGACATAAAGAGAATTTTATAGTCTAAGGCTATCGTGAACAAGAAAAGAATTTTTGCATCGAGAATGCTAAGTCTATTGGAACTCCAATGAGTCCAACAACGATGCTTGATGAAGACAGCAATGGAAAATGTGTTGATGAAACTATGTATAGAGGAATGATTGGATCCTTATTATATCTCAATTCTAGTCGAACAGATATTATTCAGTGTTTGCAAGTATGCAAGATTTTAGTCGGCTTCTAAGGAATCCCATCTTATTGTTGTTAAACGTATTATAAGATACCTCATTGGTACTTATGAACTAGGATTATGGTATGATCATTCTAACAATTTTGCTTTAAGTGGATTTTCAAATGCAGATTTTGCAGGCAATAAGATCGACAGAAATAGTACCAGTGGAACATGTCAACTCTTGGGAAATGCACTAGTTTCTTGGCATAGCAAGAAACAAAATTGTGTTGCCTTATCAACAACTGAAGCAGAATACTTAGTTGTTGGAAGTTGTTGTATACAAGTTCTATGGATAATGCATCAGCTTCTCGACTACGATCTATCTCTTACCTCTACTCCTATATTTTGTGATAATACTAGTGCCATATGTTTGTCAAAAAATTATGTGCATCATTCTAGGGCAAAGCATATAGTAATCAAACATCATTTTATCTGTGATCATGTTGCTAAAGGTGATATTGTATTAGAATTCATTAGTACTAATTCTCAATTGCTGATATTTTTACAAAACCTCTTTTAAAGGAAAGATTTTACTTACTGCGGAAAAAGCTTGGTATTGTGCATTTTTATAAAACAAAACTTTTGCATCTTTCTAAATGTCACGACCCTAAACCGGACCCGACCGTGATGGCGCCTATCGTAAAACTAGGCCAGCCGACACAAACCCCCAAACCAACTAAATAGTTATAATAAAGCATTTAAAGTCTTTAATAGGCTAAAATCCCAAAATAAAGAGTAGAATAGAACAGTGTGGAAACAAACACAGCCCGACATCGGAGTGTCACCAGTTACGAGTATCTAAAATTCATCTAAGAGTATCAAAAGACAACATAGTCGGATATAAAGCTAGTACAAAGTGAAATAAAGATAGGAAGGAGAAGCACAGGGCTGCGAACGCCGAGCAACAACCTAGTCAACTCCGAACAAGACTGCTGGAAAGCAAATCAGCACTCGCTAGCGTGACTCGAGACTCCTGGATCTGCACACAGGGTGCAGGGAGTAATGTGAGTATGCCAACTCAGTAAGTCATAAAAGTAAAGGCAGTTGAGCGATAAGAAAACACGTAAAACATAGCATAATGCTACAACAACACAGTATAAATCCAGAACAATGCAGTAGTTCAGTAAAAGCTCGTAAAAACACCTTAGTTTAGTAAAATCTCTTTAAAACATCTTTCAATAATTCAAACGAGTGATGAAAACGGGGAGAAAAGGATGGAAACATAAATCAGCCCCTCGGGCAAAATACCAACAGAACCAACCCCTCGGGCTACCTCACAATTACTTGTATCAGCCCCTCGGGCAATAACATGAAACAACAATAGCCCCTTGGGTAATATCACAACTCATACTGGGTACCCGCGCTCACTGGGGTGTGCAAACTCCGGAGGGGCTCCTACAGCCCAATCGTTATATCAAGCCATCTCGTGGCATAATCAAACTGGACCTTGGCCTTATAACAGGCCACCTCGTGGCGTAACAAATTAGACCCTCGGCCTTAAAATCATGAATCAGTACATACTGCTGCGGCGTGCAACCCGATCCCATAATATCCTTACAATACAGGCTGTCGGCCCCGCTCAGTCAGAAGTCTCTCAAGCCACTCAGGAACAGTAAAACATGATGTCCAGCCCAAAATATCATTTAAAATGGAGTAAATATGGCTGAGTTATAAAAACAGTAGAATACAACATGACTAAGTACAAATATGAAGTCAAAACAGTGAGGATTGTAGTAAAAATCTCTTAAGCGTCCAAAACAGTTGGCACGAGGCCCAAATATGGCATTTAGCCCAAAACATGATAATACTTTCCAAAACACAATGATAGCAAATAGTTTTCAATTAAATACGCGGTTTAACAGTCATATGGGACGGAATAAGTCACAATTCCCAACGGTACACAACACCATGCTCGTCATCTAGCGTGTGTGTCACCTCGAAATAGCACAACAATGTGAAATCCGAGGTTTCATACCCTCAGGACAGCATTTACAATCATTACTTACCTCTATCCGGTCCAAACTCTAGCCCGCGATGCCTTTGCCTCTTGATTCGTCCTCCGGATGCTCCAAATCTATCCAAAAATAGATTTATACCATCAAAATATGCTAAGAAAATAAAGCCCACTCGAAAATAATCAATTTACATCAAAAATCTCGAAATTGGTCAAACCCGACCCCTTGGCCCACATCCCGGATTCCGACAAAAATTATATAACTAGAATCCTTACACTCTCACAAATTCATACATATCAAATACATCAAAATCCGACCACAAATAGCCCCTCAAATCCCCAAATCAAAGTCTCAAATTCCAAGCCCTAACTCTCCAATTTTAGGCTTTAGATTCCATAAATTTTATGTTTAATTAGGTAGAAATAACAATAGGATCGAGTATTAAGTCCATAAATCTTACCTCCAAGTGTTCCCTTTGATTCCCTCTTCAATCCTTCTCAAAAAGCTCCAAAATCGCTCAACAATGGTGAAATTTAGACCCAAACTCGCGGAAGTAGTCTTTTAAACATTCTGCCCATCACTTGAAATCCCTTTTTCACGAACGCGGTCAACGCCTAGCGTTTGTGAAGCACAAAAATTCTGTTGACCACTTAATCCTTCATCGCGAATGCGATACCCTGTACGTGAGCACAAATCTTCAGCTCCTCAACCCATCGCGAACGCGACACCTAGCTCGCGAACGCGAAGCACTATAGGACCTCGACCTAGCTGCTCACCTTTACTATACGCGAACACGGGAAAACCATCGCGAACGCGATGAACACTGACCCCCACCCTTCGCAAATGCGGGACCCACATCGCGAATGCAAAGGCCAACCTTCCTGCCTCACATCCAAACCCTTCGCGAACGTGAGAGCCCACTCGCGAAAGCGAAGGCCAAATGTCTACAACACCAACAACAGATTTTCTGCAACTTTTCCAACATGAATTTGATCTGTTCAACCACCCGAAACTCACCTGAGGCCCTCGGGACCTCAACCAAACATGACAACATATTTCATAACCTCATTCAAACTTGTTCTAGCCTTCGGAATGCTCAAAACAACATCAAAACACCAAATTGACATCGGATTCAAGCCTAAGAATTCTAAAAACTTCCAAATTCCGCTTTTGATCTAAAACTCTATCAAACCTCGTCCGAATGACCTAACATTTAGCACATATATCAAAAATGATAATATAGACCTACTCCAACTTCCGGAATTTCATTCCGACCCCTTTATCAAGATCTCACCGATCAACCGGAAAATGCTAAAATTCCAATTTCGCCAATTCAAGCCTATATCTACTCCGGACCTCAAAATACATTTCGATCATGCTCCTAAGTCCCAAATCACCTCCTGAAGCTATTCAAACCATCGGAATTCACATCCGAGCCCTTTTTCACATAAGTCAACATCCGGTTGACTTTTCCAACCTAAGCTTACTCAAAAGAGACTAAGTGTCTCATTCCTTTCCAAAACCTCTCCGAACTCGAACCAACCAACCCGATACCACATAATACAGTTAAACAAGACAATAAAAAGCAGAAATGGGGGAAATGGATCGGTAACTCGTGAAACGACCGCCCGGGTCTTTACATCCTCCCCCTCTTAAACAAACATTCGTCCTCGAACGGGTCAAGAAATATACCTGAAGTCTCAAATAGGTGAGGATATCTGTTCCACATCTCTCGCTCGGTCTCCCAGGTAGCCTCCTGCACGGGCTGACCTCTCCATTGCACTTTTACTGAAGTTATATCCTTTGACCTCAACTTTCGAACCTGACGCTCCAAAATAGCCACTGGCTCTACATCATAAATCAAATCATCATCTAACTAAACTGTGCTGAAATCCAAAACATGAGACGGATTGTCAATATACTTCCGGAGAATAGAATCATGAAATACCGGATGCACACTCGATAAGTTGGGTGGCAAATCAAGCTCATAAACCACCTCCCCAATCTTCTAAAGCACCTCAAAAGGTTTAATGAACCGAGGACTCAATTTACCCTTCTTCCCAAATCTCATAACACCCTTCATGGGCGAAACCTTTAATAGAACCTTCTCACCAACCATGTAGGACACATCCCGAACGTTCCTGCTAGCATAACTCTTTTGTCTCGACTGCACTATACGAAGCCTCCCTTGAATCACCTTCACCTTGTCTAAAGCATCCTGCACCAAGTCTGTACCCAATAGCCTAACCTCACCCAGCTCAAACCATCCGACCGGAGATCTACATTGTCTCTCATACAAAGCCTCAAATGGAGCCATTTGAATACTCGATTGATAACTCTTGTTATAAGCAAACTCTACGAGCGGTAGGAACTTATCCCATGACCCTCCAAAATCAATGACACAAGCACGCAACATGTTCTCCAATATTTGAATAGTGCGCTCGGACTGCCCGTCCGTCTGAGGGTGAAGAGTTGTGCTCAACTCAACCTGAGTACCCAACTCTCGCTGTATAGACCTCCAAAACTATGAAGTAAACAGAGTACCTCTATATGAAATGATGGAAACTGGGACACCATGCAAACGAACAATCTCCCGAATATATATCTCTGCCAACCGCTCTGAAGAATAGGTAGTACACACAGGAATGAAGTGAGCGGACTTGGTCAGCCGATCCACAATCACCCAAATATCATCGAACTTCTTCAAAGTTCGTGGGAGCCCAACTACAAAGTCCATGGTGATCCGCTCCACTTCCACTCTGGGATATCTATCTGCTGAAGCAAGCCACCCAATCTCTGATGCTCATATTTCACCTGTTGATAATTGAGACACCGAACTACAAATCCCACAATGTCCTTCTTCATTCTCCTCCACCAATAATGATGTCTTAGATCCTGATACATCTGCGGCATCCGGATGAATAGAATACTGCGAGCTATGAGTCTTCTCTAGAATTAACTACCAAAGTCCATCTATATTGGGTACACATATCCGGCCTTACATCCTCAACACCCCATCATCACCAATAGTCACATCTCTGGCATCGTCGTGCTAACTATGTCCTTAAGGACAAGAAAATGAGGATCATCGTATTGGCGCTCTCTGATGCAATCAAATAAGGAAAACCGAGAAATCACACAAGTCAATACCCGACTGGGATCCGAAATATCCAACCTCACGAACAGATTGGCCAAGTCCTGAACATCAACTGCAAGAGGTCACTCCTCAACATGAATATATTCCAAACTCCCCACACTTACCGCCTTCCTACTCAAGGCATCGGCCATCACATTGGCCTTCCCCGAATGGTACAAAATAGTGATATCATAGTCCTTTAGCAACTCCAACCATCTCCGCTGCCTCAATTGAGATCCTTCTGCTTGAACAAATGCTGGAGGCTACGATGATCAGTAAACACTTCACAAGACACACCATACAAATAATGCCTCCAAATCTTTAACGCGTGAACAATGGCAACCGACTCCAAATCATGAACTGGGTAGTTCTTCTCATGGGGCTTCAACTGATGAGATGGATAAGCAATAACCCTACCCTGCTGCATCAACACACACCTAATACCAACTCTCGAAGCATCACAATACATGGTATATAAACCTGAAGCTGATGGCAAAACTAGCACTGGAGATGTGGTCAAGGCAGTCTTGAGCTTCTGAAAGCTCTCCTCACACTCATCCGACCATATGAAAGGAGCACCCTTTTTAGTCAACTTGGTCAAGGGTGATGCTATAGATGAAAATCCCTGCACAAACTGACGGTAATAACCTGCCAAACCAAGAAAGATGCGAATCTCTGTGGGTGAGGATGGTCTGGGCCAACTCTGAACTGCCTCTATCTTCTTTGGATCAACCTAAATACCCTCACTGGACACCATGTTCCCTAAGAATGCCACTGAACTGAGCCAAAACTCACACTTGGAGAACTTTGCATAAGGTTTTCCTCCCCAATCTCTGCAACACAACTCTCAAATGCTTTGTGTGCTTCTCCTGATTACATGAGTATACCGGAATATCATCAATGAAAACTATGAAAAACGAGTCGAGATAAGGCTGAAACACGTTGTTCATCAAATTCATGAACATTGTTGGGGCATTGATCAACCCTAAAGACATCACCAGGAACTCATAATGATCATATCGGGTACTAAAAGCCGTCTTAAGAATATTCGATTCCCTGATCTTCAGCTGGTGATACCCTAAACGAAGATCAATCTTGGAGAACACTCTTGCTTCCTGAAGTTGGTCAAATAAATCATCGATACGAGGAAAAGGATACTTGTTCTTGATTGTCACTTTGTTCAACTGCCTATAATCAATACACATCCTCATCGTGCCATCCTTCTTCTTCACAAATAGAACAGGTGAACCCCAAGGCGACACACTAGGCCTAATAAACCCCTTATCAAGGAGTTCCTGGTTTCATGAGTTACCAGGCACCAGATCAATACCGAAATCAATATCTATGTCCGATGACATGCCCGATAGGTCTGCAGGAAACACATCAGGAAAATCCCTCACAACAGGAATAAAATCAATACTAGGAATTTTTGCACCGACATCCCTCACAAAGGCTAAGTATGAAAGACAACCTTTTCCGACCATCCGCTGGGCCTTCAAGAACAAAATCACTCTATTGGGGACAAAATCAGTCGAACCTCGCCACTCAATCTGTGGCACACCTGGCATAGCCAATGTCACTTCTTAGCATGACGGTCCAAAATAGCACGACACGGAGATAACCAATCCATGCCCAATATCACATCAAAGTCCACCATACAAAGAAATAACAGGTCCACTCGAGTTTCCAGACCCCTAATAGTCACCACACATGACCGGTACACACGGTCCACAACAATAGTATCGCCAATTGGAGTAGATACACGAATAGATGAAACAAGAGACTCACGGGGCGTATCCAAATAACGAGCAAAATATGATGATACATATGAAAAAGTGGAACCGAGATCAAATAACACATATGCATCTCTATGGCAGACTGAGACAATACCTATAAGCACAGCATCTGAAGCAATAGCATCGGGTCTAGCTGGGAGTGCATAGAAACGGGCTTGACCACCACCTGATCGACCTCCCCCTCTGGGGTGACCCCTAGCTGACTGACCCCTACCCTTAGCTAGTTGGGTGGGTGGTGGTGAAGTAACTGGCGCTGAAGCTGATGGCTAACTCCTCTGCTGAGACGAACCTCCAAGACGACGAGGACACTACCTCTACATGTGACCCAACTTTCCACACTCATAACAACTCCCTGGTGCTAGAGACGGGGACTGAAGGGAACCCCTAGCACCGAAATGACTAGCAAATTCACCTGGCATAGAAGAGCCCTGAACTGATGGAGCACGAGATGAACTCTGGGCTGGAAGGGCACTGATTGATGAATGTCCCTGATGAGAACTGTGAGAACCATGACCCGATGATGCCCCACGATAACCTAGGCGAGCTGACTGAGCATGTCTGAATGGACGACCTCTGTCATGCTAAAGCTGACCTCTTGAAGAAGTACCACCAAAACTACTAGATACCCAAGGCCTCTTGGCCTCCCTCTCATCCCTCTCCTGGCGACGAACCGACTCAATCTCGTGAGCAATGTCAACAACCTCCTCAATCTCATGAGCAATGTCAACAACCTCCTCAAAAGTAGCACCATACACCCTCTCCTGGGTCATGAGAATCCGAAGTTGATACGTGAGGCCATCAATGAATCTCTTGATCCTCTCTCTGTCCGTAGGAACCAACCAAACAGCATGATGAGCTAACTCCGAGAACCTCATATCATACTGCATCACAGTCATATCTTCCTAACGCAACTTCTAGAACTGCCTGTGCAGCTCCTCTCTGCGAGACTATGGCACATATTTCTCCAAAAAGAGAACGGAGAAATGCTGCCAGGTAAGGGGTGCTACACCAACAGGCCTACGCCTCTCATAAGCCTCCTACCAAGTGAAGGCAACTCTAGAAAACTGAAAAGTAGTAAATGCGACCCCGCTGGTCTCCAGAATACCCGATGTACGAAGAATCCTCTGACAATTGTCCAAGAAACCCTGGGCATCCTCGCCCTCTATAACACTGAAAGTCGGAGGCTGAAGTCTACCAAACCTCGTCAACCTGCGCTGCTCGTCATTGGTATAACAAGAGCTACATAGTCCTGAGCAGCTGCAACCGGCTAGGCTGGAGGTGCCCCCGATGTCTGAAGTCCCTGCACGACCTGCTCAGGTGTGCGAGTGGCGAGAGTCTGAGTGCCTCCCCCGGTCTGAGAAGTAGCTGCGGCTGTAGTAACTGAGACCGCTTGAGCTAGGCCAGTACATACTGATAGAATCTGGGCCAGGGCATCCTGAAGACCTGGAATCACAATAGGCATAGTTGGTGCCTGAGCTGGTGCTGCTGGAGTGTCCACAACTTGGACCTGATCATGAACTAGGGCGGTTGGTGGATTTGCAGGTGCTGCCCTAGCTGCTGTGCGGGCTACACCCCTACCCCTACCACGACCTTGGCCTCTAGTGGCCCCAGTTGGTGGTACTGGTAGTCGTCCATCCTTATCGGTAGCACGTGTACTCACCATATGTGAGAGAATAGAATAACAAAAGTTTAGGACTCTGATCAACAGATTCGCATAACAAGAATTCAAGAATGTCAAGTTTTCTAAAGGTTCTGCAGCCTCCCGAGGATAAATACAGATGTCTCTATACCGATCTGCGAGACTCTACTAAACCTGTTCATGACTCGTGAGACCTATGTAACCTAGGCTCTGATAGCAACTTGTCACGACCCTAAACCAAATCCGGTCGTGATGGCGCCTATCGTGAAACTAGGCTAGCCGACACAAACCCCCAAACCAACTAAACAGTTATAATAAATCATTTAAAGTCATTAATAAGCTAAAATCCCAAAATAAAGAGTAGAATAGAATAGTACGGAAACAAACACAACCCGTCATCGAAGTGTCACCAGTCACGAGCATCTAAAATTCGTCTAAGAGTATGAAAAGACAACATAGTCTGATACAAATCTAGTACAAAATAAAATAAAGATAGGAAGGAGAAGCACTAGGCTGTGAACGCCGAGCAGCTACCTAGTCAACTCCGAACAAGCCTGCTAGAAAGCAAATCAGCACTCGCTAGCATGACCCGAGACTCCTTATCTGCATACAGGGTGCAAGGAGTAATGTGAGTACGCCAACTCAATAATAAAAAAAGTAAAGAAAGATGAGCGATAAGAAAACACGTAAAACACAGCATAATGCTACAACAAAACAGTATAAATCCAAAATAATGCAGTAGTTCAGTAAAAGCTCGTAAAAATATCTTAGTTCAATAAAAACCTCTTTAAAACATCTTTCATTAATTCAAACGAGTGATGAATACAAGGAGAAAAGGATAGAAACATAAATCAGCCCCTCGGGCAAAATAACAACAGAACCAGCCCCTCGGGCTACCTCACAATCACTCGTATCAGCCCCTCGGGCAATAACATGAAACAACAATAGCCCCTCGGGCAATATCACAACTCACACTGGGTACCCGCTCTCACTGAGGGTGTGCAGACTCTGGAGGGGATCCTACAGCCCAAGCGCTATAGCAAGCCATCTCGGGGCATAATCAAACTGGCCCTCAGCCTCATAACAAGCCACCTCGTGGCATAACAAATCAGGCCCTCGGCCTCAAAATCATGAATCAATACACACTGCTGCGGTGCGCAGCCCGATCCCATAATATCTTCACAACACAGGCCCTCGGCCTCGCTTGGTTAGAAATCTCTCAAGCCACTCAAGCACAGTAAAACATGATGCTCATCCCAAAATATCATTTAAAACGTCAAAATGGAGTAAACATGGCTGAGTTATGAAAACAGTAGAATACAGCATGACTGAGTACAAATATGAAGTCAAAACAGTGAGGAATAGTAGTGAAAATCTCTTAAGGGTCCAAAACAGTTGGCTCGAGGCCCAAATAAGGCATTCAACCCAAAACATGATAATACTTTCTAAAATACAATGATAGCAAACAGTTTTCAATCAAATACACAGTTTAACAGTCATACGGGACAGACTAAGTCACAATCCCCAACGGTGCACGACCCCATGCTCGTCATCTAGCGCGTGTGTCACCTCAAAGTAGCACAACAATGTGAAATCTGGGGTTTCATACCCTCAGGACAGTATTTACAATCATTACTTACCTCTATCCGGTCCAAACTCTAGCCCGCGATGCCTTTGCCTCTCGACTCATCCTCCGGATGCTCCAAATCTATCCCAAAACAGATTTATACCATCAAAATATGCTAAGAGAACAAAACCCACTCGAAAATAATCAATTTACATCAAAAATCTCGAAATTGGCCAAACCCGACCCCCTAGCCCACGTCTCGGATTCAGTCAAAAATTATAAAACTAGAATCTTTACACTCTCACGAATTCATACATATCAAATACATCAAAATCCGACCACAAATAACCCCTCAAATCCCCAAATCAAAGTCTCAAATTCCAAGCCCTAACTCTCCAATTTTAGGCTTTAGATTCCACAAATTTTATGTTTAATTAGGTAGAAATAACAATAGGATCGAGTATTAAGTCCATAAATCTTACCTCCAAGTGTTTTCCTTTGATTCCCTCTTCAATCCTTCTCAAAAAGCTCCAAAATCGCTCAACAATGGTGAAATTTAGACCCAAAATCGCGGAAGTAGTCTTTTAAACATTCTGCCCAGCACTTGAAATCCCTTCTTCACGAACGTGGTCAATGCGTCGCGTTCGCGAAGTACAAAATTTTGTTGACCACTTAATCCTTCATTGCGAATGCGACACCCTGTACGTGAGCGCAAATCTTCAGCTCCTCAACCCATCGTGAACGCGACACCTAGCTCGCGAGCGCGAAGCACAATTGGACCTGGACCCAGCTGCTCACATGTACTCTACGCGAACGCGGGAAAACCGTCGCGAACGCGATGAACACTGAACCCAACCCTTCGTAAATGCGGGACCCACATCACTAACGTGAAGGCCAACCTTCCTGCCTCACATCCTAACCCTTCGCGAACACAAGAGCCCACTCGCGAACGCGAAGGCCAAATGTCTGCAACACCAACAACAGATTTTCTGCAACTTTTCCAACATGAATTTGATCCGTTCAACCACCCAAAACTCACCCGAGGCCCTTGGGACCTCAACCAAACATGACAATATATTCCATAACCTTATTCAAACTTGTTCCAACCTTTGGAACGCTCAAAACAACATCAAAACACCAAATTGACATCGGATTCAAGCCTAAGAATTCTAAAATCTTTCAAAATCCGCTTTCGATCAAAAAGTTTATAAAACCTCATCCGAATAACCTGAAATTTTGCACACACATCACAAATGACACAACAGACATGCTCCAACTTCCGAAATTCTATTCTGACCCCTATATCAAGATCTCACCTATCAACCGAAAAACGCCAAAATTCCAATTTCGTCAATTCAAGCCTAAATCTACTCCGGACCTCCTAAACACATTTTGATTACTCTCCAAGTCCCAAATCACCTCCCGAAGCTATCCAAACTATCGGAATTCAAATTCGAGCCCTTTTTCACATAAGTCAACATCCGATTGACTTTTCCAACCTAAGCTTACTCAATAGAGACTAAGTGTCTCATTCCTTTCCAAAACGTCTCTGAACCCGAACCAACCAACCCAATATCACATAATACAGGTGAACAAGACAATAAAAAATAGAAATGAGAAAAACGGAGCGGTAACTCATGAAACGACCGCTCGGGTCGTTACACTAAAATATTTTCTATCCATTATTATGAGTGTTTCATATTAATTTGTTGTGAACATCATTATTACTTTTCCCTCTGTACCGTCGAAACATCCCTTCATAAAGGTCACTTCCTTTCTGAATCCGCCCTTTTCCATTAACAAAGACGACTCTTCAATCTTTCCAACGCTCTGATAAAACCCCTTCTTCTTCCTTTCACTTCTCATTCTCATCTAGCAAATTTTCTCACCATGGCAAAAAGAAATCTTTCCTCTTCCACTGCAACCAGACAAAGTAGAAGGTTTCAAAAAACCCTTTGCCCTAAAGAAACTATGAACTTAGAGTCATCCATCGACTCATATTTCCTCAAAACAGACAATGAGAGCAGTGAATCTTCAGAAAATCCTCCTATTAGCCAGAAAAAGGCAGGAAAAGGCCCATGGAGCAAACCCCCAAAAAGCCTGCATGCAAGAAGGGAAAGGTGGAAAGCATGGGATTCGGACCAGATGACAAGTTGATCTTCTATGGACCCAGTGAAAAAGCAAGATTTGAGTCTTATAAGTCAAAATCTATGGCTTATGGACGCTCTGTAAGTCTTTCTCTTATGAAAAATCTGCATTGTAATGTGACTGCTATATTTGATTTTCAACATCTTTCTTCTCTGTTTGATACTATTGGGAACTCTGTTTATGAAGAGTCTGTGAGAATGTTCTACGCAAATATGTTTGTAAATGATAAAGACGACTTGGAATCCATGGTTTTAGGCACTCGAATTGTTCTAGACTCTTATCAATTTGAAAAAAATTTCTCTACTAAGTTTAGTGGGTTTGATGTCTTTGTGCAAAACTCTTGGACCAAAGATTTTGAAGTTTCTTTTGAAGAAGCAAAAGTCGTTCTATCTGATAACCCTCCTAATATTGGTCCCAAGAATCTGAAGTTTGAACACCGTGTTTTGGCCCACATGATTGCCACTACTTTACTTCCCAGAACTGGGTCCCTTAGCACTTTATCCACAAGAGATGTCTTTGTCCTTTATTGTCTTGTTAATAATAAAAGATTGGATTGGTTTGTGTGGATTCGATAATACATGCTTGAGAGTATCAGGGACATATCTTCTTCTGCTGCTTGTTTACCATATGGTCTCCTTATCTCACACATTCTTGAAGTTATGAAGGTAAACTTGGCACCTTTCTCACCCAAGTACATCACCAGCACTTATGATAAGACAACTTTTTCAATGATGGGTAACACTTTAGGTGATGATGGATGGGTTAATCGCACCAAAGTTGAAAGCGTTCTAGTGCCAGTTGAAGCTCATACTACACAACAAGAATCTCAGTCGGCTGCCTCTCAAAATTTTCAGCAAATGCAACTATATATAGATGAGGTAAAGCTACTGATAGGACAAGATCAGGGAAATCACTAAAGAGACAGGTACAGATGTGGCCAAGCTTAGGATGGATATGGGAGCCATACGGAGGCAAAGAATCAGGGCATTCAACTCTATGACAGAAAAGATGGACAAGCTTGTCAAAGATATCGAAAATTCCTATAACTCTTTCTGCACCAAAGTGATCAATACCCTCAAGTATTTTTAGGGAAGAGGCTAATGCATGGTTGTGTGATGATGTTGTTAAAAATAAATTTTTTTTTGCTTACTTGCTTTAGGTCCTTAAACTTATTTTTGCTTAGGTCTGTATGAACCATCCTCTATGCCTCTGCTGTAGGCATTACTTTTGTTCTTAATAGTATTACTTCCTATGTTACTCAGCTTGTTTTTTTTTTTTTTTGATTGATGTTAAAGGGGGAGAACAAGTACAGTAAAGAAGTAAAGCATCAACTCAGGGGGAGCATGCATAATGAAAGGGAAGCAAGCATCAACTCAGGGGAGCAGGAATAATGAAAAAGAAGTAAACATGGCTGCTTATTTACTATTTACTCTATTTTTATTGTTATCATCAAAAATGGGGAGATTATTAGATCTAAATCTAAGTTTCAGTGATAACAACCTATTTACATTGATTGTGAAAATCAAAGTATCAACAAAAGGAAAGAAAGTTGTCAAAAGGATAAAAGCTGATAATGTCTAAACCAAAGGAGATGGTGCTAAATTAAAGGAGTTGATGGCGTCTAAACAAAAGGAGACGATGCTAAATCAAAGGACAAGAAGCCATTGTTGTGCCCTCTCAGTCTCAATCGAAGGAGATCAAGATTATCAAACAAGGAAAGATATCAAGTGAAGATCAAAGAATATCCGGCATATTCAATCAGCAAAGTCGAAGACCCAAATCTCTCCATAAAATAAGGACATGACAAGGAAAGTCATGAACGAATCCAGCCCACCTCTATTGTAAGATTCGTGAGGCATCCCTTGGGTCAAATCTCTTACTTGATTATGTGCCTCAAATCATATCAAAGTGCAAACGGCTCTCAAACTCTCCTATAAGAAGTTTGCTCGGTTCATAAAGAAGATTTGCACAACTACACACACTGTCTTCTAAGTCTCTCTATTTCTTAGCATAAACATTGTATTCTCAAGTTTACCAGTGTCATAAAAGATAGGAAGAGTTAGCCGTAAAAGAGAGTTGTGTCAACAATCAAAATATATAGCTACTACATTCCGTTGGTGGTGAACGAGTTAAAACCATCATTGTTGTAACTATTTTTCAAGATCTAAGAGGACCCTTGTGACCCAAGGGAAACTGGACGTAAGTACTCCATCGGTACCGAACCAGTATAAAAATTTCAGTATATTGCTCAGTGTACTATTCTATTTGTACTCTACACGATATCTAGTCGACTAATCTCATCCTTACTCAACTAATTTTAATAGACCACAATTCAACCCCCCCTTACTTTCAATCTTAAGCTTATTATTTTATTTTATTCGTTTCATTATTATTCTAATTATTTTATCACGAAAGAACATTTAGACTTTATTTCAATTGATTGAGGCCTTCTATTACAAATTTAATTGATTTAACTTAAAATAAGATTTAGTTTAAACAGTTTGGCACATAATTAAGTAATTACTCCAATAAATTCTAAGTGCTACGGTTTCTTTCTTGCTTATCACCATCCTCACTTGCTAACTTATCTTTTGAAAAGTATTATACATTGTCTAGGAATGATGGCCATCCCCTTAATCAAACACCAAATAACGGTCAGCTGATCCTTCCGGCCATGAAATCAAGTTCCAGCTTATGATAAGGGGTTGCCAGTTAACCACCTGAGAGAATCAAATCCCATTGAGTAGCCATGGATTGCTTCTTTCTAACGTGGTTTCGGATGATTTCAGCGCCGAATCTTCTTCCAGGAGAAACTCCACCTAAAAACCCTCCAAGGAATTGGAGAACACGACGAAGGCCTTGACATCTCAGCAACAAGATTGAAATGACAATATAGGAGCGGTGTTGATGGCATTGACCAGGAGTAATAACACCGGAATACCAAATCCACAAGCTAGGATTGGACAGACCCAGGAGACTCTATTGTCTCTGTGGAGAAATTCCAGAACCGGGGAACTTCCATATCACACTGTAGCTGGGAGGTTCAGGTACATCCGATAATGTAGAATCGCATAGTACTATTCCAAATTTGCAGGAAACTTTGTTAAAACAGATCAAGGAGCAGAACGAGCTCATAGACCATATTCTAGGTGACCAAGAGACCCGTGAAAGCCTAGTGTTGTCCATTATCCCTAACAAAGAAGTTGCAGATGCCGAATATTCCAAAGTATGATGGAACCTCAGATCTACACAATCATGTGATGGCATACACTTTAATGAGTTGGGGGTTTAGGGGGGGGGGGGGTTGGCATATCTTCAGATGAATATGGCGCTTGCCCTTTTGTGTCGATTTTTATAATTGATGCCATGTCATACAGTGAAGTACATGATGCCCAATTTAGTCATGGCTCATGGACTAATTTATATGCTTAACATAAATTTGTTTTCTGGAACCAGAACAAAGAGCTCATTAATAGATTTTATTATACACGTGTTCTAAGTTGCTCGGACTCGGGTGCAGGTATCCGATACGGGGACGGATCCGAGTATCGGATTCGGCAAAATCTAAATTTTAAGATTGGGGGTACGGATCCGAATATGAATACGGGTGCGGGGATTCAGCTAATAAAAAATAGAGCTATAAAAATATTGTAAATTTTGAGAGATATTCTGTGAAAAACTTACATGAATATTGTAGAATTCAATCTTTCATTCTCCATGATGGACATTATTTGTCATTCTCCTAAATCTGTTTTATTTTTTATTTTGAGAAATAAAAATCTCAATTTTTCTTCCAAATTTTTCGATGGACTCTGGTCAAAGTGTCCGAAGTCAGTTGACTGAATCAGGGACGTATCCCGCTCCCACCCCCGTCTCGTATCGGGATGGGGACGGCACCAAAATCGAAGAGTCCGCACAACTTAGCATGTGTTACTGCTATTAGAGATACAAGGAAGTTTGCAATTTTTCTTCGCTAAACACATCTAACTTTTGGTACTACCACCACTGAGGTATTTATATTATTTGTTTTTAGTTGAATGACAATATCCGAACTCCAAAAAAGGTGTATGGATCATAAATTACAGGTAGTGAAATGCATACAAAATGGATCTCTTGAAGAAGCATAAGACATGGTAGAAAACAGAAATATGTTCATTTATGAAACCATACTTAAACAGTGTAGAACTCACGATTTTGATATAAATTACAGGCAGTGAAATGCATACAAAATCCAAGTCATGAAATTTTGGTCACCCCAAACACAACAGACATAGAAATACTAATTAGGCTAGCTAGGCAATGGAAACACGCATCGTTTAGCGCCTGGATATCGCGACAGCTGACAAAATGATAAGGAGAACAAGAGACGCCATCGCGCCAAAGGAGCCGATGAGAGAACCAGCAGAACGCTGGCAGAAATCTGTATACTGTTGGCAAATGGAAAACCAGTTTGCAGAAGAATTCCCATTATGTGCTAAATACACAATGGCGGCGGCTGCAGAAGCTCCAGATGTGAGAAGAACCAACATTATCTTCAAAAGTTTCAAATGTCAGACATATAATAGATATCAGTATTACTCAATAGCTTTAGCAATTCATGGGGAAAATCGTGTACACTTTTGTAAACGGACTTTTATATTACCAGGCCATTTAAAATATCATTTGTCCATAATTAGTGGAGCTACTTAATAAATAAAGCAACCTACTGTAATGTAAAAAATTGCAATTTTTTTTTGCATATATAAGTTAAATCTGTTAATAGTCTGTATTCGAAAAATAAATTTTGGAAACTTTAACAAAGAAAAACAGAAATAAAGAAGAAGCAGATATCCGAGTCCACTGAATTAACAGTGTTTCTTTATAGAACTTAATCACCTCCTAGTACCCGAGATTTAGAATTATTTACTCCCATGATAGAACGGATAAACTATACTGGTGTAGCATTACTACAAACACCAATGTACAACGAACACAAATGGCGGCATTGAATCAAAGTTACTTTGTTTTTGTAAGAAAAACAATGCAGAAAGGAAGAAGAGATTTCAGAGCTTTCATAAGGAAAATTTGAGTGAATGGTCTGGTTTTTATAGGCAACTGGTTGGGTTCAAACCGATGAATTGCAACTCTTCGTTTAAGGCTGTAACTCAATAAAGATATTTACGCAAACCGTCAATTTCAAATTTTAAAGGGAAAATAAAACGGGAGGAAAAATTAAATTACACAAACGGTCGATTTGGATTTAAAATATTAATATAGTCTTAAAATTTAACAAGTAATTTGGTTCAAAAAATTAATCAATCAAATTATTTGACCAAATTTAAAGCCGAAACCGAAGCTGAGTGACGAGGACGGCGCGGGGCTTGACTTCTTTTCAACTCTTTAAGAGTTAGAAGAAGTGTATTCATATATATATATATATACCCGATAAATGAGCTTTCCTCCTCCAATATGGGACAATGTTCTTTGTAAAGGAGGAAAATTGAAATATTTCATTTTTTCCCTTCATTTCGCATTCACACTATTTTGAGCCAAAAACCCAACAAAATAGTTATCGATTATACTCCCTCCATCTCATATTATCAATCGTGGTTATTAAAAATAGTTGTCTCAAATTATTTGTCACTTTAGAAGTTCAAGACAAAATTGATTATTTGTTTCCTTTTTTACCCTTAGTAATAATTATTTTTGAAAACTACAAACACCTCAATTATAAATAACTTTGTTCAAATATCGATGAAGAAAGATTAAATATTAAGACATGAATAAGGGTAAAGTTGTCAAAATCTCATCCTAATTATTTTTTCTCAAGGGATGTATACAAGATAATCATGATAGATAATATGAAACGGAAGGAATAGTAAAATAAGATAAAGAACAAGAGAATCTATTACCGCGTCTAGGAAGATGAGCAAAATCCGACTTTTTCCTGCTCTGCTCCTCATAATGTGATAGATGGAAAATGGGAGAGAAAGAGCAAGATAGGCACAGATTATTGCATTCACAATCACGAACAACCTTTGTTTTACCACAAAAAAAAAAAAAAGAGTTAACCTTCTTTATACATATGCATCGAAATAAGAAATGTACTGTTATATCTCACATAATATACAAAGATGGACCTACTTAAATGTGTCAAAGTCATCATATTGAGCCGAGAATTGCACAAGCTGTGTGACAAAAGGAAGAGTTTGCTCAGCAGTTCCCATTGCCACAGCACCTGCCAATGTTCCAACAATTGCAACAATACGCAAAATGAGATCAAATACAGATAATCCTCTGTTCACTCCATGATGTCCTATAGCCTTAGATGCTTCTCCAGATTCAATCGATACCGCCTTCATCATTCCTCTAGCTCAAGTTTCTCTATTCACTGAAATTTTCTGTATATATGATTTGTAAGCTTGTAATAAGTACTTCAGATTGAACATTAATTTATAATATGGATACTAAGTGCTTTAGGTTTTGCTGACATCTAACCTATGATCTGGTCAAATTATTTGATCATTCTTAAAGTAGCTAACATATGCACTCAGATTTCCAAATCCTTTACCTGCTCAACTTTCTCCATAATAAGTACTTAAAGAATAGACAGGAGTTAAGACAATGTTCACATTTTCCACATTATTAGTGTAGTTTAACCTACTATATCAAGTTAGTGGATATTTATTTTAATTAGGCTACCAATTAGTAATAATTATTATAGAGTTTTATCTTTTAAGTACAGATAAATGACCTAATTATGTAAATATTTTCTATATTGCTAGTGCATAGAACTTAGACTCAGAAAGAAAATGATAACAATATAATGGCTAGAAATTGGCAACATTTTTTACCCTCAAGTTATTTGGCTTCTAATTTCTAGCCTACTTATGATCCTTTTCTGTTACACTTCGGTCAAAAGATAATATAGTCTAATTAACGTTTTGTCCTAGATAGAGCAGGGTCTCTTGCTTATCATTATATGTTTTTGGTCAAGAGTGAGGTGGCAAAAGTAAATGCTTTAGGTAGTGGGAAATAAAGGTTGACTTCTTGGTCAGTTGAGTTTAGTTTCAGTTGATTTTGGATTAGGTGTAAAAATGTGTTTGAAACTGCGAAAAGAAACATGAGAATCAGGGACGATTATTTCACTTCAAAATACAAGAAAAATCAATGATTTATAACACTTGGCTGACCATTTTGACTAAAAATGTGAAGAAACAGAAAAAAAGAAAAAAAAAAGTATGGAGCAGGTCAAATCTAGTAGACTTGCTAATCTGAACCTTTTTGTTTTCATCTATGACGGTGCTCTGAAATTTTTTCTTCTTCATGCTGTCATAGATTAGTTAATTCGTTCAACTAGGTGCTCTGAAGCTGTTTAATTTGCACTGCCATGAGTGATGCTTAATGACATAAGTAAATAGAACAATTATAAATTTGAAATACTTTAATGTTGTAATTTGATATCTTGATTTTTCAATTCCTATTTCCCTAATCTGTTCCGTAAGTTTAAAATATCAAAGCACAAACTTAATGAAAGCTAGATTCCCTCCTTTCTGTCCTCATACGGTAGGGGTAAGATTGACGTACACACTACCCTCCTCATATCTTATTCGTGAAATTTTACTGAGTTTTTTGTTGTTGTAGTTTGACGAAAGTTGGAGTATAAGAAGGAAAAAAATACCTTTGAAACGCGGGGTCTACAACATGTTATAGATATTTATGCAGCTATAAATTATTTTAAGGGTAAAAGAAAAAAATTATTTTTAAATACAAAAAACTATTATTTTTTTCGGGACAAACTAAAAAAGAAAATGCATTACATTAACTTGGACAGAAGGAAGGAGCAATAAACTTTGAGATTTGTTTTGACTTTTTCTTGTCGAGAATTTTAGTTTTTATATTTACAATATTTACATTTATCATATTCTTTTTCTTCACCTGTTTTGCGACCTTTAGTGATAGATTATATTTCGATAATTCATTTTATTTTTGTCGCTTGTTTCTGGGATAGTGCCTGCGTAGTCACTCCTAAATTATAGTGGCTTTGGTAAACGATGATAGGGTAAGGCCTTGTCCTCGTGAGTGTCAGCACGGGAGGGGGGATAAGGGCTAAGGGAGCTACTAGGATGAGAGTGGGGTCTTGGAACATAGGAACTTTGACTAGAAAAACTGTGGAGTTAGCGAAGATTCTCGAGAAAAGGAGGATTAATATAGCTTGTGTACAGGAGACTAGGTGGCTAGGAGATAAGGCGCGGGATGTGGACAGGTTCAAACTATGGTATTCTAGGAAGGTGGGGGCAGGAACGGGGTAGGTATCTTGGTTGATATTAACCTTTGTGAACTAGTGGCGAAGGTTAGGAAGGTGAATGACAGGCTGATGACTATTAAGCTAGTTGTTGGAGGTTTTACTTTGAACTAATCAGTGCGTACACATCCCAAGCAGGCTTGGATGAAGAAGTCAAGAGGCGTTTCTGGGAGGATTTGGATGAGATGGTGCGTGGTATCCCGCATACCGAGAAGATTTTCATAGGAGGAGATTTCAACGGCCACATTGGAGCGACGTCTAGGGGGTATGATGATGTGAATGGTGGCTTTGGTTTTGGAGATAGAAACGAAGGAGGAACGTCTCTGCTGGACTTTGCTAGATCATTTGATATGGTGATAGAAAACTCGAGTTTCCCGAAGAAGGGTGAGCACTTGGTCACCTTTCGGAGTTCAGTGGCCGAGACTCAGATTGATTATTTACTCTGCATGAAGTCTAATAGATGTCTTTGCACGAATTGCAAGGTCATACCGAGTGAGAACCTCTCAACCCTTCATAGGCTCCTAGTCATGGACCTTGAGATCACGAGGAAGAGGAGGGGGAGGGCGATGTATAGCCAACATAGGATCAAATGGGGAGCCTTGATGGAAGCTAAAGCGCAGGAGTTGGGGGTCAAGTTGTTGACTATGGGGGTTTGGAGAAGAAGTAGGGATGCAAGCGCTATGTGGACCTCGACTGCGCAGTGCATTAGGGAAGCCGCGAGAGAGGTGTTAGGGGTCTCAAAGGGTAACTCTAGTGGTCACAAGGGAGACTGATGGTGGAATGGAGAGGTAAAAGGAAAAGTGTAAACCAAGAAAGCAACGTATCTGAAGCTAGTGGAAAGTGTAAACGAGGAGGAGAAGAGGGCGAATAGGGAGCATTATAAGTTGGCTAAGAAAGAGGCAAAGCTAGCAGTTACGGCGGCCAAGACTACATCTTTTAATCGTTTGTATGAGGAACTCAAGGGCCGAGGTGGGGATTAGAGATTGTTCAGGTTAGCCGAGGTGCAAGAAAGGAAGGCACGTGACTTGGATCAAGTGAAGTGTATCGAGGACGAAGAAGGTAGAGGTTTGTTGTAAGAGGGGCTTATCCGTCGGAGATGGTAGACCTATTTCTATAGTTTCTTGAACGAGAAGGGGGACGAAAGCATTGTACTTAGTGATTTGGAACTCTCCAGGAGTCATTGTGACTTGGGAATTATAGTTGGATTAGTGTTGATGAAGTTGAGGGGGCTATGCGTAAGATGAGCAGGGGCAAAATGATCGGTCCGGATGAAATCCCGATAGAGTTTTGAAATAGTGTGGGCAAGATAGGCTTGGAGTGACTCACTAGGTTATTTAATATCATTTTTAGAATGAATAAGATGACTGAATGGTGGAGGTGGAGCACGATGGTTCCTGTATACAAGAACAAAGGTGATATCCAAAATTGCAATAACTATCAGGGTATCAAGCTGCTTAGCCATACTATGAAAGTCTGGGAGAGAGTGGTACAACTAAGAGTGAGGAGTAGTGTGTCTATTTCCGAGCACCAGTTCGGGTTTATGTCGGACGTTCGACTGCAGAAGCCATCCACCTTGTTAGGAGATTGATGGAGCAGTATATGGAGAGAAAGAAAGACTTGCATATGGTGTTCATCGACTTAAAAAGGCGTACGCTAAAGTTCCGAGGGAGATTTTGTTGAGATTTTTAGAGGCTAGAGATGTACATATTGCCTACATTAGGTTGATTAAGGACATATATGATGGAGCAAAGATCCGGGTGAGGCTGGTGGGTGGGGACTCGAACCATTTTCTGGTGATGATGGGGTTGTATCAGGAGTCGGCACTCAGCCCTTTTTTGTTTGTTCTGCGATGGACGTACTGACACACCACATCCAAGGGGAGGTGCCGTGGTGCATGCTATTTGCAGATAATATTGTATTGACTGACGAGATGCGAGGCGGTGTCAATGCACAATTAAAAGTATGGAGGAAGACCCTGGAGTCTAAAGGTTTCAAGTTGAACAGGACCAAGACAGAATATTTGGAGCGTAAGTTCAGTGGCGAGACTTAAGGAGGGGAAGTGGAGGTGAGGCTGGACTCACAGGTCATCCCTAGGAAATGAAGTTTTAAGTACCTTGGGACTATTATTCAGGGGGATAGGGAGATTTATGAAGATGTCACACATCGTATTGGGAGGGGGGAGTGGATAAAATGGAGACTCGCTTTCGGTGTTCTGTGTCACAAGAAGGCGCCATCAAAACTTAAAGGTAAGTTATACATAGTGATAGTCAGACAAATGATGTTGTATGGGGATAAGTGCTGGCCACTCAAGATTATTCATGTCCAGAAGATGAAGGTAGCAGAGATGAGGATGTTGAGATGGATGTGCGGGCACACCAGGGGTAGATAGAATCAGAAATAAGGTTATTCACGACAAGGTGGGTGTGGCCTTTATTGAGGACAAGATGCAGGAAGCGTGTCTTAAGTGGTTTGGTCATGTGATGAGGAGGATCAGAGACACCTCGATGAGGAGGTGTGAGAGGTTGACATTGGAGGGCCTACGGAGAGGTAGAGGTAGGCCAAAAAAGAGGTGGTGAAAGGTAATTATGCAAGACATGACGCAACTTCAATTGACTAGGGACATGACCCTTGATAAGAAGGTATGGAGACCGAGGATTAGGGTAGTAGATTAGATAGTCTAGAGTGTTCATAACAGTAGTTTTAACACGCAGTCTCGTTTCTGTTGGTAGTAGGTTTTTATGAGTAACCGTTGTTTTCTTTCATTGTTGATGACCTTACTATCTTATTGTTTTTATTCTGCTTTTATATGGGTTTTTGGTACTGTCCCTTCTTTTCTATTGTTTTTCATTAATGCGGTGCTCATGTTTTCCTGAGCCGAGGGTCTATTGGAAGCAGTCTCTATATCCTCACAAGGTAGGGGTAAGGTTTGCGTACACACTACCCTCTCCAGACCCTACGGTATGAGATAATACTAGGTATGTTATTGTTGTATACTTGTATATAACTTGAAAGAATTTGAATTAAAAAAAAATGAAAACGATTAACACGTTAAAAAAGCCAGTAAAGGGGTAATGACCTGGAGTGACCTGACCTGACCCAACCCAATAATAATGAGAAAATGGCCCGTAGATTTGTCCGCCCAAAGAAAATGTGTGGCCCATTTATAAATAAGCAGCATTGTTTCATTTTCACAGCTGCGCGTCAGTCACTGTTCATCCTAAGTTGCAGGTATCTCGGTTCTCTTCTTCCTTTTATTATTATATTATTACTGGTTATTCTAACCGTGTTTTCTTAATTACTCCTAAAATTTAATTTTTCTTCTTAGCTGGTCAGTGACATTCAGTCGTGTTGCCTCTTCTTGAGTTTATTTATGTTGTTTTCTCTGTTTTTAGCTTCATAAAAATGAACTGAGTTGGGTTACCTAGAAAATGATATAATCTGGTACTGTACTTAATTTGGAGTGTCATGGTTTTCAATTTGATCACAATTTTTTAATTGTGAACACAAATCTGTTCTTGAAATCTAAAACTGAATGGTTAAATTCTTGTATTTTGAACTCTATGTTTTCTTCATGACAGGCGTTTGTTTGTGGATTTTTTTAGTCATTTGCAGAAATTTGTTTGTGTTTTCAAGTAAAATTTGTCTCCCCAAACAAAATAAAATCAAGCTCATTTTCTCAAGTCGTTTGTAAGTGTATAGCGAGTGAATCTTCAATTATTGCCCAAAACATTCAAAAGCTACAACTGTCCAATTGAAACTCATTTTAATTTAAACTTTTAATTAAAAGTAAATTTTTTAACGGCCATCTTCTGGTGTAACCTAAACTCAAATGATTTATTTGCTTGTATGCGGTCGAAATCGGGTTCGTCCATTGAGTGACCAATCGAGGCTGAAACATGGCAGGTCAAAGATCGAGCTCAGGTTATATCGAACCAACGCGCATAATTAGATCGTCGAGCTCGTGACCCAGAGACCGAACAAGATCGAGGGAAACTTGCCAAGCCAAATAATGAAAAGTTGAAATATCCGCAATCGGTCGAAGATCATGGCGGAAATGTCAACACGTATCAAGAAGAGGCCGATTAATTAACAAATCATAAGATTTTTTTAACTTGCATAGAATTGTACCAAGAGTAGAACATCCCTACTATATTGGGGGAGGGGGTCCTGATCATTTGTATGACATGGTAACACGCACAAAGAAAGCAATTATACTGATCATTTCTAATTCTTATCATCTTGTTGTTCAGTTCTAACATTAGTTGAGACGCTTCTTGGCTCGAGGGTGATCAAACTCAGAGGCTAGGGTTGTTCAATTTGTGTGGTTTGCATTTATTTTCTTATCGTTAATTTCAATATTACTTTTTCTTCTTAATTTGTATCAAGTTATATCACGTATCCTTAAAACTGCGTACAAATTCAATTGTTATCCAATTTTAAGGGTAAACAGTTTGGCGCTCACCGTGAGACTAAGGATAATAGTGATTACCTAGTATAAACTTTCATAACACACACTATTTTACAATTATTATTTGGAGTATCTTTGATTCCAGGACCAAAATGTCAAACTCTCAGTCAGCACCCCTACACGTTGACAATGATTTCGGCCACCATGGTGCTTCTTCATGTGCCTAAGAAGCCGAGGCAATCTCGATTGAAGTCAATTCAATATTTTTTTACTCAATCTTCTTTATAGAAATAACACCTTTTTTCAAAAATAAAAAAACGCTAACGAGATCTTTTTTTCTCCAATGACAAAGGAACTTACGAGCGGGGCATTTTCGGAGACTAGCCTATTCAAGTTCTGGTTCCAATTTCAGAAAGTTCAGATTCTTATTGCCACTACTTAGCATACACTAGTTAAAAGGTTAAATGGACAACAAGGAATGACGTACCCCGATTGGTCTCGATGGAGTTCTAGCTGTAGATCCAATCGATGTCAGTTCACATGTAGCCATCAACGCAAATTTGGCTATCGATCTCGAGGGTAGCTTCCGTGGGTGATCTTCGAAATGTTGCAGGCTCAACAGGCAGCGATAGCCCAGCTCCAAAACCAGAATCACCCACCGAGTAGAATCAAGCTTGAGCCGTCCTAGGAATTCATCTACAGGGTCAAATTGGTTTCAAGGAAATCGGACGAAAAAGAATCGGAGACCAATCCTTCAATAATGAAGATTCTCGAAGAGCTAACAAAATGAATTGAGTTGGGGGAAAAGAAGATCAAGGCAAATGACAAGAAGGTGGAAATTTACAACTCTAGGGTCGATCAAATCCCGAGGGCACCATCGATATTGAAGGCTCTGGACTCCAAAAGTTCGTGCAAAAACCTTTCCCCTCGAGCGCGGCTCCCAAGTCGATTCCCAAGAAGTTACACATGCCGGGATTCCTAAATACAATGGAATGACCGATCTGAACGAGCACGTCACCTCTTACACATGTGTTATCAAAAGGAATGATCTAAAGGATGACGAGATCGAATCTGTCTTGCTAAATAAATTCGGAGAGACCCTGTCAAAGAGAGCTATGATATGGTACCACAATTTACCACCTAATTCTATTGACTCGTTTGCTATGCTTGTAGATTATTTCGTAAAGGCACATGCTGAGGTCATCAAGGTTGAAACCAGGAAGCCAGACCTTTTCGAGGTAAGGCAGAAGGACAACGAAATGCTCAGAGAATTCGTGTCTCGATTCCAAATGGAACAGATATACCTACCACCGGTCGCTGGTGATTGGGATGTTCAAGCTTTCACCCAAGAACTCAATGTTTGAAGCTCAATGGCTTCGCATCAGTTGAAGTAGAATCTAATAGAATACCCGGTTGTTACTTGGGCCGATGTGCATAATCGGTATCAATCAAAGATCAAGGTCGAAGACGATCAACTTGGGCTTATTTCGGGTCTGTTTATCCTATCAGACCCATCAATAGAATCAAGAGGGATATTGACCGAGAATTGAGGTTGAATAGAGATCGATATCAGCCGTATAATGGAGATCGTAGGAGAAGCGGATCTGGGCAAAATTCTGCACAAAATAAAAGGAAAAGTGATCGAGGAAAGAGCTCTCGAGGGCTCATAAGCAGGAACGGTTTCGACAAAGCTATCAGACCTAAAGAAGCACCACGGTTATCAGAGTACAACTTTAATGTTGATGCAGCTGTCATCGTATCAGATATCAGATGCATCAAAGATACCAAATGGCCTCGACCTTTACAAACCATCCAGCCCAAATGGATCCTAACCAAATATGTAATTATCATGGCACTCATGACCACAACACGGAGGATTGTCGACAATTGAGAGAAGAAGTAGCCCGGTTATTCAACAACGGGCACCTTCGAAAATTTCGGAGCGACTGTGCCAAGAATCATTTCAGAAACAGGGATTCCAATAAACAAAACGAGTAAGAAGAACTCAAAATTTCATTCATATGATCATCAGAGGGGTTGATGTTCCTCAAGATCCAATGTTAAAGTGAACCAAAGTATCAATCACAAGGGAAAAATGAACCCGAGATTATAGACCAGAAGGAACTTTATCTTTCAACGACGAGGATGCAGAAGGAATCATGCAACCCCATAATGATGCACCGGTAATATTTGTACTCATGAATAAAACTCAATTTAAACGTGTGTTATTGATCTAGGTAGCTCGGCCAACATCATTCGATCGAGGCTCGTAGAACAACTCGGCTTACAGGACCAAATCGTGCCTGCTGCCTGAGTGTTAAATTGATTCAACATGGCTTGCGAAACTATTAAGGGAGAAATAAGGTTACCTGGGCACGGGGTTAACTCCCGAGCTCAGGAAAAAGCTCATTCAATTTCTTACAGCTAACATGGATTGCTTTTCTTGGTCCCATCTCGATATGACGGGGATCCCACCAGAGATCACTGCTCACAAGCTGAGCCTGGACCCAAAATTCCATCCTGTCAAGCAGAAAAGGATACCCCAATCCGAGATCAAGCATACTTTCATCAAGGACGAAGTAACTAAACTCCTTAAAATAGGGTCCATCTGGGAGGTCAAATACCCGGAATGGTTAGCAAACGTAATAGTAGATCCTAAAAATGGGAACAAACTGAGAATTTGTGTGGATTATAAAGATTTAAATAAGGCATGCCCCAAAGACTCTTTCCCTTTTCCTAACATCGATCGCATGACTGATGCCACAACCGACTACGAGATCCTCAGTTTTCTTGATGCCTACTCCGGGTACAACCAAATTTGAATGAACCCGGATGATCAAGTAAAGACCTCCTTCATCACTAAGTATGGCACATACTGCTATAACATAATGCTATTTGAATTAAAAAATGCTGGTGCCACTTACCAATGCCTAGTAAACCGAATGTTCGAAGAAAAATAAGAGAAATCCATGAAAGTTTACATTGACGATATGTTAGTTAAGTCCCTGCGAGCAAAGGACCATTTAAAGCATTTGTAGGAAACCTTCAGTATATTGAATAAGTACAACATGAAGCTGAATCTAGAAAAGTGTGCGTTCGGAGTCGGATCAGGTAAATTTCTCAGGTTCATGGTGTCCAACCGAGGAATCGAGATCAACCCCGACAAGATCAAAGCTATCGAGGTTATCACGGTAGTGGATAATGTGAAGGTTGTACAAAGGCTGACCGGTGCCACCCTAGGGCAATTCATCTCAAGGTCCTCCAATAAGAGCCATCCATTTATCTCGTTACTGAAGAAGAAAAACAACTTCACATGGACCTCGTAATGCCAACGGGCCTTAGAAGAACTTAAGCGATATCTATCGAGCTCGCCACTACTTCACACACCGAGGGTAGATGAACCACTATACTTGTATTTAGTAGTATCGAAAATAGCGGTAAATGGAGTCCTAGTTCGGGAAGAACAAGGTACGCAATTTCCGATTTATTATGTTAATAGGACCTTAGGTGAGGCCGAAACTAGATATCCTTACCTAGAAAAATTGGCACTCGCTTTGCTAAGTGCCTCTAGGAAACTGAAACCATATTTTCAGTGCCATCTTATATGTGTTGTAACAACCTACCCGTTATGAAATATAATGCATAAACCCGAATTCTCCGAACGATTGGCCAAATGGGCCGTAGAAATCAGTGGGTATGCTATCGAATTTCAACCCTAGACAACTATTAAATATCAAATTTGGCAGATATTATGGCCGACTTTACGTCGCCCCTAATACCCTAAGTCGAAAGAGAGTTGTTGGTAAACTTGGGGACGTCTTCGGGAATCTAGACCCTCTTTACGGACGGTGCCTCGGATGCAAAGGGGTCCGGACTTGGCATCGTACTGAAGCCACCCACAAGCAATATAGTTAGACAATCCATTAGGATAGTGAAATTGATTAACAACGAGGCCGAGTATGAGGGCATGATTGCAGGTCTCGAACTGGCCAAAAGCTTGGGGGCGGAGGTGATCGAAGCTAAGTGTGACCCCCTCCTTGTGGTGAACCAAGTTAACGGAACGTTCGAAGTCAAAGAAGAACGAATGCAAATGTACTTAGATAAGTTACAACAAACATTACATCGGTTCAAAGACAGGACTTTGCAGCATGTGCCTCGAGATCAAAATAGTGAGGCCGATGCCCTTGAAAACTTAGGGTCGTAGGTCAAAGACAACGAGCTCAACTCAGGGGAAGTCATATAACTCATGAGGTCGGTAGTAAAAGAAGGTCACGTCAAAATAAACTCCACAAGCTTAAACTGCGCTTGGAGAAATAAATACGTAGAGTATTTGAAGACAGAGAAACTTCCTCAGATCCAAAAGAATTGAGGGCCCTACGTACAAAGGCAGCCCGATTCAGCTTGTCCGAGGACGGAACCTTGTTCAGAAGAATGTTCGATGGCCCGCTAGCAATATGTCTGGGACCGGAAGATACCGAGTATGTTCTAAGGGAAGTTCACGAGGGCACCTGCAAAAATCATTCAAGCACCGAATCATTGTTTGAAAGGTGATCAGAGCCGGCTATTACTGGATCGATATGGAAAAGGATACAAAAGAGTTCATATGGAAATGTGACAAGTGCCAAAGATATGCTCCGATGATTCACCAACCCGAGGAACTGTTGCATTCGGTCTTGTCGCCATGGCCATTCATGAAGTAGGGAATGAACATCGTCGGCCCTCTTCCATGGGCACCGGGTAAGACTCAATTTATCTTATTTATGATTGACTATTTTTTATGTGGGTTGAAGCACATGCATACTAGAAGGCCAGAGAGAAGAAAGTCATCGACTTCATTTGGGACCACATCATATGTTGGTTTGGGATGCCATTCGAATTTGTATGTGAACACGGGAAACAATTTATCGTCAGCAAAGTAACCAAGTTTCTCAAAGATCATAAGATCAAAACAATCCTATCGCCACCTTATCATCCTAGTGGGAACAGACAAGTCAAATCGACCAACAAAACCATAATCTAAAACCTTAAGAAAAGGTTGACCGACGTCAAGGGAAAATGGAAGGAGATCCTTCCCAAAGTTCTTTGGGCATATCGCACAACCTCGAAGTACAGTACCGAGGCTACCCCATTCTCATTGGTTTATGGCACCGAAGCTATAATACATATCGAAGTTGGGGAGCCAAGTATCAGATTCTGATATGCAACAAATGAATCTAATGACAAGGCCATGAATACGAGCCTGGAGCTATTGGATGAAAGGCATGAAGCCGCCCTTGTTCGATTGGCCGCCCAAAAGCAACGGATCAAGAGGTATTACAATCTTAGGGCCAACCTTCGATACTTCAATATCGGGGACTTAGTACTAAGGAAGTTCACATTAAACACCCGGAATCCGAACAAAGGGAATTTGGGTCCGAACTAGGAAGGACCGTACCAAATTCTCGAGGTCACCGGGAAAAGATCCTATAAGCTCGGAATGATGGACGAAGAACAACTACCAAGCAATTGGAACGTAACACACCTAAAATGATATTACTGCTAAGGTATGACCCCATTTCATTCCTTTTATTTTTGTTACTTGTAGGTGGTCGACAAGAAGGAGCACGAAGTTTTTAGGTCTGAAAGCACGCGTTGCGCTCTTTTTTCCTTAGACCGTTTTTGTCTTAAATGGATTTTTTGGCAAGATTTTTAACGAGGAAATAGTGGATCGTGCTAACTTAGAATCAAATACCAATTACAAATCAGTGCCCAAGGTCGCATTAACAATATACAAGGTTCCTCTATAATCAACCTCGAATACTGGGAGGGCATTACTCTCGGATATCAACTTTAGTGAGGAAATTACTTCGTACAGGAATGGTCTCGATAGGTAGGATTTATTGTAAGGGTCAAATGGTCAAATGAATCGTGCCTACATAGATTGCTCGAGCCCTGGCATAAAATATGTACGCATGTATAACTTTTTTGCACAAAAATAAAAAGAAGTACTTTCCTTGCAATCATCTAATGTTTTAAAAATTCCTCTTTACATCCCTAAAAGAATTTCATACTACCGATCTCCTAAAGGTTACGAGCTCAAGGGCCGCTTGTAACCGGAGTTCGAATGATCACTCCCTCACTCGAGAACTGCCGTCCAAAAACAAACTCATCGGCCCAAGTCACTGGGCCTCGAGGGCATAAGACCTATTAGGAAACCCCCAAATTTTAAAACCCACGGCAACCCCGCTTGGGGACTGTTATCTTGGAAAATCCGGGATAGCTTGGGGGAAGCAAGTCCAATGGGAAGCTCCCGAACTAAAAGGCTACGAACATATTAACACGGCTCGGAGACGTCCGAAACCCATAACAAAAAAAGGCCTTCAAAAAAGTATTTTTTATAACCGATTCTAAAGGCTACCCTCGGCGAACTATAATCTCGGCTACCTACTTTGGAATTTTTTTTCCGGTAACACCGAACCCCCAAGACGCCTTAAAACGGAGAATTGTAAAGGTGAGGTTTGTTTGAACTTTTGAAAATAACCTAAGTTATTTTATGCTAAGGCATTCCGGCCTTCGTGAATACAAGTAATAAGGCAAGAGGAAAATCTAAAAGCCGAAAGGGAAGAAAGCCTCAAATATATATATATATATATATATATATATATATATATATATATATATATATATATATTTATCCAATAATCTTTTTACAAAAGCCAGAATGACCCGACACGAAAATCTACTATGGTTAAAATGGCCTCAAAAGGATGCAAAAAGCAACAAAAAAAAACATCTAAAGGCCTAAGTGGCCTGGTCATCATCGGAGGTAGCATCTTCATCCCCGGGATCTTCCCCGCGCTCAGACTCGCTTAAGCTCTCGGAATCTTCCTCTAGAAAAGCCAATTTTCGGACCTTAGCTTCTTCTACTTTGGCATTCTCTATTCAAGCCAGTATGTCAAAGTTCTGAGCATCCTCGAGGGCTTCTCTTTGATCTTGCTTATCGGTTCCAAACCTGCACTACTATAGAGTAGCAAGGATGGTCGATGCAGTTTTACCCAACAGAGGTTAGGAATCCACAAGGAGTTAATTAGTTTGGAGTTAGGTTTATATCCGAGTAGAGATGCAATTTTCGCCCTAAATTGCACTTTCACAAATGGTTGGTTTTGTTTACTTCTTCTATTTCTAGTCTATAGCATGCAATAGTTAAAACTAAGTACAATATTTTTGTTGGTTGTTTTCAAGGATTAAAAGGGACTAGGTCAGTGACTTCCACCTAGGTGGATATCTAACGGGTATCGAGAATTCAGGGCAAGTTTGTTATGATTGGGGATGTGATATAACCATCACACATAAGTGCTCACTCTATAACTCTCAGTAGTTTGAGTGACTTTACCCGATTTGGCTTTCTCAAGTCCAAATTGGTGTTCATGCATAACAAATGATATTGGCTCAAGTCGAGTATTACTATCTCTAGGTTGAACCCTTTAATTGGGGCTATCAATCTCTTTAGTTCACCCCAATTCCCTGTTAGCCTAATTTTCCTAGAGATAGTCCTTCTTTCTCAAGAAGAATCTAAGTTAAAAAGGCATGAATCAGTGTTTGCAACCACAAATTCTACAATTAAAGCATGAATCAGGCTAAATATCACTAACCCATAAACAATTAAGCCCTAAAGTTCAAGACCTATTAAATACCCACACTAGGGTTTGGTCACAACCCTAGCTAAGGTTTAGCTACTCATAATAACAATAGAAATAAAAGATGGAGATGAAATATAAATCATAATATTCAAATACAAGATGAAAATATAAAGATTGAAGGCAAATCTACTCTAAGATTACTCAAAAAGCTAAAAACCAGCCGTTCACATACTTAGCAAAATATTACATACCCTAAAAATGTGAAAAAGGCCTATTTATACTAGGCTGAAATTTTTGGACAAAAATGACCCTGCGGAAGTTTCGCGGAGGCATAATTCTGACCGCGTCCGTTTTTGAGCTCTTGCGGCCGCGCAATAGCGAGCGCGATCCGCGTTTCTTCAATTCTAGGCTTGGGTTGGACTTGATTTTGCGGACAGTGTAATTTCTTCCGCGTTCGTGTGTGCTTCCATTGCGGCCATGTAATTTGGACGTGGACCGCGTTTTTCTATTAAGCATGACTTTCAGGGTCTCTAAACTTCAATCACCGCTCTTAGCAAAAATACCACCGCGACCGCGTCAGATATTCCGCGACCGCACTTTTCCATCGCGGTCAGCGGTAGAATGTGTGCTCAAATTAGCCTCTCTAAACTTTACTTTCGTGGGCCGCATATATGTGGACGCTTCAGCGGTGGTCCTCACGCGGCCGCGTAATTTGTCCACTCTCCGTGCTCCAGTTCCCAGCTTTGGATTTGTGCAAGTTTAACTCATTCATGAATTGATTATGGCTTCTTTGCCTCATTTTGACCAAAACCTACAAGCAAGCACACTAAGTCAGTTTTTGGGAATACCTTTATGCATTTTCGACCCAAAACCTAAGCAAAAGAGAGCACATAATAGGTTAAAATCCATAATTATCAACTCCCCCAAACTTAAACTTTTGCTTGTCCTCAAGCAAACAAAGTAATTCCTACCTCCACAAGAAAAAAAAAGGAAAACTTTAGTTGTCCTAAGGTGACTTCATCAAGCATTAATTGGGACTAACAATTACCCTCAACACAAATGCATTATCAATAACACACAGCCTTTCCAATACCATAGTTTTAGTGCGACACGAGAGCATCAAGAGTTGACTTAACTCACTAAGGAAACTCTCTTTTCTACGTAGGTCATTGTGGAACCCAAACTCTTCCTCCTCTACTCTCCATAAGCAAATCTCACTTTAGATTGTACCACTCAAAACAAGGATTGTGGAAAATTATGCTCATCTCTCTCAAGGGAAGGTCACAAGTCCGGCTCTAAGTACCAGCAGCTTGCCCCTTATGTAAATCACCACTAATGTAACCTCACTCAACTCGAAATCATATAGGACTTTTGCGGGAATGTAATGAAGGTTTTTGGTTCAAGGTAGGATATATCGGTCTATGAAGGTTTCATCTTTCCTTAAGCACTTTATTTTCTCATTTCAACTCACACTTTCTTGACTCTTTGAGTCATTTTTTTCTTCCTTAGGGGACTAAAGAGACACATTGTCACTCTTTCTTGTTCATGACAATCATTTTTCTCTTTTTCTAATCATTCCAAGCCTTTCATCATTGCTTTCATTGAATCCCTTTATTTTTCTATACAAATAAGCCTATCCCCATTAAGTATGTAAAAACTACCACATGAATTTTAGGCATCAATGTTTAGATTATGGGTAGTAATCAAACCCTAATTAAAAATAAAAAGTTAAAACTAAATAAAAGAAAAGAAAGAAATAAAAGTAACACAAAAATTTGAACATACCAGTTGTGTGATTTGTGATAGAAATTAACTTATGCTAAATGGTAAGAAATTGAGACGTAGATGAGGGAGATGAATAGTAGGTTATTGCTGTGGAAGTGAGGGGTTCGAAAAGTGTAACAGGAGATAGGCCTGTCTATTTATACTAAAAGCACTAGGACCCATCGACTCACCTGAGCGCAGTCTGCGAAATACCACCGTGGTCCGCTCTTTTATCTTTATAAAGAGTTGTTGCAAAGTCTGGACCGCTGAGGGTGAAAAAACAAGCGTGGCCGCCAAAGAGTAACGTGGACCGCGAAATTTCAACCGCGGACGCGAATTCAACTTCTGACAGTTGCTGTTCTGGACTTTTTAAGTCCGTGTCCGCTGACCATTTATGCCCCCGCGAAAAGCAACCATTGACCGCAAAATTTTGAGCGCGGTCCGCGTAATTCCCACACTTAGGCAAATTTTCCCGCAACAGTCCTGCATTGCACTAACAATTCCTACACAAACTTTACAACCAGTTAGTCCAAAACAACGCCTAAACTAAGAGGAAAATCAAAAAGATAGAAACACACATGGGTAGTCTCCCAAGAAGCGCCTGAGTTAACGTCGCGGCACGACGCATGTTACCATCAATCACTTGAAATGGATCATTGCCACCAGGTGGCTATCATCAAACTTGCCAAGATAGTGCTTCACTTGGTGCCCATTAACGCGTAAGATTTCACCATTTTTGTTTTTCAAGTCAAGAGCACCAACAGAGTTACATGAACCAATTCAAAAGGGCCACTCCTTTTTGACTTGTGCTTTCCCAGAAACAGTCATAACCAAGAGTTGAATAGAAGAACCAAGTCACCCTCCTTGAATTCCTTGTACTGGGCATATTTGTCATGTAAGTACTTTATCTTGTCCTTATACAAGGATGAGCCGGAGTATGCATGAAACCTAAACTCATCAAGTTTATTTAGTTGCTCTACCTGGAGATTTGCAGCTACATCCCATTCAAGGTTTAACTTCTTCAGCGCCCACATGGCCTTATGCTCTAGTTCCAGCGAAAGATGGCATGCTTTCCCAAATACTAACCGGTACGGAGACATACCAATTGGAGTCTTGTAGGCAGTCCTGTAAGCCCACAAAGCATCATCCAGTTTTTTTGATCAATCAGTCCGGTTTGTTGACACTATGCTCTTTATCTCCCTGTTGGAGACCACAACTTATCCACTAGCCTGGGGATTATTGATACCTAGTTTTTACTTAAAATACTTTTAAGTGCATATATACCTTCACAACTATGCATTATCATTAATTGATATTTTTTCATAATTTCTACATTTTTAAAATTAATCTATCCTAATATTTTATTTATATAAATAATGACAAAATTGTATTACAAATGACTTTATAGCATTTCACGACTTAATATTGCTATTATAGTAATATTAAGTTCAAATTATTTTACAAATGGCCAGATTTACACTTTTGGTTATAATTGCAACAACTTTGCAATTATAGTCCATGCATACATTACTGCATTATTTTATCAAAAATTGGTCCATTATATTTTTTAAAATATTGAATAATTATTTTGAAACATTTCTATGCATTAAAATTGTTTTTATAATTTATTAATTATTTTATAAATAATGTTTTATTTAATTACTTGGGTATTTAATAAATAGCTCTTTATTTTCGGATTTAACCCAAGAGAGACCAGCCCAAAACCATTTTAAAAATCAGCCCAATCTCCATAGGCCCAAGCTACACCTGTCCGACCCAATTGCCCGTTTAATCATGGCCGTTGATCATTTTGATCAACGGTCCACAATCCCCTTACCATAATTAACCTAAATGACCCCCCCAAAACTCTCTCATTTCTCACATCTCACCCGTCGTCACCACGTCTGCCTCTTTTCTCAAACTCTCTCGACCTAACTCTAATTCTAAGCGCCGTCACCGGCATAAACCTTCACTTATGACACTCCTATGGCTTCTCCGGCCAGTCTTGGACTTCTACGAACCATGGCTCCTCGACTTCTTAGATACTTGAGAGGATCTCAAAGAACTCAAGCAGTTCTAGGTTGAAACCTGGCTTGTTAGCAGGCCATTTTCTCGACCATGAGTAAGAGATTTCTCTTTGTTTTGCTACGAATCTATGGTTTCTAAACCTATGCTCTTATCTCTATTATGTTTTCTAAAAACCCTAGTCTATTGCCTTCGATCATTTCCAAATATGTATAGATCCGAGATGAATCGAGCACTATTACATGTTTTTCTCTGAAAATTTCTGGTTTTAATAGACTATTCTTACTTTTCTTTAAAGCTAGGGTTCATTGCGAGTTATTTTTCAAAGGTTTTCTGACTTCTAATGTTTAATCGATCCTATTTTCATCTTCTTAATTGGCTTATGCAAAAGATACTCAAACCTTAGTTGATTTCATGAGATACTTTGATTCCCTAATATTTGCTTCGATTTTGAGTCTTTCAGTATTACCAACTATATTAATTCACCCTGTATTTTTTTACTTACACATTTCTCTTTGTCAAATCCATTATTCTATGATTTTTGCCCTAATTGATCTCTATTAGGTTTCACATCTTTTTCCAGCTAATTTTTGTACTTCTTGTTAAGTTTTACTTAGCTATTTTCTATTTGTGGAAGTTGATATTTCTTTACAAGAAATCCGCATCACTTTGATATTCTGGCTGATTGATTTGCTCTTGATTGTTTCCTTGTTTATGACCTTAATTTGGTCATTTATGCCTTATTTAATTGTCTGTATAACTGTGGATATTTGCTGATTCTTTACATAGTACGATTAAGGTCCTTTCCTTAAGTAGGCCCTTGTATTACCATTTGATAAAGGTCTCTATTCTGAATTCCCTTATTGTTGCCTTATTTAATCCCTATTATTACCGTTTGGATAATTGCCCTTAATCAAATGAGATCTATGCTGAACTCTTTTGTATGATTGGATTCTGTGACCCCTTAATTGCTGGTTTCTAATTCCTTTACCTTATTTTCTCCACTCTTGAACTGCTATATAAGCACTCTTATTTTACCTCTCAAGGACACGAACACTAAGTTCAGAACACACACTCACACTCAAACTCTCTCTTCTTTCTCTGCTACTTGTTATAATTATTGGTCTAGTTGGCTGAAAGCCAGGGCTAAACATTGGAAATACACATGTTTTACACTCTGCACTTTCTTCTTTAACTGGTGTGTCTCTAAGTTAAATTTTGAAACTCAGCTCCATGTATTCCATTCATGCACTAGTTCAATTGGCTATGTATCCAATTTGTTTCCCTGTTTACTGTTTTATTAAGCATGTCTAAATTCTGCCTTCTCTTGTTTAATGTGTAATCAGCATGTCTAAACTTCACTTGGTTATTTGATACTTGTCCAGCATGTTTACTTAGTCCCTTCTTACCCCCCTTTTACTGGTTGACCATGTTAGTTACTTAGCCTCCTAATATATTCAATTAGTCCTAATTGTATGTCCAGTTCTATCCAATACACCCTTGTCTTCAACATGATTTGTTACATTCTTTCTCTATGCTTTAACTTTCTATTACCATGTCTGACTTGGATTCCTAGTTGTTCTGTGCATTTGTTGTCCCAAATGTTTCCCTGTTCATGTATTTTCCACTCTATATATTCCCAATCCCTTTCCCTTGTTTGTAAATCTGTTGGTTAAGTGTTTGTGAATCTGAGTGTTCTATGATTAGTTGGGTTGTTTACTGATTATGCTTTCCTCAAAAATGATTTCAAAATTGTTGCTCCTACTCTTAGTATTCTTCTCAAAACTGGTCATTCCTAGCATCTTTTAAAAATTGTTTTCCATTTCTGAATCTTTTCTAAACACCGTTTTACTAAATCTTTTAAAACTATGTCAAGCACTCTCACTTTACTCTTAGACTATTAGGTTCTGCCCCTCTAGTGTGTGTACTGCTTAGGTATCCTTGAAATCCCTCTGAACTCTGGCACACCAGGGCTGACCCTTCCACACTGCACATAACCAATCCCTATTTGAGGAAGGTCTTGGTGTGAGCACTACCCCGGATCCTTGAGGTCCTTAGGGAACTCTAACACACCAAGATACACTATTGGCTATGAGATCTTTGGCTTTTGAGACTATATTGAAGTCCTGACATTCCCAGGTTTACCTTGGGCCTGATTTAGGCTCCCTATAGTATAGTTTTCATTTACTTATGTAATTTATTTAATTCTGGTCTGTAATAATATTCTTTGTAAATAGATATTGGGGTAATTAGTAAAACGGCGATGGTTCATATATGATTTTTGTGGGAAAATCGGGTAGAAATCATGCTTCTAGGTTTACACATGTTGATTCGTAGTAGAAATCATGCTTTAGGTTTCACTATATTTACATTCTGTAATAGATATCACGCCTTTAGATTTTCTATGCCTATTTGTATTAAAAAAACAATGCCATAAACCTGTGCATTAGATGTCCTGCCTTAGGATAATCATGTTTACTGCTTTGCATATTAGGAAACATGTCATAGTCATCATTTTATTTCTAATTCTGTCTAAAGTCATAATCACCTAGAAACTCTATCATTAGACTATTGTTGTAATCATGCGTAATAAATGGCCATCTCTCTCTGTGCATTAGAAATCCTGCCTTAGAACTCTGTTTGCATTCGCTCTAAATCGTATCTATGTCTCTTAAATGAATAACTGTCTATAAATAGGTTTAAAGACAACCCCAACACATAGATATCATGTTCTAGCATAAATATGCATGAAATCAGCTTTTTGTAGCATTAATCGCCTAGATCAGCATGCCTATAGGACTGGATAACTTCAAAGTTGTTTCAATTAGTTCTCAGAATTATGATCGCACACAGCCCATGCCTAGGCAAGCCTTAGGTAATTAATGGTGTAAGAAGATGTAAAGTTATACTCTACTTATTTTGTAAAATTGCCCAGGTTTAACAGATTCTAAATCAGTAGGCAATTGATCAGGTTATATCACCTCATTTTTAAAACAATGCTGCATATTCTGTGATGCTCATCTAGATATCATGTTCTAGGGCCTACTGAAATTCTGTAAAATCAGCTGTTTGAGACGTGTTAATTATTTGTTTACATGTGCAGGTAAACATGAGCCCCTTAATTGCTTCCCTATTTGACAATCCTATATGTCTTTTGTTGTCGCTTAGATTTTGCCTTTTAAATACCTAAGAGTGTCTAGAACTACCTAAGTATAGAGGTCCTAAACACCTCCAAGACCACAAGGAAGGG
This sequence comes from Nicotiana sylvestris, assembly GCF_000393655.2. Lineage (NCBI taxonomy): Eukaryota > Viridiplantae > Streptophyta > Magnoliopsida > Solanales > Solanaceae > Nicotiana > Nicotiana sylvestris. Next base: position 55,474,989 of record NC_091060.1, on the reverse strand, counting down.
ACGGGTAAAAGCACACTTAGAGGTCGTTAATTAAACTCGCTTATATAACCACTAAGGGGAGGGTAATGGGTAGTAAAAGGATATGAGGACCTGTGCGCTAATGCCACGTGTAACCCCTCGATTTGAGAAAGGCTTATAGGGTATTGTATAGAAGTGATCCTATAGACTAATCAACTTAGGACTTCCCTTCTTAAATTTACATATGTGTGCTTAGACTGCATAAACTTCCTTAAACTTACATATGTGTGTTTAGACTGCATAAACTTCTTTTATTTGCAAATGTGTGCTTAGACTGCATAAACTTCTTTTATTCACAAATGTGTGCTTAGACTGCATAAACTTCTTTTATTCACAAATGTGTGCTTAGACTACTTACCTATTAAATTACAAATTCACATAACTAAGTTCGGTCAGGATCCACCGTTGTGGACCGCGAGGGATGCTTAACACCTTCCCGTCAAGGTTATTTCGAGCCCTTACCCTAATCTCTGGTAATGCAAACTAGTCACATGAGTAAATTGATCTAGGTGACTTAACGCAACTTAATCCATTATGTGGCGACTCTTCGAATACCCAATTCCCAAAAGGAAACGAGTTGTTCCCAATAAATGTTGAAACCCAGACTCCGCGAGGAAAAAGGGGGCGCGATAGGGATTGTAGACATGTGATTTTTGACCCTCCCCAAGATTTTTTATATTTTAGCACATAAATATTTAATTTAGGCCTCATATAGCTATTTCAACACATTTTTGACTCTTTTACTCTATTTATTACAAGAAAACAAAATTTACAAAAATAGGTTCATTAATGTTTTGTAGTCATTTTTAATCTAAAAAATATACGAAAAAAGTATCGTATTTTTATTTTAATATGATATTTGAAAATACCCAAAAATAGATTTGTTTTAATGGTTAGTTTTATTGAATAGTAGGATTAATTAATAAATGAGACCGTATTTTTAATCTCGTTTGTAGGGAAAGAATAGAACTTGGGCACGAGCAACCCATTTTTAGGCCTAATTTTGGACCTAACCCATAATTTCCAAGCCCATAATTCCTAGGCCAATACCCCTTAACGTAAAAACCCTACAATCTACAACATAAAAAGAAGAAAAAGAGAAAAATAACCCAAAAAAAGGCTAGAAAAAACTGAAAGCTGCGCAGCTTTGACAGGACCCCCCCACCCGCGCGCGCGTCATCTTCTTCAACCCCCTCTAGATTCCCGTCTCTTACACAGACCCCCTCCCTCACGTTTTTTCTTCTTCATAGAAAATAAAAGACCCCTAAACAAATCGGATCCGACACATTTTTGGGCACAAACAAACAGACCCCGTCGTTCTTCTTCGATGCAGCCTCAACCATGGCTTCTTCTCCAAAGAAGTGAAGTAGCCATTACACTCATACACACGTAGGTTTGGGAATAACGAAAAGAACGGGAGGCTGAAAAACAAAAGCTGACAAGCAGCTGCGCAAGGAACGACCCCCACCAGCCCTGCGTCGTCTTCTTCGAGCACACACCCCTCGGTTTTTGCTTCTTCTTCACAGAAGCTAGCGGCTGAACCTTCTTCAAACATCCACCGAAAAGCAGCAACAACCAACGTCATTCTCGACCAGCTCCACCGGTGCATTTTGTATCAGGAATGACCCCCCCCCCCCAGCCAAGCTTCATCTTCTTCTTCATGAAAGAACCAAAGAAAAAACCTAGACTCCATTGAACCTCTAAGGCAAAACCTAGAGCTAACAAGACTAGAACACCTCTTCCAAGCCATTTCTCTCTTTTTTATCTCACCCTATCTCCGCCGACATTTGCTTCTCCCCGTCCCCGCCTTCTTCCCTCTCTACTGTCGTTGTTTTGCCGGAGTCGCGCCATTGACGTCGAATGAATAGGAAACCGGCGATAGTCGTCAAAACTGCCGAATTTATTTCTGCCGAGGTGTATCGAAAATAGCATGTTGATGCCGAAGGTCGTAGTCTAAGGTTGTCTGACCAATTCGAGGTCACCAGAGGCGTCGAGGGACTGTCCATTGGTTCTCCGGTTCGAGTTTCGTCTAGGTGCTATTGTTTGAGGTCAATTTTCTCTAACCTTTTCTAAATTAATGTTGGTTATTTTTTTGAGCTTGAATAAATGTTAAGCATGTACGTATGTTGTTTAATATTTGAGTTAACTTTATATTTATATTGGCGGCGTCTGCTTGTGGATAATTTTGAAATCTTGCAAATAGTTGTATTTTTTCTTCAATCTTTAGTTATTTAGCAGGGGAACTTTTATGATTCACTAGATTTCATCTTGGAAGATGCTTCTATTTGTTTATTAGTAGTATATGGTAATTATAAATGATGCAACCGTAGATTGCATTTGCTTTCCATGTTTGCTGGATATTTAACCATTTTGTGGAAAAAGGAATCTCGTGAGCAGTAAAAAATAAAATGTTAGTTTTAAATGTGAAAAAGTATACGAGGTATTTACGAAAGGTATTTTAAGTTAGTTTGACATAGATTATATTGACAATTCTTGACCTTCCACATTAATCTCGAATGTAGAATAACAACCCTTGAACATCGTAGCTTGCTTTAGGCGCGATTAATAATAAATTATCGTGGCCATGGGTACGGTTCCCGTAGCATGGTTACGATAGGTGAATCTCAACTCGGGGGTGCATTTCATGTAACCCGATTCCAATTCTTATAACGATTGAATAAAATATATTTAGGATTGCGGGTGCATTTCATGTGGCGCGATCCAAAGACATGTTTTAAACGACGTTCAATCTTCCTTAAAAATTGAATAAAAGTGGTTAAAAAATAAAATTATACCATAGGCTAAAACCTGTACTAAAATCAGATAATAGGCCAATTATAACAGTTGAGCGACCGTGCTAGAACTACAGAACTCGGGAATGCCTAACACCTTCTCCCGGGTTAACAGAATTCCTTACCCGGATTTCTGTGTTCGCGGACTGTTAAACAAAGTTAATCTTTTCCTCGATTCGGGATTTGAATCGGTGACTTGGGACACCATAAATTTATCCCAAGTGGCGACTCTGAATCTTTTAGTAATATGATCCCGTTTCTATTTTCCTTTAATTGGAAAAATTCCCCATATACACCCTTCTCGGGGTGTAGGTAAAAAAGAGGCGTGACAAGGATGATAAGGACGATACGTGAATCTCAACTCGGAGGTGCATTTCATGTAACCCGATTCCAATTCTTAAAGCGATTGAATAAAATATGTTTAGGATTGCGGGTGCATTTCATGTGGCGCGATCCAAAGACATGTTTTAAACGACGTTCAATCTTCCTTAAAAATTGAACAAAAGCGGTTAAAAGTTAAAATTATACCATAGGCTAAAACCTATACTAAAATCAGATAATATGCCAATTATAACAGTTGAGCGACCGTGCTAGAACCACGGAACTCAGGAATACCTAACACTTTCTCCCGGGTTAACAAAATTCCTTGGCCGGATTTCTGTGTTCGTGGACTATTAAACAGAGTCAATATTTTCCTCGATTCGGGATTTGAACCGGTGACTTGGGAGAAAATTATCCCAAGTGGCGACTCTGAATCTTTTAGTAATATGATCCGGTTTTGATTGTCCTTTAATTGGAAAAACTCCCCATATACACCCTTCTCGGGGTGTAGGTAAAAAGGAGGTGTGACAGCTCTGGCAACTTTACTGGGGACCGAACCCAGAATCTCTGGTTCAGGGTTCAAGAATTCGAGATTTGAATAATTGTTATAGTTGGATTTATCCAATGTCTAAATTTGGTACATGATTTGGGCCTAATGTGCTAATTGATTGCTTTTACTGCTTTGATATTCTGTGAACTGTATATAAACTGTTGTGAAATCCCTCCTCTCTTTGAGTCTTCTAAATCATGAAGAAGTGTGCACTTCGTGTGACTTCTTTTCTATTAGAGCCATATCCCAAATTTAGAACGAGGTTCGGACAAATTGCAAAGTCAGTGAAGCTTCTGTATTCCTGGTACGCTGACCCCCTCGGCTCGAGTTGTCCGCTCGGGTAAGCCAGGTCTAGATCAATACACCCCGATTTTAAACCTAGAATAACATAGCCTCATGCCGGATCCTTAGTAGGAGCGCTTCTTTGCATCACGTGCATCTGACTTTGGGGACTCAACACAGGGATTGGGTCCGTCTAGGACAGGTGTACCCAAATTAAAAGACCATCCTGATGCATCTTACATGCTACTTGTGTATCTGTCTGTTTCGGCTTGAATGTTGACTCGCTTCTAGAATAGGGAAAGAAAATAAAAAAAAAAGAGAAAAAAGAAAATAAAAAAAAGGAGAAAGAAGAAAAAATAAAAGAGAGTAAGAGGTAGGTATTTGAAAAATCCTGAAACTCTGCCGAAATTTTGAAAAAGAAAAGTCATTTCAAAATAAGTTATATTTTTCTGTTCTGCCAAAAATGGGCGAACTACGCGGGTCTGATTCTCACCGGATGTGAGATACGTAGGCAAACCTCATCGGTTCCGGCCCATAATTTTCAAAAAAATCCAAAAATATTTTCCTTTACTTGCTCTCTAGAAAAGTCTTTTTTTTGAGACCCCCAATTTTCAAAAAATTCAAAAATATTTTCCATTACTTGCTTCTTTAGAAAGCCTTTCTTTTAGACTCTAATTGCTTTTTTAAAAAATAAAATATACAAAAAAATTGAAAAGAAAATTCAAAATTCAAAAATATTTATTTTTTTAGAAGCATTTCTTTCATAAATTCAAAATAAAATTTCAAAAATATTTTCTTTCTTCTTTAGAAGTTTTTCTTTCGAAATTCTAGAAAAAAAAATTTCAAAAAAATATCCTTCTTCTTTAGAAGTCTTTCTTTGCAAAAATGCTGAAGAAAAATCAAAATCCAAAAATGTTCCCTTTCTTCTTTATAAGTTTTTCTTTCGAAAAAATAAAATAAAAAATTCGAAAAAAAAGTTTGTTTATTTACTTTATTCATGATCTTCCCGAACTACGCAAGATCTGATTCATGTTCCCTTATGATACGTAGGCAACCCATATCAGGTTCGATCAACCATTGAAAAAAATGAATAAAAAGAAGAAAAACAAAAGTGAAAAAATGTTGATAATAATAAGGACCGACTGAGTCCATTCTAACATGTTTTGTTTTGAATTATGAAGAAAGTTGAGGTGGTCGGTTTGTGGTAAGATGGAAACACAAGATCCAAGGAAAAATGATAACTGACATCGAAGCTGTTACAAGTGCTCAAGAGACTCAGGGTTAGAGGGTTCAACAAGAGTCTACTGTGTTTGAGAAAAATAGAATGCTGAAACAGCAAATGACCGAAATGTGTCAAGCATGGGCCTGTGGTCAAGGACAGTCTCGTCATGAGTTACAATTTGCTACACAGCAAGAGCAGTACCACTCTCCTGAGTACCACTCATACTCGTTTGATCTTCCTGCAAATATTGAGAAGCCTGCCTGAAAGATGGTACAGGAAGAAATGACCCAAAGAGTGAAAAGCTTAGAACAACGGTTGAAAAACATGCAAGGGTTGGCAGGTCAAAAGAGTGTTGCCTTCAAAGATCTATGTATGTTCCTCGATGTCCACTTGCCGCCTAGTTTCAAGACTCCCAAATTTGAAAAGTATGATGGACATGGAGATCCTATAGCCCACCTGAAAAGGTATTGCAATCAACTGAGAGGTGCGGGAAGAAATGAAGAATTGTTGATGGCTTATTTTGTGGAAAGCCTTACGGGTGTAGCCTCCGAATGGTTTATGTATCAAGACACGTCTCGCTGGTATGTCTGGGATGACACGGCACATGCCTTTGTCAAACAGTTCTAATACAACATCAACATTGCCCCAGAACGCATTTCCCTTTCAAACTTGAAGAAGAAACCAAGCGAAAGTTTCAGGGAATATGCCATTAAATGGAGAGAGCAAGCAGCTCGAGTTAAGCCACCCATGGATGACCACGAGCTAATCACTGTCTTCCTTCAAGCGCAAGAGCCAGATTACTTTCAAAACATGATGTCCGCAGTTGGCAAATCCTTCTCGGAAGCAATCAAAATGGGTGAAATGGTAGAGAATGGTCTTAAGACAGGCAAAATTATAAGTCAAGCAGTTTTTAAAGCTGCAACTCAGGATGTCCGGGTTGAATCTGATAATTTTAGCGACACAAATGAGAAGATTGAAGAAATCATGATGACATCAGGGTCGAGAAAAGGTCCTACGAGAACATCTCGAAGGTATAAGCAGCCTCCTCAAGTTTTCCATGACTCCCCTGAGCATTATTATCCACCTCAGAACCCTCAATACTCTGTCGCTCCACCTCAGTATATTGTCCAGCCACTAAAACACTCCAGAAGGCGAACACGAGCATCATGAAATCCCCAACAGCTTCCACAAAATTTTCAGGTACCCTATAACCCACATCCAGGCTAGAGGTATAGAGGGGAACAAAAGTTGAAAGATAATTTTACACCAATAGGAGAGTCCTATGCAAGCTTGTTTGAGAAATTAAAGCATTATGACATGATTGCACCTATTCCTCCAAATCACGTGGACCCACGTGAAAGGAGCTTTGACCCTTTTAAAAGGTGTGAATACTATTCCAATGCCCAGGGGCACAATGTTGAAAGCTGCCGGGATTTGAAAAGAGAAATAGAAAGGATGATCCAGGAAAAACTGATTGTGATCCAAGACAGTGGCGCCCCGAATATCGTGCAGAATCCTTTACCTGCACATGATGATGCACACTTTGTGGGGATAATGCATGGTGACAGGGAGTATGAGAATCCTCTTGGGAATTTGCTAACTGAAGTTAATGATTTTGAAATTGGAGAAGGCTCTGCAGATCCTGATGAGCAAATTTGTGGCTAAATGTCAAGCCTAGCAATTGAAAAGTCATTCCCTCCTCACTAGAAAGGAATCTTGGTAGTTTGTTTTGATGTTTGTTCTATTATCTGGGTTATTTCAGGGTTGTAATCCAGATTTTATTTGTTTTATTGAGTCAAACCATTCTATCCCTCTATTCTGTTTGTGTGAGTCATGTCTTTCTGTTCTGTTGCTATTTTCATTAGCCGGGTTATTTAGGGTTGTAACTCGGATTTTAGGTTGTTTGTCTTGTTGTTTACTCAATGAAATACAGTTTGTCCTTTTGTGTCATTCCATGCTTAGTTCTTTTCCCGCTGGTCTTAATGCCATGACATGCATGCGGAAATTTTGGCCAGATCTTTGGAACTGATTTAATCAGGAATTTGATAACTAAAAAAAATAATACTTTTGAGGATGAATAAATAGTTGGAATACTTTAGAACTAAGGTCGAGTAAAATTCACCTTCAAATTATTGTGAAGATCGGTCTTGAGGATATTTAATCAATTGAAGTTTGTTGGAAAGTTTGTCACTAAGGTATGGAGAAATGTCTTGTGACCATGGCGCACCAAGAAGACAGACATGTTCATCAATGTCGTGATTGCGAAAGGATACTATGTTTAGCGTTCTCAAGGCTGGGAGGCCCTTTTTTTGCTATCCAAACACTTTATACCCTCTGTCACCCCTTTGGAACTGTGTTATTTTCTTTGATTACCCTCTTTTGGAATCAAGTTTAGAGTAAAAAAAAGAATAGAAAAAAGAAAAAAGTCCATGCCCCAAGAGTACAAACTGGGACAGTTCTTTGAAAGTTCAAGTGAAAAAAAGAAGAAAGAAGAAGAAAAAGAACTGTCGAAGGTCCATGCCCTCAAAAATAGAAGCTGGGGCAAATAAAAAGGGATAAAGAAAAGGCAAAAAAAGAGAAGAAAAAGAAAAGAAAAAAAAAGAAACAGAAAGAAAGATGAAAAATAGTTTAGGTCAGATGTTTGAACTACGTTAGACCTGATTCCTTAAAAAAAAGATACGTAGGCAGCTTCACAGTTCTGTCCAAAAAATAAAGAAGAAAAAATAGAAAAATCCAAAAATCCACAGCATCTGAAACTGGGGCAGAGATTTTATTTCACTTTTGAAAGAGTCTATTCCAAGAGTTGTAAGTCCACAACCCCTCTTTTTGAGTTTACTTTGAGCCTTTATGCCGACCTTCCTTTCCAACCCTATCCAAAATCGTCCAAATAAAGACCTCCCGATATGCCTTTAAAATGCCAAGAGAAGCATGCAATGAGCAACGGTTGTCATACGACATATAACACTGTCAAGTTACTCACAAAAAGTAAGAAAAAGAAAAGAAAAGAAAAAGAAAATGAGAGAGTCTTACTAGTGAAAACCCTCACGGGCACTGTAAGGCGACGATGAGCAGAGATTAATAAATAAGAGAGACTTGGTGGTGAAAACTCCTCGGGGAACCACTAGTTGAAGGCGAGTCTTGAAGCTGATACAAAGGATTGGTACGAACAAGCTCGACCTCAAAGGTCATAAGAATGGTAAAAGGGAAAATTGGATTAGTTTAATAGATCAGGCCATTGAGTCCAAAATACATGTCATGATCATTAAGGCTAGTTATATAAAAAAAATTAAAAAAAAAACTCTTCCTTCTGTCCTTCCGACAGGGGTCATTTCTTGTTAATACTTGTTTTTGCATCATTGTGTCCTCCACTCCGAGTCAGTCCTTGTCAAAACAAGCAAGAAAAGATTTCAAAACCTGCTACCAGCTTTTCAGTTGCACAAAACGAATTTGCCCAGCACACTCAGTAGTTACTATCAATATACCTTGAGGATTCATACAAAGGCTTCCCCAAAAAGACTCTTGTCAGCCTATTTGGTGCAAGAAAGATAACTTGTGATTCTCTCTGACAGACAAATTGCTCAAAAGCAGGAAGTCATTCAAGATATCAGAAAAGGTCACCTAAGCAAAGATCTCCAATTGGGATAAGGTTGTTTGAGCTGCAAATACAAATGGTACTGGTGTGAAACAATCAAAGTTGGTGCAGAACAAAAGTCTTTTGAGACCGACTCAAGCTGATTGAGCAGAAGCCAAGCTACCCAAGTCTCAAGGCCACAAACCGACCACCATTTTCAAAACTGACCTATTTTTCTTTGTGTGAAACAGGAACAAAGCAGTGCAAGGAAAGTGGTTCAAAAAAAAAAAGAAGAAAAAGAAAAGAAAAAAAGAAACAAAAAAGAGAAGGAAAAGAAAAGAAGAGAAGAGACTACAAAGGAAAGTTTCTCAAATCTTTGCCTTTGTTTGTCTTGCTATTATGCATAAAGTCATGCCGTTGCTCTTTACATTTTCCTCCTAAGGTAATATGTCCTAGTCTGATGGATTTTCCTCCAAATGAAATCTTAGTCTGATGAATCTTTCTCCTAAGATAACAAAAAAACCTAATCGGATGAATTTTCTCCTAGGATAAACGTCTTAGTTTGATGAATCTTTGTCCTAAGATAACAAAAAAGGGAACCTAGTCCGATGAATTTTCTCCTAGGATCAAAATCTTAGTCTGATAAATTTTTCTCCTAAGATAAAAATCTTAGTCTGATGAACCTTCTCCTAGGATCAAAATCTTAGTTTGATGAATTTTTCTCCTAAGATAGAAGACCTAGTCTGATGAACTTTCTCCTAAGATAGAAATCTTAGTTTGATGAATCTTTCTCTTAAGATAGAAAACCTAGTCTGATGAATTTTCTCCTAGGATAAACTTCTAAGTTGGATGAATCGTTCTCCTAAGATACCAAAAAATAAGGACCGAGTCTGATGAATTTTCTCCTATGATTAACGTCTTAGTCTGATGAATCTTTCTCCTAAGATAGAAAACCTAGTCTGACAAATTTTCTCCTAGGATATTTTTTTTAAAAATAGAAGAAGTCTGGATTTGAAAAAAAAAGGTCAATTTTTAGTTTTCTTAAGTTATCAATGTTTAGTTTTCTTGAAATCAGGGGCCCCGCTTGGAGAATAGGGTCAGTCTTTACTTTAGTCAAGTTTAGTTTATAGTTTTACTTGTCTATTCTTTAGTTTACTCTCATCATTGCATCAATAGTAAAAGTAGTTTATAATTTTGCTAACAACTCACAAATCTTCCTAGTGCAAACTGGGGAAGAAAAATTTCTTTTGTTTTGTCTGTTTTGTTGTAATCTGGCGCCCACCTGGAGAACAAGGGAAGGCAACTCAAGTTTCAAGGGAAAACAGTTTCGAAGGAAGACAGTTCAGGTTTCAAGGGAAAATGGTTCAAGGGTGCAAGGGAAAACAGTGTCAAGTAACAAGATAAGACGGTTCAAGTCAGCAAACAGGTGCCCGCCTAGAAAACAAGGGAAGTTATTTCAGAATTCAATTCAAATTAGAAGTAGCAGAAGCTCGCGGCAAGAATGCAAGTCAACAATCTAAGATGATCAACAAAAGTTAGTCACAATAAAAAATAATAAAAAAAACAAAAAGAAAGACAAGAAGTGAATCCGAATGCAGAAGTTAATAAAAGATGTGAGCTGCTCAAGACAGGGCTGAGGTCACAAGCTCTGCATGTCCCGTCTTGGTTTGAAAAGATAAAGAAGATTGAACCAACACCTGCGGCTAACAAGCATCAAGATTCAGATCAGGGTCCGCATGAAGAATCAGCCAAGACTCAAGATCAAGCTTCAGAAGACTCCTAGATAGGAATCTTGTAACTCGTAGCTGATAGGCTTAATTAGTCTTTTTCATTTTTGATTTTGATGTAATAACGGGACCGCGGACCGGAACCTCGACGGCACCTCGACTGGCTCTCCACCGCGGTATACTCCATCACCTCACTCACATCTGAACTACACGTGGCCTAATTCCTTTATAGCCAAGGATATGTAGGCAGCACAGATACCAGGGCTCAGTCACATTCTCCTTTTCTCTTAGTTTTGGTTTCTTTAAATAAGGGTCGGGTCAAAATACCTATCTAGTCGTTCTTTGTCCGAAAACGCTTCGTGTTTCCGGGCAAAGAGGGGCAGCTGTAGACATGTAATTTTTGACCCTCCCCAAGATTTTTATATTTTAGCACGTAAATATTTAATTTAGACCTAATATAGCTATTTCAACTCATTTTGACTCTTTTACTCTATTTATTACAAGAAAACAAAATTTACAAAAATAGGTTCATTAATGTTTTGTAGTCATTTTTAATCTAAAAATTATACAAAAAAGTATCGCATTTTTATTTTAATATGATATTTGAAAATACCCAAAAATAGATTTGTTTTAACGGTTAGTTTTATTGAATAGTAGGACTAATTAATAAATGGGACCGTATTTGTAATCTAAATTTGCAGGGAAAGAATAGAACTTGGGCTCGAGCAACCCATTTTTAGGCCTAATTTTGGACCCAACCCATAATTTCTAAGCCCATAATTCCTAGGTCCATACTACTTAACCTAAAAACCCTACAATCTAAAATATAAAAAGAAGAAAAAGAGAAAAATAACAAAAAAAAGCCTGGAAAAAACTGAAAGCTGCGCAGCTTTGACAGGACCCCCCCCCCCCAGATTCCTGTCTCTTTCACAGACCCCCTCCCTCACGTTTCTTCTTCTTCATAGAAAACAAAAGACCCCTAAACAAATCAGATCCACCACATTTTTGGGCACAAGCAAACAGACCCCGTCGTTCTTCTTCGATGCAGCCTCAACCATGGCTTCTTCTCCAAAGAAGTGAAGCAGCCATTACACTCACACACACGCAGGTTTGGGAATAATAAAAAGAACGGGAGGCTGAAAAGCAAAAGCTGACGAGCAGCTGCACAAGGAACGACCCCCACCACCCCTGCGTCGTCTTCTTCGAGCACACCCCCCCGGTGTTTGCTTCTCCTTCACAAAAGCTAGCAGCTAAACCTTCTCCAAATGTCTGCTGGAAAGCAGCAACAACCAACATCATTCTCGACCAGCTCCACCGGTGCATCTTTGCATCAGGAACGACCCCCCCCAACCAAGCTTCATCTTCTTCTTCATGAAAGAACCAAAGAAAAAACCTAGACTCCAATGAACCTCTAAGGCAAAACCTAGAGCTAAGAAGAGTAGAACACCTCTTCCAAGCCATCTCTCTCTTTTTTATCTCACCCCATCGCCGGCAACGTTTGCTGCTCCCCGTCCCCGCCTTCTTCCCTCTCTACTGTAGTTGTTTTGCCGAAGTCGCGCCATTGACGTCGAATGAACAGGAAACCGGCGATAGTCGTCAAAATTGCCGAATCTGTTTCTGCCGAGGTGTATCGAAAATAGCAGGTTGATGCCGAAGGTCTTAGTCTGAGGTTGTCTGACCGATTCGAGGTCGCCGGAGGCATCGAGGGACTGTCCATTGGTTCTCCGGTTCGAGTTTCGTCTAGGTGTTATCGTTTGAGGTCAATTTCCTCTAACCTTTTCTAAATTAATGTTGGTTAAATTTTTGAGCTTGAATAAATGTTAAGCATGTACGTATGTTGTTTAATATTTGAGTTAACTTCATATTTATATTGGGGGCGTCTGCTTGTGGATAATTTTGAAATCTTGCAAATAGTTGTATTTTTTCTTCAATCTTTAGTTATTTAGCAGGGGAACTTTTATGATTCACTAGATTTCATCTTGGAAGATGCTTCTATTTGTTTATTAGTAGTATATGGTAATTATAAATGATGCAACAGTAGATTGCATTTGCTTTCCATGTTTGCTGGATATTTAACCATTTTGTGGAAAAAGGAATCTCGTGAGCAGTAAAAAATAAAATGTTAGTTTTAAATGTGAAAAAGTATACGAGGTATTTACGAAAGGTATTTTAAGTTAGTTTGACATAGATTATATTGACAATTCTTGACCTTCCACATTAATCTCGAATGTAGAATAACAACCCTTGAACATCGTAGCTTGCTTTAGGCGCGATTAATAATAAATTATCGTGGCCATGGGTACGGTTCCCGTAGCATGGTTACGATAGGTGAATCTCAACTCGGGGGTGCATTTCATGTAACCCGATTCCAATTCTTAAAACGATTGAATAAAATATATTTAGGATTGCGGGTGCATTTCATGTGGCGTGATCCAAAGACATGTTTTAAACGACGTTCAATCTTCCTTAAAAATTGAATAAAAGTGGTTAAAAAATAAAATTATACCATAGGCTAAAACCTGTACTAAAATCAGATAATAGGCCAATTATAACAGTTGAGCGACCGTGCTAGAACTACAGAACTCGGGAATGCCTAACACCTTCTCCCGGGTTAACAGAATTCCTTACCCGGATTTCTGTGTTCGCGGACTGTTAAACAAAGTTAATCTTTTCCTCGATTCGGGATTTGAATCGGTGACTTGGGACACCATAAATTTATCCCAAGTGGCGACTCTGAATCTTTTAGTAATATGATCCCGTTTCTATTTTCCTTTAATTGGAAAAATTCCCCATATACACCCTTCTCGGGGTGTAGGTAAAAAAGAGGCGTGACAAGGATGATAAGGGGTTGACACTTTATACTTTACACCATACTTGGAGAATAAAGTATCGAAGGCCTTGTAAATGAGAACCCCCATCACTGATGATCTCCCTAGGAGTGCCAAACCTTATAAAAATATTATTCTTCAAGAAAGCCACTACACTTCGTGCCTCATTATTGGGCAAAGCCCTACCTTCAACCCACTTGGAATCATAATCAACAATAACCAGAATGTAAGTGTTACCACATGAACTCACAAATGGTCCCATGAAGTCAATGCCCCACATGTCAAAAATGTCAATCTCAAGAATAGTAATGAGAGGCATTTCATCCTTTTTGGAAATTACACCAGCTCTCTAACACTCATCATATCTATTAACAAGCTCAGTAGCATATTTATACAGGGTAGGCCAATAAAAACCACACCTGAGAACCTTTGAAGCAGTTCTCGCTCCACCATGATGACCACTGTAGGGCGAGTAATGGCAAGCACAAAGAATACTCATTTGCTCCTCTTTTGAAATACATCTCCGGATCACACCATCATTACAAATCTTGAAAAGATAAGTCTCGTCCCAGTAATGATCCAAGCTTTCCCGTTTAAGCTTCTTACTTTGGTTAGAAAAGAGCTCACTCGGGACAATGCTGGTCACAATAAAGTTAGCCACATTGGCAAACCAAGGCATACTATTCAAAGACACGGAGAGGAGTTATTCATCCGGGAACAAATCATAAATTTTGAGGCCGTCATGGATCCTCCCCTCCTCTTGCAAGTGGGACAAGTGGTCCACTACTTGGTTTTCATACCTTTTTTGATCAATAATTTCAAGGTCAAACTCCTGAAGCAAAAGAACCCATCTCATCAACCTATCCTTAGAGTCCTTCTTTATTATCAAGTAACGGAGTGTCGCGTGATCGGTGTGTACAATCACTTTAGTACACATGAGATATGGCCTTAAATGGCAAGCTCCAATTGGGTGCGATGGTGATGGGAGTGATAGTCAATCTATACTTGAGAAGCTCAAAAGCTTTCATGCAATTATCATTAAACACGAACTTTACATCCTTTTCCAACAACTTTCACAAAGGTTCACCACTTTGGAGAAGTCCTTGATGAACCTTCAGTAGAGCCCCGCATGCCTAAGAAAGCTCCTAACTCCCTTGATGGAAGTAGGAGGAGAGAGTTTTGAAATCACTTCAATCTTCGCTTTGTCCACTTCAATATCGTTCTTGGAGATCTTATGGCCGAGGACAATGCCCTCCTCAACCATAAAGTGGCACTTCTCCCAATTAAGTACTAAGTTGGTCTCTTCACATCGAGCCAATACTTTGTCAAGATTATTCAAGCATTCTTCAAAGGAGTCACCCACAACACTAAAATCATCCATGAACACTTTCAAGAAGTCCTCCACCATGTCCGCAAATATAGCCACCATACATCGCTGAAAGATAGCTGGTGCATTACACAAACCAAATGTCATCCGTGAGAATGCAAAGGTCCCATACGAACATGTGAAGGTGGTTTTCTCTTGGTCCTCCGGTGCAATCAAAATCTGGTTGTAACCTGAGTACCCATCCAAAAAGCAATAGTAGGCATGCCCGACAAGTCTATCTAACATTTGATCAAGAAAGGGCAATGGAAAATGATCTTTGCGGGTCACTTTGTTTAGCTTTCGGTAATCCATGCATACCCTCGATCTGGTGACAGTCCTAGTGGGGATCAACTCATTTTGATTATTTTTTACCACAGTCATACCCCCTTCTTCGACACACGTACCGGCGAAGTCCATGAACCATCCGAAATGGGGTACACAACCCCTACATCTAGCCACTTGATAATTTCCTTCTTGATGACCTCTTGCATAGCCTCATTCAACCTTCTTTGATTCTCTACAGAGGGTTTGGCATCATCCTCAAGTATAATTTTGTGCATGCAAAAGCCAAGGCTTATCCCCCGAATATCAACTAGAGTCCTTCCATTGACTTCTTCCTCTTTTGGAGCACCGTTAGGGTGGCATCTACTGCATGTTAGTTAAGCACGAAGAAAGAATAACAGGTAAAGTTGAACAAGGGCCCAAGAATTCATACCTCAGGTGTGAAGGCGAAAGTTTCAACTCCAATATGGGAGGTTCCTCGATTGAGGGCTTTATTGGTGAAGTTTTTTGGTTCTCAAGATCCAAGGAAAGTTTTTGGGGCTCATATGTGTAAGAACACATTCCTTGCAAAGCATTGACGTACTCTACCAAGCCCTTATCCTTAGTCACATCATGGTTCAACAACACAACTTCCAAATGGTCCTCCACATTTATCACTTCACTGGTATCTTCAACAATCACCTCAGTCACAAGATCCACAAAGGAATATACTTCGTTGCTATTGGGCTGCCTCATTGATTTGCAGAGATGGAACACAACTTTTTCATCACCCACCCGAAAGGTGAGCTACTCTGCTTCCACATCAACTAAAGCCTTCCCTGTAGCTAGAAAAGGTTTCCCAAATATGATCGGCAACTCATAGTCAATCTCTCAGTCCAAAATCACAAAATCCGCTGGAAGTATGAACTTGTCGACCCGCACTACCACATCATCTATAATCCCCAATAGCCTCTTCATTGTCCTATCCGTCATTTGCAATCTCATGGAGGTGGTCCTTAGTTGCCCAATCCCCAATGTCTTAAACACATAATATGACATCAAATTAATGCTTGCCCCCAAGTCGCACAAAACTTTGGCAAAATCGCACTACCAATAGTGCACGGGATTGTAAAAGCACCGGAGTCTTCTAGCTTTGGGTCCATGGAATGTACAATGGCACTCACTTGGTGCGTTATCTTGATCGTTTCATAATTCATGGATCTCTTCTTTGTTACCAAGTCTTTCATAAACTTGTCATATCCTTGTATTTGTTCTAGAGCCTCCACTAAAGGTACATTTATCGACAAACTCTTCATCATATCAATAAATTTCTTGAACTGGTTCTCATTGTTCTATTTTGCAAGCCTCTGAGGGTATGGTGGAGGTGGCCTTGGAAAAGGATCCTTAGCTTTGGGCACTACCGTTTTCGGTATGTCTATCACGTATTCCCTAGACGGGTTCACATCATTTTGTATTTCCTCCACGTTGTCATCAATGTCAATTCTCACTTCTTCATTCAGAATATCATCACTTACTTGCACATCATTTCTTTGCTCATCATTCTCTTGCACCAACATATCATTACTCAAAACCTTTCTTGCATTAGAGGTACTATCAACAACACCTCTACCACTCCTTGTAGTCACCGCCATAGCCTGGTCTGTATTGTTCCCTCCCTTTGGGTTTACTACCGTGTCACTAGGTAGTGCTCCTTTAGGGAGAGTGTTGAAAGATTGCAAAATCTGGCCAAGTTGGACCTCCAAGTTGCAGATAGAAGTATTATGGGATGCCAATTGGGCATCAGAGTCAGTGTTTTTCTTCATTATTTGCTCAAACATTGACTCAATTTATCCCAACTCATTGTTGGACAAGCTAGGACCTTGAGCCAGAAATGGAGGCGGGTTGTTAGGTTGTTGATACATCGGAGGCCTTTGAAATCCCAGCCCCCTATTCCCTTGATTACCATCATTCCAACCCCCTTGGTTGTTGTTGCCTCCCCAATTGCTATTGTTATTGCCACCCCAGTTGCCCTGGTTACCCTGGTTGCCCCAATTTTGATTGTTGTTCCCCCAGTTGCTTTGGTTGTTGTTGTTCCCACTGTTCCAATTTCCTTGTTGGTTTTGATTCCCCCAATTTTCTTGGGATCTCCACTATTGTTGTTAATTCGGAGCATTGCCCCATTGTCCTTGGTAATTGTTCACATACTGAACTTCTTCACTTTGGTATTCATACACATCAT
The DNA here is from genome assembly GCF_000393655.2 of Nicotiana sylvestris. Classification (NCBI taxonomy): domain Eukaryota; kingdom Viridiplantae; phylum Streptophyta; class Magnoliopsida; order Solanales; family Solanaceae; genus Nicotiana; species Nicotiana sylvestris. Next base: position 55,457,812 of record NC_091060.1, on the reverse strand, counting down.
CTTGGTTGTAACCGCTACTACCTCGCTCGTATTGATCCGGATTTCCTTGACTTTGTTGAGCTCTTTGTCGCATCTTGTTAACCATTATATTTACCTCTTCCATGGCATTCACTTGTTTTGGAGCTTGAACTTGCTGCAATTAAGCTTTGGCCAACCGGTTCATGGTTGTAGTGAACTCGACTATTGCTTGGTCGTGGTCATGGAGCTCTTTGTGCAGGTGAATGACATTGGGATCACCTTGTGGCGCATTAGCTCGACTTTGCCACGCCGAGGAAGTATCCGCCATCTCATCGAGATATCACACGCCTCACCATAAGGAGTGTTCATAAAGTTTCCCCCAGTGAGTTGGTTAACTACACACTGGTTGGTAGTGTTGGTGCCACAGTAGAATGATTGCTGGATCATTGCTTTGGTCATGTCATTGTTCGGACATTCTTTAACCATTGTCTGATACCTTTCCCGAATCTCATGACGTGGTTCATTTGGCTCTTGTTTAAAGGAAAGGATCTCATCTCTCAGTGTCTCCATATACCCCGAAGAGAAGAACTTTGCTATGAATTTCTCGGCCAACGCATCCCAAGTGGTGATGGAATGGTTGGGCAACCTTTCAAGCCAATATAAAGCTTTCCCCATTAGAGAGAATGGGAAAAGCCTTAGTCTTAACGCATCCTCAGAAACATTAGTTTTCTTGCTCCCCCAACATGTATCTACAAAACCCTTGAGATGCTTTTTGGAATTTTGGTGTGGAGCTCTGGTGAAGAAACCCCGCTGTTCCAAGAGAGTAAGCATCACATTGGTTATTGGGAAGTTGCCCGCGCTAATCTGGGGCGGGACTATTGCACTTGTGTATCCTTCATTGAGCAACACCCGGTGTGCTGCCTTTGCTTGAGGTGGGGGAGGGTTTGGAATATTATCATGAGGAGGTCACCCTAAATTGCACTTCCACAAATAGTTAGTTTTGTTTACTACTTATGTTTCTAGTCTATAGCTTGAAATACTTAAAACAACGTACAATGTTTTTGTTGGTTGTTTTCAAGGATTAAAAGGACTAGGGCAGTGACTTCCACCTAGGCAGATATCTAACGGGTATAGAGAATTTAGGGCAAGCTTGTTATGATTGGGGTTGTGATATAACCATCACACATAAATGTTCCCTCTATACCTCTCAATAGTTTGAGTGAATTTACCCGATTTGGCTTTCTCAAGTCCAAATGGGAGTTCATGCATAACAAATGATATTGGCTCAAGTCGGGTATTACTATCTCTAGGTTGAACCCTTTAATTGGGGCTATCAATCTCTTTAGTTCACCCCAATTCCCTGTTAGCCTAATTTTCCTAGAGATAGTCCCTCTTTCTCAAGAAGAATCTAAGTCATAAAGGCATGAATCAGTGTTTGCAACCACAAATTCTACAATTAAAGCATGAATCAGGCTAAATATCACTAACCCATAAACAATTAAGCCCTAAAATTCAAGACCCATTAAATACCCATACTAGGGTTTGATCACAACCCAAGATATGGGTTTAGCGAATCATAATAACAATAGAAATCAAAGATGGAGATGAAATATAAACCATAATATTCAAATACAAGATGAAAATCTAATGATTGAAGGCAAATCTACTCTAAGATTACTCAAAAAAGTAAAAACCAGTCGTTCACGTGCTCAGCAAAATATTACATACCCTAATAATGTGAAAGTGATCTATTTATACTTGGCTGAAATTCTTGGACAAAATTGCCCCAGCGGAAGTTTCGCAGAGGCGTAATTCCGACCGCGTCTGCATTTGCACTCTCACGGCCGCGCAATAGCGAGCCCGATCCGAGTTTATTCAATTCTGGGCTTGAGTTGGACTTGGTTTCAAGGACAACGTAATTTCATCCGCGTCCGTGTGTGCTTTTATCGCGACTGTATAATTTGGATGCAGACCGCGTTCTTCTATTAAGCATGACTTGCAGGGTCTATGAGCTTCAATCACCACTCTCAGCAAAAATACCATCGCGGCCGCGTCAGATATTTTGTGGCCGCGCTTTTCCATCACGGTCAGTGATAGAACTTGTGCTCAAATTAGCCTCTTTGAACTTTACTTTCGCGGGCTGGGTATTTGTGGATGCCTCAGTGGTGGTCCTCATGCGGCCGCGTAATTTGTCTGCTCTCCGCGCTCCAATTCCCATCTTTGGCTTTGTGCAAGTTTAACTCCTTCATGAGTTGATTATGGCTTCTTTGCCTCATTTTGATCAAAACCTGCAAGAAAGCACACTAAGTCAGTTTTTGGGAATACCTTTACACATTTTCGACCCAAAACCTAAGAAAAAGAGAGCACATAATAGATTAAAATCCATAGTTATCACTTGCCACCTTGCATGCTCCACCATACTTTTAGCCTGCACCTGAATCGCCTCGACATGAACCTTGAACTGGGCCACTTTATCATCAGCCTCGGTCTTGGCCACGACTACCTCTGATTTGGCCGCCTCGAGTTCCTTGGCTAGATTCTCTTAACCAGAAATAGTCGGGTTTAGTTGAGATCGGAGCTCCTCGATCTTCTTGGCCTGCACCAAGGTTTTCTCTTTTGCTTCCCGGAGCTGGGCCTCGGCCGATGCCATTTGTGCTTGGACAAGTTACTTTGTCGAGGCTAATATATCCGTATTTTTCTTGAACTCCTCGGCCTCAACTTGTATCGTGTTTACCTGCGCTTGGAGCTGTCTGATTTGTTCAAGCCTCTGTCGGACCTACAGGATCGGATCATTAGCCACTGTCTCCAATTCATCGTGACTATCTTGAAGTACTCGATTTACCTGCTTGGCCATCTCGGTATGCTCCCTCTGAGCCGCTTTTAACTGAGCTTAAAGCTTATCACTGAGAAGCTTTTAGGTGTCCCTTTTCTCAGTAAGCTCCCGAACTTCGGCCTCGTGTTGGGTGAACTCCTCCTGGTATCGACGGAAAGCCTCAAGGTGTAGTACCTAGGCCTGCAAGCACAAAGGAATGTGTTATGATTATTTACAACTTTAAGTTTAAAATTACATAATAAAAAAGACACTTGAATTTACTCGATTAAACGCCTGTTGGGCTTTATTGAATATGCAAGGCATTTCCACCTTGTCCATCACGGCCTGGTCCTCTTCGGTCACCAAACATCGAAGATAGCTAGCAACCCTCATGGGGCCATAGAAAACCTAGGCATCCTCCGAGATAGACAAAACTATTGACCGCTTTCGGTAAGGGTCAACACTCGGTGCCGGGAACCGGTCCACTAGCTTTGCACTTGAGAAAAACCCACTGGCTCCCAGCGACGGTACCTTCTTTGGCACCGGTAAGTCTTCGAACCCAGTAACATCTTCTAAGGCATAAGACTCTAACCCATCTAAGAAGTTGTACATATCTGTAGCCCCTTGAGACCCCTCGTAAGAATGACCTTCTAGCACACCGGCCTTATGGATCACGGAATCGGAGAATTGAGGAGACCTCCTGGTAAGGTCAATCACCCCAAGCGCATCGTTCGGGGCACTTATTTCTGCTCGAGGAGTATCAGCTCCGGTATCCCTTTCGACTCCCCTAGATTAGGGCAAAGTGGCACCACCCCTTCTCATTCGAGAGCTTTGGCTAAAGTCCTCCCATCGACCTCCTCAAGTCTAGGTGGTTCAATTTCAACACCCGCCGATTCGGGGGCCTTTCATACCAAGACACCTTCCCGCACGCGGGCCACCATCTTGGATTATCTTCTTCTTTTTATTCTTCTTCTTCGGACTCATCCCTTAGCTGGTAGACTGAGTCCGAGGATAGAGCGTCGATGCTTCCCTTGGATTTATGCGCCGGCCTCCTCTTCGATTTTTCTTTTCCGAGTTCAGAGAATTGGGGCCCTTTTCCTTTTCTTCTCATCACCCTATCTCAGAGTAGGGGACTCGAGAGGCATATCCTCATCACCGTATGGAGGCCTCATAGCAACTTCTTTAGGGAAACCTACAAAAGAAAACATAACCGATAAGAATTCGATAGCACAAGGAGAATATGATCTCTATGACACAAGATCCTTGACCCACTCCTTGAGTCGAGGAACTGCATCCGACATCCAAACCACAGTTGCACCACAAAAACACCGATAAAAGGGAAGGAATGGGAGAAACAATAAGCAAAATCTTTAAGGCAAAGTTATACTTACGCTTCATGTTCCATTTCTCGAGAAATGGCATGTCCTCGGCAGGGATCAAGTCCGAGGTATTCACTCGAATGAATCAACGCATCCAGCCTCGGTCCCGACCCTCATATATACTCGAGAACGGGCCCTATTAGCCCACCGAGTAAGTTTTATTAATTACCTTCGACAGAGTCGGGGACTGTACATACGCATGAGATGACCTAGGGTGAAGGGACATCCCTCGATTTTGCTTACAATAAAGCGGAGAAGAATCACTATCCTCTCGAAAGGGGTGAATTTGAGTGAGGGTCACTTTGTACCTTTTGCAGAAGGCAATAATGATCGAGTCTAAGGGACCAAACGTGAATGGGTAAGTGTAAACACTTAAAAAACCCTCTACATGGGTAGCAATTGATTCCTCAGGCGAGGGCACCAACATGTGTTTATCGGCCCAGTTACAATCCTCTTTGACATTGGAGAGGAGATCATCGGTGATAGAACATATATATCTCGAGACTGGCTCGCATCGACCCGGTACCAAGGAAGTTTTTGCGATCTTAAAATCAGCACCGATCGGGCACCCTCCTAGAACAAACTCTTCAGGGTGTGACTCCATCGCATTTCCATCGTCGGTGGGCCGTGATGAAGAGGTTGTTTCTTTTTGTGGAACAATCTTAGAAGTCTTTGCTATTTTAAAGTAGTCATGAAGAAAAGGAAATTAAGCAGGTACGCTTAGTGGTTGCAAAAGGTTCAAGAAATCTGGGTACAAAAGTTAGAGAGTGAAGAGATTCTTAAAGAACAAGAGTAGAAGAAGATTTTGAACATAAAGTTTGAGTGAATGAAAGTTGGGATATTTATAGTTTGCTAATGACGGTTCAAAACCAGTAGTTGCCGACCAACACTAACACACATTTAATGCCTTTGAGATTGGACCGACGGGACATTTCAATTACCTTTTGTCATTTACGTCATGATCTATCGAAGCGAGGTTCAGAAGTTCATATCATTTCTCATCATCTTCTCTCCGAAAAATGAGGGGACTATCTATATACGGTCGAAACCAAGTTTGTCAATTGAGTGACTAATCGAGGCTGAAATATGGCAGGTCAAAGCTCGAGCTCAGGTTATATCGAACCAAGGCACAAAATTAGATCATCGAGCTCATGACCCAGAGACCGAACAAGATCGAGTAAAACTAAACCGAGCCAAATAATAGAAAGACAAAATATCTGCAATTGGTCGAAGATCATTGCGGAAATCTCGGCATGCATCAAGAAGAGGCTGATTAATTAGCAAATCATGAGATTTTTTACCTTGTATAGAATTGTACCAAGAGTAAAACACCCCTACTATATAAAAAGGGTTCTGATCATTTGTATGACATGGTAACCCGCACAAATAAAGCAATATACTGATCATTTCTAGTTCTTATCATCTTGTTATTCAGTTCTAACATTAGTTGAGACGTTTCTTAGCTCGAGGGTGATCAAACTCAGAGGCTAAGGCTGTTCAATTTGTGTGGTTTGTATTTATTTTCTTATCGTTAATTTCAATATTAATTTATCTTCTTAATTTGTATCAATTTATATCACGTATCTTTAAAACCGCATACAAATTCAATTGTTATCCAATTTTAAGGGCAAACATCGCTTAATATGACAATTCATTTGTGAAGTACGCTTGACTATCTCCATTTTCATCGTAATGTATATTGGAAAAATACAAATATACAATTGCTTATTGAGATATGCTTAACTGCATCCGTAAATTGAAATTTGTCCCAGAGGATCCAACATTAATCCTCTCTGAGTTTGCAGTTAACTTGGTAGATAATGTTCAAAACTAGACTTGGTGAAAGTGAGAAAGTTTGGTACTAATAGCTGGTTCCAAATATGGTGATCATCACTTCCTAAATTATCAATTTGCACTACTCTTTTACAAACCTTTAGTTGCAGATATCTTCTTCATTTTTCTATGAAACATTACTAAGATTGTCGAGAGGATCTAAGTATGAGTAAAACAGTCAGATAAATTGCCAAGTAGAAGGAAGTTTTTATGTACATAGATGTATATAGTGGAATTATGTAGGATTAAGGACTTACCATTTCAAAACTGGGGCTGCCATTAACATCTCTATATCATATCCACAGATCCAATATTTGAATACAACGACACCAAACTAGTGTATTCCCATAAATGAGGTATGGGAAGGGTAGTGTGTACGCAGACCTTACCCCTTCCTTATAAAGATAACATTTGAATACGAGAAAAATATTTAACCAAAGAAACTGGAAAATGCATAGAACTATCACTTGTCTCAGATTTGCATTTAAACCTGAGCGGAGCTAGCTGAAAGTGTTGGGAATAACCCCCGCAAGAATAATATTCACGGTAATAAGACCGAAATAATAATGTAGCACCGAGATATGGTAATCAACAAGAATAAAAAAAGTAACAACGACACCAAGATTTTTACATGAAAACCCCTTCTAAATAAGGGAAAAAACTACGACTCCGAGAGGAGCAACTGATATCACTATAACAAGAAATTTTACACTTCGTAGGCCCGAGTAAAATACTACAAAGTCCACTACAACACTGAAAAGAAATAACCCTCTTTTGATATTCCCACCTCACTACAATATGGATCACCCTTTCTATTTTTCTCATACACTATTTTCTTATACCAGTATGTAATGCCTCACTCTTCTTTCTCTCTTTATTGGTGCGTTGAAAGATCTCTCCTTTTATAGGAGTAAAATACGTAGCCTCCAAGAATACTACAGGTGAATTGTTAATTCTCCTCCACAAATTTAACCTTTAGCTCCAAGTCTCTTTGTCAACCTATCCATAGGAACATGCTTATTTCATTTGTTCTTTATTTATTTGAACAATGGGTTAGACCCTACAATATCCCCCTCCAGACACATTCACTAGAAGGAGTGACACCGGGGTCGCTAGTTTGAGTACATGCCAACAAGTTCTTTGCATAACTCAAACTTGTCTCTTGGTACTACATTGATCAATATATCCGAAGGATTCTCACTTGTATGGATCTTCTTGACTTGCATAGTTCCATTCTCTATCTTTTCTCGAATATAGTAATATCTTACGTTGATATGCTTCACCCTTGCATGATACATGGTGTTATTGCTCAAGTCTATAGTACTTTGACTGTCGCAATAGACTATATATTCCTTCTGATGCAATCCAAGTTCTTGAAAAATCCGTTTTAGCCATATAATCTCCTGGCCAGCTTCAGTAGCGGAAATATACTCAGCTTCAGTTGTTGAGAGTGCGACACACTTATGCAACTTCGACTGCCAGGATATAGCTCCCCCTGAAAATGTGAACAGGTATCCAGTAGTAGATTTATGATTATCAAGATCACCTGCCATATCAGCATTCGTGTAGTCCTTCAAGATTGGATGAGATCCTCTAAAACACAAGCAATCTCCTGCGGTACCTCTTAGGTACCTGAGTATCCACTTGACTGCTTCCCAATGGTCCTTTCTAGGATTTTCAAGGAACCTGCTAACAACACTAACTGAATGAGTAATATCAAGTCTGGTGCATACCATCGCATACATCAAGCTTCTGACTGCTGAAGAATAAGGAACTCTAGCCATGTTTCCTTTCTCCTCCATTATTATAGGACACATCTTCTTGCTCAACATCAGATGACTAGCAAGAGGTGTGCTGAATAGCTTAGCACTTTTCATGTTAAAGCGTTCAAGTATACGTTCAATATACTTCTCCTAATATAGCCACAACTTTCCACTTGTTCACTCTTGAACTATCTTTATCCTCAGAATTTGTTGTGTTCAGCCCAAGTCCTTCATATCAAATAACTGTTGCGCCCCCTCTTTCCTCGCGGAAGCGGGTTCATGACATTTGGGAGGACAACTCGTTCCCTTTCGGGAATTGGGTTTAGATTGAAGAGTCGCCACCTAATGATTTGAGTGCATTAGGACCCTAGGAAGAATTTGATTTAGGAAACTAGAGATTGGGTAAGGGCTTGAAATTATCCCGAGGGGAAGGTATTAGGAACCCCTCAGAATTCACTAATGTGGTTTCCGGCCAGGCTACGGTTGTGACTTTAAGTACAAATAACATGAAGGCTAGTAAGACTTCAAATAAGAGGGGATTTGCACATAAGGGTTTCAAGTAGGTGAAATTAAAAGAAAACAAAAGAAAAGTTGAATTTTGAGAAAATAGTTTGAAAGTAAACAATGAAATAAACAAGTAAAGGAAAAGGGGGTCCTAGGTTTATAAGTAATATGGATCACCCACACAACATCCAGTAATCACTCCTCAATGAGGGGCTACACGAGATGTTATCGCGTGGTCATCATATCTATATCTACCCTTCCCACACAATAAAGGTATTAAAGCGCGGATTGACCTCAATTGCTTATTGCATGCTATTACCCATCCCATTCCTATCAGTCCCGGAGGTACTTAGGACTACTAATCCTAAAGGGAAGGGGTATTAGGCTTTGTAGTTTCAAAGGCAAAAATTCTAATGCGACAAACAAAACACATGTAGCAAGTTTAGGGAGAAAGCATATAAACAAATAAAGCTCAAACAAACCTCCTTAAAACCAAAGAAAAGCACATAGTTTAGCATGTCTTGCACATACTGCTTAGGGTCTAATTAAAACTTAAAAGGTTGAGGCAGACTGATTTATTACATATTTCAGATAAGAAATCTGAATCAGTCCTGCCTGCTGGTTGTAGTTAATAAGAATTTGACAAGTTTACCTTATGGCTTGCCTAAGTGTTAGACGAAGACCTATAGGCATGCTATCTACTGATTTAAGAAATGAAGAGGTAAACGGATTACAGATAGTTTAGAAGAATACAAGTTCTGCAATCGATAATGCATTACTACTGACAATTTAAACTTACAAGTGAGTAAAGCGATTCGGATTTGATTAGAACTCCTATAGGCATGCTTTCTATGTGTTTGTTAACTTAAAACACATTATCTAGGTGCTGCATTTTATTACGAACACGATATCTAATTTCACTAGTTGTTAAAACATATAACATGTTTGCTTAATGATAGGCGAGTATGCAAGAATCAGAAAGGACTTATAGGCATATTATCTACATTCATGTGCATCCTATAGACATGGTATCTATATACGAATGTATAGATTCTTATATTCATGGTATCTAAATGGGAATGCAGAAGTTCTTATAGTCAAGTTATCTACATGATTGCAGAAATTCATAAAGACAGGTTATCTTCATGAATGCAGAAATGCAGAAATTAATAAGCATGTAGGCAAGTTATTTATGTGAATGCAGAAATCAAAAATTTCTATGAGCAGGCTATCTACATGAATGCAGAAGTGCAGAAACTTAGGCAGGGTATCTATATAAATGCAGAAGTGCAGAAAACCTTATGAGCAGGACATCTACATGAATGTAGAAGTGCAGAAACTATAGGCAGGGTATCTGTATAAATGTAGAAGTGCAGAAAACCCTATGAGGAGGACATCTACCCCTTGCATGCATAGTTACCCCTTCTTTTTCACTAATCACCCCAAAAGTTTATTATAAAGTTATTACAATCCACAAATAAAATAGAGAAAATACATCAGAAAATTGAAAATTACAACAAAGGAGAGCCTGATTCGGACTTCCTGTCTGAAGAGGCAAGGACAGGCTAGTGGGCATACACAGCAATGAGAAATGCTGGCACACCCCCCAAGCTTGTTAGAACACATTGTTTTAAAGGTTATGATCCCCTAAGGGATCAAGCTCTAAGGGATCAAGATCAAACCATGAACAATAACTTGCATATTGCCATATTTTAAACTATCACTCAAAGCACATAAAGGGAAACAGGGGCAGGGATTCACAGCAGAAACAGGCAAAATAAATTAAGATGCTAGTTAAATATTCAACTTTGCAAAAATAGTAAAGTAGACATGGATACAAAAAGTTGTAAATAAACACATTGTGATGATGCCGAAACTTAAATTAGGACATACCAGTTTAAAACAAACAAAGAAAAGTAGTAGGTCTTGCGGACAAGCCACAATGCAGACAAGAAGAGAATGTTATTGTGAGAGAGTATGAGCTTAGAAGGATTCTGATGTCTAGTGTGTGAAAGAGGGTTGTGCCTTTTATAGTGTAGAAATCAGGCAGAAATAAGGTAAGAAAATAGTTAAAGAACTGATTGTCAATCAATTACACAAGGCTTCCCTTAATTAAGGGATTCATATTCAAACGGGTAAAACCATTTAAGGAAAGGAATTAATCAAACACTTTTGTAAAAAGTAGGCAATTAGGGGTGAATACATAAAAGTCTTTTAAGGACAGGGTTTTGATAATACACGGTTTGTGCAAATAAGGTAAGAAGATCAATTAACAACCAGTAAATCAGAGGGTTTGAGACTTTGTTATGAATGAACCGGGTCAGAAAGATGGGGAAGGTTTTAACTTAAGGGAAATCAACAAACAATGGAAGAAAATCAATCAGACCAAAATCAAAGGGAAGTACGAACTAATCACAAAAATTTGAATGTCACTTTAAAGGGAGGTTCATCATATATAAGGAGCATGTGAGAATGAAAGAAAATTGTCATGCTATTGTAAAATCAGTAGAAAATTCAGTGTAGAAGAGTTTAGCAAAAGAGTCAGAATCATATGCAAACAAAGAAGTCCAAACTCAGTTCAGAGACTCAAATTCAGTCTGAAAGAATTAGGGATCTTTTGAAATAAAAACCCTAGCTAGGGCAAATCACAAAGAAAAGAGGAGATGGCAAGCAATTGAATCGAAACATGTTTAGAAGTTTCAGAACTGAAACTTCTTCATGTTTCTTTCAACAACAGAACTCATGAGAAAACATGATAGCAAAGTAACATGCAAACATAGTAGAAGGATTCAAAAAACATAATGGAAAATACTGATAAGAACAGTAGAAGAAGTATGCTAGAAGAAACTTAAACAAGGCTCAGCAGAAGGCAAATAAAGAAACTTAAGAACTTAGTAGGAAAATACAGTAGAAGAACATAAGAACATCGGAAAAGTACAACAGAAAAACATATAGGAAAACACAGTAAGATAAACATATAAGAACATGGTAAAAAATACAAGATAATAAAAGCAAATACACATAAAGGAAAAAGGAAGTTAGAAAATACTTAAACATTTTCTTAGAAAACCCTAATCAGAAAAGAAGCGGTTTTGAAAGAAATTTTTGAAAGAAAAGTTAGGTAAATCATTTGAAAACTCAACAAGAGCATAGATACACAACAGATCTAAAGAAATCGGAGAAAACCTCGAAGGGTTGGGGTTTCAGAAGAACCCTAGAGATGAGAAAGGCTTTGAAAGGTCACCGATCTAAGTCGGAGAGGTCAGAATCAGGCTCAAACCACCATGGAATGCCGGAACAGAGCCAGAGAGGGCCGTGGAACCTTGAATCGGCAGAGGCCTGGGTGAAAAACTTCAAGGTCAGACCTCGAATCTTCAAGTATCAAGTGTATAAGAGCAAAGGAGGTGAGTATAGGGCTCTCATGGCCTGAGAAGCCATGGATTCTGGTGGTTTCAAGGTTAAAGACGGTGAGAGGCGGCTAGGGTTAGAGAATGTTCGAGAGAGTTTGAGAGAGGGGAGGGGTTTCAGGGGCGGCGGGTTAGGTGAAATGAATTAGGGTTGGGGGTGTTTGTGAATTAAAAAAGGCAAGAGGGAATTATGGTTGCTGATAAAAAATGATCAACGACCTGGATCAAAAGGGAAGGCCGGGCGGGTAAAATAAACGGGTAAGGGGTGGGTTAAATTAAAACTGGTTTGGTCCATTTGGGGTTTGAAATTGGGTTAATTCGGGAGGCTGATTTGGCTAGAATCGAAATAGTTAGGGCTAAATTTTAAATAGCCACTTTTTCTCTTTTTATTTTATAAAAAATAGTAATGTGATTTTTGGAAACAAATTAAAGGTACCAAATTAACTAATAATGTACAAATATTAAATTAAAAATACTGGAATCAATTTTGTAATTATAAACACAATTAAATCTTAAATTGGCTAATATTGCAATTAAGTGCAATTTAGCTTTAAAAATACCAAATAAATTTATAAAAATGTGCAAAAATTACCTTAGCAATATTTTTGTATAACTATGAGAATAAAATAAGTTAATCACCAAAATGGTAATTCGAGGAACAATTATTGGTTTTTGTACTGTTAAAATAGGGCAATAAATTGATTAAACAATCTTTTTAAAAATTAGGAAAATACTAAAACACTTGGACATACTTATATATGAATATATATATATCGGGTTGAAAGAGTTATCGGGTAAAGATATGATGGACAATTTTGACCGAACGGAATGGTTTGAAGAATATGACCGAATTTTGGCTCCTGAGCTGCCTATATATCCTTGGCCTTACAGGAATCAGACCATATGTAGTTCAAGATTTGTCGACGGAATATGCCGATGGAGGTTTTCCAAGAACGTACGCAATGTTTAGGTTGGGCTGGATGGTTAAGGCCTAATGGGGCTGCGGGAATTGGATGCTGAGACGGTCGTTGCTCACCGGTTTACCAGCAAATGAACCATATGTTGTGCAGAAATTAAAACATGATACAAGTTCCCGTCGAACCATGAAATGTTGTTTTTGGACAGTTAGGATGATGTCCTCACACCATGATGTCCTGGGCCATGAAGCGTATGATAAGGATTCGCAGGCCATGAGATGGTGCTCTCGGGCTATGAGAATGATGCCTCCGAGCTATGACTCCTTTGAATAATGATATGCAAAAGATAAAAGGGGTCCTCGGGCCATGGCATGGCATTCTCGGGCTATGAGAATGGTACCTCCGAACAATGACGCCTTCAGATGATTTGGCGATCTTTCAGCCTATGAGATGCAGTAGGTGGCGATCTTTCAGCCAATGCGAGATATAAATAAAGTGGCGATCTTTCAGCCGATATAAGATGTAAATAAAGCGGCAATCTTTCAGCTGATGTAAGATATAAATGAAGTGGCGATCTTTCAGCCATGCAAGATGGAGGTAGAGCTTAACCTCGGAAGGCAGAATGGTAGCCTTATGCAATGCACAGAATGCAGACGGAGGTAGATCTTAAGCTCGGAAGGCATAATGGAAGCCTTATACAATGCAGAGAATGCATATGGAGACAGAGCTTAAAATGGTAGCCTTATGCAATGCGGAGAATGCAGATGGAGAGAGAGCTTAGTCTCGGAAGGCAGAATGGTAGCCTTATGCAATGCAGAGAATGCAGATGGAGGTAGAGCTTAACCTCGGAAGGCAGGATGGTAGCCTTATGCAATGCAAAGAATGCAGATGGAGACAAATCTTAGAATGGTAGTCTTATGCAATGTAGAGAATATAGATGGAGGTAGAGCTTAACCTCGAAAGGCAGAATGGTAGCCTTATGCAATGCAGAGAATGCAGATGGAGATAGAGCTTAGTCTCGGAAGGCAGAATGGTAGCCGTATGCAATGCATAAAATGCAGACGGAGACAGAGCTTAGTATCGGAAGGCAGAATGGTAGCCTTATGCAATGTAGAGAATGTATATGGAGACAAAGCTTAGTTTCATAGGATGATCGATGTTGCAATCAAGAAAGCCAACGCCACTGTGGTTCCCCTGATCTTATCTGAAATCTACCGAGCCTTGACTATCTGTCGGGAAGGGGGAAAGTTCTTCCAAGGCTGCAATCTGTTACTACAATTATGGCTGCAGGAACATCTCTGCCACCGGGTTGGGTATATGAATTATGGTATAACCGGTTTGAGTTGCATTGAAGAATTTGAAAGCCGAGTAGTAGGTATTGAATTCCCCGAGGGTACTAAAGCTTGGCTTGCACGTTTGAGATCCTTGATCACCAATGAAATTGAGTGGGCATTCGGATGGCTTCCTGTCACCGAAGTAGTATACATGTTAGCTGAAGTGTGTTATCTCCTCTTGATGGGCATCCGGAGCATCCAGCCGTATGCTCCCCACAGGGTTTTACGCTAATTAGGAAGATTTCAAACCATTCCCCATGACGAAGATTTGAGTAATCATGTCATTGAATTGGGCCCAAAAGCCATATTTCCAGAAGGGAGAATTCGCCAGGTGTGGAATGAATGTAAATTTCTTGAACCTAAGACCATGGTGCGAGATCTAGCTATAGGTGAAGTGGACCCTAAGTACATTATTTGGTTTGGTAAAAGATTTCAGATTCCTGAGAGACCTGCTAAGAGAGCCCACGTTCAACAATTTACTAGCGACTCGCAATAGCAGTGGGGCTGATTGACAAAAGAAGAAAGCTACAGGGCTAAAATAAGCCAGTTGGAAAGGCAAGTCATGGACCTTCATTTTGAAAATGGTTTGCAAGCCGCCGCAGATGAGGGAGAAAAGAAAAAACTAACTCAAGAAAATGAAGCCCTCAAAGCTCAAATCCAGAAGATGAAAATAGCTGCTAGAAATCCGGAAAGAAGTCGAGCGGATGAAAGGCTTATAAGCAGTCTGAAAAAGAAAGCCCTTAAGTGTCAAGATGACCTAGAAAAGTCTGAGGCCGGTCTAGAAAAAGCCTGGGCTCAATTAGCGGAAAACACAAAAGGTCGGACACAGTTCGCGCAACAAATGAAGAGAAAGTATGAAGGGACAATCACCAGCCTGAGAAGAAAGGTAACTACTCTTGAGAATGAGGCAGCTAAGCAGGCTAAAGACTTCAAAGTTGACAGGGAACACTATTATGATTTGATGGCTAGGATGGAGGAAGGAATACAATAATTGAAAAATCAACACCTTCACGACTCTAAAGTGTTAGAAGCCCGGAATCAGCAGATAGGGTGATTGCTTCAGGAAAAAGGCAGAATCCGAGAGAGGATCAGAGCCATTGCTGACTATATTACCATGAAATGCCAAGCGTGTGAGGACATGACTTGTACCACTTTCTTCGCTGCAGTGATGACTTTTGTCCACCAGATAATGAGTGATTTGGAGTGGCTGCAAGGGGATCTCGCATATAGGCCCGCGGCGAGACCGAATGATGTCCCACGGGCCCTAGGAGCATTAAGGTATTCCTGATTTTCATTTGAGTCTGTTTCTGTTGGAGTCCGTCAGTTTATTTTCGAGTATGTATTTTCTTTCTGTCGGAGTTTGTTAGTCGGTTCTCGAGTCTGTATTTTCATCTTACTATTAGAGTCTGTTGGTTTCCTTTTCGAGTCTGTTAGTTTTGAGTCATTGTAATCAAAGCATTTTCTTTTTATGAAAAATTGAAAATCCCAAAATATTTTGTTATATCTTTTTTATATTTCCAGAACTACGCTCGGTCTGATTCATGCGGGATCATGATACGTAGGCAATCTCAATAAGATTCGACCATAACCAAAAGAAAGAAAGGGAAATAAGAAAAGAAAAGGAAAAAAAGAGAGAGAAACAAAGAAAAAGAAAAGAAAAGAGAGAAAATAAGAAACCGTGAGGAGGAAACAATGGCAAATCAAGAGAGAGAAATGAAAAGGAAAGAGTGAAAGTGGAAAGAAGAAAATGAAGGAATAAGTAAAGCCGGGATGAAGCATGAAACCACTGCAAAACATGTAGAAACACTTTTAATGGTTTAGGTGCATCACACCCCAACATGCAATTACCTATCTGTTATTTGTTTCAAACTAACTATTTGTTGTTGTATTCCAGTCCAGGTTTTTATAGAACTGTGGTTGGTTTTTGTGGTAATCTGGCTTCGCACCCATACTTTACGATATCAAAGGGGAACGTCAAAATGTCTTCAAAAATGACTCTGCCAACAATTCCCATCATGGATGATAGTCCAATCTCAGGCATCCAGCCCTCAGAATGGGTAGCTGCCGAAGAAAACAGAATCCTGCATCTTTGGGTTATGGAAATGTGGGACGCTTGGGAAAATGGAAGAGAGTCACCAAGCGCAATCCCAGGATTCCCCGAACTCTTTCCTAGAGCAAGTGGTACCTCCACTGTCCCGATCAGTTACCCAAACACACCACTAGGACACCCAACTATCTCGGCTCATTTTATGGGAACACCTTTTGAGGTTTGCCCCCAGGTGTTAATGTCTGGTGCAGCCTCAAATATCTTCACCGCTCCACCTTGCTCGGCCACGGCGCAACCTACACTGCCCAGGCCTAGTTTTGACCCCTCAGCTTTTACCTTCCAAACACCCACATTCCCAATGGAACGTCCTCATTTTCCCACTTATACTTACCCTCAACCACCCCGATATGAATTCACTGTGGGACAAGAAAAGATCACCAAAGCGCCTGGGCAAGAAGAGATTACGAAGAAGATGAGGAGTATAGAACATAGTCTCAAAAGCATACAAGGCTTGAGTGGGCAGAAAAGTGTATCCTATGCCGACTTATGCATGTTCTCTCATGTGCACCTACCATTGGGATTCAAAACCCCAAAATTTGAGAAGTATGATGGACACGGTGATCCTATTGCTCATCTCAAGAGATATTGCAACCAGGTGCGAGGAGCCGGTGGAAAGGAAGAACTCCTCATGGCCTATTTCGGAGAAAGTATGGTCGGTGTCGCATCTGAGTGGTACATGGACTAAGATATATCCCGTTGGCATATCTGGGATGAACTGACTAGAGATTTCGTTAGGCAGTTCCAGTACAACATTGATATTTCTCCAGATAGAAACTCATTGGCAAACTTGAAGAAGAAATCCTTGGAAAGCTTACGAGAGTACGCAATTAAATGGCGTGAACAGGCCTCCAGGGTAAAGCTTCCGATGGATGAGATTGAAATGGTCATAGTTTTCCTCTAAGCTCAGGAGGCTGACTACTTCCAAACTATGATGTCCACAATGGGTAAACCGTTCGTTGAAGCCATCAAGATTGGCGAAATAGTTGAAAATGGGTTGAAAACGGGTCAGATTCTAAGTCAATACGCCATCAGAGCTACCTACCAAGCCATTCAGGGTGGGTCTAGAGGAGTAGCAAAGGGCAAGAAAAAGGAAGAAACATACATGGCAGCGTCAGGTGCAAGAAAACACCATACTCCCAGATCTTTCTTCTCAGAAAGGACCCTGCAACACTATTACCCCCACCAAGACGTAGCCTATGCTCCTCAGCCATATCCGGTCATGAATTCTCAACCTTATGTCCAGCCACAACAACAAACCAACCGGAACCAAGCTCCATTTTCTAAAAAAACCAGCCTTCTTACCAAAACCACTACAACCCCCGGCCTCCACAAAACAATTTCCACCCTCGTGAACCCCCGAAGAGACCAAATTTTACACCAATTGGCGAATCCTACTCTAGCATATTACCAAAGCTTGTTCAAATGGGTCTGCTATAGCCTGTTCCTCAAACCAGGCAAAACCCAGCATCACCCTCTTACAGAGCCAGTACCCGATGCGCCTATCACTCAAGGGCAGAAGGGCACGACACGGATGACTGTTAAACTCTGAAGAGAGCCGTGGAAAACTTGATAGAACAAAGGAAGATAGTGCTAAGGGATGAAGATATTTCCAATGTGACTAACAACCCACTGCCGGCCCACAACAACGGGCTGGTAATCGGAATGATTTGTGAGGACAAGGAATTTGACCCAGCATTGAAGGCCATCATTGCAATTGTTGATGTAGAAAAGAAACCAAAAGCTGCCCCGAAGCAAGACAAAGGGGAGAAAAAGAACAAAACCACCTCTCCAAAGTCAGAAAAGAAAGTTGAAGTGGAAATTGGGGAAATGCCTCCCAAAGATGTTGTTCTCTATGTCCCTCGAAGCCGGGAAAAAAAAGCAGATGGCTTTGAGTCCTCCCAGGAGATTCGAACTGAATAAGACAACCCAAATGTATGTGCCCAAAGGAGCTTATGTGATGTAGGAGCCAATTAATCCACCAAGGCTGAGTGAGCCCGTAGTTATTGGCCGCGCACCACAAAAGCCTATGACGGATCCTACCGTTGTGCCCTGGAACTACAACAAATCAGTGGTGACTTACAAAGGCAAAGAAATCTCAGGAGAAGTTCAAGAAAATAACCTCGCTGTGAAGTATTGCAATTTGGACGAGGTGAACAATTCCAATAGAAAGCGTTTCCCATCTAAGAAGCGCGTGAGTGCCGAAGAAGCGGGGGCCTTCTTTCAAAAGATGAAAATGGTGGATTATGAGGTGATCGACCAACTTCGAAAATTTCTACAAGTATCCTTGTTATCTCTGTTGATGAACTCCACCGAACATCAAAAGGTATTGATCAAGACCTTTAATAAAGCATATGTGTTTGTTGAGACTTCGGTAGAAAAGTTGGAGAGAATGGCCGAAACATTTTTCGCAATCAACCAGGTCTCCTTTAGCAAAAATGACTTACCCCCAGAATGGGCTGCACATAACAAATCCCTACACCTAACAGTCAAATGCGAAGGTTACTATGTAAAATGGGTTATATTGGACGGAGGCTCTAGGATAGACATTTGCCCACTCTCAACTTTGCAGCATATGGAAATCGGTACCGAAAGAATCCGACCCAACAATGTTTGTGTACGTGCCTTCGATGGTATCAAAAGGGACACAATTGGAGAGATTTATCTGATTCTGACCATTGGCCCAGTAGACTTTGAAATAGCCTTCCAGGTTCTGGACATGGACATATCCTACAACTTTATTTCGAGGAGGCTGTGGATCCATGCAGCAGGGGTTGTACCCTCTACTCTTCACCAGATGGTGAAGTTCGAGCACGAGGGTCAAGAGATTGTGGTCCACAGGGAAGATGAGCAATCAATTTATCGAGACCCATCAGTCCCATGTATGGAAGCAAGAGAAGGAAGTGAGCACATAGTCGATCAGGCCTTTGAAATCGCGATCGCTGATCAGTGTGAAGAAGGAAAACCTTGCCCTCAACCTTTCCTTTTTAATGCATCAATCATGGTGGCCAAAGAAATGATCAAGCACGGCTACAAACTTGGGAAAGGGCTTGGGAAATCATTGCAAGGAATAGCTGAACCTATCACCCCGACCGCCAGAGAAAAGTTCTTTGGGGTGGTAGGCTTCCGACCTACTCCAGCTGATGTAAGATGGGCAGATGATAGAAAGAAGGATGGCTGGGTCTTGCCTCAGCCGGTGCCGTATTTGTACAGAACATTTGTCAAGCCGAAATACAATAAGGAAGAGGAAGATAAGGCCTTCGCGGCCGAAGAAATCGGAGAAATCTGTGGGGCCATGAGGAAGATACTGTATGAAGCCCACATGGTTCAACCAGGGGAAGGCTCAAGCACCACTGAGGTGCTGTATATGGGACCTAATGCCAAACTGCAGAATTGGAAGGCTACGCCATCCCAATCAGGCGGGAGTCCCAGTAGACCTGTCCTTCCACTTTTTCTGCATCATGAGTTATTCCACGGTGTAACTCGAATGTTTTCTTTAGTTTCCTGTCTTTTAATTTCCAATGTAACCCTGTTATCTTCAAATTCAATGAAATGAAATCAATATTTCATCGTCCATCTTTCTTTAATCTTTCTGATTTGGTTATTTTTCTCTTTTATTTCTTCTTTCAGTTCTAATAATGCGGCTTTAAATAACATGACATGCTTACGGACTTCATTCCCAGATCTAAACATGTTGTCTGACTATGAAATAATGAACCAAGAGCTGGAATATGATGAAGGAGTCTTTTAGGGAAATAAATTGGGAATTGGAACAGTGTGAGAATAAACCTAAGCCGAACTTAAATGATACTGAGCCGGTTAATTTGGGTAGTTCTGAAGAAGTCAAGGAAAGCAAGATAAGCATTTACACAGATGAGAAAACTCGGGACGCATTGATCCAACTTTTGTTTGAGTTCAAAGATGTGTTTGCTTGGTCATACGATGACATGCCAGGGCTAAGTGTTGATTTGGTGGTTCATAAGTTTCCAACTTACCCCAACTGTCCCCCTGTCTAGTAAAAGCATATAAAGTTTAAAACCGACATCAGTAACAAGATTAAAGAAGAGGTCACAAAACAGTTGAAAGCGGGGGTAATCCGAGTGGTTCGATATACCATATGGTTAGCCAGTGTGGTTCCAGTACCAAAGAAGGATGGGAAAATTCGAGTATGTGTAGATTACAGAGATTTAAACAAGGCAAGTCCCAAAGATAACTTCCCTTTGCTGAACATCCACATCCTTGTTAATAACTGCGCCAAACATGAGATACAGTCCTTCGTGGATTGTTACGTAGGATATCACCAGGTGTTGATGGATGAAGAAGATGTATAAAAGACAGCTTTTACCACACCTTGGGGTACATACTGTTACAGAGTCATGCCATTTGGTCTGAAGAACACCGGGGCAACCTACATGAGAGCCATGACTTCCATTTTTCATGATATGATATACCAAGAGATAGAGGTGTATGTGGACGATGTAATCATCAAATCCAAAACCCAGGACGACCACGTTCGGGACTTGAGAAAATTCTTTGAGCGGTTGCGCAAATATGATTTGAAGTTAAACCCAGCCAAATGTGCATTTGGGATTCCATCCGACAAACTCTTAGGATTCATAGTCAGTTGGAGGGGCATCGAGTAGGACCCAACAAAGATAAAGTCTATTCGAGATTTGACTCCTCCAAGAACCAAGAAAGATGTTATGAGTTTGTTGGGAAGATTGAACTACATCAACCGATTCATTGCTTAGTTGACATCCATGTGTGAACCCATATTCAAATTGTTGAAGAAAGATGCGGCAATCAAATGGACAAACGAGTTCCAAGAGGCTTTTGATAAAATCAAAGAATATATGTCGAATCTGCTAGTATTGGTCCCACCTGAGTTAGGGAGGCCTCTGTTCTTGTATCTGATAGTCTTGGAAAATTCTTTCGGCTGTGTCCTCGGGCAACATGATGTGATCGGAAAGAAGGAGCAGGCCATTTACTATCTGAGCAAGAAGTTTACCAGTTATGAAGCCAAGTACACTTTATTGGAAAGAACTTGCTACACTTTAACATGGGTCACTCAGAAGCTGAGGCATTATTTGCAAGCTTACACCACTTACCTCATAACTAGGTTGGATCCTTTAAAATACATATTTCAGAAACCAATGCCTATCGGGAGATTAGCAAAGTGGCAGATCTTGCTCACAGAGTTTGACATAGTCTATATCACTCGCACGGCAATGAAAGCCCAGGCATTAGCAGATCATTTGGCTGAGAACCTGGTTGATGATGGATACCAACCTTTGAGTACCTACTTCCTAGATGAAGAGGTAAATTCGGTTGAGGCAATATCTAAAGACTCTCATGCTTGGAAAATGTTCTTTGATGGGGAGGTAAATGCAAAAGGTATTGGAATTGGGGCAATTTTGATCTCACCTACCGGCCAACATTATCCAGCCACAACCCGGCTTTGGTTTTTCTGCACAAACAACACCGCCGAGTATGAAGCCTGCATTATGGGTATGAACATGGCAATCGACCAAGATGTCAAAGAGTTGTTAATCATGGGAGACTCAGATCAGATTATCTGACAAACTCAAGGAGAATGGAAAAACCGAGATGTCAAGCTTATTCCTTATAGGCAACATGTGGAAGATCTTGGCAAGCGATTCAAGTCAATAGAGTTCAGGTACATCCCTCGCTGTCACAATGAATTAGCTGATGCACTTGCTATATTGGCCTTAATGCTGCCATACCCAGGCAATGCCCACATTGATCCTTTGGAAATCCAAATCCTGGAAAGGCACGGTTACTGCAATACGGTTGAGGCAGAACCAAATATTCAGCCATGGTATCATGATATCAAGAGATTTCTAAAAACTAAAGAATACCCTGAGCAAGCCAACAGAGACCAAAAGAGAACCATTAGACGGCACGCAAGTGGTTTCTTCTTGAGCGCTGACGTTTTGTACAAAAGGACTTCCGATCTCAATTTATTGAGATGTGTTGACGTCGAAAAGGCTGGAAGAATCATGTATAAAGTGAACGCAGGAGTGTGCGGACCCCACATGAATGGGTATGTTTTGGCAAAGAAAATCCTCCGAGCGGGCTATTGTTGGATGACCATGGAAAAAGACTGGTTTGGCTTTGTTCGAAAGTTTCATTAGTGTCAGGTGCACGGGTATTGAATTCATGCACCGCCTACAGAACTACATCCCATGTCAGCATCTTGGCCATTCGTTGCCTGGGGAATGGACATCATTGGGCCGATCGAGCTAAAAGCCTCAAATGGACATAGATTCATATTGGTCGACATCGACTATTTCACGAAGTGGGTTGAAGTAGTTACTCTCAAATCGGTCACCAAGAAAGCTGTGGTAGATTTTTGGCATTCCTGCAACTATCATTACACATAATTCTACAAATTTGAATGGTCATTTGATAAGGGAGATATGCGAATAGTTCAAGATAACACATCGAAACTCTACCCCTTATCGTCCCAAAGCCAACGATGCCGTTGAAGCAACAAATAAGAACATCAAAAAGATTTTGAGAAAGATGATTCAAAGTTCCAGGCAGTGGCATGAAAAGTTGTCGTTTGCATTATTGGGGTATCGCACTACTGTGCGCACATCGGTCGAAGCAACCCCATACCTTTTGGTTTATGGCACTGAAGCTGTAATACCCGCGGAAGTTGAAATCCCTTCTCTCCAGATCATTGTTGAAGCTGAAATTGAAGACAACGAGTGGGTTAAAGCCCGTCTGGAACAATTAACCCTGATTGATGAAAAGCGAATAGTCGCAGTCTGCCATAGGCAGTTGTACCAACAAAGAATGGCCCAGGCCTACAACAAAAAAGGACGGCCCAGAAATTTTGAAGTGGGACAACTTGTCTTAAGGTGCATTCTTCCTCATCATCAGGAAGCAAAAGGGAAATTTGCCCCTAACTGGAAAGGCCCATACATTATCTGAAAGATATTACCAAGAGGAACGTTATATCTGGGAGATATCGAAGGAAACGACCCCGAGGCAGTTGTGAACGCGGACAAAAGGTACTATGTCTCGTCTTTCTGCAGCAATAGCATTATCTGATTGAGATGACAAAGGCTTTCATTCTCGCTACCCCAAACGCTCCAATCCTTTTGCTAACCCTTTGAGCCAGTTACTTTTATTTCATTGCCCTCTTTGGAACTCGAAAAAAAAAAGAAACAACAAAACAGAATGTTTTCTTGAACTACATTCGACTTGATTCCGAAAGAATATGTAGGCAGCCTCTCTCTAGGGTTCAGTCATACCAAAACAAAAAGCCAGTTTCCCCCAAAAAGTGAAACTAGGGCAAATGATATAATGGTTTGGCGATGATCCCGCCGAACGGTTCCAAAGTTGTAATGCGATCCAATTCTCTTTTTACCTGAACCGTGTCCAAGTCCTTCTGATCAATTGGCAAAGTGTCAGAATTAGAAAACACAGCTTGGATCTGATACAATTAAAATAAGAGAAATAAAATGAAAGAGTCTTATCGGTGAAAAACTACGGGCACCATAAGGCGACAATGAGTATAGAAATTGGAAACGAGAGAGCCTGGTTACTGAAAACTCATAAAGAGCACTATCAGGCGGCAGTGAGAAGAGAAATGAGAGAGGTCGATTGGCGAAAACCCGCAAAGGGCGCCGTTGATCGAAAAGAAGACACCCCTCACCACTGAAAGAGTCCTGGCAAGGTTTCTCGGTTTTAAAAGCCGAGTCATAATGGGTTTATGAGAAGTTGGATAGTTGTGCAGGTAGGGCATCCAATCCAAGAAGCATGTCATGTCTATTGAAGTCTGCATGCACTCCAGATTAGTCCTTCTTTCCTCCCCGAAAGGGACACTTTTCTCTAAATCCATTTTCTTGCCTTTTGTTTACTTTTCCTTGAATCCCTTTCGGTCTAACCCTGTTTTTGAAACTAATACAAAGAAAAGGTGGAAAGATTGGCTTTGTAGGGTTCTACCTGACAAAAGCTAAAGAAAAGTACCCAGCCTCAGCAGGTGCATCAAGTCGATCCCGACTGGACACGATGGCTGATGCTCTGAAATCAAAGTTATTGAAAAGGAAAAGAAAGCCACAGGCAAAAGCCCTAAAGTTGGAATAAAGTGAAAGGGTTGAAGCCCCACGCAGGCAAGCCGTCATGAAATCTTAAAAGTTGAGTCCCATCGGTTTGAAAGATAGATCAATCTTCAGAAAACCACCAAGCAACAAAGATTCTCAACAAGGGTTCGGGCCGATATCGAGTGATCGAGACAATCAAGGCCACAAAACCAACCACCATTTAAAACTAACAATTGTTCTTTGTTTAAAATTGAAACAGGTGCAGCCCAAGGCAACTGTGAAAAAGCAGGTGCAGCCAAAAGCAAAGCTGCGAAAAAGCTAGAAACAGTTTCGCAGTAACAATCAATCCAAAAGGGAAGTTTTTCTCCAAAATTCTTTCCTGTATTTTATTGAAATAAAATGAAATGGTAAATGATAGCTTAGGACTCCTAACCTCAATCTTTTACACCTTTTTGCCAACATTAGGGCTCCAATCCCTAAGTTGAGATTTTTAGGCATAGGGCCTCCATTCCCTAGTCGCCTCTTTGCCAACATTAGGGCTCCAATCCCTGAGTTGAGATTTTAGACATAGGGCTTCCATTACCTAGTTGCCTTTTTGCCAACATTAGGGATCCAATCCCTAAGTTGAGATTTTTAGACATAGGGCCTCCATTCTCTAATCGCCTTTTGCCAACATTAGGGCTCCAATCCCTAAGTTGAGATTTTTAGACATAGGGCCTCCACTCCCTAGTCGCCTTTTTTTGCCAACATTAGGGCTCCAATCCCTAAGTTGAGATTTTTAGACATAGGGCCTCCATTCCCTAGTCGCCTCTTTGCCAACATCAGGGCTCCAATCCCTAAGTTGAGATTTTTAAACATAGGGCCTCCACTCCCTAGCCACCTTTTTGCCAACATCAGGGCTCCAATCCCTAAGTTTAGAGTTTTAGACATAGGGCCTCTACTCCATAGTCACCTTTTTGCCAACATTAGGGCTCCAATCCCTGAGTTGAGATTTTTAGATATAAGACCTCCATTCCCTAGCCACCTCTTTGCCAACATTAGGGCTCCAATCCCTGAGTTGAGATTTGAGACATAGGGCCTCCATTCCCTAGTCGCATTTTTGCCAACATTAGGGCTCCAATCCCTGAGTTGAGATTTTAGATATAGGGCCTCCATTTCCTAGTCGCCTTTTTGCCAACATTAGGGCTCTAATCCCTGAGTTGAGATTTTAGACATATGGCTTCCATTCCTTAGTCGCCTTTTGCCAACACTAGGGCTCCAATCCCTGAGTTGAGATTTTAGACATAGGGCCTTCATTCCCTAGTCGCCCTTTTGCCAGCATTAGGGCTCCAATCCCTTAGCTGAGATTTTAGACATAAGGCCTCCATTCCCTAGTCTCCTTTTTTGCTAACATTCGGTCTCCAATCCCTGAGTTGAGATTTTTAGATATAGGGCTCCCTTCCCTAATCTCTTCCACCTGAAGGCACACAATCCTTATGTTATCACTTTCCCAAAAAAAAAGAAGTTAGTTACGAATAACTCACGAAATGTTCCTAGTGAAAACTGGGGCAGAAAATTTCGTTCGTTTATTTGGTGTCTGAATAGGTCTGACCTTAAAGCATATGATTCGAGATGACCAAAATAATGAGTCTCAATCCAGAATAAAGTAAAGAAGAAAAAGAACAAAAAAGAAGTGAACTCAAAGGTTGAAACGGAGAAAGATGCAGACTGCTCAAAATTTGGTTGAAGTCACAAGCTTCGCGTGTCCCACCTGGATCCCAAGATGAAGAAGGAACCAGTACCTACAGATGATGAGCATCAAGATTCGGATCGGAGTCTGCCGCAAGAACCAGCAAAGACTCAAGATCAAGCTTCGAGAGATTTATAGATAGGAATCTTGTAACTCGTGGTTGATAGACTTAGCTAGTTTAGCTTTTCATTTTCCATTTTGGTGTAATAAGGAGCTCAGCAAGCAGAAAAAGCAGCAACAACAATGAAATCACAGCTTCTCAGTAGTCCCAGCTACCAAAACTTCAGAACTACACTGACCTGATTCCTTTATAGCCAAGGATATATAGGTGTTACAACCCATATCCACATGCGTTAATTCATGCCATATATTAGTTAACATAAATTCAAGAAGTAATTACCTTTGAGATGATAAGAAGTTAATCCTATTAGTCTTAAGTGATACAATGGTGTATAAGGGTGATTAACAAGTATTAGAAGTTAAACGAATCAAGGATGTTGTAACTCGTATTTTCAGGTAAACCTAGAGATTCTTAATATACTCAAGGTCATGTATTAAGGTGTTTGAATCATATAATATCTGTATCATAAGTCTTGAAGTCAAACGAGTTATGAAACAAAAGTCCACAAACATTGTCGCAACTTAGGTTCATAATTTTACTTAAACATTAGGTTAAATGTTTCTAAGCTTTTCTCCTAATTTAAAAGGAATTACGGGGTGATCTACCCACAAAATTAAATATCTACGAGTCTAGTTTCCAACTCATTAAACCATTTGTCAATATGATCTCGGAGTATAGATATATTCATATTTTTGCAAGCCTGCGCAGATTGGTAGATGACAAGTAGGTGCATCACCTACTTGCCAAAATGATAGGACAAAATTAAAAGACCTAAGTCGGCAAAGAGAGTACTTTTAAGGGGTTATGAACTCAGTTATTTCATCCATATTTTATACCCTCAAAACAAAAGTTAACCCCTGCAAATCCTCCCCAAAAATCCCACACAAACCCTAATCGATTTTCCCTCTCTTTCAAGTTCTATTTGAAGGTAAAACCTAGAGTTTGAAGAACCAAGGGAAGGGCTGAGTTATCCAACAAGTAAGGTAAGTTACTACCATCTTTCATACATTTTTATCTGCTGTGAATTCATGGTAATTCGTTCTATACATGTAAGAACTCACGGGATGGTGATCGGAAGCCGTGAGTTCGAGTTATTCACTTGTAGCGGACTGTTTTGTGGACTGTTTTCTATTGCTATTGGGCTGCGTGTTTTACTAATATTTTGTGGATTTTTGGAGGTGGAAATGTGTGGAGGAACACCATATATATGTAGGGTTGTGGGCTGATAGTGATTCGTAACATTTCCGGGTCGTTTGACACGACTACAGTGGTTGTCGTATGTATGATGTAATTAGGTTGTGCGTGGACTATTTTAGGAGGCTCAATATGTTTATTATTGATGTTTTTTGGGATGTTTGGTGATTGTTTGGAATGGTGTGAAGTCATATATATAGGGGAGATGCTGTCCGTTTAAACGTAAAAGAGGTTGTGGTCGAAACATAATAGTTATGACGCTTAAATGATAACGATAGTATCGTTTCTCTTATTATAGACTAAGGAGTTGTGACAATTGCATAGCTTGTGATTGGGGCAGTATATACAAGGTATGTGAGGCTATCCCTTTTCTTCTTTTGCACGACTCCGATTGTACATAATGTAATGAATGAGCTTCCAAAGATACTCTACTCTTAGAAGCTAGCAGTACTTACATTGCTTTCCCTCTTATAGAACGATTGATGTTAATGTTGCTTCTCTTATTCTTATGTTATCAATGTTGTTGGTACTTCCTGATTCTTATAAGGTTCGTAATGAAGAGTTGGTCCTAATAAAGTGTACAGAGGATACCGACCTTACGCCACTCCGAAAGGTTTAGAATGTGATTCCATGAGTCGAGCATGCATTATATATATGTATATATTTTACTCTACCGAGCCGCGCTATAGTCAGCCGGGTACGACACATATTGTGCAACCATTGATCAGTTGGGTTTTACCGAGCTCCATGTGGCCAAGTACGATTCTACCGAGCCTTATGACGGCCGGGTACGTTTTTACCAAGCCTATTATGGCTGGGTACGATATGATGATGATGATGCCCATAGAGGCGTATGTTTTAAAAGTTTATGTATACATACATATGTATCATGCATTTCATGTCAGTAGCCTTCAGAGGTACTCATATGTTCCAGGTTGTATATTCTCTATCCCTGCTTACATTACTGTTCGTATTTATGGTTCCCTTCCTTACATACTCAGTACTTTATTCGTACTGACGTCCTTTTGTTTGTGGATGCTGCATGTCGTGCTGCAGGCCCTAATAGACAGGCAGGTGCAGCTCCCCACCACAGTAGGTTGTCCAGTTCAGCAGTGATTGGCGAGATCCCTTCTCCGGACTTGCCGTGGTCTTGGTATGCATTTTTGTTATAAACATTATGGGTATGTCGGGGCCTTGTTCCGGTTATGTTGCAGCACTTATGTTTATTTAGAGGCTCATAGACAAGTGTCGACTTATGTATAGTTTGGTATGCCTTGTCGGCTGGTTTTTGTTGTATAGTATTTCATGGTAGCGTGGTAGCTCAAACCTTATATGTAGTTTCTTGATTGTCTGGTCATCCCCTGCTATGTATGTTCATGCCATCATATTTTATTGTTGGTTGTCTATGATCCAGGTCTACCATTTATATTGATCTCGTCAACCCTAAAAGATAATAAAAAAAAAAGTTAGATAAAATGTACGTTGGTGCTCGGCAAGTATGGTCGGGTGCTAGTCATGACCCTCCATTTTTGGTCGTGACAAACTTGGTATCAGAGCAAGTCTGTCCTAGGGATTGTCTATGAGCCATGTCTAGTAGAGTCTTGATTATGGATGTGTAGCGCGCCACATTTATAATTAGGAGGCTACATGACATCTAGGGTTGTTACCTTCTTCCTGAATCTATGTCGTGCGTAGAGTTGAGTCGTAAGTGTTTGTCTCTAATATTCACCTTGTTTTCTTTCAGCGATGCCTTCGACTAGGAAGCAAACAATTTGTAGACGGCTTGATACAGCTGCGGGAGAGGTACCAGTTAGGTGCCCCAAGCCAGAGCAGGCCAAAGTGAGGCTCAGAGTGAGATGTCGTCTCATACCTCATCTACCCCGTCTCCTCCAGAGGATATTAGGAGGCACCCAGCACCTCCAGTTCCTCCGTCTGGCACTACAGACCAGGATATGCGAAGTGCTTTGCAGTTATTGACTAGCTTGGTAGTTGCCCAGGCTCAGAGGCAGAATACAGGTGTTGCTGAGAAACCAGTTAGTACGAGAGTTTGTGATTTTATTAATTTAGACCCTCCAGTGTTTACCGGATCAGACCCCAAGGAGGACCCGCAGACTTTTATTGACCAGGTTCATCGTACACTTTGGGTTATGCATGTTAGTGATACAGAGGCAGTAGAGTTGGCTTCTTATCGGCTACGGGATTTAGCAGTTCTCTGGTATGATTGTTGGGAGAGTTCCAGGGGTTTGAACGCTCCTCCAGCTGTGTGGAAGGAATTTTCTGAGGCCTTTCTTTATCACTACTTGCCAGTTGAGATACGACGAGCTAGAGCTGATAAGTTCTTGAACCTTAGACAAGGTAATATGAGTGTGCGAGAGTACAGTATGCAGTTCGATTCTTTAGCAAGGTATGCTCCCCATATGGTGGCCGAGATGAGTGATAAGGTGCATTTGTTCATGAACGGATTGGGACCACATCTGATAAATGAGTGCACGACAGCCTCCTTGGTGGATGGCATGGATATTTCCCCTATTCAGGTTTATGCCCAGACCCTAGAGGATCGTAAGCACCAACAGAGGGCAAATAAGGAGCAGGATAGGGGCCAGCATAAGAGGGCGAGATTTGCAGGGTATTCTGATGACTTCAGAGGCCGCATCAGGCCACAGTTTTCGAGGAGTTCGGCGCCACCTGTAGCTAGTGCTCCTCCACAGTTTCAGAGGCCTCGATATGATCGATCCTATTCTGGTCCAGGTCAGAGTTCGCGGGCATCTGGCTCGCAACATCACAGGGATACTAGTCAGATGAGACCCCCAACACCACATTGTGATCAGTGCGGCAAGGCCCACTTTGGACTGTGTCGTCGAGGTTCTGATGCATGCTATTCGTGCGGGCAGCCTGGCCATATGATGCGGGATTGTCCTAATAGAGGAGGTGATGGTATGGCTCAGCCGACTGGATCTGTGTCTGGTTCTTCCTCATCAGTTCGACCTCCAGCACGGGGTTTTCAGCAGTCGACAGGTCGTGGTAGGGGTAGAGGTGCAGTGCCGAGTTCGAGTGGTGCTCAAAATCGAACCTATGCTCTAGTAGGTCGACAGGATCTCGAGTCGTCTCCAGATGTTGTTACAGGTATTATATCTGTGTTTTCTTATGATGTATATGCGCTGATTGATCCGGGATCTACATTATCATATGTTACACCCTTTGTGGCTAATAAGTTTGGCATTGAACCTGAATTGATAAGTAAACCCCTTGCGGTATCTACTCCGATAGGAGATTCTGTGATTGCTAGAAGGGTATATAGAGGTTGCACTGTGATGATTTGTAGTCGTCAAACCTCGGCAAATTTATTTGAGTTAGAAATGGTTGATTTTGATGTGATAATGGGAATGGACTGGTTGGCCTCATGCTATGCAAATGTTGACTGTCGTACGAAGATGGTTAGGTTCCAATTTCCGGGTGAACCCATCATTGAATGGAAAGGGAACATTGCTACACCGAAAGGTAGGTTTATTTCCTATCTTAAGGCAAGGAAAATGATCTCAAAAGGTTACATTTATCATCTCGTTCGCGTTAGGGATGCGGAGGCGAAACCGCCTACTTTACAATCAATCCCTGTGGTCAACGAATTCCCAGATGTTTTCCCAGATGAACTCCCAGGCCTTCCTCCTGAAAGGGAGATTGAGTTTAGCATTGATGTGTTGCCTGACACTCAACCGATCTCTATTCCTCCATACAGAATGGCCCCGGCAGAGTTGCGAGAGTTGAAGGTGCAGTTGAAGGACTTGCTGGATAAGGGCTTTATTAGGCCTAGCACTTCACCTTGGGGTGCACCAGTCCTATTCGTGCGGAAGAAAGACGGGTCGTTACGGATGTGTATCGACTATCGACAGTTGAATAAGTCTACTATAAAGAACAAGTATCCACTTCCAAGAATTGATGACCTGTTTGACCAACTCCAGGGTGCCAAGTATTTCTCCAAGATTGATTTACGTTCAGGGTATCATCAGGTGAGGGTTAGGGAGAAGGATATTCCAAAGACGGCCTTCCGGACAAGATATGGGCACTTTGAGTTCTTGGTGATGTCGTTCGGGCTAACAAATGCCCCAGCAGCTTTTATGGATCTCATGAATACTATATTCAGGCCCTATCTTGATGTGTTCGTGATTGTATTCATTGATGACATTCTAGTATATTCTCGTTCGGAGGCGGAACATGCGGGCCACTTGCGGATAGTATTACAGACGCTTCAGGATCGTAAGTTATATGCTAAGCTCTCCAAATGTGAATTTTGGCTGAACTCAGTAGCGTTCCTTGGCCATGTGATATCTGACGAGGGTATTAGTGTCGACACTCAGAAGATCGATGCAGTAAAGAATTGGCCGAGACCTACAACACCATCAGAAGTCCGCAGCTTCCTAGGGCTAGCAGGATATTATAGGCGGTTTGTGGAAGGGTTTTCCTCTATATCATCACCATTGACTAAGTTAACACAGAAAGCTACCAAGTTCCAGTGGTCTGACACTTGTGAACATAGTTTTCAGGAGCTGAAGAATCGATTGACATCCGCACCAGTGCTCACTCTTCCTGAAGGAACAGAAGGTTATGTGGTATATTGTGATGCCTCAGGTATAGGTTTGGGGTGCGTATTGATGCAGCGTGGGAAGGTGATTGCTTATGCATCAAGACAATTGAAGAAGCATGAAAAGAATTATCCAACCCATGATTTGGAATTGGCTGCAGTAATATATGCTTTGAAGATATGGCGGCACTACTTATACGGCATCCATGTTGACATCTACACAGATCACAAGAGTTTACAATACATCTTCAAGCAGAAAGAGTTGAATTTGAGGCAGCGTAGGTGGCTTGAATTATTGAAAGACTACGACGTCGAGATATTGTATCATCCCGGTAAAGCCAATGTTGTGGCAGACGCTCTCAGCCGTAAATCAATGGGAAGCTTAGTACATATTGAGGCAGGTAGATGGGGGTTGACTAAAGAGCTTCATCAGCTAGCCAATATGAGAATCAGATTGTTAGACTCTGATGACGGAGGTGTTACTGTACAGAATACATCAGAATCATCTTTGGTAGCCGAGGTAAAAGCACGACAATATGAAGATCCTATCTTAGTACGATTAAGAGAAAGCATTCAACAGTGTAAAAGTATGGCTTTTGGGATCGGAAAAGATGGGGCACTGAGATACCAGAGCCGATTGTGTGTGCCTAATGTGGCAGGGTTGCGAGAGAAGATTATGAATGAGATTCATCAATCCCGATATTCCATCCATCCCGGCTCGACAAAGATGTATCATGATGTCAAGGAGCAGTATTGGTGGGATAATATGAAGAAGTCTATTGCAGAATTTGTAGCCCAGTGTCCCAATTGTCAACAAGTAAAGATAGAACATCAGAAACCCGGTGGATTGCTTCAAAATATAGAGATTCCGACCTGGAAGTGGGAGGTGATTAATATGGACTTCATTATTGGATTACCTCGCTCTTATCATAAGTTTGACTCCATCTGGGTGATAATTGATCGACTTACAAAATGTGCCCATTTTCTGCCAGTGAAGACAACTTACACGGCTGAAGATTATGCGAAGTTGTATATCAAGGAGATTGTTAGGCTTCATGGTGTGCCCATATCTATTATATCAGACCGAGGAGCTCAATTTACGGCTAACTTTTGGAGGTCTTTCCAGAAGGGTTTAGGCACACAAGTAAATCTCAGCACTGCATTTCATCCGCAGACTGACGGACAGGCTGAACGTACCATTCAGACACTGGAAGATATGCTACGAGCATGTGTTCTAGATTTTAAGGGGAATTGGGATGATCATCTTCCACTCATAGAATTCGCCTATAACAATAGCTACCATTCCAGTATTAAAATGGCCCCATACGAGGCACTATACGGGAGGAGATGTAGATCACCAGTTGGATGGTTCGAAGTCGGTGAAACAGAATTATATGGGCCAGATTTGATTCACCAAGCTATTGAGAAGGTGAAAGTGATACAGGAGCGATTGAGGATGGCACAAAGCAGGCAAAAATCTTATTCTGATGTCCGACGTCGTGATCTAGAGTTTGAGGTTGGTGATTGGGTTTTCCTGAGGATCTCACCAATGAAGGGTATTATGCGTTTTGGGAAGAAAGGTAAGCTGAGTCCAAGGTATATCGGGCCGTATAAAATTCTTCGACGGATTGGACAGGTTGCTTATGAGTTAGAATTGCCATCCGAATTGGAATTTGTCCACCCGGTATTCCATGTATCTATGTTGAGAAAATGTATTGGAGACCCTTCTCGAGTCATCCCTATCAAAGATGTACAAGTTACAGAGGACCTATCATATGAAGAAGTGCCAGTGGCGATATTAGATCGGCAAGTCCGCAAGCTGAGAACAAAAGATGTAGCTTCCGTCAAAGTATTGTGGAGGAACAAAAATATGGAAGAAATGACATGGGAAGCAGAAGAGGAGATGAAGTCTAAATACCCTTACCTATTCCAGAATGAAGATAACAAGGATGCTGGTGGAAGACAGGATACATTGGAAGGTGAAACGGCTCTATGAGGTAAGCAATAATTTGAGAATACTCCTCCTTAATACAAAATGGTGATATGTAGATAATGTAAATATGCATAATGCTTTGTGTAGCCTTGTAAGGTCATACATTGAGTTAACCGCTTGAAAGTTTGTCCTCTATTTATGGGAGAAACTTGACCGGAATCCACGATGATTTAAACTCACCATGAACCCTTACATTCGAGGACGAATGTTCCTAAGGGGGGAAGGGTGTTGCAACCCATATCCACACGCGTTAGTTCATGCCATATATTAGTTAACATAAATTCAAGAAGGAATTACCTTTGAGATGATAAGAAGTTAATCCTATTGGTCTTAAGTGATACAAGGGTGTATAAGGGTGATTAACAAGTATTAGAAGTTAAACGAATCAAGGATGTGGTAACTCGTATTTTCAGGTAAACCTAGAGGTTCTTAATACACTCAAGGTCATGTATTAAGGTGTTTGAATCATATAATATCCGTATCATAAGTCTTGAAGTCAAACGAGTTATGAAACAAAAGTCGACAAACGTTGTCGCAACTTAGGTTCATAATTTTACTTAAACATTAGGTTAAATGTTTCTAAGCTTTTCTCCTAATTTACAAGGAATTATGGGGTGATCTATCCACCAAATTAAAGATCTATGAGTCTAGTTTCCAACTCATTAAACCATTTTTCAATACGATCTCGGAGTATAGAGATATTCATATTTTCGCAAGCCTGCGCAGATTAGTAGATGACAAGTAGGTGCATCACCTACTTGCCAAAATGATAGGACAAAATTAAAAGACCTAAATCGTCCAAGAGAGGACTTTTAAGGGGTTATGAACTCCGTTATTTCATCCATATTTCAGACCCTCAAAACTAAAGTTAACCCCTACAACCCCTCCCCAAAAATCACACACAAACCCTAATCGATTTTCCCTCTCTTTCAGGTTCTATTTGAAGGTAAAACCTAGAGTTTGAAGAACCAAGGGAAGGGCTGAGTTATCCAACAAGTAAGGTAAGTTACTGCCATCTTTCATACATTTTTCTCTGCTGTTAATTCATGGTAATTCGTTCTATACATGTAAGAACTCACAGGACGGTGATCGGAAGCCGTGAGTTCGAGTTATTCACTTGTAGCGGACTGTTTTGTGGACTATTTTGTGTTGCTATTGGGACGCATGTTTTACTATTATTTTGTGGAGTTTTTGGAGGTGGAAAGGTGTAGAGTAACACCATATATATGTAGGGTTGTGGGCTGATAGTGATTCGTAACATTTCCCGGTCATTTGACACGACTACGGTGGTCGTCGTATGTATGATGTAATTAGGTAGTGCGTGGACTGTTTTGGGAGGCTCAATATGTTTATTATTGATGTTGTTTGGGTTGTTTGGTGATTGTTTGGAATGGTGTGAATTCATATATATAGGGGAGGTGCTGTCCGTTTCAACGTAAAATAGGTTGTGGTCGATACATAATAGTTATGATGCTTAAGTGATAACGATAGTATCGTTTCTCTTATTGTAGACTAAGGACTTGTGACAATTGCATAGCTTGTGATTGGGGCAGTATATACAAGGTATGTGAGGCTATCCCTTTTCTTCTTTTGCACGACTCTAATTGTACATAATGTAATGAACGAGCTTCCAAAGATACTCTACTCTTAGAAGCTAGCAGTACTTACATTGCTTTCCCTCTTATGGAACGATTTATGTTAATGTTGCTTCTCTTATTCTTATGTTATCAATGTTGTTGGTACTTCCTGATTCTTATAAGGTTCGTAATGAAGAGTTGGTCCTAATAACGTGTACAGAGGATACCGACCTTACGTCACTCCGAAAGGTTTAGAATGTGATTCCATGAGTCGAGCATACATTATATATATGTATCTATTTTACTCTATCGAGCCGCGCTATAGTCAGCCGGGTACGGCACATATTGTGCAACCACTGATCAGTTGGGTTTTACCGAGCTCCATGTGGCCGGGTACGATTCTACCGAGCCTTATGACGGTCGGGTATGTTTTTACCAAGCCTATTATGGCTGGGTATGATATGATGATGATGATGCCCACATAGGCGTATGTTTTAAAAGTTTATGTATACATACATATGTATCATGCATTTCATGTCAGTAGCCCTCAGAGGTACTCAGATGTTCCAGGTTGTATATTCTATATCCCTGCTTACATTACTGTTCGTATTTATGGTTCCCTGCCTTACATACTCAGTACTTTATTCGTACTAACGTCCTTTTGTTTGTGGATGCTGCATGTCGTGTTGTAGGCCCTAATAGACAGGCAGGTGCAGCTCCCCCACCACAGTAGGTTGTCCAGTTCAGCAGTGATTGGCGAGATCCCTTCTCCGGACTTGCCGTGGTCTTGGTATGCATTTTTGTTATAGACATTATGGGTATGTCGGGGCCCTGTTCCGGCTATGTTGCAGCACTTATTTTCATTTAGAGGCTCATAGACAAGTGTCGACTCATGTATAGTTTGGTATGCCTTGTCGGCTGGTTTTTGTTGTATAGTCTTTCATGGTAGCATGGTAGCTCGTACCTTATATGTAGTTTCTTGATTGTCTGGTCATCCCCTGCTATGTATGTTCATGCCATCATATTTTATTATTGGTTGTCCAGGATCCAGGTCTACCATTTATATTGATCTCGTCAACCCTAAAAGATAATAAAAAAAAGGTTAGATAAAATGTACGTTGGTGCTCGGCAAGTATGGTGGGGTGCTATTCATGGCCCTCCAGTTTCGGTCGTGACAGTAGGCAACCTTTGAAGCAAGGTTCGGTCAGACTCTTTTCAAAAATGCTTCTCATGGAGTGTTAAACGGGCAAAATCCCTCATGTTTGCTCATTTTATCTTTGCCCGAAAACCCTTCGTGTCTCTGAGCAAAGAGGGGAAACTGTGAGCACGTGATTTTTGCCTCACATGAATTATTCCTTCAGAATTTCCAAAATTAGATTTTTACTTTTAATTATTTGTTATTTAAGAATTATTGTAGAATTTTTCCGTTTGTTTGCATTTTGTGTGCATGTTTAATTTTATTTAAATCATAAAATATACAAAAATACATTACATTTGCATTTAGGATTTAATTTTATATTTTAGATTAATTAATTAGTGTTTTACAAAAAATGAAAAATTACAAAAATAACTCATTTTGCATTTTTTTTAATTTTGAGTTTCGAGTTTTGGTAGTTCTTTTAATTTAGTATTTAATTATTTGTGGTAATTGTTATTTAGAGTTAGTTAATTTAATTTGGTAAGATAATTTGTATTAGGGATTAATTTAGGTTTTATTTTTGATTTTGAAAAGAAGAAGAGTTTTAAAAATAAGAGGAAATATTGAAAAGAAAAGAAGGGAAATAAAGAAAATCAGAAGTTTGGGCCCTTTTATTTAATTTTTCCTAGGCCCAAACCATTCCCTTCAAATACCCGTCCAGTTGACCCAGACCCATGTCACAACCGGTCCAAACCTCTCAGCAACCCAAACGACGTCGTTCCAATTACCCCCTTTGATCAGGACTGTTGATTTCTTACCATTGGGTGGTCCAGAACAAAGCTTCATTTTATATATAACTATCCTAAGAGCTTACCCCCCCCCTCAAACTCGTCTCTCTCAACTCCCCATTCTCAGAGACCACAGCCCCAAAACCCTAGCGCTGCCTCAATTTTCCACCACCCAAGTCGGCGGCACTGCCTCAGATCAGTCCCAAATTAACACCCCAGAATCCCTATAGTTCCCTCGTACCAAATCTCTAATTACGTTTCCTTGAATATGCCCAGAACTTCTCGAATCTTACATCCGAGTTCGAACCCTAAAAGTCTAAGATCATTTTCCATCGAACCCGGTGGCATGCATGGTCATAGGGTGTTGTTTCTTTCAAGCTTTGAAGTTTTGATTCAACAAAAACTGATGTCGTTCAGTTGTTCTTGACAAAGAACAAATGATC
Source organism: Nicotiana sylvestris (assembly GCF_000393655.2). Classification (NCBI taxonomy): domain Eukaryota; kingdom Viridiplantae; phylum Streptophyta; class Magnoliopsida; order Solanales; family Solanaceae; genus Nicotiana; species Nicotiana sylvestris. The sequence continues at coordinate 55,420,167 of NC_091060.1, read as the reverse complement.
GACATTAGTTTTGTTAAGTCATTTGTCTCCGGTAGGTTCTGATTTCTGATTTGATAAGTTCCCTTCACACTTTTTGTCCTTTCTTGTCACTATCTTATTTTTCTTCTCCTTCCCCTTTCTTTAGTTAGTTTGCTTCTACTAATATAGCTGAAACTCGACCAACCCTCTGAGTTTAAATTGTCTCCTGTTCGTTTTTCCCTTTGTGAAAGCTTGTTCTCTAATTTTTCTTAGTCCGTTAAGTTTTTGTTATTAGCCTAATTAAAGTTCTGATTTCATTTCTCGTTTAGTCACCTAGTTTAATTTAATTAGGTTATTTGATAAGTTAGTCAATTTTCTGCTTACTTGTGTTTAGTAATCGTTCAATTAGTGTATGTTTGGTTTTTGAAATTATTCAAGTATTCTCCCTCTATTTGTTTACTGTTTTGATTTAGTTTCATTTTACTGTTTGGGCTTTGAAGCTATTTCAGATCTCACTCTAAGGGGTTGATTTAGGTTATTGGGTCAGAATTGAGCACATATTTGGTTTAACTATTGGGTCAATTTGACCCATGACCCATGAGATTTCTGGGGTAATTAACAGGGCTTAAAGGGGTAATTCAGGAACTCTAGGAGAAAGAATCTCTGGTAACCAACTTAGAAAGCTTCCTAGAAGCTGGGGTTGAGGCTTAAATGAAAATATGATTTTTACACTAAGAGTATCTAAGCAAAAAATAAAAATTTGAAAAGGTTTTAGGTGCAAAAACTTAGCTCATCTCTGCAGCCCTAGAAGCTTGCATATAAAGGCATCCTTACTTGAGGTTCAAGGCAGAGATTAGAGATAAAAAACTCCTAAAAACTGAAACGGCTAGCACTGTGAAATATCCCTAAATTCCCTGCATTTCCTTGTTGAAAACTACTCAAATTTTGCTCGGTATTTTTTGGTTTCTGAACCTCATTGCTTGGTTAAAACTATTGAAAATGACAAAGTCTTGCATTTGGGTCGAAGTGGATTGAGTTTTGGATCTTTAAAGTTTGGGTTTAAGCTGGTTTCACTACTGTTTCCATTGCTGGTTTTAAAGTTGATTTTTGTTATTCCCTTTCATTGGTCTACTGCTGTTATTGTTTCTTCCTGATTCTCCAGCTTGATTTTCTTGTTTTGTCTCGCTATATTCAGGTACTTACTCCTGAGCTCTGCTGAATGTGAAGTCAGATTCAAAGCATGAAATGGAAATGGAATTTAGAGCATAGTTTCAACTAGTCGTTATAATTTAGTTGTATTATATTGTGCTTTGATTCACTTTGCCTTTTAGTTAATTTCTGGTCTTTGATAACTGAACTTCATCCCTGTATTTAATTTTAGGACTGTTAAAAAAATTGCTATAGTAGAAGGTTCAGTCAAGTTATAGGTGTTATATTTGCATTTAAGTTCTGATGGAAACAATGAATAAATGCTTGCCTTCACGGTTTTAGATGAACTAGTACTCTATTTGTGTAAATATGCCATCCTTAGTAGGTTTTGCTCAAGTGAACTGAGATACTATCCTTATGAATGAGGTGTGAGTTCAGCATAGTTATTAAGTCTAGCAAAAATCGAATTTGTTTGATCCATGTGAATCTGTTGAGAACTGGTGTTTTTGAGTTTATTTTTGGTAATCCTGGTTTGAGTATGCTAGAGTTGACATGCATAAGAATGGGTTAAGAAATTTTCAGTGATAGTTTTTCCTAGTGTTGTATGTTGTTACTTGGAAAACCATGTGATGTTTTACTTCATTGAAATTGTTAGTTAAATGGCTTTCCAAGTTAGTATTCAGTGCATAGTTTTTTTTGAATAAAAAGAATAGTCTGGTTGATTACTTTAGGACTTCAATCTTGTACAGAACTGTCTTTGGTCATGTAAGAGTTTATTTAAGCTCAAATCCATGTGTGTTTACTTAACAAGCTCGTAAGTTTTTCGTATGCTATTTTATGTGTTGAAAAGAGGTTCATTTAGATTTGAAATTTCACATAACTGTCCTTTGAGTTTGCTGAAGATTTAAGTGAGCATGATTGTCAAATAGTTATGTGTTATTGAAAGCTATGTTGGGGCTCATATCCACACTCAGATATTCTAATGTTTTCCGCGTGTCTGAAGACTCAATCTCGAGTCCTGCACCCTTTGATACTCAGTTCTCAAAAGCATTAGGCTCACGTTGGGCCTGGATTTGAGGCAGGCCATGTCCCTTGGTATTTAGGGCCAGTTATTTGAGCCTAACGTTTTCTCTAATTGCTGTTAATATAAAACCATTTCGTCATTCACTCTTCTTCCATTATTGGTCCATTGGCCTAAAATTGGTTAGAATATTTAGCTTGGAAAGTAGTGAGAATTCTTTTAAGTTTCCTTAATTAATTAATTAATTAGGTTTTCAAAAGTAGATCGAAGGCGTGCCATATTAGGTAAGACATAATCTATGGCCCTCAAAATCTTAGCTTGAATTTCCTTTAAAAATCGAAATTGAGGTGTGCCATGCCAAATAAAATCTCAAAATGCATGGCCCTCCTTTTAATCTTTAGAAATTGAGGTGTGCCGTTTAGTTGAATCTTCCATGGCCCTCGCAAACTCGAAATTGCGTAGTTGCTTTAGGTGCGTTATTTTAATAATATTACCTTTCTAAACTCGGGTGTGCATTTCATGTGACCCAAATCCAAATCTCGACAATGTTGAATAAGATGTGTTTCGGATTGCGAGTGCATTTTATGTGGCGTGATCCAAAGACATGTTTTAAATGACGTTTCTTCTTTAAAATAATTAAAAGCGGTTAATAACTTCTAAAATCATACCATAGGCTAAAACATGTATTAAAATCAGATAATAGGCCAATTATAATAGTTTAAGCGACAGTGTTAGAACCACGGAATCCGAGGGTGCCTAATACCTTCCCACGGGTTAACAGAATTCCTTACTTATAATTTCTGGTTCGTAGACTTCAAAAGGAAAGTCGAATTTTCCTCGATTTGGAATTGAAAATAAACCAGTGACTTGGGATACCAGAAACAAACCTATCCCAAGTGGTGACTCTGAATAAAAAATGAAATAATTAATCCCATTTCGAATAATGTCACTTAAATTGGAAAAACTCCCCTTATATGTCCTCGCATGTGTAAAAAAGGAGGTGTGGCAAGCGTTTGGAAAATTGATATCTGGATTGGTGAGGGAAAATGACAAGTTTGCTAGATTCCGAACCTGATCAAGTTCCTCTTGAAATTTCAACAGTTTTTGCTCGAGTTGGGATGCACTTTCTTTGGAGACCTGAGCACCATGAGTGACCTATACCCGTTCAGTTGAGTTTTCTTTTCTGGTGTTGTTCAAATCTTCCATCTTTCCTTTGTTCCTGTTTCTGATAGGACTAGGAGGAGGAGTGGGTGGAGAGCCCTTTGATCTTGTGGAATATGATGATGATGCCAGAGTGCACGAACTAACCTTTGGGGGGGGGGGGGAAATAAATAAAACAAAAGTAAAAACAAAAAAAGGTAACCAGTCAATGACGATTATAAGAAAATGTCGCAATATTTAAACACATAGTGCCAAAATATAAATCGTGTCCTAATTTGGGAACCTCTTTGTGCTCGAGGTAGGCCTAGCGACAAGTTGATTTGGAGAACTTAGAATGCTAAATGCCTCATTTTATTGATAAAAAGTAGACGAGTCCCAAATCGACACTAAATAACAAGGAATAAAATGTCACTAGTGGCCATTTGCCTTATTACATTTCATAAAGCAAAAGAAAACTCCTATATATTTGGTCCCAGAAGGACCTTCCCCAGACTCGGCATCTTTGGCTTCATCGAACAGCTTCACCAGCTCGCGAAGTCCTAGCAGCAGGTAGGCTCTGGCCAGGTGTCCACCCTCGTTTCCTTAAGCATTCTGGCAGTCCTCGATCCTCTTAAGAAACTTCCTTTCCAGCTCCACTAAACCTCGTTCCAGGTACCCTAATCGCTTGTTGGCACTAACAGCCATGTCTTTCCACTCTTCAATCAATTTTTGGTGGGCTTCTTGAATCTAACGGTGCTCGCTTTCATATTCCCAAATCCTCTTGCATAGTTGGTTGTATTTGACATGTGCTTCAACCCTTTCATCGATGATTCTGTGACCTCGAACAAACCCGGGTTGGCCCAGACCATTGTGATTATCCTCCAGCCAGCCTGAATAGTATGGGGTGTAGCCAGCATGTTATTTGTCTGGTTCAATAGTATCTCTTCCCATGATGATCTTGAAATACCACATATGCTGAGCTTGGAATTTATAAGGACTGTCATCAGCTTGGAAGTCAGCCCGGAAGTGACTCATCTTGTCGACCCTTAATATAACCTGTTTCCTACCAACCCGTCTCATAACTCAGAGAGGGACATAAGGGTAAGTTCTTCTCAAACTGATTAGTATCAGAAATGGTGCGTCCCTGGATCGGGCGATGAACTCTTCAGTAGGGAACCACTCAAACATCCATTGTATTTGATCCTCAGTTAGATTTTCAAACAGCTCCACCCACCCCTTGGCATCTTCTGGCTGAGCAAACATGTTAGGCATGTAGTTCATTCGCCTTGGTTGATGGAAGGCTATATGATTGTCCCAGTCTCTACGCTGAATCTCTTACCGATATTCACCCCTTTGAAGATGCTCCATGAGCCAGAGCTGGAGTATCAAGTTGCAGCCCTCGAAGTGTGGGGCTCTTTGTTGACATTTTTCCAAGGCTCGGTATATCTCTGCGATGATCATGGGCACTATGCTAAATGGTTGTCCACCAATTCCCTCCATCAAAGTTTTGGTGACCATGGCTATCATGGTGTTGATCCTTGCTTTCTTCATTGGAAACACTATCATTCCCAAGAAGTAGAACATGAAGACAAAGACCCTTCAGTAAATATGCCCCAACGATGTAAGGGCGAACTCATCCGGATATGTAAGTAGGATTTGCTGTGACCGTACCTCTCGTACAAATAATCAAAGGGAATGTAGGACTCCTTCAAACATGTCAAGTCTGGATTCTTCTTTAGGCCCATCATTTTGAGAAAACCTCTACCCTTGCGATTTTCAGGCATTAACAAACCCGGGGTCTCCCATGGTATACCAGCCAATCCTCTTATTTCCTCTAGTAGGGGTGTCATGTCAATCTCTCCAAAGCGAAACACAGACCTATCACAATCCCAGAACAGAGTAGCAGCTTCTATAAATTTGTTGTTAGGTTGGACCTCTAGGAGGGAAGGTAGATTTCCTAAATATTTCCAGATAAGAGCCTGATCACTATAATGAAGATCCTCCCACCAACTTAGAAACCTTGGGTGGATGTTTATGACCATGCCGAATCTGGGGACTTCATGCCTCATGTTTCTGCAAGACAAAAGTGTTAGGCCCTTACCCCCTCCAGACTCGACTATTAAATACTAATAATTGGCATAAATGCATTTAGTTCTCCAAATAAATACACAAAATGTGATAGTGTCCGTTTGGGTTTTTGGGAAACTCAGTGGACTTTGGACAAGGTTATCTTAAAGAGTCATTATGCGTACAACATAACTGACTCGGCTAGGTTTGACCATGATGCATGCACAATTAAACAGAGTAAGGTTTCTATGGGGTTTTTAGACTGATACCCTTGAGCGGACAACTCAAGAGGGAAAGGCACGGAACCGTCAACTACACCGTTGATCGACTGGTATTACCGCAAATACGCCTTTGCTGGATTTAAAGGATGATAATATCAGAAGAGCGCAACCACTCATTATAAACGTTGCTATGGTATTTGTTTGGCACGAGTGGAATATGATGTTGAAAGCATGTTTATGCAATAATTAAAACACGTTGTCACGTATTTGCATGTTCATAAAGTAATAATTACAATAATTTAAAACAATAATAAAGGAGTGTTGTAAAGGAAAGCAGTAAAAGAAACAGAGGAAAGAAATAAGAGACGAGTCAATTTTTGCGGTAGAAGAGGGAATTAAATACATAAAGGTATTAAACAAATAAGGCACATAAGAAATGTAAAGTCACAGTAATAGCTTAAAATGGTAAAAGCCTAAAAATCCCTAGCAGAGTCGCCATGCTGTCGCGCCCCCTTTTTCCTCGCGGAAGTGGGTTCATGACATTTGGGAGGACAACTCGTTCCCTTTCGGGAATTGGGTTTAGATTGAAGAGTCGCCACCTAATGATTTGAGTGCATTAGGACACTAGGAAGAATTTGATTTAGGAAATCAGAGATTGGGTAAGGGCTTGAAATTATCCCGAGGCGAAAGTGTTAGGCACCCCTCAGGATCCACTAATGTGGTTCTCGGCCAGGCTACGGTTGTGACTTTAAGTACAAATAACATGAAGGTGAGTAAGACTTCAAATAAGAGGGGATTTGCACATACGGGTTACAAATAGGTGAAATTAAAAGAAAATAAAAGAAAAGTTGAATTTTGAGAAAATAGTTTGAATGTAAACAATGAAATAAACAAGTAAAGGAAAAGGGGGTCTTAGGTTTATAAGTAATATGGATTACCCCACATAACATCCGGTAATCACTCCTCAATGAGGGGCTACACAAGATGTTATCGTGTGGTCATCATATCCATATTTACCCTTCCCACCCTATTAAGGTATTAAAGCGCGGATTGGCCTCGATTACTTATTGCATGCTATTACCCGTCCCATTCCTATCAGCCCCAGAGGCACTTAGGACTACTAATCCTAAAGGGAAGTGGTATTAGGCTTTGTAGTTTCAAAGGTAAAAATTCTAAGACGACAAACAAAACACATGTAGCAAGTTTGAGGAGAAAGCATATCAACAAATAAGGCTCAAACAAACCTCCTTAAAACCAAAGAAAAACACATAGTTTAGCATGTCTTGCACATACTACTTAGGGTCTGATTAACACTTAAAAGGTTGAGGCAGACTGATTTATTACATATTTCAGATAAGAAATCTGAATCAGGCCTGCCTACTTGTTGTAGTTAATAAGAATCTGACAAGTTTACCTTATGACTTGCCTAAGTGTTAGACGAAGACCTATAGGCATGCTATCTACTGATTTCATAAATGAAGAGGTAAACGGATTACAAATAGGTTAGAAGAATACAAGTTCTATAATCGATAATGCATTACTACTGATAGTTTAAACTTACAAACGAGAGAAGCGATTCAGATTTGAATAGAACCCCTATAGGCATGCTTTCTATGTGTTTGTTAACTTAAAACACGTTATCTAGGTAGTGTATTTTATTACAAATGCGATATCTGATTTCACTGGTTGTTAAAACCTATAACATGTTTGCCTAATGAGAGACGACTATGCAAGAATCAGAAAGGACTTATAGGCATATTATCTACATGCATGTGCATACTATAGACATAGTATCTATATACGAATGCAGAAGTTCTTATAGTCAAGTTATCTGCATGAATGCAGAAATTCATAAAGATAGGTTATCTTAATGAATGCAGAAATGCAGAAATTCCTATAGACAAGTTATCTATGTGAATGCAGAAATTAATAAGCCTGTAGGCAAGTTATCTATGTGAATGCAGAAATCAGAAATTTCTATGAGCAGGATATCTACATGAATGCAAAAGTACAAAAACTATAGGCAGGGTATCTATATAAATGCATAAGTGCAGAAAACCCTATGAGCAGGACATCTACATGAATGCAGAAGTGCAGAAACTATAGGCAGGGTATCTGCATAAATACAGAAGTGCAGAAAACCCTATGAGCAGGACATCTACCCCTTGCATGCACGGTTACCCCTCCCTTTTCACTAATCATCCCAAAAGTTTATTACAATGTTATTATAATCCAAAAATAAAATAGAGAAAATACATCAGAAAATTGAAAATTACAACCAAGGAGAGCCTGATTCAGACTTTCTGTCTGAAGTATGAAGTAAACCAACTCCCAAGATAAATACCCAAAGACTTTCTCTCATTTGGATGTATCAGAGTTCCCTAAGAGCCCCATATGGACTCCGAGCAGTGCTCACATCCAAATGCATTGTAGGATTAAGTCATAGTGCAGTGTGGAAGGGTCAGCCCTCAAGTGTCCAAGTTCAGAGGGAACTCAAGGTCCCAAGGCAAGGCTCACAGGAGGGGGGCAGAACTTAGAAGCTAAGAGTGAGTGCAAGTGCAGAGTTCTAGAGGGGGAAAGGGGAAGTGGCAAAGAGGCAAGGACAGGCTAGTGGGCATACCCAGCAATGGGAAATGCTGGCACACCCCACAAGCCTGTTAGAACACATTGTTTTAGAGGTTAAGATCCCCTAAGGGATCAAGCTCAAACCATGAACAATAACTTGCATATTTCCATGTTTTAAACTATAACTAAAAGCATATAAAGGGAAACAGGGGCAGGGATTCACAACAGAAACAGGCAAAAGAAATTAACATGCTAGTTAAATATTCAACTTTGCAGAAGTAGTAAGATAGACATGGATACAAAAAGCTATAAATATACACATTGTGATGATGCTGAAACTTAAATTAGGACATACAAGTTTCAACGAAAACAAACAAAGAAAAGAAGTAGGTCTTGCAGACAGGCCACAATGCAAACAAGAAGAGAATGTTATTGTGAGAGAGTATGAGTTCAGAAGGATTTTGGTGTCTAGTGTATGAAAAAGGGTTATGTCTTTTATAGTGTAGAAATCATGCAGAAATAAGGTAAGAAAATAGTTAAAGAACTGATTGTCAATCAATTACACAAGTCTTCCCTTAATTAAGGGATTCAGATTCAAATGGGTAAAACCATTTAAGGAAAGGAATTGATCAAACTATTTATACAAAGTAGACAATTAGGGGTGAATACATAAAAATCATTTAAGGACAGGATTTTGATAATACACGGTTTGTGCAAATAAGGTAAGAAGATCAATAAACAACCAGTAAATTAGAGGGTTTGAGACTTTGTTATGAATGAACCGGGTCAGAAAGATGGGGAAGGTTTTAACTTAAAGGAAATCAGCAAACAATGGAAGGAAATCAATCAGACCAAAATCAGAGGGAAGTACGAACTAATCACAAAAAATTGAATGTCACTTTAGAGGGAGGTTCATTATATATAAGGAGCATGTGAGCATGAAAAAAAATTGTCATGCCATTGTAAAATCAGTAGAAAATTCAGTGTAGAAGAGTTTAGCAAAAGAGTCAGAATCATATGCAAACAAAGAAGTCCAAACTCAGTTTAGAGACTCAAAGTCAGTTTGAAAGAATTAGGGATCTTTTGAAATAAAAACCCTAGCTAGGGCAAATCACAAAGCAAATAGGAGAGGGCAAGCAATTGAATCGAAACATGTTTAGAAGTTTCAGAAAAGAACTGAAACTTCTTCATGCTTCTTTCAACAACAGAACTCATGAGAAAACATGATAGCAAAGTAACATGAAAACACAGTAGAAGGATTCAAAAAACATAACGTAAAATACTGATAAGAACAGTAGAAGAAGAATGCTAGAAGAAACTCAAACAGGGCTCAGTAGAAGGAAAATAAAGAAACTTAAGAACTTAGTAGGAAAATACAGTAGAAGAACACAAGAACACCGGAAAAGTACAGAGAAAAACATATAGGAAAACACAGTAAAATAAACATATAAGAACATGGTAAAAAAATACAAGATCACAGTAGAAGCAAATACACATAAAGGAAAAAGAAAGTCAGAAAATACTTAAACATTTTCTCAGAAAACCCTAGATCAGAAAAGAAGCGGTTTTGAAAGTAATTTTTGAAAGAAAAGTTAGGGAAATCGTTTGAAAACTCAGGGAGAGCATAGATACACAACGGATCTAAAGAAATCAGAGAAAACCTCGAAAGGTTGGGTTTCAGAAGAACCCTAGAGATAAGAAAGGCTTTGAAAGGTCACTGATTTGAGTCGGAGAGGTCAGAATCAGGCTCAAACCACCAAGGAATGCCGGAACAGAGTCGGAGAGGGCCGTAGAACCTTGAATCGGCAGAGGCCTAGGTGAAAACCTTCGAGGTCAGACCTCGAATCTTCAAGTATAAAGTGTATAAGAGCAAAGTGAGGTGAGTATAGGGCTCCCATGGCCTGAAAAGCCATGGATTCCGGTGGTTTCAATGTTGAAGACGGTGAAAGGCGGCTAGGGTTAGGGAATGTTCGAGAGGGTTTGAGAGAGGGGAGGGGTTTCAGGGGCGGCGGGTTAGGTGAAATGAATTAGGGTTTTTTTTTGGCAATCCACTAGGCAAGCGCCTAGGGCTAGTTTTTTATTAATAAAAGTAAAGAAAATACAACAATTCGGAAAAGTAGAAATAAGGGGGACAATAGCACCGGTATTGTTACCCATATGCCTTGGATATATAATCACTCCTCTACACATCACATTGCCTTATGATGGTAGCCTCATGTAGAGGATTCATGGTGTAGCTGCCGGCAAAGTCTCACGAGGCCATATAGTCTTATAGCCGAGTGGATATTTTCCAAAGGCATCGGACCAAGGCAACACAAATCGGGCTAAACCTTACCTTACTAATCCTATTGAGGCAAAGAAAAGAAAAAGCCTCATCTTCTAACAAGCATGTAAAAAATAGGAACTTGAAAGTACCAAGTACTCTATGATCGCCATAGAGTTTATAACACACTCTATGACGCTATTACAAGTGATGATGCTTTGAAAATGATAAACTAAAACAATGTAGAAATTTGAGTCTTGCCATTCATTTATCAAACTTTTGAGTTGTTCAATTTGAACTTGCTTAAAATCCTCTATAACAGTCTTCAAAGTTCTTCATTTCTTCTCAGATCTATTGCACCTCGTAGATGTGGAGGGGGCAACCCCTTTTTGCTTTGCCGCTCTCATTGGGAGTTGCCTGAGTGTTATTTCTTGGGTCTCCTTCTTTTCACTTTGCAAATCTCCAATTGTAGCCACCCTTTTCGGGTATGATTCAATCAATTCATCTTCTTCCGCTTCATCTGAAATAGCAACTCGTAAATTGACCTCTAGTTTTTGATTAGTTTCTTCTTGTATAACCATCCATAATGGTTCATGCCTTTTCGTTCTCTTTGCACGACAAGGTTCTTACCTCTTTGCCACTGAACCTTTCTGCTTTTGTTTAGTCATTTTCGAGCTACTTGAGTATGCACATCTATGAGGTTTTGGACTGGTCAAAGCATCCAATAGAGCCCGGTCATGGTTTGAAATCAAAGCAATGTTTGAAATCTCACCTGAACGTTTAACACTGTCCAATTCTACTGCTGTATCACCTGAAGTGTGATGTTGTTGTTGTTGTGGACTGCCTGGAGTATGCTTCTGCTGTCCAGCTATGAAACTTATAGGATGCTGATGTCCTGCATTTGGTAGATATTCACCTTGAGTGCCTGCACGTTTGTGTTGCTGTGCAATAGATTTACCCGCTTCTGAGATAGCTTCTGAACTGTTTGTACTATATTGTTGCTGCCCATAATGAGTAATGGCTGTGGTGCTTGTAACATTTTGCTGCTGCTGTATAATAGGTGTAGGTGTTATTACAATTTGACTTGTATCCAGAGACTGTGATGGCACTTCATAAACTGAGTTGTTCAATGTGACCATTGGTTGTTTAACCATATTTGTATGCATCATCATTGCAATCTGGACCTCTTTAATTATTTGTTCGACGTGAGGGCTGGAAAAATGCAATGTAGGAACATTAGAGTTGTGAGCATTGCCCGATAACTCTTCCACACCATTTTTCTTTGAAGCCTGATGTCGAATACCCACATTCATAGTCAAATTCTCACTGTCTTATGCTTCTTTTCCACTGCTGGACAGTGGACCTATTTGGTTGGCCATTGCCTTAGCAGCTGCAGTCTCTAAACCAGTAGTAGCAGCATCCAAACTAGAATTAATATCTTGCAAAATACCAGACCCATGCCTAGGCTGCCCATGTTTGTTAGAAAAATCTGAGGTAGGCTTCAGTGCACAACTAGTAGTTGTAGACATCCTTGAGACAGCAGGTATGTCTTGCCCTTCACCGGATCTTTTTTGGTCAGCCTTTTCCTTATTCAAATCTCCATTAGCTTTTGCAGCAACTCGATCACCAGTGTTTGCTTGATTCAGAACCTCTCCTTGCCTATTAAGTTTACCAACTGATGTATCCATATACCTTTGACGATCCTGCCCATCCACTCCTATTTCTTGTTGACTATTAGGATTAGAAATCCCAACAGGAAGTCGATCAGCATTTTCCTCTAGCTTAGAACCAACAATAGTTGTTTCTTGTTCAGCTGCCCTACCAGTTGTAACTTTTCCAACCTGTGCACTCACAGAATTTCGATCAGCAACATTTTGCAAGGCTCCAGCAGTAGCTAGGTACATTCTACCAAACACAGTAGAAGCAGGGACATCTCTTGAAGGTTTAGGAGGTCCCTTGTCAAGCATTAACACTTCTGGCACCACAGGAGCTGTAGCATGTGGTGCTGCTGTATTTCCAATAACACCAGCAGCAGTACTCATATCCCCAGCCTGCTCTTGTTCTGCATTAGCCATAATTATTTTCTCTTCATTAGAGTTAAATTTCAATACTTGTTGCTGCACATCTCTGGTTTCGTTTTCTACTGTTTCCACAAGACTTTGGCCAGCTCTTTTAGCATTCAAAAACTCCATAGCATCTCCTTGCAACTTATCAAAATTGGTCACCTCTTTACCAGGCATATTACTGCCAGTTGCTATATCCTCTACTCTCACCTCCTTACCAGTTTGATCTTTCATAAGTCGACACACCTTTTCGTCATGTCCTTGATGCTTGCAACAAGTGCAATACTTTGGGAGGTTATCATATACCACCTGTTGATGAAACTCCTCATACTTCCCAGAAACATTATCGACGATGTGAATCTTAATTTTCTTAGGAAGTTTGTCCAAAAGGTCTAGCAAAACCTTACCTCTCGCAGCACTTGGCCTAGTACCATCCTGCATCGCCTTGTCAACAACAAGTGGTTTCCCTACTGCTGAGGCGATCGACAATAACGATTGTTTTGCAAAAAAATTGGGCGGCTGGTCTGGGACCGAAATCCACACAATTGACTTCGATGTTTCTTCTCTAGGATTAAAACCTAACATCCAGGGAAATGTTCTAAAGAAGAATTCTTCTCCTTTAGAATTAATGTATCCAGTAGACCCTGATATAAACTGGACATAATCATCAAACAAATCAAATCATACTAGAATATGGCGAAATTCAAGCTCTCCGATGTTGCAATAGCCTTTAATGTCGAACTATTTCGCAAATATCTTTCTAAACTCGTGCAACTCTGGTTTTCCATATGAAAACTTGATGATGACTGCTTGGTGAAGCCCTTCTTCGATGGCGAAACTGTTAACCTCCTCCATGGTGAATTTAGTGGTTGGTTCTCCATGAACAATGTTACCAGGAATCAATTCGATTTTTGACGAAACTGTAGCAGATTTCTTACCTTGTAGTTGCGATAGATATGACTCTTTTGTATTGTGATTTGGACGTGTTTCTTTACAGATTTGGATGGACTCTCCCATAGCTTGGAGCTGGGGAGAGACGACAGGATCCATGGCTGCTCAAAAAGTCACCCTATCATTAACGTGAGGAAGAAATTAATGACAAAATCTAGAAAAAATCTGCGTGCTACAGTAATTGTGCAATAAATTTCCAGATTTGTTTCGTTTGGCTATGAATTTGAGGATGAAACCAATTGGGATTTGTGCGTAAAGAGTAGATGTTTCTTTTGATAACAAATTTATGAAATTCCACCGTCGGACGCCGGAGTTATGGCATTTTAATAGTGATAACGTTACTATTCATAGCAGTCCTAGAGAGAAGGAGTGTATCCCACATAGGAATGGGGTTCGAATCTCTATTGAATTAGGGTTGTGGGTGTTTGTGAATTAAAAAAGGCAAGGGGGGAATTGTGGCCGTTGATCAAAAATGATCAACGGCCTGGATCAAAAGGGAAGGTCGGGTGGGTAAAATAAATGGGTTAGGGGTGGGTTAAATTTAAACTGGGTCGGTCCATTTGGGGTTTGAAATTAGGTTAATTGGGGAGGCTGATTTGGCTAGAATCGAAATAGTCAGGGCTAAATTTTAAATAGCCACTTTTTCCTTTTTTATTTTATAAAAAATAGTAAAGTGATTTCTGGAAACAAATTAAAGATACAAAATTAACTAATAATATACAAATATTAAATTTAAAATACTAGAATTAATTTTGTAATTATAAACGCAATTAAATCTTAAAATAGGCTAATAATGCAATTAAGTGCAATTTAGCTTTAAAAATACCAAATAAATTTATAAAAATGTGCAAATATTACCTTAGATATATTTTTGTATAAATATGAGAGTAAAACAAGTTAATCACCAAAATGATAATTCGAGGAACAATTATTAGTTTTTGTACTGTTAAAATAGGGCAATAAATTGATTAAAAAATCTTTTTAAAAATTAGGAAAATACTAAAACACTTGGCCATACTTATATATGCATATACATGTTATTTGGAAAGTATTTTGCATATAAAAATATATAGGAAAAAATTGGGTATCAACAATAATTTGGACAAATCTCTCTTCAACTTTGCAATCAGCTTCTTGTCTTGTCCTACAATCAACATGTCATCCACACACAACAATAATATAATAAAGTTGTTATCAGAAAATCTTTTGAAGTATACACATAGATCAGAATATGTCTTTATGTATGTTTGACCTTTCATGAATGAGTCAAACTTCATGTACCACTACCTTGGTGTCTTCTTTAACCCATAAAGACTCTTATTCAATTTTCACACCATGTGTTTCTTTTCAGCTACTTCAAATCCTTCTGGGTGCTCTATAAATCTCCTCTTCTAAATCTTCATGAAGAAATGCAGTTTTCATATCCAACTGCTCCACTTCAAGATCTAGGTTAGCTGCTAAGCTCAAGATTGTTCGAACATAAGTCATTTTGATAACAGGTGAGAAAATTTCGTCAAAATCAATATATTTCTTCTGTGCGAAGCCTTAACCACCAATCGATCTTTGTATCTGACTAGCTTGCCATTTTCATCTTTCTTGAGTTTAAAGACCCACTTGCATTTGAGTAGTTTTTTACCCTTTGGAAGTTCAACCGGCTTGTACGTGCCATTTTTCTGTAGAGATTCCATCTCTTCTTGCGTGGATTTCATCCACTGGTTCTTTTCTGGATAGGACAGCACTTCCTTAAGACTTTTTGGCTCCCCCTCTTCACTGTTGAGGACATACTTTGTGGCAGGATACCTGCATGATTCTACTCCTGGCCTTTTTGATCTCCTTAGAGGTTGAGGTTGTTCTTCTTCCTGAGTAAGGTACTCCATTTGCTCGGCGTTATCATCAAGTTGCTCCCCTGCTCAATAATCTCATCAGGTTGCCCCTCCTGCTTGGCAACCTCATCGGTTTTACTTTCTATACTTGTGAGATTATTAGAAGTAGAAGGAATGGTAACAAGGTTAGGGATTATACCATTCTTGGCCTTCTCTAACTAATTATCTACTACTCCAACTTTACTTTCTCAGAAGATTACATCTCTGCTTCTGATGACTTTCTTCTTTACAGGATCACACAATCTGTACCCGAACTCTTCATCTCCATATGTGATGAATATGCAGGGAACAAATTTGTCTTCCAGCTTTGTTCTCTACTCCTTTGGTACATGTGCAAAAGCTCTGCAACCGAACACCTTCATATGTGAGTAGGACACCTCTTTGTTGGTCTAAACTCTCTATGGATGTCAAACTCCAATGGAACTGATGGACTCTTATTGATCAGGTAACAAGCTGTCTGAACTACTTCACCCCAGAATGACTTGGCCAGTTTAGCTATTTTGAGCATGCTTCTCACCTTCTCAACAATGATGCTTCATCCTTGCAGCTACACCATTGTATTGTGGAGTTCCAGGAACTGTCTTTTCATGTCTGATCCCATGGCTCGAACAATACTCTTCAAGTTCCCTTGAAGTGTGCTCACCTCCATTGTCAGTTTGGAAACGCTTTAACTTTTGGCCCGTCTCCCTTTCCACCAGAGCATGAAACTTCTGAAAAACTTGAAACACTTAATCTTTGTTTTTTAAGGTATAAACTCAAAATTTACGTGAAGAATCATCAATAAAAGTAATAAAGTATTTGTTACCACCCATCGATTCAATTTGCATTAGACCACAAACATCAGAATATACTAAATCAAGCATATTCAAATTTTTTCAGACGATGTCTGAAATGAGACCCTATATTGATTACCAAATAAACAATAGTCATAAGGTTTTACCGTTGTACCTTTGGCAAAGAGATGAGTGATTTCCTTGCAAGAATGTGCAATCCCTTCTCGCTCATATGACCTATTCTTTTATGCCAAAAATCTGCAGAAATCTCATCTTGCGCTGCGTTCAATTCACCTCGGAATATTTCTGCATTTGTCCTATACAATGTGTCACGAGCAACTCCTTTTGCAATCACCAATGATCCCTTGGTGAGTCTCCACTTTTGATTTGCAAAATAGTTCTCGTATCCATCTCCGTATAAAGCAATTCTCGAGATCAAGTTCACTCGCAAATCAGGTACATGTCACACGTCCTTTAGAATCAATGTGCATCAGACATTTTTCTTGATACAAATATCACCACATCATCTGATAAGTGCAACCTGATTGCACTAGCAGCCTTTTCATCCAACTCAGCCCAATCCTCACCTTTCATGGTATCAGGCTTTTTGGTATCAGCATCTAGTACCTTTTGTGATCCTTGTTGAATCAGCAGATCCCTCAAAATTAGGGTCTCATTCTGAGCATGCTTCTCACCTTCTCAACAAAACTGTCTTTTCATGTCTGATCTCATGGCTCGAACAATACTCTTCAAATTCCCTTGAAGTGTGCTCACCTTCATTGTCAGTTCGGAAACGCTTTAACTTTTGGCATGTCTCCCTTTCCACCAGAGCATGAAACTTCTGAAAAACTTGAAATACTTGATCTTTGTTTTTTAAGGTATAAACTCAAAATTTACGTGAAGAATCATCAATAAAAGTAACAAAGTATTTGTTACCACCCATCGATTCAATTTGCATTAGACCACAAACATCATAATATACTAAATCAAGCATATTCAAATTTTTTCAGACGATGTCTGAAATGAGACCCTATATTGCTTACCAAATAAACAATAGTCATAAGGTTTTACCGTTGTACCTTTGGCAAAAGAGATGAGTGATTTCCTTGCAAGAATGTGCAATCCCTTCTCGCTCATATGACCTATTCTTTTATGCCAAAAATCTGTAGAAATCTCATCTTGCGCTGCGTTCAATTCACCTCAGAATATTTCTGCATTTGTCCTATACAATGTGTCACGAGCAACTCCTTTTGCAATCACCAATGATCCCTTGGTGAGTCTCCACTTTTGATTTGCAAAATAGTTCTCGTATCCATCTCCGTCTAAAGCAATTCTCGAGATCAAGGTCACTCGCAAATCAGGTATATGCCGCACGTCCTTTAGAATCAATGTGCATCCGACATTTTTCTTGATACAAATATCACCACATCATCTGATAAGTGAAACCTGATTACACTAGCAGCCTTTTCATCCAAGTCAGTCCAATCCTCATCTTTCATGGTATCAGGCTTTTTGGCATTAGCATCTAGTACCTTGTGTAATCCCTGTTGAATCAGCAGATCTCTCATCCTTCTTTGCCATGTTGAGAAACTGCTATCTCCGTTGAATTTTGCTACCTCGTACTTTACTCTGGATATTGTTTTTTGAATATAGTACTACCGATCGTGAATAATATTTTTGTGTACGGGCGAAAACTGTGCTCTGATACCAATTGTTGGGAATAACCTCCTCCCCCTCCCCCTCCCCCACAAGAATAATATTCACAGTAATAAGAGCGTAATAATAATATAGCATCGAGAAATAGTAATCAACAAGAATTAAAAAAGTGACAACGACACCAAGATTTTTACTTGAAAAATCCTTCTGAATAAGGAAAAAAATCATGACTCCGAGAGGAGCAACTGATATCACTATAGCAAGTAATTTTATACTTTGTAGGCCCGACTAAAATACTACAAAGACCACTACAACACTCAAAAGAAATAACATTCTTTTGGTATTCCCACCTCACTACAATATCGCTCGCCCTCTCTATTTTTCTCATAGACTATTTTCTTATACTCAGTCTGTAGGCCTCACTCTTCTTTCTCTCTTTGTTGGTGTGTTGAAAGAAGTGAAAGAGCTCTCCATTTATAGGAGAAAAATACGTAGCCTCCAAGAATGCTATAGAAGAAAAATACGTAACCTCCAAGAATGCTACAGGAGAATGTTAATTCTCCTCCCCAAATTTAGCCTTTGTCTCCAAGTCTCCCTGCCAACCTATCCATAGGCACGTGCCTATTTCATTTGTTCTTTATTTATTTTAACTATGGGTTGGACCCTACAGAAAGATAAATTCGTTATGGTTGATGGCGGAGAAGGGCACTAGCAATGCTCGTAAAGTAAAAGCGAAATGGTCTCGTGGCCACTTAAACTTGTTTTTATTTGCAAAGCCGATACACAAACTTACATCGTTCCCATATGAATACTCAAACTCACGTATTTAGTCATTAATAAGCCTATTTAACCGTTGACCATGCATATGTGGCAGTGACAGAGATGAAGTGGACAAAGTGTATGCAAGTCACGTAAACTATGCGCGTGACTACATAATTTTAATTAAAATAATCTAAAATAAAAAAAATACAAATCAAAAAGAAAGAAAATAAGCCCCCCCCCCCAATCAGTTTACCTTTCCCTTTTTCCCATTGACGTCCCCCCCTCCTTTTCTTGCTCTCCGGCTCCAATCTTTCCCAGTTTCTTCCTCTTTTTGTTCCAAACCCTGGCAGCAATAGTGAAAAACAAAGAAAAGCAATAGATTTTGTCAAAATTTTCTGTTAATCCTTTCTATCACATTAACTTCCTCTATCCTTCTTGTATCCATCTCAAACTGGAAGACATATAGAGAAAAGAAAAAGACTATTGAAAAATCGACGAATTTTGGCTAAAAATTTCAACTTGCATAGTCTGACTTCTTTTCTTTTTCTGATTTCACCATTCGTGTCCTTCTTTGACATAGCTTTGCGGGCTCTTTTGTTGCCTTGACGAAATTTTAGCAGGTGGCCCGTTAGACTCTTTGGCTTGAGATATGGATTTTGTTAGAAGTGAAAGATGAAATGAATTTATGGAAGTTCATGGATTATTAAGTCAGTCAGGTGGTAGGCTGGGATTTTTTTCCCCCGATGGAGGCGGTAAAATGTGTAGAAGAAATTGTGGAAAAAGTAAACTAAGAAAATAAATTTTGATAAATTAGTTTTTAAACAAAAGGCTCACAGACGACACATGTAAAATAATAAATGGTCTTAGCATTTGACGTGTTCTTCTTGTCAGACAATTGAGTTACACGCTCGGACAAATGGATTTATTTATACTCAATTGATTGAGTTGAGGTATTAAAATGGAAAAATTCAAAGTTTATATATCGACTTTAAAATCTCGTACAGGTTTATGGGGCCATGAAACCATTTCGCCTAAAGTAAATAACGGTATTGAAATGAAGAACTCTGAAGAAATGGTTGAGGTAAATTTCTCACCAAGGATCAGAAACAATACATTACATGAAAGTATTAAAAACCATTGAATTGATGAACTATCGACGAAATAAAGTAAGGATAGATGGAGAGCGTATTGTTCTATTAGTTATCTGAATCCACGGGGCTTCCTTGAACATGTTAAAGCACAGTGTTCTAAGAAAGCTATAATAGTAAAAAAAAAAAATGGCAGGATATATTATACGTGGAGAGCTTGAGGTCTGATTGTCCTGTGAGTAGATCGTGTGTATCCTTCGTCCGTCCCTTGGTTCACTTTATACAAGACCTTGGTATCGGACTCTGTCAAAGTTTGAACCCGATCTTATCCCTTTGGACTCGGTTGGAGACGCGGAGGTGGTGACCTAACTGAAGATTCATATCATTGTTCCGGATGATCCGACACTAACCTAACTCAACCCCAAAAGCTAGCTTGTGAGGTGAAGATTGCCCACGACCATATAAGGAGATCTAAATACCCATAACTAGGGGTGTTCACGGTTCGATTTGATCGGTTTTTAATTAAAACCAAAACCAAACAAATTTAATCGGTTTTTAAAATTTTAAAACCAAAACCAAACCAAATTAAATAGAAACCATCGATTTGATTGTTGTTGGTTTGGTTCGGTTTGGTTCGATTTTTCGACTCTTAATAAGCTAATGATAAGTCGATAATAGTAAAACAACGCTAGACAACAATCTGAAAATAATTTGCTAAATTTATGTTTTTTATATATGTCTTTCCGAACTGAAAATTTATTTACCTATTTATATGAAAAGAAAGAACAAAAAACAAACTAAAGCCTTTGTTTTCTCAAGCCTTAGTCATTGTTGTCTTGCAATTTGAATTTGCTTTCTTTACTCTTGTGGTAGTTTTTTTTAACTATTCTGTTAGGCAAAAGTATGTGCGGAGGGTTAGAGAATTAGAGTCTCTTAATGAAAAGAAAATTGGTCGAGTCCTATTGTTTTGAGCTTAGGCAATCTTTTAAGATATAAAAGGATAAACCAAAATTCAAAATAACAATTAAAATGCATAAAGTATTTAAAATTATTTACAAAAAGATATTATATTGTATTTAAATAATTATTAAATTTTGTATATAATTAGTCGGTTTGGTTCGGTTTATTTTTCGATTTTTTAAAATAGAACCAAAACCAAACCAAATATTATCGATTTTTAAAATTTAAAACCAAAACCAATCCAGATATCAAGAAAAATATCGATTTACTTAATCAGTTTGGTTCGATTTTCCGTCAAACCGTGAACACCCCTACCCATAACCCACCGACGTGGGACACAACTCAACAATATCAAAGTAAGAGTAACAGGAAACACTTGGTATAACATCGGATATTGATGTGAAAGAGTAGTAAAGTATTATTTGTGCAGATGATTCAGAGTAGTCGTGACCATTTCTGAGCGTGATCAAGAATGAACCAAAGGGAAACAAAGATGAAAGCATAACCAGATGCACTATGAAATAGGAGCTAGCTTCACCATCCAATTATATATAAGACGGACTACATAAGAGAACTTTTGGACACAATTGCTGTTAAATATCTTATCGCTTCAAATATTTAGAATCATCAAAGAGAAAAGGCGACTCACTTCAAGTTCGATATTGCATATTATATGACACATGAACAAGACTTTGATAGCATTTCAATATTGTTGCTCAATTCAAGGGTCATTTGTTTTTCTTGGTCCAAATCTAAAGTTTTGGTGGTCTTGTTCTTACGAGGGCAAGCTCTACTAAATCAGCTTTTAGACAAAAATTCAGCATCTCAGAAAAAAATAAGTAAACATAGGCAGAAGGAAGACAAAGGATACTAGCTAAATTGTTATTCTTTCTAAGTGTTCATAGAACACATATTAAGCATTTATAATTCACCGTCAGCTGCCTCAATTCTTTTTCATGGTGTTCCATTTTTATTCTTCACAAACTTTGCTCCTGTTTTCATATGTTTATATCGCATATTCCAGTAGTTTCTGCTTGTATTCAGCGGTTTCTTTAACTCGGATAATTCCTTGAGAAGTTTGTGCCGCCACATACAACTTTTAACTGCTGTAGCAATGCCCACAACACCAATAGTTGCTTTCACAAGAGACATGTTTGAGTTGAAAACCTGTTCAAAGCAAAGAGAGATGTTTTATCTATTCGAGAGTAGAGGTCCTTAACAAAGAAAAGGCTTAACAATTTTGTTCTTCAACAATAATCTTGAACTCTTGCCAAGTGAAGAAACTGACTGATACTCAAGTTAAATATGCCTTTAACAACACTATTAATGAAGTTTGATTAGTCACTACTCATGAAAACAGAGTAATATACAAGTAAAATCAAACTAATTAAACAGTATAACACCAAAACTGACTTTCAGAGTATCATGCAAACATACATATATACAGTAATGAAAAAGAAACTAATGATAATTTTTAGGGGGGTTTTCAGAGAACAAAAAAGTAATTTACGACTTTTTTCTTCAACTAAATAAACAAAGGTTTTGAAACAAAGAAAGAAGGTACCTCTGCGATTTTTGCTCGTTCGTGGTTTTTTCTGCAATGACTAACATATGAAGATTCTGGAAAGTTCTTGCTTTATAGGCGATCGTTGGGAAAATGGAAGGCCTGGATCGAGCTGGACTCAATCCGACGCCCAACATTAATCCAACTCTCTCGCCTCTGTTTTTCTCAGATCTTTTTGTGGGAGTGGGTGGGGCATTCTTCAGAGAGGTTTGTCGTTTGTTTGGGGACGCGGAGGAGAGAGGGGAAGGGGGACCAAAAGGTGACACGTGGCTGACTGTGCTGAGCCAAGAGTCCCACCGGAAATGGATATTCCGGCCGCTGACAGAGTGAAAGGAATTACGGCTCGAAAGTTAGTACTCCCACGTTCCATATAGTGGCCGGACCTGAACTTATTTTTTCGCGGTAATTCTGGGAATGAAATAATTAATTCGTTAAAATAAGATTCACGTAATTAAAAATTACATACAATCACCGCAAGATCAAAAATTAATATTTTTAAATAATGATAGAAACATTTTTTTTACTAATAATAATAGTGTTACTTAGCCCCGTCTGACCATAGATTTTGTTAAAAAATTTCCAATTTTTTTTTCGACAAATACCTGTTTATTTATAGATTTTATTCATATTTTGGCAAATTTTTAAATTCCAGAGCCAGCTCAAGAGCTGATTTTGGCCAAAAATATTACCGTTTAATTTTTAAATTATTTTAAAAATTACCCTAAACTTTTATAGATTATAAAAAAACCCAATTTCGGTTATGATATGGATGTTGATGAAACTGAACGACAATCGACTCAAAGTAACAAGCGTGATTCGTCAGATTATTCGTATAATGTGGGGAGATTATATTAAAAAATAGCTAGTTACTATAAATTTTTTTTTGGACCGATGGATCTTGTAAAATTATTGCAATTTGACGAATTGTAATAGCTATTAATTGTGTTATTAGATGTTGGTTTTAAAATATCAGGTTATGATTTTAGGATAGTGTATTATGTAGTTCATTATAAAAATGATAACTTCGTACCAAACTTATATATGTTCAGGACTATGTTTTGTGATAATGATAATGAACATTATCAATTGAAGGTTATGCATATACAGGATTAGCAAATTTGTTTGTTTGGTATTGTTGCGTATTTTTTATAGTTTTTAGAACTTATGAGTATAAGTCACATTTTATGTTTTTTCAAAAAAAAAAAAAAATGAAAAATATTTTGAAAAATTATGTCCAAACAGAATTTCATATTCAAACCAAATTCCATCCAAATCAGATTTTTTAAAATAAATTTGAAAATTTGTGACCAAACGCTAGCTTAAACTTGGAGTATGAGAAGAAGAAATTTGCAGAGTTGCTGCTTTAGACCAAAGTTGCTGTTAAATATCTTACCCCTTCAAATTTTTTAGTATCATCGAAGAAAAGAGGTGACACCTTTCAAGTTCGATATTGCAGATCAAATGACACAAGAACAAGACTTTGATAGCATTTAAATAGTGTTGCTCAATTCAAGGATGGTACAAAATCGCCTTTTCTATCACTTTTTATTGGTCCAAGCGTTATTTTATACCAGAGCAAGCTACTCAATTAGCTCTTACACAAATTTTTAGCATGCAAGAAAAAAAAAGGAGTGAACATGGAGAAAAGGAAGAAAAAACATGGAGTACTAACTAATTCCTTTTTGTAAGTATTCATAGGCTAGCATTTAGAAAAAATCAAGACATCTGCCTCCAAATTGTTTTTCATAGCATTCCATTTTACCCATTCTTTGCACACTTTGCTCCAGTTTTCAGATGCTTATATCGCATTTTCCTCCATTTTCTCCAAGTCTTTGAGGTGCTTGTTGTTAGTGGGATAGTTCCTTCTTACATCTGAACAGCAGCACATATTCGTTAACTGCTATAGCAATACCCACAAGACCAATTGTCTTATTTAGAATAGACATGTTTGAGTTGAAACCCTGTTCAAAGTAAACATTAATATCAGGGGAAAAGAAAGCCATTAGCTGTCAAGAATAGACTCTTGTTGAGAATATTGTAAACAAAGATTGAACTCTTGCCAAATGAAAAAACAGAGTCGGTGTAAATGACTTTAAATACGGTGGTTCAATGATCTGTAAGCACTGAAATAACAATACTAATCCTCAAAAGATGCAATGAAGGACGTTAATCGCTCCAAAATCCCAGGAAGTTATCACACTAATTAATGTCCCAAGAAAGCAAAAGAAAAACTCTGGAAGAACTATAATTAAATTCAGGTGCACAAAAACTGGACAAAATGAAAATGAACCAGACCGTTTCAGGTTCAATCACAAAGATAATTCAGCGGCTTACTAGTCACAAGGTCATAGAATTTAGTTCAAAACAATTGAATTATATGTCTGACAGAGAGAAATGAAAGATTTATTTTAGTTACAATTGAATTATATGTCAAGACCTTCAGAAACTTGCTAAACCGAGCAAATGCATAAATAAATCAAACAAATTAAACAGACTTTCATCATTGTCATGCTAACATACATATTATAATGGTTAACTGAAACAGAAACTAATGACAAATAATTTAGGATTTTTTTTTCCTTTTAGAAAATAAACTAGGGTTTCTAAGAATAAAGAAGGAATCTAACCTCTGGGATCGACTTTTGCTCGTTCGTGGGTTTTCTAGAATGACAAACATATCAAAATTCTGAAAAGTTAATGCTTTATAGGGAACCTGGAAAAATGGAAGGCCATGATGGAGCGAGCTGGCGCTCAAACCGACGCCCAACATTAATCCAGCTTTCGCATCTGTCATGAATGATTTTCTCAGATGAGTGAGTGGGGCGTTCTTTGGGGCTGTACAAGAGTATTCAGAGAGGTTTGTGTATTTGTTTGGTGACGTGGAGGAGAGAGTGGAGAAACGGGGACCAATGGGTGATACGTGGGGGACTGTGGTGAGCCTTGCTCTCACCGGAAAAGGACGTTCCGGTTAGAGGATCGAACTGCTTATTCTTTCTGTTACTTTTGAATTAAAATTTTAAATTTTGTTTAAAAAAATATTTATACAATCAGATAATTATATATTTTTATATTTTTTTATAAGCATTAATTGGAAATTTTAACATCTCACAGGTTAAAATATATTGATAGTTTAAAATCTTATTTATATTGTCAGTGTATATAAATTATTAAAATATAGTATAACACACAATTATCAATAATTCAAAGTATTTCACAACAATAGTTAAAGAAATTATCATAAAAAATAATAGCATCGAGGGAGTAGTGATGTGTGGCTATAATTCCATAGTTTAGTATATTATTTGTCTTGCATTTTATATGTTTTAATGATAAATTACATTTTATTTGCGCGTAATGGAGTCTATTTTATGTGTATATGAATTGGAGATGAAAGTAGAGCAAAAGGATTACTTAAAGTCTAAAGCGTGCTTGAAAACAATTGAAAAGAAGAAAGAAAGAAGCGAGCAACCTACAAATGAGAAAGTTGGCGAAGCCAGGCCTAGAGCAGGCGCGTTGAAGCTGGCGACGCCAGGCCTTTAGCTCGCATGGGAGCTGGCGAGGCGAGGTCCTCCTCGCGTGGAAGCTGGCGATGCCAGGCCCGAGGCGAGTTCAAGCTGGCGTTATACATCGCGAGGCCAGGTCTGAGGCACGCGCATTCCGAGCTTTGAAGGTTTATTTCGTCTCCTGGTTTGACTAGGACTTGGCATGCACGTATAGGTCTTTTCCTACACATATAAATAAACCTAAGTTAAAATGCCGCTTTTGAAGAACTTTTGTAATCGGATGCAAGAATAGCTCGTGGACACCCGTTGGGAGTTAGAATCATTGATTTCTACATGCTTTCATCTTTACTTTGTAATTTTATTATGCAAAATACTTGGGATATTGTTACTATGAGTATGAGTAGCTAAATTCCCAATCTAAGGTTTTAATGGAACCTATTGGAGGATGATTCTCTTGTTACGTTAATATAGATTTGTCGTAGTATTTTCTATATTTGTTCAACTATATTATTATTGTTGTTGATTGAAGGGCCTTCAATCGACTGTGCCTATTTAGTATGCATTATTCGGGACAGAGTGCATATTTAGGTAGTTGTTGAACAACATCACTCCTAACGTATATGAGGGGTCAATACGGAGAGTTTAAACGCGAGATTATGGATAATGAAACCTTGGTGCGATCCGAGTGAGTCGTACTTAAGGCCAGCTAGCATAATTCGGGAGAATATGTCTAGTAAATTGTGATAGTTACTCAGGAGAGAAGTACAACACGCAGAGCGCTCATGATCGGTAGAGAAGACTTAAGCGAATTTATAGAAAACGTAGCGAAAAGGATTCCGACAATAGGAAAAATCACAATCTTAGATCATTCCAATTCTTGTCTATAATCTGTTCGTAGTTAGTTATTATTTATTGCATTTTCATTACGTAATATTTAGTTAGTAAACCTCCAATTTGTTACTTAAATATTTTCTGAAGATTGATTGCGTGAATTTGTGCAAGTCTAGTAGCTGTATTTAATAGGGGAATTCCCTGTGGGATTTGACTCCGAACTTATTAATCGGAATATATTTGCAACAACCGCTAAATTCTTTTTACAAGGCATAGTTGGACGTGATCTAAGTAGTTTACGTGTAATTTGCACATACTTTTATGTCCTCGAAGGAACTATGGGTGAAGTATACAATTAGTTTATTTTCGTCCCCATTATTTAAATTTTAAACGTATTTTAAATAAATTTTATAAAATCATATTACAAGTTAAAACTTAGCCGCAAGTCCTGGTTCGCTAGAAATTCTTATGGATAAGCGAACACCTGCCTTGCCACAAGTCCTGGCTATTTCAGGATTTTAGTAGGAATGGTGTCATAACTAGGTAACAAATTTCGTATCTCATTCTCTCCTGTAATGTGATGACCCAAAAGGTCATTTTTTGTTTTAGAGTCTGTCTCCGTATTGTGAGGCCTTGAAACCTTTTTTGGGCTCTCCTCAATTTGCGTACGCAATCTGGGCGCGCTTCCAGAAAGCTCTTATGTGAAATTTAAGAGAAATATTGAATTTAGCCTTTAAAATTGATTAAAGTTGACTTCGATTAATATTTTTTGGTAAACGGACCCGAACCGGGGATTTGACGGTCCCGTAAGGTCCGTAGTAAAATATGGGACTTGGGCATATGCCCGGAATTGAATTCCGAGGTCCCTTGCCCGAGGAATGACTTTTTGAAGAAAATTGTGTGCTTGAAAAAAATATAAAGGTTTTTAGAAATTGACTAGTATTGGGACTTGATTGTATCGGACCCGTATTTTGGTTCCAGAGTCTGGTACTGGTCCGCTATAATATTTAAGCCTTATCTATAAAATTTGGTAAGAATCAGAGTTGATTTGATATAAATCGGACCCTAGGTTGAGAAAATGGAAAATTTGAACTATCTTATGAATTTCATGAATTTGAGGTTAAATTCGTAGTCGTTGATGTTATTTTGATGATTTGATCGCACGAGCAAGCCCGTATGATGTTTTTAGACTTGTGTTCATGTTGGGTTTGGAGCCCCGAGGTCTCGGGTGAGTTACGAATAGGCTTCGGGGTGTATCGACTTAGGAAAACAAAAGACATGTACTACATAATTCCAGAAAATTGCAGGTCTCTAAACCTGGGGTTTCGCGGCCACGCTGGGGATTCTTCTGCCGCAGTGGGATTTCGCGGTCAGCGGTGGGCAAGGCCAAAGCTTTCGCGGTCGCGCCCGTTATTTCGCTATTAGCGGTGAGCTTCGCAGCCGCGGCCCTTTTTCCGCGGTCAGCGTTTGGAGGATCTGTGAGGGCTATATAAACGAGACTTTTAATCCGTTTTCATTTTTTTTTAAAACCCTAAAGTATAAGAGGCGATTTTCCAAATACTCTTTCTTGCCTAAATCATATGTAAGTGATTTTAAACTCATTTTCTTCACTGCCTAACTTCTTTTCACAAGATTTCATCCTAGTATCTAGGGTTTTCATGGTGGAATTGGGAAGTTTGGGTAGAACTTAAGAATATCGAAATTTGGGGATTTAGACCTCAAATTGAGGTCGGATTCCAAAATCAATTGTATATCATGGGCTCGGGGGTGAATGAGTAATCGGATTTTGGTCCGAATTTCGGGTTTGGACCAAGCGGGCCTGGGATTGATTTTTGACTTTTTGGGAAAAATCTTAGGAAATGTATATTCATGCATTAGAATTGGTTTATTTAGCAATTATTGATATTATTAAGTAAATTATGACTAGATACAAGCGAATTGGAAGTGGAACCGAGAGGTAAAGCGGTAATTGAGGCTTGATTTTGTCCGTGAAATTGAGGTAAGTTGTTGGTCTAACCTTAGCTGGAGGGAATATGAGTTGTTGTCACGACCCAAAATCCACTAAGGGTCGTGATGGCGCCGGACACCGCTGTCAGGAAAGCCACCATGGAAGTATTGATAAATTCTCATCTTATTTAATTATTTTGAAATAATTTCCTTTAAACAAATAAATAATAAATAACAATCTCCATTGAATATATGAGGATGTCTTTACAAAATTTAACTACTGAAACAAAATCCCGTGATCATCCCAGAACCTGGTGTCACAAGTGCATGATCAATTACTAAGGAATCGAATAAAGCATAACAACCGTCCGGAATACAATATTGGACAGAAAATAAATATAGTAATCTGAAAGAGACTTGCTGGCTGTGGGTCGTCTCGGGAAATGCAGTTCACCTAAGTCTCCGTATCAACCATGCTGCTACGCTCACCAGGCCACTAGAGATGCATGTGCCTGTGCAACAAAAATGCACAGAAGTGTAGTACGAGTACGAAAATAACGTGTACCCAATGAGTATCCCGTCTAATCTCGAAGAAGTAGAGACTAGAGGTCAACTTTGACACTTACTAGTGGTCCAATAATATTAAGCCGGGTTTTTATAATCATGTTTGCAATTCAATAGGTTGAAGCAAGTAGACAATTCTTTATTTTATAGGGAATTTCCCAAATTTCTCTTCATCATTTAAACATATTTTTCATAAGCCGGGAAGAGGCAATAACAATTAAAAATCACCAATAGTTTGCAGCAATTATCATGCGCAAGCAATGCCAAGGGTCGAACGGCGCGAACCAACAATAATAAAATGTGCACTGCCGAGGGTCCAACGGCTCGAACCATAGATGCATCTATTTACCCCGCTCGCGAATCGTACATGCAACACGGTCACACACAATAATAGAGTTACCCTGCTCGCGAATCATACGTGTGACTCAGGTACTCATAAATACACATATTTCCACATTAAGTTCACATTTTTATCAGGAAAGCAGTTTCTCAAGAAAAAGGTAAAATTCTCTTTTAACAATTTAAGAAAATAAAGTTTAAATCTTTTTAGAAATTCATTTACTATTTTGATGTGATTTATGCAATTCAAATTTTCAATATTATTACAAATATTCCAAGTATAGCATGCTTTTGGGTCCTAGACTACCCGGACAATAGCATAATAGTAGCTGCGTACGGACACTCGTCACCTCGTGCGTACGTAGCCCCCACAAATAGGAGCACATAACCAATTAACTCACCTATGGGGACAATTCTCTCTTACAAGGTTAGAAAGGAGACTCACCTCGCTTCGAAGCCTATATTCCGATTCAAGAACGCGGTCAAACCTCCAATTTGGACCCGAACGATCCAAAACTATTCAAATATGGTAAGAACTAGTTAATACATGCTCAAAGGTTCATATTGTAATTATTAAACCAATTTCCCAACCCTATATGCAAGGTTCCTAAAATCCGACCCCGGGCCCACATGCCCGGATTCCGAAATTTTCCTAAGGAAGTTATTCTTTATAACCTAAGGATCAACAATATATGATTTCTACTCCATTTTATAACCAATTTCATGGTAAAATCTAAGTTTTATTAAAACCCTAGGTCTATCTCTAACCCCTTGATTTCTCCAAATCTTTAGGTGTTAATCTACCCAAAACTCAAGTGTTAACTTAAAAATAAGGGGGATAAACTTACCTCACGATGCCATTTGGAAATCCCTTCTCAAGAGCTCCAAAATCGCCCAAGAAATGAGTGAAAATGAGCAAAAATGGCTAGAGCTCGACTTAAATGAAGTTGGCTACTTCAGCAGTTTAAGCATCTGCGGTCAGGGGACCGCATCTGCGAAGGAGGCTGCATCTGCAGAATTGGCCAAAAAGGGACCGGGCCGCTTCTGCGGTCCTGAAGTCGCACCTGCGAAGCCACTTTTGCGGCTAAGGAGCCGCTTCTACAGTTTGGGCCTGGCCAACTCTGGGTCGCATCTGCGAGGCTACGATCGCTTCTGCGGTCTCGCACTTGCGGTCGACCAACAGCATGTGCGGTTATGATAGAAGCATATGCTTCAGCACTCCTCCAATTCCATTTTTCGTTCCGTTAACCACCCGGAATCCACCCGAGGCCCCCGAGACCCCAACCAATCATACCAACCAATCCCAAAACACATTACGAACTTGCTCGAGGCCTCAAATCATATCAAACAATGCTAAAATCACGAATCGACCTCCAATCCAAGCTTTAGGAACTTTAGAATTTTAAACTTCAACTTTCGATGTTTAAACCTATCAAATTACGTCCGATCGACCTCAAATTTTGCACACAAATCATATTTGACATTACGGACCTACTCCAACTTCCGGAATCGGAATCCGACCCCGATATCAAAAAGTCTACTTCTGGCCAAACTTCTCAAAAACCTTCAAATTTCTAACTTTAGCCAAATGGCTTCAAAATGAACTACGGACCTCCAAATTCACTTCCGATCGTGCTCCCAACACCATAATCACCATACGGAGCTATTCCCAGACTCAGAATCCCAAACGGACATCGATAACACTGAAATGCGCTTTAACCCAAACTTATGAAATTCCTTCAAAATGCTAACTTCCACAATAGGCGCCGAAACATTCCCAGGTCTTCCAAAACTCAATCCGGACATACGCCCAAGTACGAAATCATCATACGAACCTACTGGAACCTTCGAATCCTGATTACGAGGTCGTTTACTCAAAAATCCGATCTTAGCTAATTCTTTCAACTTAAAGCTTCTGAAATGAGAATTTTCTTTCCAAATCAACTTCGAACTTCCCAAAGTTCAATTCCGACCACATGTGCAAGTCATAATACCTGAAATGAAGCTGTTCGTGACCCACACTACTGAACGGCGTGCAAGAGCTCAAAACGACCGGTCGGGTCATTGCATTCTCTCCAACTTAAACATACGTTCATCATCGAACGTGCTAGGAACTATACTGAAGTAGTCTGAAATCACTGTTTAACACCTCGTGCACCTACCCGCGCTACCACAACCCAGTTGAGCATATTAGCTCGATCAATCTGGAGATATCCTTTTTCACTTAAGCAAATGAGCCTTAGATCCCAATTTTAACATCCGAAATTTTTCTACCAGGCCCGCTCCCAATATAGGGACACTGTATCAATCACTACACGACGTACCAGAACGTGGCTGCATAACTTTGCCGAATTCTCACCATGCACCACATCATCTGTAGAAAGATAATAACATTCACTGATCATAATAACCAACATTCCCCGCATCTGAAGTTCACAACACACCTCGTGATATATATAAGTCTTGTTCCAACTCTCGCAATACCACCACGACAGAAGAGAGGTGTAGAAATTTATGACCGACTACCAGGTCGACATATCATTAAGTCTATACTTCTGACAAGAACCATTACCTCATTCTGAACCAAATAAATGTTTTTTGCTCTTCAATATACTTCATATAATCAGATTGCATTGATTCTAAGTCCAATGATCTTGTCTCACCCAGTACGAACTGCTCAGGCAATAAGCCACCCCGTACATGATCAAAAGTCTCATATGATGCCACCATGTGCCAATAGGCTACCAACTCGAACATGATACATAAAGGAAGTAAACTCTGAAAAGGGAATCCAATTATCCCACTCGTGAATCATACATGCGACGCGGTCAACATAATTGAACAGACACCCCGCTTGCGAATCATACATGCAACGCAAGCACACAACTAGTATGAGCTTTCCTCAGAAAAATAGGAAGCAAAATGCATAAAAACAGACATCGGAATCTGTACTCAACATCAAACTATTGTGGCTCGCAACCCGATCCAAACATCATACCCATGGAGGCGTGCCACCCAATCTACACATAAAACTCACAAAGGAGTTACACACCAAGCCAGATTGCTCATTACAACAAAGTACCGAGTGTCAGTCAACAACACATCAAGTGCATAATACCATCCTTGAGGAGACATATAGCGTTATAAGCTACAAATTCCAGCACAACTGAGGTGTGATATACGATTTGAATCTCGAGAGCTATTCTGCTCATATAACATCGTCTTTACGCAGGACCTCAACACATAAGCAATTCACCAAGCCGTCTCACGACTCACACGTCACAACACATCATTACATGAAATAGCTAACGACGAAATAACATCCCCATCTGAATACTCCTCCAGAAGGAGTGCTATGCTGAAATAAACACATCCAGCCTGATATAAGGCCTACATTCATACTTAAATCCATTCACAACCCTCAAGCTAATTCTGATTGCACCGGACTGGGTCCATAATCTTTCCTGGGTCCATAGTAACCCCCTTTTCCTCAAAGCGCACAAGAATAACCATCATAACTGGAGCAATCCTTCACAACCATAACCCAATAAACGTAGTGCCCTCCAGGCATAAATTCTGAAGTTAACGATATCACCACAATCTTCATACTTGGATTCATTCTTAAATCATTCAAGTGACTACATGCCACACTTATACAACCTTCCCGTGGGGCACGCTCCCACAACCTTCCGTAATAGATAACCAGTTTGTACATCCAAACCACCGGCCGCACTAACACTGAAAATCGATCAAGAATCCTTAACCAGGATACAAAGCCTTTTTCACAAAACACCGATCTAAGGTGACGCTGAAGACAATACCCACTTACCTTGAACATCAAAACTCCTTTCCTGCTCATCCGAGCTCGTGACATCCTCGTCAATACCAAACTGCAACCTTAATCCTCACTTCAAGTTGCATACCACTCACTGCACCCAACAAGCCAATATGCGATAGCACACAGATTTCATCATAACTCCTGAACTACTATTAGGGTAAACACTTCATCACATAGAAACTTTTTACTTAACTCATTCCAAGAAAACCATAGCTGCATGCGAGTAAATTCTCATAACCGCAAGACATTCAAATCCTCAAGTAATGGTCTAAGCCACCATGACCCTTCCGGGATCCGCCTACACATAACAAGGCCATAATACTTGAATACTTCAAAATAAAATCAACTACGATGGCCGTCAAGCCTCGCACGTAACGTCACAAATCACTTGCATAACTTGATCACGGTGAAGGAACTGATCACTACCACCAATATGCCAATTCAACTATGGCTAACCAATCTATCTTCTTCCATTTTATCCTTGATTGCCTTAGAAATAATAACAACTCCATTCAACATATAACACACTCCATCCGCACTCATCCCAAGTGACCTTGAATCACTAGACCAGGCTGTCTCAAATCCCACGAACCATTTCATACCTCCCTTGTGCACACATTCGCATCCTCAATTGGTATGCCCATTCTGATAATCCCTCTATGAATCCAAAGTCTTTTCTCATTTTTCCTCCCAAATGCTACACTGCAAGTCCAAACATCATTGAACATTCTGGGCCTCTTCTCATAAGTTGCTACAAAAGCTTGATTCTTAACCGTACCTATAGGCTTGAAATCATTAGGCACCACACCTTACCCCTTTGAATCCACTAGGGTCGTTCTTGAGAGCCACCCGCTCTGACTTGGCCCCGAATATAATCAACTCCATTAATCTTCTAGCATATGAATACCCTCTCAACAAAGTACCCGGAAGAATCACTTCCCTTGAAACTCGCACCTATACAAGGCATAAATCCTGAATCCTTCCCCAAGTCTGAACATGAGCCAATAAGGCCAACCATAGTACACCTTTAACAATTCTTTTGCTCAAATTACCACTTATGTTCTTTTCCTGTAGCTGAAATAACCCATCAGTATGCTAATAACCAGAAACCTCGCAAGTAGTTAACTATGCAACCCAATTATAGGCGGTGGGACTCTCCCACTTAGCTCGAAGCCACTATTACACAACTCTGGAATTTACCAGGATTATTTATCTCTTATGGATATAACTTTGCGCAATCAACCGCAAAAATTCTCGGAATCTTCCTGTAAAACCCCTTTTTATACTGTGAATCATCAGCCACATTCGCACAGCCAATCTCTTTTCTGTACAATCAATAGAATCCTTCGCAGAAGCCTCGCCAACCACGTGACCGCTAACCCGCTCATAGGGAATAAACCACCTATGGAAATCACTTCCCGACATCTTCCAATGCTGCTGCACGGGGTACAATCACTACGACATCAATAACCAATCTTGAGTCCGAGCTCACTCTCTAGCTGCACAAGTTCATTCACCACTCATGGACACCAATTAGATGTGCGGCAACATCCTTCAAATTCAAAGTTATGTTGTATCCTTCTTCATTTCAAGTAGCTTCTTTCCGTTATATCAAATCTCCTGCCGCATAATAGCCCATGCCCCAATTCAAATCCGCAGGCACCAATCACCAATCTCTAAAATTCCCAATTCATTCCAGACTCTCCTCAAGGCGTGTGGTCATCCTACCACCAAGCCCATATGCAACTCCGCCACTCTCCCACTTTGGTGGAACTCACCCCTTTAATCGACTACTCGACCTTGGCTTCTTATACTTGGCCTTTTAGAAATGTTAACCATCTCCTGACACTCTCCACATGTCCTTTCTTATCCTTTTCTGCTCAGCCAATGCCTTAGACCGAATTTTAACTTGGTAGCGTTTGAACCAATAGACCGCTACTCACTTTTAAACCCTTCCGAAGATCATCTTTCTCGAGCCGTCAACATTAAGAACACTGATTCAATCTTGAACCACTGCACCCCGCGATAACTAACAGTCATTTCTCCAATACCATTTCACAATATTCTACCCCAAGGGCGAATTGCAGAAGTTCACATCACCGACAAACCTAGTACATTCAATAAGGACAACGACACCTCATCATAAAAGAAAACTCCACCATGCTTGCAAATACAAAGTCTTGTTAACCCATCAACCCAAACCTGAACATTCTTAGCTCAATTGCCTTTCCCCTACCGGGAATAAAATACCGAGTTCTCTAGATTATGGACTGAGTAAACCCCCTTCAAATCATTAACTGCCTCGACACGTAGGCAAGCATCCTACTATCACATCAATACTGCGTGACAATTGTTCATAAGCATCATGGCAACTTGTGCCTAGCCTCAAAGCTCTCAAAAGTATAGCGACTGAGCTGAAACGACAGAATATTCTTCCACAAGGTGACGACAATAGTCAAATCAGCTATGCCAGGAGAAGTATCCCGTACCACCTCTGTAGTACCTTTAAAATTTCTTAATTTCTGATTTATAATAAGCGCTCCACGTCGCATAAGATTGAATAGGAAGGAAATAAAGGCATAAGCCTACAAGGAATCAAACCGCACGATGAGGAATCAAGAAGGGAAGTACTCCTAACAGCCTTGTAGACTCCCGAAGATGAGTATATGTCACGACCTAAACCCTGCTCTGGTCGTGATGGTTCCTCTCATGAAGACAAGGCCAGCCAACAAACCCATATTGCCTTTTCAAAAATAGTTAAACATTAATAAACAGTTTAAATATGATTTAATGATATAATTAACGGAAGCACAACCCGACACAGCCCTAACCGGGGTGTCACAAGTCACGAGCATCTACTAGGGTATAAATACAACTGAAAGCCTGGAGTGTACAAATACAGATTAATGAAATGAGGAGAGAGAAAAGCAGTGCTGCGAACGCCGGCAGCTACCTTGCTAAACCCTGATGACTCTACCTCCGACCAGCCAAAACATACCTGAATCTGCACACAAGGTGCATGGAGTAATGTGAGTACTCCGACTCAGTGAGTAATAATAATAAATAAAGACTGAAGGAGAGAAATTGCGCAAAAACACAAGGTATTCCATACTGAAGCAGTAAAATCACTTTAAATAGTAAAGCAGTAAGAAATCAAGTGAAAATCCCTTTTCCAACAAGTAAAGCAAGTAGTTTACAAGTGAGTAACAAAAATGATAGAAATGTAAACAGCCCCTCGGGCAAAACATGTACAACAAACCGCCCCTCGGGCATAATATCAACAGAACCAGCCCCTCGGGCTCAATATCAGAACAGTGCTCACTCTCAGAATAGTATCAGCCCCCCGGGCTACCTCACAATCACTCATATCAACCCCTCGGGCATAGTATCAATCACTCAGAACAATGGGTACCCGCGCTCACTGTGGGTGTGCAGACTCCGGAGAAGCCCCTTATGGCCCAAACGCTATATCAAGCCACCTCGTGGCATCATCACTCAGCATATCCTCACATCACTCAAGCCACCGCGTGGCATATAAAGTATCTCAGGCCCTCGGCCTCATAGCACTCGGCCTCACATCACTCAAGCCACCTCATGGCATAAATAGTATCTCAGGCCCTCGGCCTCATATCACTCAAGCCACCTCGTGGCATAAATAGTATCTCAGGCCCTCGGCCTCATATTACTCAGCATATCCTTACATATGGCCCTCGGCCTCACTCAGTCCGGAAATCATCATAAGCCCCTTGGGTATTTGTAAAACAGTAGTTCTCAACCCAAAATACCATTTAGAAATATCATTTGAGTTTTCAAATCTGCATAAAAGCGGTTGAGTTTGTAAAACAATAATTATCAATAGGACTGAGTTTAAATATAAGTCAAAACAGTAAGGAAATAGTGATAAAAATTCTCAAAGGATTCAAATAATTGGCACAAAGCCCAAGTATGGCAATCAACCCAATTCATGATGATAACAAATAAGTTTCAATCAAATATGTGGTAAAATCATCAATCGGGATGGACCAAGTCACAATCCACGGTAGTAAAAGACACCGCGCTCATCATCCAGCGCGTGTCTCACCTCAATAGCACTACGATGTGCAAATCTGGGGTTTCAAACCCTCAGGATATCATTTACAATCATTACTCACCTCGAACCGGCTAATCCTCTAGCTCGCGATGCCTTTGTCTCTCAAATCGACCTCCGAATGCCTCAAATCTAGCCACAATAATTCGATTCAGTTAATAAAAATTATAGGAATTAATTCCATATGAAATTCTACATTTTCCATTAAAAATCCGAAATTACACTCAAAATTCGCCAGTGGGGCCCACGTCTCAGAACCCGACAAAAATTACGGAATATGAAACCTCATCCAACTACGAGTCCAACCATACTAATTTTACTAAAATCTGACATCAACTCGACCCTCAAATCTTCAAATTAAACCAAGAGGGTTTTCAAGATTTTTCC
Organism: Nicotiana sylvestris; assembly: GCF_000393655.2. Classification (NCBI taxonomy): domain Eukaryota; kingdom Viridiplantae; phylum Streptophyta; class Magnoliopsida; order Solanales; family Solanaceae; genus Nicotiana; species Nicotiana sylvestris. The sequence goes on along the minus strand of NC_091060.1, from coordinate 55,382,587 downwards.
AACTAAAATCACCAATTAAATGCCAAAACTAGTAATAGATTCGGGTAATCTAACCAAAATTAAGTTAAGAACACTTACCCTGTTGTTTCCTCTGAAAATCTCCCAAAAATCGCCTCTCCCCGAGCTCCAATTTGGTAAAAATGGAAAATGGGCAGAACTCAACATTCTGTCTAGAATTTCCGTGGTTACTGTTCAGACATTTTACTGTTCATGGGTATTGTTCATGGGTACTGTATACGGGGGTACTGTTCATATGTACTGTACACGGATACTGTTAATGTTACTGTACATGGTACTATACACGGATACTGTTCACGCAGGTGCGGTTACTGTGCACACATGCGAAAAATGCAGAAACTGCCCAGAAAATTGCAGTAGCTTTTCTTTTCACTAAAAAGGCTCTAACTCCTTCATACGAACTCGGAATTCGATGATTCTTGTTCCTATGAGTCAAAAATAATAATACGAACATATCCCTTCAGTCGAAAATCAAGTTGGAGCTCATCTGCTCAATTCAATACCCATTTCGCTCGTTAAACAATTAACTCATGTTTCGTGTCAAAAACCTAATCGCGACTTGATTAAATTAGACCAAACTTTCCAGATCAGTCCTATAATTCATTATCAAAATTTTGGAAGTCTCGAAATCAAATTTTGATATATAGAACTAAAAATGGACCTTTGAATCATTACATGCTTATGCTCAAAACGGGAAAATCTTCCAAAAACTTTTCCAAAACATATCCGAGCCTCATGGGACCCCGACCAAACATGCCAACACACCCCATAACATAATTCAAACTTGTTCCAACCTTTGGAACGCTCAAAACAACATCAAAATATCAAATCACCTTCGGATTCAAGCCTAAGAATTCCAAAACTTCCGAAATCCGAATTCGATCAAAAGGTCGACCAAACAACGTCCAAATGACCTGGAATTTTGCACACGCATCACAAATGACATAACAAAGCTACAGAAACTCTCGGAATTCCATTCCGACCCTCGGATCAAAATCTCTCCTATCAACCGGAATTCGCCAAAATATTAACCTTGCCAATTCAAGCCAAATCCTTCCACGGACTTCCAAAATGCATTCCGATCGCGCCCCTAAGTCATAAATCACCCAACGAAGCTATCCAAATCATAAAATTTCTGATCTGAGCTCATATACAAATAGGTCAACTCTTAGTCAAACCTTTCAAATTCAAAGCTTTCAACTTAGACTGTTCCTTCAAATTCATTCTGATTTTTCCTAAAAACCAAAACCAACAATCTACATCAGTCATAATACGTTACATGGGGCAAGTCATGCCCGGGAACTGGCGATCAAAGTGCAAAAGTTCAAAATGATTGGTCGGGTCATTACAGTACAGACGTCTCTGTACCGATCCGCGAGACTCTACTAGGCTTGCTCATAACTCGTGAGACCTAAGGGAACCTAGTGCTCTGATACCATGTTGTCACAACCCAAAATCCACTAATGGTCATGATGGCGCCGGACACCGCTGTCAGGCAAGCCACCGCGAAAGTATTGATAAATTCTCATTTTATTTAATTATTTTGAAATAATTTCCTTTAAACAAATAAATAATAAATAACAATCTCCACTGAATATATGAGGATGTCTTTACAAAATTTAACTACTGAAATAAAATTTCTTGATCATCCCAGAACCCGGTGTCACAAGTGCATGAGCACTTACTAAGGAATCGAATAAAGTATAACAACCGTCCGGAATACAATATTGGACAGAAAACGTAAATACAGTAATTTGAAAGAGACTTGCTGGCTGCGGGTCATCTCGGGAAATGCAGCTCACCTATGTCTCTGTATCAACCATGCTGCTACGCTCACTAGGCAACTAGAGATGCATGTGTCTGTGCAACAAAAATGCATAGAAGTGTAGAATGAGTACGAAAACAACGTGTACCCAATGAGTATCCCGTCTAATCTCGAAGAAGTAGAGACGAGAGGTCAACTTCGACACTTACTAGTGGTCCAATAATATTCAGCCGGGTTTTTATAATTATATTTGCAATTCAATAGGTTGAAGCAAGTAGACAATTCTTTCTATTATAGGGAATTTCCCAAATTTCTCTTCATCATTTAAACATATTTTTCATAAGCCGTGAAGAGGTAATAACAACTAAAAATCACCAATAGTTTGTAGCAATTATCATGCGCAAGCAATGCCGAGGGCCGAACAGCGTGGACCAACAATAATAAAATGTGCACTGCCGCGGGTCGAACGACTCGAACCATAGATGCATCTATTTACCCCGCTCGCGAATCGTACATGCGACACGGTCACATATAATAATAGAGCTACTCTGCTCGCGAATCATACATGCGACTCAGGTACTCATAAATACACATATTTCCACATTAAGTTCACATTTTTATCAGGAAAGCAGTTACTCAAGAACGAGGTAAAATTCCCTTTTAACAATTTAAGAAAATGAAGTTTAAATCTTTTTAGAAATTCATTTACTATTTCGATGTGATTTAAGCAATTCAAATTATCAATATTATTGTTAATATTCCAAGTATGGCATGCTTTTGGGTTCTAGACTACTCGAACAATAGCATAATAGTAGCTATGCACGAACTCTCGTCACCTCGTGCGTACGTAGCCCCCACAAATAGGAGCACATAACCAATTAACTCACCTATTGGGACAATTCCCTCTTACAAGGTTAGAAAGGAGACTCACCTTGCTCCGAAGCCTATATTCTGATTCAAGAACGCGCTCAAACCTCCAATTTGGAGCCGAACAATCCAAAACTATTCAAATATGGTAAGAACTAGTCAATACATGCTCAAAAGTTCATATTCTAATTATTAAACCAATTTCCCAGCCCTATATGTAAGGTTCCTAAAATCCAACTTCCGGAATCAGAATCCGACCCCGATATCAAAAAGTCCACTTCCGGTCAAACTTCTCAAAAACCTTCAAATTTCTATCTTTAGCCAAATGACTTCAAAATGACCTACGAACCTCTGAATTCACTTTCAATCGTGTTCCCAATACCAGAATCACTATACGGAGCTATTCCAGACTCGAAATCCCAAACGGACATCGATAACACTGAAACACGCTTTAACCCAAACTTATGAAATTCCTTCAAAATGCTAACTTCCACAATTGGCGCTGAAACATTCCCAGGTCTTCCAAAACCCGACCCGGACATACGCCCAAGTTCGAAATCATCATACGAACCTACTGGAACCTTCGAATCCTGATTCCGAGGTCGTTTACTCAAAAATCTGATCTTAGCTAGTTCTTTCAACTTAAAGCTTCTAAAATGAGAATTTTCTTTTCAAATCAACTTCGAACTTCCCGAAGTTCAATTCCGACCACATGCACATATCATAATACCTAAAATGAAGCTGTTCGTGGCCCTACACTGCTGAATGGAGTGCAAGAGCTCAAAACGACCGATCAGGTCATTACAGTTGTGGTCTTCATTGCTATGTGTTAAATGTTGAGTACAACGTATAGGCGTGGTGATGAGTATCTATATGTTGGTGTCAAGCATACCCGTGAGTCTTATACCATGATTGTTGTGAATCTATTGTGTATTGTCCATGCTTAGGTTGATGATTATCAATGTTGAACATGATTCAGGATAACTCTTGGTAATTGGCCATTGTTGAGCATTGGTTCAAGTTGAAGTTTATTTTGTGAAGTAACTGTTGAAAGAAGATTAGTTATAACTACTTCCCTTGCCGGGATGTTATTGTTTATATTGTTGATTGATTTTCCAGGATGTTATTATTTATACTATTGATTCCCTGGCCGGGATGTGTTGTTTCTATTATTTGGGTGAGGAAGAGTGTAAAGCACGAAGGGTGATGCCATGCATGATATTATGAGTGAGTGTTAAAGCACGAAGGGTGATACCGTGCCGATATTGTGAGTGTTAATGCATGAAGGGTGATGTTGTGCCATGATTTGAGAGTTAAAGCATGAAGGGTGATGTCGTGTCGATATTGTGAGATTTAATGCATGAAGGGTGACGCCGTGCCGTGATTATGAGAGCTAATGCACGGAGGGTGATGTCGTGCCGATTCTGTTGATTCTTATGGTGAGGACGAGAGTAAAAGCACGAAGGGTGATATCGTGTTACTCCTTTTCCTATTCCTACTAATATAAATATGGTGTTCTTTATGCTTCTCTACCGAAATTATGTTAGTATTTGATATTCCCCGTAGCATGTCCCCCTTCCCATCTTTATCTGTTATTTCCTATTATTATTATTATTATTATCCATTTGTATATGATTTAACTGCACAGGTTTATATGGTTGTCGTGTTCTATCCTCGCCACTACTTCGCCGAGGTTAGGCTCGACACTTACCAGTACATGGGGTCGGTTATATTGATACTGCACTCTACACTTTCTGTGCAGATTGTGGTGCTAGACCTTGTGAGTAGCTCGAGATAGCCACCTTCAGTCCAGGGAGACCAAGGTAGATCTGCTGGCGTCCGTAGAGCCTGATGTCCCCCTTTCCCTGCTTTAGCTTTTGTTGTCTCTTTTCATTTTGAGAACAGTTGTACTTTTTCTTCTAAACTAGTGTCTGTAGAAATTCGTAGATGTTCATGAAATTGTGACACTAGATCCTTGGATAGACATGTATCGGAGTATTTTGAATTGTTATAACTCTTTCGCACTTTATATCTGATTAGCACCCATGTATTGGAGTATTTTGAATTGTTATAACTCTTCCGCACTTTATATCTGATTAGCTTTAATTACTATTTCTCTCTAATTGGGTTATTGCTAATGTGTTAATATCATAGTAGTTGGCCTGCCTAGATTTCACGAGTAGGCGCCATCACGACTCCCGAGGGTGGGAAATCCGGGTCGTGACATACCATTTTCTACAAATAAAAACTTTGTTCTTGTGAAAATTCGAGTTAATTGCTGTCAAATTTCATAAGATTTGTAAAATTCTGGACAAAATTTACCACAACCTCTGAAGTAATATTTTTGAAAGTTAAAATTCTTTAAGAATAATGAATGCACTATCAAAAGCGGTTTATTGCGTTCCATATACTGCCACTATTTTTCTGATTATCTATCTATATCTATATTTGTCACGGCCCAGATTCCCACCCTCGTGAGTCGTGATTGCGCCTACTAATACGAGCAAGGAAATCTAATTAATTGCACAATTTACCTTTTTACCCATTTTATATTCATTAACAATTTTGAAATAATAACATTTAAATAGCGGAATTTAACATAAACTGAAGAAAGAAACATTAAGCTATCTGAACATGAATATCTAATACAACTCTTTGAGTCTCCATTACCCAGAACTGGTGTCACGGTTTCACAGACGGTCTAAGAATACTACAAGTAAATTGTTTGAAAGAAATAAATACAACACTGTCTCTAGAAATGCATGAAAGAAACATGAATAGTAGATAGAAGGAGACGCCAAGGCCTGGGGATGCCTGTAGGACTACCTCGGGTCGCCTGATAATTAAGAATCAGTAATCTCACTGCGGTCCAAAGTCCACAACGCTGGAGTCTGCACAAAAGAGTGCAGAGTGTAGTATCAGCACAACCGACCCCATGTGTTGTAAGTGTCTAGCCTAATCTCGGTGAAGTAGTGACGAGGCTAGGACCAGACTACCAAATAAACCTGTGCAATTATATAATATACAGCGGAAAGTAAAGCAGAAATATACAAATAAAGATGGGAGGGGGAAACATGCTTCGGGGAATAACAGGTAAAACCAGAATATCAAAAGAATTATAGGGAACCAAAGTTCAACTACTAACACAGATAAGAAAAACAAAGGCAGATTTCACTTTCATTTCACATCTTATTGCACGCATGCAACCCGATCCCATTTCTCATATCTTATGGCAGGCGTGCCACCCGCTCCCATTTCGTATATATCGTGGTAGTCGTACCACCCGCTCCCGTATCATTGTATCTTGTGGTAGGCGTACCACCCGCTCCCATTTCATTTATCTTGTTGTAGGCGTACCATCCGCTCCCGTATAATTATATCTTGTGGTAGCCGTACCACCCGCACCCATTTCATTTATCTTATGGTAGGCATACCACCCGCTCCCTTTTCATTATAACTTGTGGTAGGCGTACCACCCCCGTACCTTTTCCTTATAACTTGTGGTAGGCATACCACCCTCTCCCTTTTCATTATATCTTGTGATAGGCGTACCACCCGCTTCTAGTTAAAACCCAACAATAATCACAAGGAATCCCAGCAAGGGAACAATAATATCAACAAACATCCCGGCAAGGGAACAATAATATCAAACAAACATCCCGGCGAGGGAACAATGATGATAATAACATGTGAGGCACAATAAACCACAACGGAGTCATAACAATTTATAACACAAGACTCACAGGCATACTTTACACCGACGTATAGATACCCGTCACCATGCCTATACATCGTACTCCACAATTAACACGTAGCAAATAGACACAAATCCTAATCTCTCAAGCTAAGGTTAGACCAAACACTTACCTCGATGCCACGAGCACATTTCACGATTTAATTATAGCTTTACCTCTTGATTCCACCACTAATTCACTCGTATCTAGCCACAAGTTACTTAATTACATCAATAAACACTAAATGAATCAACCCCAATGCATGAAAATGAGTTTTCTAAAGTTTTACCCAAAAAATCAAAAATCGCCCCTGGGCCCACATGGTCAAAAGCCGAGGTTTGAACCAAAACTCGATTACTCATTCCTCCACGAACCCAAATATATAATTTGTTTTGAAATCGGACCTCAAATCGAGGTCCAAATCCCCAAATTTTGAAAAAAACTAGGTTCTACCCAAAACACCCAATTTCCTCCATAAAAATCATTGATTTTTAAGTTGAAATCATGTTAAAAGATGTTAATGACTGAAGGAAATGAGTTAAAATTAACTTAAAATCGATTTGGAAGAAAGGTTGTTCTTGAAAATCCGCCCTAGGGAATTTGTGTTTTGAAAAGATGTGAAAAATGGGTTGAAAATCGTCTAAGTATAAAAGTTGCAGGTCGCAGGTATGGGAAATGCGAACAGGGGTTCGCAATTGCGAACCCCGATCTCTGCTAACTTGGGAATTGCGAAACAGTGCGAACCCTTTAGGAACGCTGAACCTTCGTATTTGCGAACAATTTGTCGCATTTGCGACTTGGGAATTGCGAAGACAGGGTCGCATTTGCGACCCAAGGCAGATATGGGGAATTTCGCATTTGCGATAATAAACGTCGCGTTTGCGACTGGCCTTTCGCATTTGCGAGCCAATTGGTCGCAGTTCCGATCAGGCCTACCCAGGTCCCATTTTCGCATTTGCAATGGAGGTTTCGCATTTGCGAGCCAGGCTTCGCATTTGCGAAGCCTGCAGACCTGTGCACATTAACTGAAAACCTGCAATTTTTCTATGCTCAAAATGCACTCCGTATCCTATCCAAAACTCACCCGAGCCCTCGGGGCTCCAAACCAATTATACACACAACCTCAAAAATATCCTAAGGACTTGTTCGTGTACTCATATCACCAAAATAACATCAGAAACATCGAATTAGACCTCAATATCAAAGAAAATTTATCAAAACTTCTTAAACATACAATTTTCCTATTAAGATACGAATCACGTCAAACGGACTCCGTTTCTTACCAAACTTCACAAATCTATCTTATATCATATATAAGATCTGTACCGGGCGCCGGAACCAAAATACATGATCGATACCAATATGCTCTAATCAAAATTCATTTTCAAATCTTTTAAACAATTTCAGAAAATAATTTCTTTCAAAAATTCATTTCTCGAGCTTGGGACCTTGGAATTCGATTCCTGGCATACGCCCAAGTCCTATATTTTCCTACGGACCCTCCGGGACTGTCAAATCATGGGTTCGGGTCCTTTACCCAAAATATTGACCGAAGTCAAATTAATTCTTTTTATAGTCAAAATTTATTACTTTTTTTTTTACAGATTTTCACATTTAGGCTTTCCGGCTACGCGCTCGGACTACGCACGCAAATCGAGGTGATTCTTAGAGAGGTTTTTAAGGCCTCGGAACGCAGAATTTCATTTTAAAAACAAGTGATGACCATTTGGGGTCATCACATTCTCCACCTCTAAAACAACCGTTCGTCCTCGAACGGACAAAAGAATGAAGTACCTGAGTCGGGGAAAAGATGGGGATAACGGCTCCGCATATCGGACTCAGACTCCCAAGTTGATGCCTCAGGAGGCTGACCTCTCTACTGAACACGAACAGAAGGAAAACTCTTCGATCTCAACTGATGAACCTGCCGGTCTAGGATAGCTACTGGCTCCTCCTCATAAGACAAGTCCTTGTCCAACTTGACAGTGCTGAAATCTAACACGTAGGATGGATCGCCGTGATACTTCCAAAGCATGGACACATGAAACACTGGATGCACGCTGACAAGCTCGGCGGTAATACAAGATTATAAGCCACCTCTCCCACTCGATCAAGAATCTCAAACAGGCCAATGAACCTAGGGCTAAGCTTGCCCTCCTTCCCAAATCTCAGCACGCCCTTCATAAGCGACACTTGAAGCAATACCCGATCACCGACCATGAATGCCAAATCACGAACCTTGCGATCGGCATAACTCTTTTGCTTGGACTATGCTGTATGAAGCCTATCCTGAATAATCCTGACCTTGTCCAAGGCATCCTGAACCAGACCCGTACCCAATAACCGACCCTCTCCCGGCTCAAACCATCCAACCGGAGAACGACACCGCCTACCATATAAAGCCTATTAAGGGGCATTTGGATGCTCGATTGGTAGTTGTTGTTGTTGGCAAACTCTGCTAAAGGTAAAACTCATCCCACGAGCCTCCAAAGTCAATGACACAAGCTCAGAGCATATCCTCCAAAATCTGAATAGTCCGCTCGGACTGTCCGTCCGCCTAGGGATGAAATGTTGTGCTCAACTCAACCCGTGTGCCCAACTCTCGCTAAACTGCTCTCCATAAACGTGAAGTAAACTGCATACCTTGGTCCGAAATGATAGACACGGGAACACCATGAAGACGAACAATCTCCCGGATATAGATCTCAGCTAACCTCTCGGAAGAATAGAAGACTGCCACAGGAATGAAATGTGCTGACTTGGTCAGCCTATCAACAATAACCCATACTGCATCGAACTTCCTCTGAGTCTGTGGGAGTCCAACAACGAAGTCCATAGTGATACGCTCCCACTTCCACTCAGGAATCTAAATCTTCTGGAACAAACCACCAAGCCTGTGATGCTCGTACTTAACCTACTGACAATTCAAACACCAAACCACATATGCAATGATATCCTTCTTCATTCTCCGCCACCAATAATGCTATCGCAAATACTGATACATCTTCGCGGTACCCGGATGAATAGAGTACTAGGAGCTATGGGCCTCCTCTAAAATCAATTCTCGGAGTCCATCCACATGAGGCACACAAACTCGACCCTGCAACCTCAAAACTCTATCATCCCCTAAGGTAACATGCTTGGTACCTCCGTGCTGCACCGTGTCTCTAAGGATACACAAATGGGGATCATCTTACTGCCGATCACGGATACACCCCAATAATGAAGAGCGAGCGACTGTGCAAGCTAACACATGGCTGGGCTCAGAAACATCCAATCTCACGAACTGATTGGCCAAAGCCTAAACATCCGAAGCAAGCAGTCTCTCACCGACCAGAATATAAGCAAGACTGCCCATACTGGCTGACTTCCTACTCAAAGCATCGGCCACCACATTGGCCTTTCCCAAATGATATAAGATGGTGATATCATAGTCCTTTAATAGCTCCAACCACCTTCTCTGCCTCAAATTCAACTCTTTTTGCTTGAACAAATACTGCAGACTCTTGTGATCCGTGAACACCTCACATGCCACGCCATACAGATAATGCCTCCAAATCTTCAATGCGTGAACAATGGCTTCCAACTCCAAATCATGAACCGGATAATCTTCTCATGAATCTTCAACTTCCGTGAAGCATAAGCAATGACCTTGACATCCTGCACCAATACCGCACCAAGCCCAATACAAGATGCATCACGATAAACTGTATATGGCCCTAAACCTATGGGCAAAACCAACACCGATGCCGTAGTCAGGGATGTCTTGAGCTTCTGAAAGCTTGCCTCACACTCATCCGACCATCTGAACTGGGCACACTTCTGGGTCAACCTGGTCATCGGGGCTACGATAGATGAAAACCTCTCCACGAACTGACGATAGTAGCCTGCCAATCCCAAGAAACTCCGAATCTCTATAGCTGATGTTGGTCTAGTCCAGTTCTTGACTGCCTCAATCTTCTTCGGATCAACCTGAATACCCTCTGCTGATACAACATGACCCAAAAATGCAACTGAACTCAACCAGAACTCGCACTTTGAGAATTTAGCATATAACTGACTATCTCTCAGAGTCTGAAGAACCACTCTAAGGTGTTGCTCGTGCTCCTTCCGGCTGCGGGAATATATCAAAATATCATCAATGAAGACATCACAAACGAATCCAAATAAGGCCTGAACACTCGGTTCATCAAATCCATAAATGCTGCTGGCGCATTTGTCAACCCAAATGACATCACCAAGAACTCATAATGACTGTACCGAGTGCTGAAAGATGTCTTAGGGACATCCGATGCCCTAATCCTCAAATGATGGTAGCCAGATCTCAAGTCAATCTTCGAAAATACCTTGGCACCCTGAAGTTGATCAAAAAAATCATCAATCCTCGGCAATAGATACTTATTCTTGATTGTAACCTTGTTCAACTACCAGTAATCAATACACATTCTCATTGATTTGTCCTTCTTCTTAACAAACAACACCGACGCACCCCAAGGCAAAACACTCGGCCTAATGAAACCCTTCTCATGCAAGTCTTGCAACTACTCCTTCAACTCTTTCAACTTAGGCGGGGCCATACGATACGGCGGGATAGAAATGGGCTGAGTGCTAGGAACCAGATCAATGCAAAAGTCAATATCCCTGTCAGGTGGCATACCCGGCATGTCTGAAGGGAAAATGTCACGACCCCACCCCCGGTCATGATGGCGCCCAACACACTGCTAGGAAAGCCCGACCATTCAACAACATTATCCCAAATTCTTATTCAGATTATAGATAATTATCACAGAGAATTTACTAAGTCATTACATTCAAGTGTATAATTAATAATAAAATCTGCGGAAGTTCAATTAAAATACCACACCATAGCCCAATAGAATCCGGTGTCACGAATATGAGCCTCTAATACAGAATATCCACCTATTACAAGTCTGTCTAGGAAAAATACGGAATAAAAGATAGAGATAGAGGGGAGAGATCAAGGCTGCGAACGCCATACAGCCTTGATCTCCCGGATATTGCCTGCTCAGCTAAACAATTCCTCACTTAGCCTGTGGTGTACCAAGATATGCACGCAAGGTGCAAGGAGTAATGTGAGTACTCCGACCCAGTGAGTAATAAACATAAATAAAGGTTGAGAATAAGAAATCATGGAAAGATACAAATTAAACTATAACTGGCAGTTTAGAACAACAAATAGTGAAGCAACAAGTCAATTAAATCAGAGTACCAAATACTGAGACAGGTATAACCGATAAAAACAAATGCATGAGTGCAATGCAATGCATATAATGGTACACTCTAGTACCCACTGCGGCATGCAGCACGAGCCATCCATTTATTTATCATTATTGGCGCTCACTAGGGGTGTGTGCAGACTCCGGAGGGGCTCCTACAGCCCATGCGCAATATCAAGCCATCTCGTGGCATGAAATCTAGGCCCTCGGCCTCATATCAATCTCAGTATAATCACCCAGGCTCTCGGCCTCAATATCAATGTAATCAACCAGGCTCTCGGCCTCAATATCAATATAACACTGCTGCGGCGCGCAGCCCGATCCATGCTCAGTCTAGAAATCATCATAATCCCCTTGGGCATTTGTAAAACAGTAGTTCTCAGCCCGAAATATCATTTAGAAATATCATTTAAGTTTTCAAATCTTAGAAAGATGGCTGAGTTTGCAAAACAATATTTAAAACCTTGGACCGAGGTCAAATAATATGCAAAATATGCAAAAGCAGTGTTATCAATCCCTGAAGGATTCAAATAATTGGCAAGAAGCCCAAATGTAACAATTAAATCCAAGTAAGGATGATTCTCAATTTAGTTCAAGTAGAAAACACGGTAAAAACATCTTTCGGGACGGACCAAGTCACAATCCCCAATGGTGCTCTACCCCACGCCCGTTATCCGACATGCAAGTCACCTCAATATAGCATTACGATGTGAAATTTCGGGGTTTCAAACCCTCAAGACATCATTTACATCAATTACTCACCTCGAACCGGCTAATTCTCTAGCTCGCGATGCCTTTGCCCCTTATTGATCTCTGAATGCCTCGAATCTAGACATAACGATTCAATTCAGTTAATAAAAATTATAGGAATTAATTCCATATGGAATTCTACATTTTCCATAAAAAATCCGAAATTACACTCAAAATTCGCTCGTGAGGCCCACGTCTCAGAATACGACAAAAGTCACGGAATATGAACCCCCATCCAACCACGAGTCCAACCGTACAAATTTTACCAAAATCCGACATCGGATTGGCTTTCAAATCTTAAAAATTCATCTTCAGGGAATTTTAGAAAATCATCCATTTCTCTTCAAATATCAATAATCTAAAGAAAAAAATGAAGATTTATTCATGGAATATAATCACAAGAGAGTCAAAAACACTTACCCCAAGAATTTCCATAACTTCTCGCTCAAAATTGCCCAGAATCCGAGCTTGAAAGTCCAAAAAATGAAAGAAAATCGAACCGCTCTTTCTCTACACTGTCCAGAATTTTCGGCTACTGTTCACGCATGTAACTGTACACGGTACTGTTCACGGGGTACTGTACACGGTACTGTTCACGAGGTACTATTTCTGCAATTTTCTCCAATTTTACTAAGTCTGAAATCACTCCGAGACACCTCCGAAATACTCCCGAGCCCTCGGGGCTCCTAACCAAACACATACACTAACTCAACAACATCCTCCGAACTTACCGTGCGATCAAATCGCCAAAATAACGTCATATACCACGAATTAAGCTTTAAAATCCAAGAATTCTTTAAAATTTCATAAAACATCAATTTTTCATTTTGAGTCCGAAACACGTCAAACGACGTCCGTTTTCAACCAAACTTTACAGAAAGTGCTTAAACCATATATAAGACCTGTACCGGGTGCCGAAACCAAAATACGGGCCCGATAGCATCACTTTCTAATCAAATTTCATTTCCATTTTTCTTAAATATTTTCAGAAAGCAATTTTACTCAAAAATTCATTCCTCGGGCCTGGGACCTCGGAATTCGATGATTCTTATTCCTGTGAGTCAAACATAATAATACAAACATAGCCCTTCAGTCGAAACTCAATTCGGAGCTCATTGGCTCAGTTCAATACCCATTTCGCTCGTTAAACAATTAACTCATGTTTCGTGTCAAAAACCCAATCGTGACTTGATAAAATTAGACCAACTTTCCAGATCACTCCTATAATTCATTATTTAAATTTTGGAAATCTCGAAATAAAATTTCGATCTCTAGAACTAAAAATGGACCTTTGGATCATTACATGCTTATGCTCAAACGACAAAAATCTTCCAAAAACTCTTCCAAAACTTATCCGAGCCTCATGGGACCCCGACCAAACATGCCAACATAATTCATAACATTATTCAAACCTCTTCCAATCATCAAAACACCTCAAACAACATCAAATTACCCAAAACTCATCGAATTCAAGCCTAATTTTCTAAAAACTTCCGAAATACACTTTCGATCAAAAACCAGACCAAACCATGTCCGAATGACCTGAAAATTTGCACACATATCCCAAATCACCTAATGAAGCTATAGAAACTCTCGGAATTCCATTCTGACTCTCGGATCAAAATCTCACCTATCAACCGGAATTCGCCAAAATACTAACTTCGCCAATTCAAGCCTAATTCTACACCGGACCTCCAAAATTACTTCCGATCACACTCCTAGGTTACAAATTATCCCTCGAAGCTAACCATATTATCGGGATTCAAATTCGAGCCCTTTAACACATAAGTCAACATCCGGTTGACTTTTTCAAAACAAACCTTCCTTAAAGAGACTAAGTGTCTCATTTCCTACTAAAACCAATCCAAATCAACTCGTTCATACCCAACACTGATAATGAAGCATAAAGAAATAGGAAATGCGGAAAACGGGGCGGTAACTCACGAGACGACGGGTCGGGTCGTCACAGAAAACCCCAACTTAAACAAACGCTCGTCCTCGAGTGTACCCAGAGATGTCCTAGAAGCCAACCAATAGCTGAACGACTTTACCAAGAATATACCCGTGGGTGATCCCACACTACCCTATCTCGCATAGGTCCGATAACACAATATAGCTGAAATTTCACAATCCATCTAGTCCATAAACCATAGAACCACACTGCACCTTCCGAAATCATACACAAGATTAGAACTTCACATCCATACTCAGAATAAGCCCGAACCAGCTGTAATAACCCATACCTGCAACATCAGGTGCAATTATCTGATATACCACATAACTCAAACACTCGAAACGATAATTTCTATTCACAGTAGCTGCACATAATAATCGAATATCGATAGGAAACCTCTTAACAACTAAAGCCTCATTCCAACACTTTCACATACTGCCAATGATAAAGGAAACACGCAATAAATCATAACCATTTCCTATGTCAACCATTCATGAAGTCATTTCTCTCCTGGTAATTACCATAGCAAATTTTGAACCGAACCTCAATATTTACCCATCACACATACTGAAATCGAATTTGTTCGCATTCATTAATGATTTCAACGATCTCTTTTGATCAAACACACTACTCAGGTGACATGACACATCAATACATGCCTAAGCCACAACTTGCATAATGCGTGCACCAATAAGAAACGGTCCGAACATACTCAATTCATGAAAATGACTCAACTGAGAGAGCTGTACCTCAAACTTACCAGTACTGCCACAACACAAGGCTGAGACCCTATCTCACATCATAGAAACAGGACACACAAATTTGACCCGCAATGTCATGTTTCCAGACAGCTTTGCTATAACGCGCGTTCCTATCCAAATACTACTCCACAAGAAACACCTCAAGTCACTATGCTTGAAATCGACAACCATGCTCAATTGATGTCTGGAGCCAAAGCAAATCATTACACCTATGGTGAAACAAATAACACACACCACGCAAACCTGATAGAACATAACTGGTATGTTATTCACCGAGCAACACCCAATTACTCACCCCGCTCGACTTCCACTACTACAACTCCTATCGGAGCCAGACGATCCGGTTCCCGGCACCAAATTAATACCGAAATCAACAACCTCGCTCGGCAACATGCCTAGCCATATGAAACTCATCTGAAAAGTCCCCTAACACCGGAATTGAATTAATGATAGCAACCTTTGCACTGACATCCATCACGAATGCCCAATTAAGAAAGCAATCCTTCCCAACCGTCCGCTGGTCCTTTGAAATATAAACCACTCTGCTAGAACATAATCCAATGCACTTCATCACTCAACCCGTGGCATTTTCGGTATTGCCCGTAGCGCAATAGTTCAGAATCACTCAACACTAAGACAACCAGTCT
This sequence comes from Nicotiana sylvestris, assembly GCF_000393655.2. NCBI lineage: Eukaryota > Viridiplantae > Streptophyta > Magnoliopsida > Solanales > Solanaceae > Nicotiana > Nicotiana sylvestris. The sequence continues at coordinate 55,366,854 of NC_091060.1, read as the reverse complement.
GAATTCCGACATCACATCCAAAATCTAACATACCAGCAAACAAAGATCCACTCGAGCCTCCAAATCCCGATTGCCGCTAAACGGTGCCGAATACACACAATCCACCACCACAACCTAGCTTGTAAATAAGAACTCCCAGTCTCCAACTCCATATGGCACACAAATCATCATACCTGATTCCAGTTTCCACCGTGCGAATACATGCACACCTTTGATACCCAATCATTCCACGACAGATACTCAAAATTTCCCCATGCTACCAAGCAAACCCGAATACCACCAGTGGACCCACCAAGAACATGCCGCAATACTACCGAAATATCATCAGTTGAATCACATTACCTTTTTCTGAGACATATACTCTCATCAAATCACTTCCAGTTAGCAATACCATTTCCTTAATCATCTGAAGATCATTCACCCTAATCATCAGAAGCTCATTTCTTTAATCACCTAAAGCTGCCCGTACCGCCTAAGAATGTTATGAATTTACATTCAGAACTGAACTGTAACCTTACACACGCAAATCTCAACCCTTCACAACATATTGTATATACCATACCATCCTAAGGTAACATGATGACTTCACCTCCTTTCTGAACCATGAACGTTTACGTACTCAACTAGTCAAGAACTTCCATTGATCCCATCTAGAAGAAAAATCATTACACATCCTATGCTCTGCATGACATACATAGGTCTTGTTCAAATTCTTATAATACCGATACGACGGATGAGATCTGTATAAATTCATAACACTGCCGAATCAACAATTCATTGGGTTTATACTTCTGGCAAGAACTATCACCTCATTCTGAACCAAACAATGGTCTTAACCCCTTAATTTACTTCATATACTTAGATTGCACTGATCTCGAATTCAATGATCTTGTCTCACCCATTACGAACTGCTCAGGCAATAAGCCACCCCAGACATAATCAAAAGCCGCATATGATGCCCTAATATGCCAACAAGCTACCAATTCGAACGTGATACAAAAAAAAAAGAAAATGAACTCTGAAAGGAATTACCAATCCCACGCACAAATACGAACTTTCCTTAGAAAACAGGAAGCAAGGCATACAAAATAGCATATAGAAAACTATAGTCAACATCACACTGTTGCAAACTTCATACTTAGTTTACATCTTTAATCAATCAAGTGATCACATGCCACACTTATATAATCTTCCCGTGGGACAGACTCCCACAACTTACCACAACACTATCTGGAGCGTACATCCAAACCACCGGTCGCACTAACGCTAAAGAGAGATCAAGAATTATTAACCAGGATGCAAAACCCTTTTTACAAAACACCTATTTTAGGTGACGCTGAAGACAATAACAACTTACCGTAAACATCGAAACTTATCTCCTGCTCATCCGAGCTCATGACATCTTGTCAAAAAATTTCCTTCACTCGTGCCATTATCGGCCCAATTTCCACAACCAGAACTGATTCACCAGCATGCATCAAATCGGAACTAACATAGTATATAACTGCACAATCTGCTAACCAATAGCAAGCTCCCCAACTTGGCTCGAAGCCATAGATCACAATATACTATAATCATAATGCATATACTCCATTGTTGCCTCAATACCATAGTGAGATTAAACTCGATCCTTCATAAGCTTGTGGAAACACAAATCATTTAGAATTTTTAACTCTTCTACAAATATCGCATTCACTCACACAACAGTTAAGCCCACTCTCTAGGCGATCCAATTTAGATTCTAACACATTTTATTCACTTGCAATTGAGGTCTTCTAATAGATAACATAAGGATAACACAACTTTAGAACGCCCCACAGGAGATGACCCATCTGTTTTTCCCCCAACTAACATTTATGCATACCTTCCACCGCTATAAGCATTACGTAGTCACTTGATCTTCCTGAGTCTGTACTCATACCGCAACATGAAATTTACTTCACTCCCAACTAGGAGACATGAAAAGATTCTTCGCACGCCCATAACTCGGGCTATAACTTGAATCACGATGGATTTCAAGCATCTATTAGTTCTTCCGTCATTCAACAGACCCTTCTCGTCGCTTCCAAATCATATATATATACCTCGCAGCACTAACATACTCATCACATAGCCACAACCATCATTTCCACTAACAGGGACACTACCGAACATATAAGTTCAAAAACACTTGTTCACACAATCAGCACCTCGGCGCTCCTGCCAAAGGCAAAGATCCAACCTCAAGTCCTCCAGACTGGCCCACCATAAACTCACAGAGAGAACACCTCACCCCTCGATCGGGGAATCACAAACCATCGAGGCACATCTGATACTGAGCACCCATGCGCGCATACGAACGCGTGGAAGGAATTTCAAAAGTTTCTTTTCAAGATGAATCAAGGACGCACGATAAGAATTCAAGAATGTGAAGTTTTCCTAAAGGTTCTGCAGTCTCTCGAGGATAAATACATACGTCTCCGTACCGATTCGCGAGACTCTACTAAACCGGCACATAACTCGCGAGACCAATTAACCTAGGCTCTGATACCAACTTGTCACGACCCCACCCCCGGTCATGATGGCGCCCAACACACTGTTAGGCAAACCCGACCATTCAACAACATTATCCCAAATTCTTATTCAGATTATAGATAATTATCACAGAGAATTTATTAAGTCATTACATTCAAGTGTATAATTAATAATAAAATCTGCGGAAGTTCAATTAAAATACCACACCATAGCCTAATAGAATCCGGTGTCACGAATATGAGACTCTAATACAGAATATCCACCTATTACAAGTCTGTCTAGGAAAAATACGAAATAAAAGATAGAGATAGAGGGGAGAGATCAAGGCTACGAATGCCATACAGCTACCTCAATACTCCCGGATACTGCCTGCTCAGCTAAACAATTCCTCACTTAGCTTGTGGTGTACCTGGATCTGCACGCAAGGTATAGGGAGTAATGTGAGTACTCCGACCCAGTGATTAATAAACATAAATAAAGTCTGAGAATAAGAAATCATGGAAAAATACAAAGTAAACTATAACTGGCAGTTTAGAACAACAAATAGTGAAGCAACAAGTCAATTAAATCAGAGTACCAAATACTGAGACAGGTATAACCGATAAAAACAAATGCATGAGTGCAATGCAATGCATATGATGGTACACTCTAGTACCCGGCGTGCAGCCCGAGCCATCCATTTATTTATCGTCGACAGCGCTCACTGGGGGTATATGCAGACTCCGGAGGGGCTCCTACAGCCCAAGCGCAATATCAAGCCATCTCGTGGCATCAAATCTAGGCCCTCGGCCTCATATCAATCTCAGTATAATCACCCAGGCTCTCTGCCTCAATATCAATGTAATCAACCAGGCTCTCGGCCTCAATATCAATGTAATCAACCAGGCTCTTGGCCTCAATATCAATATAACACTGCTGCGGCGCGCAGCCCGATCCATGCTCAGTCCAGAAATCATCATAAGCCCATTGGGCATTTGTAAAATAGTAGTTCTCAGCCCGAAATATCATTTAGAAATATCATTTAAGTTTTCAAATCTTAGAAAGATGGCTGAGTTTGCAAAACAGTATTTAAAACCTTGGACTAAGGTCAAATGATATGCAAAATATGCGAAAGCAGTGATATCAATCCCTGAAGGATTCAAATAATTGGCAAGAAACCCAAATGTAACAATTAAATCCAAGTAAGGATGATTCTCAATTTAGTTCAAGTAGAAAACATGGTAAAAACATCTCTCGGGACGGACCAAGTCACAATCCCCAGTGGTGCTCTACCACACGCCCGTTATCCGGCATGCAAGTCACCTTAATATAGCATTACGATGTGAAATTCTGGGGTTTCAAACCCTGAGGACATCATTTACATCAATTACTCACCTCGAACCGGCTAATTCTCTAGCTCGCGATGCCTTTGCCCCTTATTGATCTCTAAATGCCTCGAATCTAGCCATAACGATTCAATTCAGTTAATAAAAATTATAGGAATTAATTCTATATGGAATTATACATTTTCCATCAAAAATCTGAAATTACACTCAAAATTCGCCCGTGGGGTCCACGTCTCGGAATACGATAAAAGTTACGGAATATGAATCCTCATCCAACCACGAGTCCAACCATACAAATTTTACCAAAATTCGACATCGGATTGGCTTTCAAATCTTAAAAATTCATCTTTAGGGAATTTTAGAAAATCATCCATTTCTCTTCAAATATCAATAATCTAAAGCAAAAAATGAAGATTTATTCATGGAATAAAATCACAAGAGAGTCAAGAACACTTACCCCAAGAGTACCCATAACTTCTCGTTCAAAATTGCCCAGAATCCGAGCTTGAAAGTCCAAAAAAATGAAAGAAAATCGAACTACTCTTTCTCTACACTATCCAGAATTTTCGGCTACTGTTCACGCATGTTACTATACATTGTACTGTTCACGCATGTTACTATACACGGTACTGTACACGAGGTACTGTACACGGTATTGTTCATGGGGTACTATTTCTGCAATTTTCTCCAATTTTACTAAGTTCGAAATCACTCTGAAACACTCCCGAGCCCTCGGGGCTCCTAACCAAACACATACACTAACTCAACAACATCCTACGAACTTAACCGTGTGATCAGATCGCCAAAATAACGTCATATACCACGAATTAAGCTTTAAAATCCAAGAATTCTTTCAAATTTCATAAAACATCAAATTTTCCATTTTGAGTCCGCAACACGTCAAACGACGTCCGTTTTCAACCAAACTTTACAGAAAGGGCTTAAACCATATATAAGACCTGTACCGGGTGTCAAAACCAAAATACGGGCCCAATAGCATCACTTTCTAATCAAATTTCATTTCCATTTTCATTAAATATTTTCAGAAAGCAATTTTACTCAAAAATTCATTTCTCAGGCCTGGGACCTCGGAATTCGATGATTCTTGTTCCTATGAGTCAAAAAATAATAATACGAACATATCCCTTCAGTCGAAACTCAATTCAGAGCTCATTTGCTTAGTTCAATACCCATTTCGCTCGTTAAACAATTAACTCATGTTTCGTGTCAAAAACCCAATCGCAACTTGATGAAATTAGACCAAACTTTCCAGATCACTCCTATAATTCATTATTTAAATTCTGGAAATCTCTAAATAAAATTTTGATCTCTAGAACTAAAAATGGACCGTTGGATCATTACATGCTTATGCTCAAACGGCAAAAATCTTCCAAAAACTCTTCCAAAACTTATCCGAGCCTCATGGGACCCCGACCAAACATGCCAACATAATTCATAACATTATTCAAACCTCTTCAAATCATCAAAACACCTCAAACAACATCAAATTACCCAAAACTCATCGAATTCAAGCCTAATTTTCTAAAAACTTCCGAAATATACTTTCGATAAAAAACCCGACCAAACCACGTCCGAATGACCTGAAATTTTGCACACATATCCCAAATCACCTAACGAAGCTATAGAAACTCTCGGAATTCCATTCCCACTCTCGGATGAAAATCTCACCTATCAACCGGAATTCGCCAAAATAGTAACTTCGCCAATTCAAGCCTAATTCTACACCGGACCTCCAAAATTACTTCCGATCACACTCCTAGGTCACAAATCATCCCCCGAAGCTAACCGAATCATCGGGATTCAAATCCGAGACCTCTAACACATAAGTCAATGTCCGGTTGACTTTTCCAAAACAATCCTTCCTTAAAGAGACTAAGTGTCTCATTTCCTACTAAAACCAATCCAAATCAACTCATTCACACCCAACACTGATAATGAAGCATAAAGAAATAGGAAATGGGGAAAACGGGGCGGTAACTCACGAGACGATGGGTCGGGTCGTCACATAAAATCTCAGGAAACTCATGAACAACGGGCACAGAATCAATAGAAGGATTCTCAGCACTAGAATCACGAACATATGCCAAATAGGCCAAACACCCCTTCTCGACCATACGCCGAGCCTTCACATAAGAGATAACACTACGGGTAGAATGACCAGGAGTCCCTCTCCACTCTAAACGAGGTAAACCCGGTAAGGCTGAGATCACAATTTTGGCATGACAGTCCAAGATAGTATGGTAAGGTGATAACCAGTCCATCCCATATATGACATTAAATCAACCATGTCCAGAAGAAGCAAATCTACACGAGTCTCAAGACCTCCAATCACCACTATACATGGACAATAAACATAATCCACCACAATAGCATCACCCACCGGTGTAGACACATAAATAGGGGCACTCAAATAATCATTAGGCAGGACCAGATACGGTGCAAAATAAAACCGAAGCTTCTCTACCACAAACCAGAACAGTACCTGCACCTCTACCTCCACTTCTAGCATCTCTACCTCCACCTCTAGCTAACTGAGCGGGCTGGACGAGTCCCTCAATGAACCTCCTCACTCTCTCTCTCAGCGGGAAGTATGATAAGAGCATGACGAGCCAAGTAGATGAATCTGATCTCGTACTGAGTAACAGTCATAGAACCCTGTTGGAGACGCTCGAACTGCCTCCGATAGGCCTCTCTCTGAGTGATGGGGAGAAACTCCTCCAAAAATAGTGGAGTAAGCTGCTCCCAAGTAAAAGCTGGCGATCCGGCTGGTCTAGCCAAATAGTAATCCCTACACCAAGTCTTGGCGGATCGAGACAAGCGAAAAGTGGCAAAATCGACCCCATTGGTCTCAACTATCCCCATGTTCCTGAGAACCTTGTGACAACCGTCTAGATAATCTTTGGGATCCTCAGAAGATGCGTCGCTGAAAGTAGTAGTGAAAAGCTTGGTGAAACCTATCCAACCTCTACAAAGCCTCCGAAGACGTAGCTGACATGTCACCGGTCTGAGCTGCTGTTCGGCTGAAGAAGCGGTACGTGACCTCGCCATACGCTAAAGGACAAGAGTAGGGGTTTTAATTTAGCACTGAGAGAACAAAAATAGCACGACAGGAAAGAATGAATGTGAAGTTTTTCCTAACTCTGTAGCCTCTGGGGGATAAATACAGACGTCTCTGTACCGATCCCTCAGACTCTACTAAGCTTGTCTGTGAACGGTGAGACCCATGTAACCTAGAGCTCTGATACCAACTTGTCACGACATGGATTTCCCACCATCGGGAGTCGTGATGGAACCTACTAATGTGAGCTAGGCAAGCCAATTATTGTACCATCTACCTTTTACCAATTTTACTCTCTTTAACAATTACGAAAGAATAACATTTAAACGATGGAATATAACATAAGCGAAAGAAAATAATAAGCCATCTGAACCTGAATATCTATTACAACTGTTAGAGTCTCGACTATCCAGAACTGGTGTCACAGTTTCACAGACGGTCTAAGAATTCTACAAATAAAGGTATGAAAGAATTAAATACAACACTGTCTCTGGAAATACATGTAAGAAACAGGAAAGTAGATAGAAGGAGACGCCAAGGCCTACGAACGCCTGTAGGGCTACCTCGGGTCGCCCGATGAACAAGATTCAGCAATCTCACTACGGTCCGAAGTCTACAACACTGGGGTCTGCACAAAAGAGTGCTGAGTGTAGTATCTGCACAACCGACCCCATGTGCTGGTAAGTGCCCAACCTAACCTCGGCGAGGTAGTGACGAGGCCAGGACCAGACTATCAAATAAACCTGTAGTTATATAATATACATCGGAAAGTAAAATAGGAATAAACAAGTAAAGATGGGAGAGGGACACATGCTGCGAGGGTATACCAGTATTAACAGTAAATCCAGAGTAACAGTCTAAGGGCAGCTTAGAATTCACAGCTAACAAAAGAAACTAATACCCAAAATAAACACACACGTATCAATAATTGTTGCGGCGCGCAACCCTATTCTAATATATATCATCACTGTTGCAATGTGTAACCCGATCCATATCATTTATCATTGTTGCGGCGTACAACCCGTTCCACAAATATCATTGTTGTGGCGTGCAACCCAATCCACATATAATATTATTGCGGCGTGCAACCCGATCCACATATATCATTGTTGCGGTGTACAACCCGATCCACATTTAATATTGTTGCACCATGCAACCCGATCCATATATAATATTGTCGCGGCGTGCAACCTGATCCACATATAATATTGTTTCGGCGTGAAACCCAATCCACATATAATATTAACAACAATCATAACAAGAGTCCCGACAAGGGATCAATAAGGTCTACACTATCCCAGCAAGGGATTCGACAACATAAGTAATCACGTTCCGACAAGGGAGAAACAACTATGACCAAACTTGTTACAACATCCAGCTACCTCAGTTATAACCAAACTCGTTACAACCTCTAACTACCTTAGCTATAACCAATCTTGTTACCACACTTAACTACCTTAGCTACAACCAAACTTGTTACAACACCTAACTACCTCAGCTATAACCAAACTTGTTTTGACACCTAACTACCTCAGCTATAACCATAATCCCTACCCAACACAAAGAATCATCAACCTAAGCATCCGTAATATCAATTAAGAACACAATGTAAGGGAACCACAACTCAACAATAGCCCAGCAAGGGGCAACATAATTATCTCTTCTCTTTCTCACTTTTACTTCACAATTCAGTTCACAACTTGAGCCAATGCTCTAAAGGTTCAATTATCACTTCTACTTTCACAATTTGTTATACAACTGGAGCCAACACTCTTCAATGTTCATAAGTCACAGTTCTTTCCACAACATTACAAAACAAATAGAAATCTTCACCAAGGCATGAATAATACAATGAAATCATAAAAATCACAATATAAGACTCACGGTCATGCTTGACACCAACGTATAGATACTCGTCACCATGCCTATATGTCGTACTCAACAAGAAACAAATAGCAAATAGGACACAATTCTTAATCCCTCAAGCTAAGGTTAGACCAAATAATTACCTCGATGCCACAAACACAATTCACGTTTCAATTATAGCTTTACTCCTTGATTTCACTACCAATTCACTCGTATCTAGCCACAAGTTACTTAATTACATCAATAAACGCTAAATGAATCAACCCCAATGCATGAAAATGAGTTTTCCAAAGTTTTACCCAAAAAGTCAAAAATCGCCCCCGGGCCCACATGGTCAAAACCCGAGGTTCGAACCAAAACCCGATTACTCATTCCCCCACAAACCCAAATATATAATTTTTTTTTGAAATCGGACCTCAAATCGAGGTCCAAATCCCCAATTTTTGAAAAACCTAGGTTCTACCCAAACACCCAATTTCCTCCATGAAAATTATTGATTTTTAAGTTGAAATCATGTTAAAAGATGTTAATGATTGAAGGAAATGAGTTAAAATTAACTTACAATCGATTTGGAAGAAAATTTGTTCTTGAAAAATCGCCCTAGGGAATTTGTATTTTGAAAAGATGTGAAAAATGGGTTGAAAATCGTCTAAGTATAAAAGTTGCAGGTTGCAGGTATGGGAAATGCGAACCCGACCTCTGCTAACTTGGGAATTGCGAAACATTGAACCTTCGCATTTGCGACTTGGGAATTACGAAGACAGGGTTGCATTTGCGACCCAAGGCTGATTAGGGGACTTTTGCATTTGCGATAATAATCGTCGCATTTGAGACTAGCCTTTCGCATTTGCGAGCCAATTGGTCGCATTTGCAATCAGGCCTGCCCAGGTCCCATTTTCGCATTTGCGATGGAGGTTTCGCATTTGGGAGCTCGCATTTTCGGGCCAGGTTTCGCATTTGCGAAGGCCTCATACTTGTGCACATTAACGGAAAACTTGCAATTTTTCTAAGTTCAAAATGCACTCTGTGGCCTATCCAAAACTCACCCGAGCCCTCGGGGATCCAAACCAAATATACACACAACCTCAAAAATATCTCACGGACTTGTTCGTGTACTCATATCACCAAAATAACATCAGAAACATCTAATTAGACCTCAATATCAAAGAAAATTTATCAAAACTTCTTAAACATCCAATTTTCCAATTAAGGTCCGAATCACGTCAAACGGACTTCGTTTCTTACCAAACTTCACAGATCTATCTTATATCATATATAAGACCTGTACCAGATGTCGGAACCAAAATACAGGCCCGATACTAACATGCTCTAATCAAAATTCATTTCCAAATCTTTTAAACAATTTCAGAAAATAATTTCTTTCAAAAAATTATTTCTCGAGCTTGGGACCTCGGAATTTGATTCCGGGCATACGCCCAAGTCCCATATTTTTCTATGGACCCTCCGGGACCGTGATTACGGGTCCGGATCCGTTTACCCAAAATGTTGACCGAAGTTAAATTAATTTATTTTATAGTCAAAATTTATCATTTTGTTTACAGATTTTCACATTTAGGCTTTTCGGCTACGTGCCTGAAATGCGCACGCAAATTGAGGTGATGCTAAGAGAGGTTTTTAAGGTCTCGGGACGCAGAATTTCATTTTAAAAACAAGTGATAACCTTTTGGGGTCATCACACTTTTAATATTAAGCATAATAACTCACAATAAAGGACTTAATCAGAATTTTAGATATTAACCTTGTAATCATATTAACTTTAGGACATAATAGTACAAGTTATGAATCCTACATGATTACCTTTAAGAATCCTATTATCCTTCAAATATTGAACTATTTTTCAAATATGTTGGATAGAATTGTCATATTTATGACGTTCCAAAAATTTAGACTTTGAATTCAATTAAAACTTGGTGGAAATTTTTTTAACTTTTAACCACTCAAGTAGATTACCATAAGAATTTAAAACAAATTCAGTGATTCCTATCTATACTATATTAAATGCACGAAGGCCCTTAGCGAAATATCGTTCGCCTTTTTTATCCTTTAAAAATAAATTTTATATTGGACAATAATGTAATTTAAGTTAATTTCCTAATTTTGATTATTAACTTTTCCTTATTTGAACTTTGAATAAACTTCTAATAATTAGGTTACATAAATCTGTTTTTATTTTAATTGTGTAAATTAATATAACTTTTTTCCTTAGGAATTTAAGATAGAGTAAATTTTTTATTTATAAATATTCTTCCCTTAGAAGTACACTATGTATTTACCCAACTTTGACTTTGTTATATTTCCTTACCTAAATAAGCAAACAGAATTTTAGTCTAAGGGTAAAGATCTTTCGGTTACAATTTGTTTCCAACAAGAATGACGTGAGGTTGGTATTATTTCAGAAGGAATAAAATTTTATAGATATACTTTTCAAAATAAAAGAGAGTTAGGTCTATCGTGGGTCTCATTAGTCATTAGTACAAGCCGAGCTAAATTAAGTCTTCTTTTCGAATTTCTGGAAAGAACAACATGAATTGGTTGTTCCGTACTTGTTGATGATTGAATGAATTTTAATTTAACTTTATAAATCTATTGTATACTTTGCATGTACATAGTTTGCAAGACAAAAATTTCTCTTACATGTTATTCACATATTCAAAATTGATTATATTTAAAGTGATCAAGTCCGAAGCGCCTTTAATTTGTCTCAATTATGTTTGCAGTTCTATATAGTAGTTAGTGTACTTAGCTTTGAATTTAATTAAATCTACATGCTATATTCCAATAACATGGTTACAACATATTTGAATAATTAGAATTGCAATTAGTTGCACATGTTTCATATGGCAAAAATCTCATAGATGTCACTTTGCCTTCTCTTGCGGATTTAATATATGCATGTCAATCTTTAAAAAGCAAGCATATGGAGCCATGGAGAGGTAAGAAATTCACTCTTATGTTTAATTTATATTAGTATATCATTGGCAAATTACTAATGTTTAAACATCAAATATCTTTATCAAATGCCTTTTTCATTGTCGCCTTTCAGTCTATTTCAAACACATTGAAATCTCAAAATTTTAATGCGTTATGATTCTAATAATTAAATTTGTCTGATTGACGTTAAATTATCACACCGAGGTGGAAACGTTTGTGATGCTGGTGGTAGATGAATGAATCTTTTTCTTATCTTGCTTTGTTTATCAATTATTTCTTTTATTTTATTTTATTTTAAGTATTTTAGTTTGATCATGCACACAATTTTAAAAGGGTAAAAAGGACTTTTGAATTTTAGTATTAGCATATGAAATTCTTTGAGTAATATTTCTTTGAAAATATTCAAATACAGTACCAATATAATCGATGTATTTCAAATTTTTATTTTATTAGATTTTCTATGGCATGCTGTTCGTATTTGAATTGAACATCAGTTACGTTCGATATTTTTATTTTTGCTTAAAGAGTTTCGATCTAAATAGTTGGATGACAATTTTACATCCACTTAATTTATGTATATTATTTGTATGTGCCTATTTCTTCTTCTTGCTTACTCACATTTTTTGGTTCTTGGAAACCAACACTTCAAAGTTACATTATTTTTTGTTTTGTGAAATGCATGCTTAGATCAATATTTTAGCAATATTTTTTTCCACGAAAATATCTTTTTTTCCCCATAAATTCTGTCTTTAAAAGTATACTTTTAAATTGTCTATTTTATTGTTGTTTATCAAATTTTCTATCACCCTTTTTCTCCAAAAAATGAATTCTATATTTAATAAAATTATTATTTAATTATTTTTTGAATATATTACGTACTTTAAAATCAATTAAAATTTTACTTCCTAAATCTTTCATTATTTGAACTACAATATAAGACGTTTGTTTTTAAACGGTGAAATCTATTTTTAAATGATAAATAAAGGCGAATGATGTTAATACATTCATCCTTTCAACCAACATGAGTATGCGAATTTGAATAACTACCTATTCAAAACATATATTTGCAAGTAAAAAAACTATTTTCATTTGTAAAAGGCAACAATATATATAACATGAAGAAGTGCACGAAATCATTCTTAAAATGTATTCCATGATCTAATCTTCTTTTAAAATTTAGTTTCTAAACTCTAAATGGATTTAATTTTGGTTATATATGTATTATAAACCTGACATTATGATTTAGAGTGAATAATTAATACCTTTGATCAACAGGATGACATAAATGCAAAATAAGAGATTAGGACTAATAGCAATAATCATCATTCATGAACTTTTATTTTTATAACTTAAGCACGTTATTTTTTCGGTAATTCTTTAGAATTTTAAATTTATTAGTATTGGGTACACGCGCAACGCGCGTACTCTAATACTAGTAAGAATTAAAATCAAGAACGAGCCTTTAATTTATTAGGTGTAGGAGTTTTTTTCAATTGGCTATCAATAGTAATAATATAAAGATAGAAAAATAAGTATTAAAAAGACTTATTAGTTTCGGACATAGATATGTTATACTACATGTTAGCATGTAAACCTAATATCTTTAGGAATACGTTAGATTTTCTATTAGTATAATTACTTTCCTGATATGAACATATTTTTATTCATGTAATTCTATTACTTTTAAGATATACTTCTTATTATTATAAAAACACGAATACAATATTGATAGACCAAAATAGCCGTAAAATATTAAACAGTAGAACTCATAGGAAAAAGACATAAATGTAATAACTTATTTTTTGGACTATAACAACTTCTATGTTAATTTTTTTAATATTTATCCTCCATATTGGTAATACATTACCGCATTATAATATCCAATACCAAAAAATAAATAAAAGTAATATTAAACGAACTGCATAAAGCGTTGAAATTGAGAAAAAACTCTCACGATAATATATTATTATATTATATTTGAACTACTTTCCTACTTAAATAATATTTTTTATTATTATTAATTTTTCTATGTAATATTAAAAAATATACCCAATTATTAAAGAACAACTAATAAAGTTTTTAAGATTGTAAATGTACGAGAAAGAGAAAGAAAAATGTTGGTAAGAGTCATACCATTAATGATTTTGCAAACATAAAGATCTAAAAGTGTAATGTCAAATTGATCTTTTTACTCTTTAAAAATAAATTTATGGTGGATAAAATTATAATTATGGGTATATATTCAAACATGAGATGAACTATTAGGAATCTGAATCAACAGAAATAAATTATTTTTTATGTTAAAAATAAATAATCAAAATTTTTAATTAATTATTTAGCAAGAGAATCCAACTAAATTATTTTTTAAATTCATCATATGAGAAATTATTTTTCAAGTTAAAAAAATCTTATGGTACATAAATTTGTTCCATAAAAAGAGTGTTTGAAATTAAAAAAAAATTAGATCACAGAGTAAAAAAGATTAGTATAATATTAAGAAGGCCATGCAAGTGTTTGAAAAAGCACAGTCAAAGCAAAATCCTGAACAAGAATAAGCTTTCAAGACTATATTATAAAAAGTTGACGCTGGTATAGCGGGATTATCCTTTATAGATTTCTCCGGTGGAATCAAAATAATATTCATATGTCATGCATTACTTGAAATTGTCATATCAAGAGGCATGCTATTGTTAGCAATTAGAACAAGTGGTGTATCATCAACAATTTTATTATTAGGTCGTACAACTCACTTTAGGTTTGATAAACCTCTTCAAATAACTGAAATAACTGTCACAAATATATCAAAAAAGAGAAATAGTGCTAAATTTATAAGGAAAGCAAAAGTGATAATATGGGACGAAGCATTTTTGGCTAAGCGTCAAACGGTCGAAATAATTGTCTAGAGTTTTAAAGATACATTGGATATAAATAAACCGTTTGGTGAAAAAGTAATAGTTTCAGAGATGATTTTTGTCAAGTACTATAAGTAGTTGCAAAATTGACGAAAGCAGAAAGTGTAAAAGCTATCTTGCCAAAATTATACTTACCGCCTCAAATACAGATCCAACATTCAGTGGTTTCTTATTTCGTGTCGGAACCGAAGAAGAGCATCCAATAAAAGATGATTTGGTTCTTCTAGAACACTTGGTTATCAACCTAATGGTAATAGTAGTGCATTTAATAAGGAAAATATGTCCATCGTTAGATTAAAACATAATTTGTGCAAATAACATAATAGGAATTAAAGAGCTATCTTAGCTAGCAAAAACGAATATGTTGATCAATTAAAATAAAAGGTTGATTGCTAAGTTATGGTAAAAATAAAATATTTTTCAGTTTAACTCAGCAAAAGATTGATGATACCAATAATTACTACCAAGAAGAATACTTAAATGTTTTAATACAAAATGGTCGTCTACCGTACATGTTTGTTGTCAAGTTCATTATTTCTTACGTATGTTAGTGTCACCATATATATATTTTAGACTAAGTTAAAAATGATCGTCCAATGCATATAGGTTGATTTTGAAGAAAAATATATCCCTTCTGCTACTAAAATAATAGATCCGGTGAATAACTTATGTAGTACACATATGGTATATAGAAGTTTTGACAATTACGTCATACATGCAGAACTTATGATACTGTCAATGTGCTTTTAAGTATGTGTTTGTCCCCGAATTTAACTTTCATCTTCCGAAACTAAAGAATATCCTTTTAAATTTGTGTGAAAATAATTTTTAATATGTTTATGTTTTGTAGTTATTTAAATAAAGCACAAGGACAAACATCCTAAATATTGGGCTATATTTACAACAATATGTTTTCTTCCACGAATAACTATATGTTGCACTTTCAAGAGAGATATCAACATCGGCAACAACAATGCACTTAGATCCGTCAAATAGTTGATGTAATAGTATAAGAATAATATGTAGAAGCTTCCACAATAATGTTATAGATGCAGAAATCCTAATAGGTCAATGTACTTTGAAGCATACGTTCATCCCCAGAATTCAACTTTTGCCTCTTGAAAATGAAGAATACCCTTTCACATTTATCGAAAAATAATTTTCATCATGCTTGTGTTTTACAATGACAACAAATAAAGTACAAGGGGGAACAATTTCAAATGTTGAACTGCATCTGTCACAATATAATTTTTTCGCACTGACAATTATATTACTGCATATTTAAAAGGAATATCAATATTTACAACAAACTATAAGTATATAATAATATTATCTAACTAACATGACTAAATTGATCGTTTTTGCAGGTTCAGATAACGATGTCCAATCATTTTGAATTCACGTCTTATGCTAATGTAGTGATATTTTTCGACATTTAAATAACTGTCGTATTATATATAATTCTCTGATTACTTAAATTTCATGTTCTTTCATAAAAGAATTGCCAAAGCCATTACGTACAACTTTTAACGTGCAACACATATTTATAGAAACTAGTACTATATTAAAAGCAAGAACCTCTTAATTAAAAAGTTAAAATACCTTTTTACCCTTATTATTTTAATAACCTATTAAACTAAAAAAATACAAAGAGACACCTACAATACATAAAGACGCCTATAAAAAGAAAACAACGAGGAAAACAACCGACGCTTGGAAAGAGGGAAAAAACATTTGAAAAGAGACACCAAGTTTTGGGTTACTTTAATTCTCTCATTATCATTCCCATTTATTTTTCTTCTTTTTTAAGAATTTACTTCGAGATGAAAGCAGGACAATTGTGTTAACCAGCAAAATCAAAAGGAATGAAGGTTTTTATCAATGGAGGATAGGGTTCGAGAATATTCTCTTTAGAGAGAACTTAGACCAACAAAAAATGAAAATGAAAATAGGTCGGTCAACCCATTTGAGTTGGGATTCCTCCTTTATATAAAATACCCGAATCCAGTTCATTACAACATCAGTCCACTAAGCTAAAATAAAAGGGAAAAGCTATTCTATTTTCTGAACAAAAGAATGCTATACATATAAATATACATTGGGCCTGTAAGTGTCACATTTTCAACTTTGGGCCTGAATATGCAGATAGCCCAACACCCCCCTTCAAGTTGATGGGGGATAGCACCTTCAACTTGCCCAGGAAAAAATGATGAAGAGCACCAAGTATGGTAAGCACATCAGCAAGTTGTTGATCAGTGGATACGTGGTGAAGCTGAATCAATCCTTCAAGCAACTTAGTCCGAATGAAATGACAATCCACCTCGATGTGTTTAGTACGCTCGCGAAATACAGGATTCTTGGCAATATGAATGGCTGCCAAATTGTCACAAAAAATAGGAATATGAGAGGAAACAGAAACATAAATGTCATGCAATAATCTGGATAACCAAGTTAATTCAGCCACGACTTTGCTTACAGCATGATATTCTGCTTCAGCCGAAAACAAAGAAACCATTGGTTGTTTCTTAGACTTCCATCTAATTAGACTATAACTAATGAAAATGCAGTAACCAGTGACAGATTTGCGTGTATCTGGGTAGGCAACCCAATCACTGTCAAAGTAGGCATGTACAGACAAATCAGAGGAATCAGAATATAACAGCCCAATATCAGCAGTACCCTTGAGGTATCTAAGTAGGTGAAGAGCAGTAGACATATGAGGAAGTCTAGGCGTTTTCAAAAATTGACTTAGGTGTTGGACCACAAAAGAAATATCAGGTCTGGTATGTGTAAGAAACAACAGTTTACCAAAAAGACTTCTATACTTTTCTGGAGTAGGAAGAACATCACCAACATCAGCATGGAGTTTATTATTCAACTCCAAAGGACTCACCACAGAACTCACATCAGAACAGTTATATTCATGAAACAAATCAGTCACAAATTTCTTTTGATTGGGGAGAACACCCCCAGGCAGAGTGCTGACTTCAATACCTAAAAAATAATGCAAAGGCCCCAAATCTTTAATCTTGAATTCATTGTCTAGAAAATATTTCAAGGAATCAATTTCATGTAAATCATCACCTGTGAGAATTATATCATCAACATAGACTGTCAGGATGACTAGATGACCAGGAGACCCTTTTATGAATAAAGAATAATCATTGGGGGAATGCTGATAACCTCTAGAACATAAGGCATGAGACAATTTAGTATACCATTACCTTGAAGCTTGCCTTAAACCATAAAGGGACTTCCTACGTCTACAAACCAAATGAGCAGAAGTAGAAAAATTGGAAGGTGAAACAGAAAGACCCAAGGGAAGCTTCATGTAGACCTCTTCATCCAAATCACCATGAAAGAATGCATTGTTGACATCAAGTTGGAATAAAGACAACTTTTTCTTAATAGCAACAGCAATAAGACATTTCACAGTAGACATTTTCACTATAGGAGAAAAAGTTTCATTAAAGTCCACCCCCTAAACTTGGGTATCCCCTCTAATGGCAAGCCTACATTTATATCGTTCTACAATACCATCAGCCTTATATTTGATCTTATAGACCCATTTGCACCCAATAGGCTTCTTATCATGTGGCAACTCAATAATATCCCAACTGTGATTTAGTTCTAAGGCTTCAAATTCTTTCCTTATGGCATCTTGCCAGGCTGGTATAGGAGCTACCTGGGAATATGTATAAGGTTCAAATTCTTTATGCTAAGTAGCAGAATAAGAAAGAGATGAGGGAAGGTTATTGTCACGACCCAATCCCCAAATCCGGTCGTGATGGCGCCTCTCGTGAAGACAAGGTCAGCCAGACCAAAACGGAACACCTCTTTTAAACAGATAATCATCATAAACACTAGTAACGTATAATATAATATTCATAAATTGCATAATTTAACGATAATAACAACAGGAACCATCCCGACACAGCCCAAACTGGGGTGTCACAAGTCATGAGCTACTACAGAATCTGCTATAGGTCTACAAAGTACGAAATCCGATACAACAGTCTGAAGAAAACATAAATGATAGGGGATAAGAGAGACAAGGGGTTGCGGACGTCAACAGCTACCTCGTCACTCCAAATCACTGCCTAGCCTGGAAGGAATTAGCGCTCAAGTGCGGCCTCTACTATACCTAAATCTGCACACACGGTGCAGGGAGTAATGTGAGTACTCCGACTCAGTAAGTAATAATTACAAATAATGGCTGAAAGTATGAAAACACGTAAAGGCACAAAGCAATTCCATATCAAGCAGTAAAATCACTTAAAGCAGTAAATCAGTGAAGAAATCAAATGATATTCCTTTTTAAAACAAGTAAAACAGGTAATTTAACAGGTAATTAACAAGTAGAAATCCGCCCCTCGGGCACAGTATCAATCGCTCAGCATAGTATCAGCCCCTCGGGCTCACTCTCAGTACAGTATCAGCCCCTCGGGCTACCTCACAATCACTCAACATAATGGTCAACCATTGTTACCTGACCAAATTGCATCATACAGTGTCATTGTTACAACTATTTCAAATCACATGGGTACCCGCGCTCACTGTGGGTGAGCAGACTCCGGAGGGGCCCCTTATGGCCCAAGCGCTATATCAAGCCACCTCGTGGCATCATCACTCAGCATATCCTCACATCATTCAAGCCACCGCATGGCATAAATAGTATCTCAGGCCCTCGGCCTCATATCACTCAGCATATCCTCACATATGGCCCTCGGCCTCACTCAGTCCAGAAATCATCATAAGCCCCTTGGGCATTAGTAAAACAGTAGTTCTCAGCCCAAAACATGATGTAGAAATATCATTTAAGTTTCAAATCTGAGTAAAAGTGGCTGAGTTTGTAAAACAGTAGATATCAACAGGACTGAGTTCAAATAATAAGTCAAGTAGTGAGGAAACAATGATAAAAATCCCCGAAGGGTTCAAATAGTTGGCACGAAGCCCAAATATGACAATCAGCCCAAATCATGATGATAACAAATGAATTTCAGTCAAATATTCAGTAAAGTCATCAATCGGGATGGACCAAGTCACAATCCCCAGTAGTGAAAGACCCCACGCTCATCATCCAACGGGTATCTTGCCTCAATATAGCACTACGATGTGCAATCCGGGGTTTCAAACCCTCAGGACATCATTTACAACCATTACTTACCTTGAACTGGCTAATTCTCTAGCTCGCGATGCCTTTTCCCCTCGAATTGGCCTCCACACACATCGAATCTATCAAAAATCAGAACGAATACATCACAATATGCTAAGGGAACAAAGCCCAAGCGAAAACATTCGAAAATATCAAAAATCTCGAAATTAGCAAAACCTGAGCCCACGTCTTGGAATCGGGTAAAATTTACATTTTCAGAATCCTCAAGCCCTCACGAATCTAACCATACCAAAATTATCCAATTCCGATACCATTTGGTCCTTCAAATCATCATTTTACATTTTTGAAAGGTTTCACAATTTTCTTCCCAATTTCCATCTCAAATCACGAATTAAATGAGTAATTCAGTGATAGATTCATGTATTCTACCCAAATCTGAGTTAAAATCACTTACCCCGATGAATTTCTTGAAAAACCTTGGAAAACCGCCAAAATCCGAGCTCTCTAGGTCAAAATATTAAATAAAACCCAAAACCTCGTATTTATAGGTACCCCTCAGGTATCAGCTACCGTGGGCCGCACCAAAACTCACGCGGTCCGCGCAAGCCAGTGCGGTCCATGCAAAGGCAACGTGCGGCCGCACAAGCCTCCCTCTGCAGTGACAGGCTTTAGCATTTTGCCATAACCTTTGCTACATATGTCCAAATTGCGATATCTTTACCTTTCCGGAAACTAGACACCAAGGGCTACAACTTTTGATTTTGAATCACCTCAACATTCCTTGTGGAGCAAAAGATATGAGCTTCCAAAATAGGACCAGCGGAATGTTTTTCACCAAAGACGCACACCATTTTGTGCGGTCCGCGCGACGCCTACCGCGACCGTACCCGCTTTTATGCGGGCCGCACAGAACTCACCGTGGGCGCACTCATTTTTGTGCGGACCGCATGGATGAGTTCTGGGGCCTGCAACCCCTGTAGACCTGCTACAGCTATGATTTTTGCACTAAAATATCCCGGAACCTACCCAGAACTTCAACCAATTGTACCAACACATCTCATGACATCGTTCAAACTTGATCAAAACTTTGGAACGCTTACAACAACATCAAATCACCAATTTAACATAGGATTCAGGCCTAAGAACTCCAAAAACTCTTAAATTATGCTTTTGATCAAAAGGTCTATCAAATCTTGTCCGAATGACCTGAAATTTTGCACACACATCCCAAATGATACAATGAAGCTACTGCAATTCCGACCCCTATATCAAAATCTCGCCTATCAACCGGAATTTGCCAAAATATCAATTTTTCCAATTCAAGCCTAAATCTTCTCTACAACTCCAAAACCCATTCCGATCGCGCTCCTTAGTCACAAATCACCTCCCGAAGCTAACCAAACTATCGGAATTCACTTCCAAGCCTTCTAACACATAAGTCAACATCCGGTTGACTTTTCCAACTTAAGCCTTCTTAAAAGAGACTAGGTGTCTCATTTCTTACCAAATCCTCTCCGAACTCAAACTAATAAACTCAATCACATAAAACACGGATAACGAAGCGTAAAGAAGCTGAAATGGGGGAAATGGAGCGGTAACTCATGAGACGACTGGCTGGGTCATCACATCCTCCCCAACTTAAACAAACATTCATCCTCGAACGAGTCAAGAAACATACCTGAAGCCTCAAACAGATGAGGATATCTGCTCCGTATCTCCGGCTCGGTCTCCCAGGTAGCCTCTTCCACGGGCCAACCCCTCAACACCTTCACTGAAGCTATGTCCTTTGACCTCAACTTCCGAACCTGGCGACCCAAAATAACTACTGGCTCCACATCAAAGGTCAAATCATCATCCAACCGAACCGTGTTGTAGTCCAAAACATGAGACGGATCCCTAATATACTTCCGGAGCACAGAATTATGAAATATCGGATGCACACTCGACAGGCTGGGTGGCAAAGCAAGCTCATAAGCCACCTCCCCAATCCTCAGAAGCACCTCAAAAGGCCCAATGAACCGAGGACTCAACTTGCCTTTCTTCCCAAATCTCATAACACCCTTCATGGGTGAAACCTTCAGCAAGACCTTCTCACAGACCATGTAGGACACATCTCGAACCTTTCGGTCCTCATAACTCTTCTGACATGACTGCGCTGTACGAAACCTCTCCTGAATCACCTTCACCTTCTCTAAGGCATCCTGAACCAAATCTGTCCCCAATAGTCTTGCCTCGCCGGGCTCGAACCAACCAACCGGAGATCTACACCGCCTCCCGTACAAAGCCTCATATGGAGCCATCTGAATACTCGAGTGGTAGCTGTTGTTGTAAGCAAACTCTGCAAGTGGTAGAAACTTATCCCATAAACCTCCAAAGTCAACAACACAAGCATGCAGCATGTCCTCCAATATTTGAATAGTACGCTCGGACTATACGTCCGTCTGAGGATGAAACGCTATGCTCAACTCTACCTGAGTACCCAACTCTCTTTGCATGGCTCTCCAAAACTGCAAAGTAAAATGAGTACCTCTATCTGAGATGATGGAAACCGGAATGTCATGCAACCGAACAATCTCCCGGATATAAATCCCTGCCAACCGCTCTGAAGAATAGGTAGTACACACAGGATGAAGTACGCAGACTTGGTCAGCCGATCCACAATCACCCAAATAGCATCGAACTTCTTCAAAGTTCGAGGAAGTCCAACCACAAAGTCCATAGTGATTCTCACCCACTTCCACTCGGGAATAACCATCTGCTGAAATAAGCCACCCGATCTCTGATGCTCATACTTCACCTGCTGACAGTTGAGACACCGAGCTACAAATCCCACAATATCTTTCTTCATTCTTATCCACCAATAGTGCTGACTCAAATCCTGATACATCTTTGCGGCACCCGGATGAATGGAATACCGCGAGCTATGGGCCTCCTCCAGAATCAGCTCTCTAAGCCCATCCACATTGGGCACACAAATCCGGCCCTACATACTCAACACACCATCATCATCGACGGTCACATCTCTGGCATCATCATGCTGGACTCTGTCCCTAAGGACAAGCAAATGCGGATTATCATACTGGCGCTCTCTGATGCGATCATATAAAGAAGACCGAGAAACCACACAAGCCAACACCCGACTGGGCTCTGAAATATCCAACCTCACGAACCGATTGGCAAAGGCCTGAACATCAACCGCAAGAGGTCTCTTCCCAACTGGAATATATGCCAAACTCCCCATACTCACTTCCTTTCGGCTCAAAGCATCGGCCACCACATTGGCCTTTCCCGGATGGAACAATATAGTGATATCATAATCTTTAAGCAACTCCAACCATCTCCGCTACCTCAAATTAAGATCCTTTTGCTTGAACAAATGCTGAAGACTGCAATGATCAGTGAACACCTCACAAGATACGTCATACAAGTAATACCTCCAAATCTTCAATGCGTGAACTATGGCAGCCAACTCCAAATCATGAACGAGGTAGTTCTTCTCATAGGGCTTCAACTTCCGAGAAGCATAAGCAATAACTCTACCCTCCTGCATCAACACACAACCAATCCCAACTCTTGAAGCATCACAATACACAGTATATGAACCTAAAGCTGATGGAAAAACCAACACTGGAGCTGTGGTCAAGGCTGTCTTGAGCTTTTGAAAGCTCTCCTCACACTCGTCCGACCATACGAATGGAGCACCCTTCTGAGTCAACTTGGTCAAGGGCGATGCAATGGATGAAAATCCCTAAACAAACCGGCGATAATAGCCTGCTAACCCAAGAAAGCTACGAATCTCTATGGCTGAGGACGGTCTGGGCCAACTCTGAACCGCCTCTATCTTCTTCGGATCAACCTATATACCCTCGCTGGACACCACGTGCCCCAAGAAAGCCACTGAATTGAGCCAAAACTCACACTTGGAGAATTTTGCATAAAGCTTCTTCTCCCTCAGTCACTGCAACACAACTCTCAAATGCTCCGTGTGCTCCTCCTGACTACGCGAATACACCAGAATATCATCAATGAATATAATAACGAACGAATCCAGATAAGGCCGAAATATACTGTTCATCAAATGCATGAATGTTGCTGGGGCATTGGTTAGCCCGAAGGACATAACAAGAAACTCATAATGACCATATCTGGTCCTGAAAGCAGTCTTAAGAATATCTGAATCCCTGATCTTCAACTGGTGATAACCCGAATGGAGATCAATCTTGGAGAACACCCTCGCTCCCTGAAGCTGATCAAATAAATCATCAATGCGAGGCAAAAGATACTTGTTCTTGATTGTTACTTTGTTCAATTGCCTATAATCAATGCACATTCTCATCGTGCCATCCTTCTTCTTCACAAACAAAACCGGTGCACCCCAAGGGGATACACTAGGCCGAATGAACCCCTTATCTAGGAGTTCCTTAAGCTGTTCTTTCAATTCCTTCAACTCTGCTGGTGCCATACGATATGGCAGAATGGAAATGGGCTGAGTGCCCGACACCAGGTCAATACCAAAATCAATATCCCTGTCCGGTGGCATGCCCGACAGGTCTGCAGGAAAAACATCGGGAAAATCCCTCACAATTGGGACAGAATCAATACTAGGAGTCTCAGCTCCAATATCCCTCACAAATGCTAGATATGAAAGGCAACCCTTCCCAACCATACAGTGGGTCTTGAAGAAAGAGATCACTCTACTAGGGATATAATCAGTCACACCACGCCACTCGATCCGCGGTACACCCGGCATAGCCAAAGTGACTATCTTAACATGGCAGTCTAGAATAGCACGACACGGAGATAGCCAATCCATGCCCAAAATGACATCAAAATCCACCATGCTCAATACCAATAGATCCACTCGGGTCTCCAGACCCCCAATAGTCACCACACATGACCGGTACACATGGTCTACAACAACAGTATCACCCACTGGGGTAGATACATGAATAGGTAAAGCAAGAAACTCACGGGTCTTAACCAAATAACGAGCAAAGTATGATGACACATAAGAAAAGGTGGAACTGGGATAAAATAATACAGAGGCATCTCTGTGGCAGACTGAAACAATACCTGTAATGACAGCATCTGAAGCAATAGCATCTGGCCTGCCAGAAAGTGCATAGAAATGGGCCTGACCGCCCCCTGATCGACCTCCCCCTATGGGGAGACTCCTAGCTGCATGACCTCCACCCCTAGCTGGCTGGGCGGGTGGTGAGGTAACTGTAGTAGTAGTCGAGGGCTGACCCATCTGCTGAGATGAATTAGCCATACGATGAGGACACTGCCTCCACACATGTCCAAACTCTCCACACTCATAACAACTCCCAGGTGCTGGAGAGTGGGACTGAAGGTAACCCCTCACACTGGAGTGACCAACTGATGCACTCGGCATAGAAGAAGCCTGAGCTGACGGGGCACGAGATGAACTCTAGGCTGGAAGGGCACTAAGTGATGACTGGCCCCGCTGAGATCTATGATGACCATGACCCGAAGATGCCCCGCGATACTCTGGGTGGACTGACTGAGCATGCCTGAAAGAACGGCCTCTACCATGCTGAAACTGACCCCTCGAAGAAGCACCATTAAAACTGCCAGATCCTCGAGGCTTCTTGGCCTCTCTCTCCTCTCGATCCTGACGGCGAACCATCTCAATCTCGCGAGCGATATCGACCACCTCTTTGAATGTAGCACCCAACACCCTCTCTCGGGTCATAAGAATACGGAGGTGATAGTTAAGGCCATCAACAAATCTCCTAATCCTCTCACGATCTGTTGGAACCATCCAAATGGCATGACGAGCCAACTCAGAAAACCTCGACTCATACTGTGACACAGTCATATCCCCCTGTCGCAACCACTCAAACTGTCTATGCAGCTCCTCTCTGCGGGACTGCGACACATACTTCTCCAAGAAGAGAGTGGAGAACTGCTGCCAAGTAAGGGGCGCTGCTCCAACCGGCCTATGCCTCTCATATGCTTCCCACAATGTGAAGGCAGCCCCAGTAAACTAAAAGGTGGTAAATGCCACACCACTAGTCTCAAGAATCCCTATTGTACGGAGCATCCGCTGACACTTATCAAGAAAACCCTGGGCATCCTCGCCCTCGGTACCACTAAATGACGGAGACTGGAGTCTACCAAACCTCTCAAGACGACGCTGATCATCATCCGGCATAACTGGAATAATAAGCTCCTGAGCTGGTGCAACCGGCTGAGCTGGAGGTGCCCCCGGTGTCTGTAGTCCCTACACTACTTGCTCAGGTGTGCGAGCAGCGGGGGTCTGATTGCCTCCCCCGGCCTGTGAAGTAGTTGTTACTGTAGTGGCTGAAACTGCTTGAGCCAGGCCGGTGCAAACTGATAAGATTTGTGCAAAGGCCTCCTGAAGACCCGGAACCACGATAGGCACAACTAGTGCCTGAACTGGTGCTGCTGGAGCATCCATAGCTAGAGCCTGATCCGGAGCTGAGGCAGCCGGTGCATCAATAGGTGCTGCCCTCGCTGCTCTACCTCTGCCACATCCACGACCGCGTCCACGACCCCTGGTGGCCTCATTGGGTGGCACTGGTGGTCGTCCACCTCGTCCGGTAGCTCGCGTCCTCACCATCTGTGAGAGAATGGAATATCAGAAGTTTAGTACTCGGACCAACAAGTTCGCACAACAAGAGTTTCAAGAATATGAATTTTTTCCTAAAGGTTATGCAGCCTCTCGAGGATAAATACAGACGTCTCCATACCGATCCGTGAGACTCTACTAAACGTGCTCATGACTCGTGAGACCTAAGTAACCTAGGCTCTGATACCAACTTGTCACGACCCAATCCCCGAACTCGGTCGTGATGGCGCCTCTCGTGAAGACAAGGCCAGCCAGACCAAAACGGAACACCTTTTTTAAATAGATAATCATTATAAACACTAGTAACGTATAATATAATATTCATAAATTGCAGAATTTAACCATAGTAACAGTAGGAACCATCCCGACACAGCCCAAACCGGGGTGTCACAAGTCATGAGCTACTATAGAATCTGCTATAGGTCTACAAAGTACGAAATCCGATACAACAGTCTGAAGAAAACATAAATGATATAGGATAAGAGAGACAAGGGGCTGGGGACGTCAACAACTACCTCGTAACTCCAAATCACTGCCTAGCCTGGAAGGAATCAGCGCTCAGGTGCGGCCACTGCTGTACCTGAATCTGCACACACGGTGCAGGGAGTAATGTGAGTACTCCGACTCAGTGAGTAATAATTACAAATAATGGCTGAAAGTATGAAAACACGTAAAGACACAAAGCAATTCCATATCAAGCAGTAAAATCACTTAAAGCAGTAAATCAGTGAAGAAATCAAATGATATTCCTTTTTAAAACAAGTAGAACAGGTAATTTAACAGGTAATTAACAAGTAGAAATCCGCCCCTCGGGCACAGTATCAATCGCTCAGCATAGTATCAGCCCCTCGGGCTCACTCTCAGTACAGTATCAGCCCCTCAGGCTACCTCACAATCACTCAGCATAATGGTCAGCCATTGTTACCTGACCAAATTGCATCATACAGTGTCATTGTTACCACTGTTTCAAATCACATGGGTACCCGCGCTCACTGTGGGTGTGCAGACTCCGGAGGGGCCCCTTACGGCCCAAGTGCTATATCAAACCACCTCGTGGCATCATCATTCAGCATATCCTCACATCACTCAAGCCACCGCATGGCATAAATCGTATCTCAGGCCCTCGGCCTCATATCACTCAGCATATCCTAACATATGGCCATCGGCCTCACTCAGTCCAGAAATCATCATAAGCCCCTTGGGAATTAGTAAAACAGTAGTTCTCAGCCCAAAACATGATGTAGAAATATCATTTAAGTTTCAAATCTGAGTAAAAGTGGCTAAGTTTGTAAAACAGTAGATATCAACAGGACTGAGTTCAAATAATAAGTCAAGTGTGAGGAAACAGTGATAAAATTCCCCGAAGGGTTCAAATAGTTGGCACGAAGCCCAAATATGGCAATCAGCCCTAATCATGATGATAACAAATGAATTTCAGTGAAATATTCAGTAAAGTCATCAATCGGGATGGACCAAGTCACAATCCCAGTAGTGAAAGACCCCACGCTCATCATCCAACGCGTATCTTGCCTCAATATAGCACTATGATGTGCAATCCGGGGTTTCAAACCCTCAGGACATCATTTACAACCATTACTCACCTCGAACTGGCTAATTCTCTAGCTCGCGACGCCTTTAGCCCTCGAATTGGCCTCCACACTCGTTGAATCTATCCAAAATTAGAACGAATACGTCACAATATGCTAAGGGAACAAAGCCCAAGTGAAAACATTCGAAAAATATCAAAAATCTCAAAATTAGCAAAATCCGAGCCCCGGGCCCACGTCTCGGAATCGGGTAAAATTTACATTTTCAGAATCCCCATACCCTCACGAGTTAAATGATGAATTCGGTGATAGATTCATGTATTCTAGCCAAATCTGAGTTAAAATCACTTACCCCGATGAATTTCTTGAAAAACCTTCGAAAATCGCCAAAATCTGAGCTCTCTAGGTCAAAATATTAAATAAAACCAAAAACCTCGTATTTATAGGTGCCCCTCAGGTATCAGCTACCGCGGGCCGCACCAAAACTCACGCGGTCCGCAAAAGCCAGTGCGGTCCGCGCAAAGGCAACGTGCGGCCGCACAGGCCTCCCTCTGCAATGACAGGATTTAGCATTTTGGCCATAACTTTTTATACAGATGTCCAAATTGCGATATTGTTATCTTTCTGGAAACTAGACACGAAGAACTACAACATTCTTGTTTGAATCACCTAAAAATTCCTTGTAGATCAAAAGATATGAGCTTCCAAAGTAGGACCAGCAGAATGTTCTTCACCGCGGCTGCACACCATTTTGTGCGGTCCGCGCGACGCCTACCGCGGCCGCACCCGCTTTTGTGCGGGATGCACAGAACTCACCGCGGGTGCACTCATTTTTGTGCGGACCGCATGGATGAATTCTGGGGCCTGCAACCCCTGTAGACCTGCTACAACTATGATTTTTGCACTAAAACATCCCGGAACCTACCCGGAACTCCCGGAACTTCAAACCAATTGTACCAACACATCTCATGACATCGTTCAAACTTGCTCAAAACTTCAGAACGCTCACAACAACATCAAATCACCAATTTAACATAGGATTCAGGCCTAAGAACTCCAAGAACTCTTAAATTATGCTTTTGATCAAAAGGTCTATCAAATCTCGTCCGAATGACTTGAAAGTTTGCACACACATCCCAAATGACACAATGAAGCTACTGCAACTTTCAGAATTCCATTCCGACCCCTATATCAAAATATCGCCTATCAACCGGAATTTGCCAAAATATCAATTTCGCCAATTCAAGCCTAAATCTTCTCTACAACTCCAAAACCCATTCTGATCATGCTCTTAAGTCACAAATCACCTCCCGAAGCTAACCAAACCATCGGAACTCACTTCCGAGCCTTCTAACACATAAGTCAATATCCGGTTGACTTTTCCAACTTAAGCCTTCTTAAAAGAGACTGAGTGTCTCATATCTTACCAAATCCTCTCCGAACTCGAACTAATAAACACAATCACATAAAACACGGATAACAAAGCGTAAAGAAGCTGAAATGGGGGAAATGGAGCGGTAACTCATGAGATGACTGGCCGGGTCATCACAGTTATAAACATAATCCTTCAGATATGAGGAATGAGAATGAACTCTACTGGATTTCCTTAAAGGTGGGGAAGAGGAAGAAGTTATAGCAGGAGAAGGGATAGGTATAGTGGTAGGGATGATATCAGGATTGAAGGAAGTAGGAGAAGGGGGAACTTCAGGAACACGATCATATAAAATGGGATAAGGAGAGTGAACAGAATGAACATGACTAGTAACATGGGTGAAATTTGGGCTAATAGGAGGAGATTGTGGTTGTGGTGTAACATTAGGAGCTTCAGGAGAAGGTTCAATGTTAGTAACAGAAGGTGAAGGTTGTGATGCATTTGGTAAAAAGCATTCAGAAGAAACAGGAAAAGAAAAATCAGAAGAAAAAGGAAAATGGTGTTCATGAAACACCACATCTCCAGAAATGAAACATTGTTTAGTATGCAAATTATACAACTTGTATCCTTTTTTAGCAAAAGGATAACCAAGGAACATACAGGGAAAGGCTCTAGGTTTAAATTTGTCTCATTGGGGAATTGGAATAGTTACATAGCAAATGCATCCAAAAGGTCTAAGATGAGAGTAACTTGGTGTTTTACCATATAGTAATTCATAAGGAGATTTATTGTTGAGTAATCTGGAAGGAAGTCTATTGATGATATAGGTAGGTGTTAATAGGCAATCCTCCTAAAATCATATAGGAACTTTGGACTGAAATAGTAAGGCTTTAGAGGCTTCAAGTAATGTCCTATGTTTTCTTTCCACCATACCATTTTGTTGAGGGGTGTGAGGGCAACTAGTCTGATGAATAATAACATGTTCAGAGAAAAAGGAAATAGCAGCAAGACTAGAACCTAGTTCTAATGCATTATCAGATCTAATATTTTGTATTGTAACATGAAATTGAGTCTTTACCATAGCAACAAAAGCTTTAAGAAAAGAAAATGCATTGCTTTTAGACCCCATTAGATGTGTCCAAGTACTTCTGGAGAAATCATCAACAATAGTGAGGAAGTACCTAGAACCAGAATAGGTAGGAGTATGATATGGTCCTCAAGTATCAATATGAATGAGTTGGAAGGGTTTGGAAGTGTGAATGGAACTTTCTCGGAAAGGCAACCTAGTTTGCCTAGCCATAGGACAAATTGTACAAGGAAAAGACTAGTTAGAAGAAATAGTAGAGGAGATTTTAGATACTCTTCATTCTAACAAAAGGAACATGAGCAAGTCTATTATGCCAAACAACATTCATTTTATTCATAACAGCTTTATTACAAATGGCAGAATCTTTATGTACAGAAGAAGAAGAAGAAGAGGAAGAAGAAGAAGAGAAAGAACTAGAGTTACACAAAGATGAAATGCTACTGCTATTTGAAACATTTGTCAAAGGTTGCTGAAGTTGAGATGATTGTTCCCAAACAAATTTGTATAAGTCATTGTCCAGTTTACCAAGATCCAGAGGCTTCTTCAGAGAAAGGCCCTGTATAATACATGAGATTTTGGTAAACTGAACTATGCAGTCAAATTGTTCAGTAATTTTATACACAGAAATGAGATTATGCTTAAATGAAGGTAGATAAAGTACATTGTGAAGGATAATGGACTTAGTTAAAGCAAAAGATCCCTTACAGGTAACTTTAGCCTTGTATCCATTTGGAAGAGAAACAAGAAAAGGAATAGGTAAGGGTGTGATGTTAATGAGATATTCTTTATTAGATGTCATATGGTCAGATGCACCTGAGTATACTATCCAAGTTAAGGAGTCTAATTTACTCAGCAAAGAAGAATTAAAACTATACACAACATTCTTAGGCAGTAAAGTACCAGCAAAGTTGGTAGAACTTAAAGTGCTGAGTGGAGGTCCAGAATTAGAAGTATGAGTCTGTTGAAGCAAAGATATCAATTGAGCATACTGCTGCTGGGTCAACCCATGTACCACAGATCCTTGATCAACCTGATTTTGAGTGGGATTTGACATAGAGTTGATAGAAACATTCTGTGGATAAGAGAGGTCAGATTCTACCACATTTGCAGCTGTTTTTCTGCTCTTGGTGAATTTAAAGCTTTGAGGAAATCCATTGAGTTTGTAGCACTTGTCAATCAAGTGTCCTGATTTCTTGCAATACTTACAAAAGAGACCAGACTTAGATTGATCAAACAATATCCTCTGATTATAATGTCTTTGTTGTGGCTGAGGTTGAGTGAATTTGATACTATTGGAATTAGCATTGAAGGAAGCAGATTCAAGATGGAACTGAGGATTTGTACTGACTTGCCTCTATTTTTCATCTTGTAGAAGTATGTTATAGACACAATCAAGAGAAGGTAAGGGATTCATCATCAATAGATTGCTTCTAACACCCACATTAACCTCATTTAACCCCATAAGAAACTGATGTACTTTGTCCTCTTCTCTTTCCTTTTGTAAACCTTCTTTAGCAGCACAATTGCAAGAATTGGCATGACTACTGCGTATAACCTCCAATTCATCCCATATTTTCTTGAGTTTGTTGAAATAAGAAGGAATGTCAAGAGATCCCTGGAATGTGGATGCTAGTTCTCTTTTTAATTCAAAGACCTTAGTTCCATTTACTGTCCCATATCTGTTATTAAGCTGTTTCCATATACTTTCAACAGTATCTAAATACTGTACACTCTCAGCTATATCTGGTGAGAGTGAACTGGTCAGCCACGATATAACCATATTATTACAACGATCCCATTGTCTAAACTGAGGAGAATTCTCAGGAGGTTTAACACAGGTCCTATCAATAAAACCAATCTTATTTCTAGCAGACAATGAAACAATCATACTACGCTTCTAACCTCCAAACCCATTCCTCGAGAACAGTACCGCAACAAGAGAAACTCCAGGTACATCAGAAGAGAGGAGAAATAACGGGGAAGAGGGTTCAGGTGTGTAAACTGGTGCAGAAGAGGGTTCAGGATTGAGACTACCCATATCAACCAAATGACATCAAACTAATAAGTGTTCAAAGGAGATCAATTCAATATTTTCACACAATGAAGAAAACAAGGAGCTAGGTAACAAAAATACCAGACTTCTTCGCGACCTGAAGAAGTAAGGCCTTTAGCAGCATAAACCCTAGGTCTGACAGAGAATCCCTAGGCTTTTAGATCACGTTTGGAGGTTCGAGAAAAACGCCATAGTATCTCCAAATCAAAAGAACTCTATTGATATAGAAGAGAAGATCCACACCGAAACACCTCGAAATCTTTTCAAATCGTTAAAAAACGAAAATTTTGTCGAACAGAAAAAGACACCACAAAATCGAACAAAGGTAACATCGGACGATGCGGAAGAACAGGGACTAACGAAATCCCTGCTATGATACCATGTTAACCAGCAAAATCAGAAGGAATGAAGGTTTTTATCAATGGAGGATAGGGTTCGAGAATGTTCTCTTTAGAGAGAACTCAGACCAACAGAAAATGAAAATGAAAATAGGTCGGTCAACCCATTTGAGTTGGGCCTCCTCCTTTATATACAATACCCGGATCCAGTTCATTACAACATCAGTCCACTAAGCTAAAATAAAAGGGAAAAGCTATTCTATTTTCTGAACAGAAGAATGCTATACATATAAATATACATTAGGCCTGTGAGTGTCACATTTTCAACATTGGGCCTGAAGCCAAATATGCAGATAGCCCAACAAATTGCAAAAACGAGATACATGGAAGGAGCACATGAAGTTTTCTATCTTGAAAAAAATTAATCATTTGGCGTTATGTAGTACTGTAGTCGTACTTCAGGTGCCACAAAATTAATTTTATTTTTTTGTCATATATATTATAAGTAAACGTCTTTCACTGGAATTAATTATGTCTATTATGTATGTTTGGCTATTTCCTAAGGTATTTATTTGGTCTAATTCCTCAAGTGTGTATATATATATATATATATATATATATATATATATATATATATATATGAGAAGTGAGTATGAAATAAAAAATATGAGAACTTAATTTTATAAAGTACAAAAAATTGAATGAATTTAACTTGTGAAATGAGAGAATCCATAATACATACGTCCTCTATCCCAACTTATGTGATATATTTATTTTTTTAGTCAGCCATTTTCTATATTTGATAATAATTCAACTTTGATTTTTTTTTAACCCTTAATAAGATGATTTCTAGCAACATAAGTTTCTTTGATTTGTTGTAGATCACAAGTTTTAAAATCTTCCTTTATTTCATAAGCTCCATGTCCATTCAAACACCTTCATATAAATTAGGACGGAGGGAGTATAATTTATGTGAGAAAAATACATGATAAGTTAGATTATTAGGTATATTTACATGACTAACTAATGAATAGAGAAATATAATTCAGTAAAAACGTAAAATAAGATTGACGAAAAACTATTTTGGTTATATTAATTAGAAGAAGATATTAAGTTATTATTAATATGAAAATAAAGAAATAAATTTATCAATGCTAAGAAATAATTATACAAATAATATATTGTATATAGAGAAATAGTAATTTTGGGGCCCTATAATTCTTGGGGCCTAAAGCAAGTGTTTCACATACTTTAGGGTCTAGCTGCCCTTTAAGTATCGAGTGAATAATCTTATTCTAAATAAAACTCTTGTAATGACTATATTGTATATGCTATTGTTGTTTGATTCCCTTAATACGTTGCATAAACTGTAATATGCTCACTTGGGTATATGCCATATCAGCTTCTTGCAAATAAATTATGCGTTCTCATGTAAATCGTGGTATTCATTTGTATGATAACTAAGTTAATCCATAAATATCTTTTCCACCGTCTAATTGCCTAACTTTTAGCTTTGTTTTCCAATCATGTAATGATTGATTTAACATGTCAAAGCATATTTTATCAAGTATTATTTTTTACTTCTTTTTTCTGTTTAAAATTCATAAAATAAAAGCATTTTGATGATCCAACATAATAGACAAATTTGTAATTTGGTAGTGCTTTCAATGTTGTTGCATTTAGATACATCATGTGAACTAAAATTTAATTTAACATGTAATGCCCGCTTGGTGAAACCTTTGAATTCACCATCATAATGATGAAGTACCATTTGTGCTACACCATTCCAAACTATCAAGATTTCAGCATGGTTCCTAATAGAAGATAAATAGTAAAATTTTTATATATTTCTACGTTCGCCCCAAGAAGTGAATATGACGTTAACATACTTTCAAAACATAGATAGTTTTTCCTAATAAAAGATAAGTCGTTGTTAGGTGACATGGTTAACTGTCTCATATTAATGACCTAGCAATTGAAAGATATCACAATATCTGATGTGTAGGGATTAGTGATTGAGAAGAAGTTGGGTTCACTATCTTTATTTGGATAATCTCTTAGAATTTTCTTACCTGTCTCTCTACACAAATAATTTGTTGCACATAAATATATCACTAAGAAAATATGTTTCTTAATACAAGTGCATGGTTATTTTCTTTGTAATTATTCGTTATATCCTATTTCCCTGCCGTTCTAGAGATTTGAAAGACAAATTGTTATTAGTACAACAAATTGTGCTCTTTACAATAGAAAAGAAACAATTAAAAGGCATATATACATAAGACGTTGGATGCATGGAGTACTCGACATAATACATAGTACGTTGACCGTAGTTTGAAAATTTTGACTCAAAAACATGGTAAAATAAGCAATCACCTTTCCATCTTCTCTGTTAATGTTTCAACGCCCGGCTTCTTACTACTTCTTCACCAGACCATCATCTTCTTTCTTCAGTCATCTTCTTCTATTTATCTACTAAACTTTCACATTATTAATTTTCATCAAAATTGTCTTTTAAGTTCACTTCTATTTAATTAGCAAAAAACATTTATATTCATACAAACCTCTCATGTTCCTCCTTATCTTTGTTTATCAATTGATTTCTGATATGAGTTCAAAATATCTTTTGTTGTTGAGTTGTATATGTTATGTAAAATAGTCGTAATTTGGAAATAAATATAATTTAATTGAGTTCGAATTGTTTGGCCTTAATTTTATCTATTTTATTCTTTGTTATGTGTATCTTTTACGTTACTAAGAGTGCAACTGTAAACTATTTTGTTATATTGGACGTTAGAAAATATTTTAAGCTCGATATGAACTTATTAGAAACACTTCTTGGATCACTGTAATAAAAAAGTTACATTGACACCGAATAAAAATGACCAATGACCCAAATAAATGACCAATCATCTTCATTTTTGCAAATCTCAAGCTCTGTCTTTCACTTGAGAGGTGCAAGAAATATAACCGGGTACTACATGATTTAATATACACGTGCAACGCACGTGCCGAGAAACTAGTAGACATGATATACGCTAAACAACATAAAGAATCAACCGGACATATAACATACTTTAACACGAGCCACAATAACTTGGACTTGAACAACATACATCTTGAAGACTTCATAAAACAATACAAGAAATTAAATACCACATATACTTTAATAAATTCGCAAGTTGCCGTAAAGACGACAAAGTTTATCTGGAACTTGAACTTGTCGTGGAGGATTAAATGGGGTATGTGGCCAACTGATATTGTGTAACGATCCGACAGGTCGTTTTGAGTTTTTGCACTTTGATTGCCAGTTCTCGGGCATGACTTGCCCCGTATGATGTATTATGACTAATGTAAATCGTTGATTTTGGTTTTCACGGAAATCGGTATGAATTTGAAAGAACAGTCTCAGTTGAAAGCTTTGAATTTGAAAGGTTTGACCAAGAGTTGACTTACTTGTATATGAGCTCGGATCGAATTTTTTATGATTTGGTTAGCTTTGTTGGATGATTTATAACTTAGGAGCGTGATCGGAATTGATTTTGGAGGTCGAGAATAGAAATAGGTTTGAATTGACGAAATTAGTATTTTGGCGAATTCCGGTTGATAGGTGAGATTTTGATCCGAGGGTCGGAATGGAATTTCGAGAGTTGCCGTAGCTTCTTTATATCATTTTGGGATGTGTGTGCAAAATTTCAGGTCATTCGGACGTGGTTTGGTTGAGTTTTTGATCAAAAACGTATTTCGGAAGGTTTTAGAAAACTTAGGCTTGAATACGATGTGAATTGATGGATTTGATATTGTTTGAAGTGTTTTGATGATTGGAACGAGTTTGAATAAGGTATTGGGTCATGTTGGTGCTTTTGCTTGAGGTCCTGGGGACCTCGGGTGAGTTTCGGGTAGTCAATCGCACCATTTTCTAAGTTGAAAAGTTGCAGATTTTGGGTGTTCAGGTGTTGCAGAAAATAACCCTTCGCGTTCGCGAGAGATATGTCGCGTTCGCGTAGAAGGATTTGACGAAGGCCAGAATTAAGCCTTCGCGTTCGCGAGAGGTGCTTCGCGTTCGCGAAAGAATGGGAAGCAGTGCATCGCGTTCGCAAGAATGCACTCGCGATCGCGTAGAGTAAATTGGGGTCCAAGGTATTTTGTTTATCGCGTTCGCGTAAGGTTGTCGCGTTCGTGAAGGTGTAGGAGGAAGAAGCATCACGTTCGCGATTGGTGTGACGCGTTCGCGTAGGGAAAAATTTGGTCAACGTAAGTTTGTGCTTCGCGATCGCGAGGCGTTGACCGCGTTCGCGAAGAAGGTAAGTCAAGCCTGGGCAGAATGTTTTTAAGTCGTCTTGTCCGCGATTTTGGGTCTATTTTCTCCCATGGCTGCTCGTTTTTGGAGATTTTTGAAGGGAATTAAAGAGGGAATCAAGAGGAATCGACTTAAGGTAAGAATCTTGGTCTTCAAACTCGATTATATCGTGAAATCCACCAAGAAATTCATGGAAAACTAAGCCTACAATTGAAGAACTAGGGCTTGAGAAATTGGACTTTTGATTTGGGATTTGAAGGACCATTTGGGGTCGGATTTGAGAACTTTTGATATGTATGAACTCGTGAGGAGATAAGGAACCCGTTAATGTAAAAATTTTTGAGTTTCGAGAAGTAGGCCTGGGGCTCAAGTTTTGCTAATTTCGGGATTTTCGATATTTTTCGATTGTTTTTGCTTGGGCTTTGCTCCCTTAGCATATTGTGATGTATTCGTTCTGATTTTAGATTGATTCGACGTGCGTGGAGGCCGATTTGAGGGGCAAAGGCGTCACGAGCTAGAGATTTTTTCGGTTTGAGGTGAGTAATGATTGTAAATGATATCCTGAGGGTTTGAAACCCCGGATTGCACATCGTAGTGCTATATTGAGGTGAAACATGCGCTTGATAATGAGCGTGAGATCGTTTACTACTGGGGATTGTGACTTGGTCCGTCCCGATTGATGATTTTACCGCGTATTTGACTGAAACTTATTTGTTAGCATCATAATTTGGGCTGATTGCCATATTTGGGCTTCGTGCCAACTATTTGAACCCTTTGGGGATTGTTATCATTGTTTCCTCACTATTTTGATATATTACTTGAACTCAGTCCTATTGTTTAATACTGTTTTACAAACTCAACCACTTTTACTCAGATTTGAAACTTAAATGATATTTCTAATGATGTTTTGGGTTGAGAACTACTGTTTTACTAATGCCCGAGGAGTTTATGATGATTTTCGGACTGAGTGAGGCCGAGGGCCTTATGTGAGGATATGCTGAGTGATGTGAGGCTGAAGGCCTGAGATACATTTATATGCCATGAGGTGGCTTGAGTGATGTGAGGCCGAGTGCCGAGTGATGTGAGGCCAAGGGCCTGAGATACATTTATATGCCACGAGGTGGCTTGATATTGCGCTTGGGCCGTAAGGATCACCTCCCCGAGTCTGCACACCCCCAGTGAGCCCCGTCGACGATATATGGATCGGGCTGCACACCGCAGCGATATATGGATCGGGTTGCATGCCGCAGCCGTTACTATATGATACTATTCTGAGAGTGTTCTGAGAGAGAGAGAGAGAGCCCGAGGGGCTGGTACTGTTCTGAGATATTGGCCGAGGGGCAAACTTTTATGTGTTCATCTTTCACATTTACTTATCATTTTACCTATTATACTGTAGTATTTGTGCCCGAGGGGTGGATTTTATGTGCTTATCGGCACTAACTGTTTTGTAATCATTGCGTAATTGTTGAAAAATGTCATTCTCAAAAGAGGTTTAAACTGAGCTAAGATGTTTCTAAAGATTTCACATCTTCACTGCTTTTCTCAAAAGGTTTTATACTGCTCTATACAACATGATGGTTTGTTTTACGTGATTTCTTACTGCTCAGTTATTATTTACCTTTATTACTCACTGAGTTGGAGTACTCACTTTACTCCCTGCATCTTGTGTGCAGATGCAGGTATTGATACACCCGGTAGCGGGTTTTGGCTGATCGGAGGCAGAGTTACCGTAGTTTAGCGAGGTGACTGTCAGCGTTCGCAGCACCGCTTTTCTCCCCTTTTTGTTCATTAGTCCTTTTCTGTATATTTCAGACCTTATAGTTGCATTCATACTCTAGTAGATGCTCGTGACTTGTGACACCCTGATTTGGGCTGTGTTTGGGTTGTATTCCGCACTTAATAAAGAAATCTTTTGTTTAGACTGTGGTTATTTAATTATATTAAACCTGTTTATTAATATTGACTATTCTGAAAAGGCGAAATGAGTTGGTTGGCTGGCCTTGTCTTCACGAGAGGCGCCTTCACGACTGGATCAGGGTTTCGGGTCGTGACATATTGCCATTTCATTTAGCTATTGCATTTATTTTT
The DNA here is from genome assembly GCF_000393655.2 of Nicotiana sylvestris. Classification (NCBI taxonomy): domain Eukaryota; kingdom Viridiplantae; phylum Streptophyta; class Magnoliopsida; order Solanales; family Solanaceae; genus Nicotiana; species Nicotiana sylvestris. The sequence goes on along the minus strand of NC_091060.1, from coordinate 55,327,686 downwards.
TTCGTTGGTGGTGATATGTGAAGAACCAATTTCGGGATGCACAGTATGAGCAAACTCTAGCCTCTAGGGAACCCAAACCTTTTTCCTAAATATGTTGGTTCGTCTGACTTGAGAGTCGCTACAGCAGAAGGATCAGTAGATTGAGGGTAAACGGATGCACCAACAAAGTGAGGAGCTGGTGTTGCACTTATATCACGGCTCAAAAGGGCCCAATCATAAAAGAAATTGCTAGAAGTGCACCCATCTCCAATCTTGTGGGATAAGCATCCACCAACTGCTATTCCTCCACAATCGAAATAGCTAACCTGAGCCATTGCTACATTTCCTTCATCTTTGTGGATCCAAGGTTTACGTTGTGGAAAAACTACATTTTCAGCGTAAGTGTAAGGATGTTCAAGAATATCAGACATGGGACAACGGACACGAACGCAAATAAATTCAACTCCCATATCGTTGCAATTAACGAATGAGCCGTTCCTCGTTATCCTTCCAGCGTAAGGATAATATGATGACAATGCTTTAGAAAGGGAATTCTCAGGACGTTGATTTACTTGATTAGGTTCATATGAATTCATGTCATTATTTGGTATAGAAAAATGCCATGGGAATACTCATATGAAGTTGCTGATCAATGAATGAAAGTTGGTGACATCTAAGAGGAGGAGGAGTTGGAATGGATGGTTTGATGATGCTCTTGGAAATCAAAGAAACAAGTGATTCTGCCATTTTTTTTCAGTCTTCAGCAAAATATTAGCACTTCTTTCTTGTCTTTGTTGTTTCCAAGATAACCATAGAGATAGTGTGTCTCTCTCTCTATATATAGGTTCCAATTCCCCCTCCATTACGTACACTTGTCTCCATTTCCTTTAAAAGGGATATTATACTTGATGAAGATAAAGGGTGTTTCGCTGTCTTCTCATTCGTACATATATTTTTTTAGTAACCACTTAGTCCCAACTTTAGAATTATATTCTAGGTAAATTATTATACTGATATAGGTGATTAGGCAAGCTGACATTATAACCTCCAAATATAATAGTAATCGTGTTCGTGTATCAGAGATGAAATAACCGATTTCTTTACAGTAAAATGAAATGCGTACATGCATGAATAAACTAATTAAATTGAAAACGAGGACACTTTATTCTTTTACATTGATAAATCTTTGTGTATACAGAAACTTAAGGAAATTTTTCCTTTGAACTCATAAAGGGAAATAACGCCTAATAAGCTTGAGTTTAATGTGCCCCAACAACACATATGATGCACATATTGCTTCGATAACACCACTACCCTTTACTTTTTCTTTTCTTTTTTATCCATCAAGTTGTTGATGGCTTTAACCACTACCCTTTACTTGATAGATAAAACCTTTTTCCATGAAAGAATTTTTTTAAGAGACAGAACTTCAAGAGGATAAAGATTAACTTTTCCTTTTTTTTTTTTCGGAAGTTGACATGGATTAGTCAATTGAATGGTTTGAAATTAAGTGGATAATTAACGGGCACACTCCTTTATCATTCTTCACTTAATGCCAAATTTTTGTTTGTGATTGTGACGACCCAAAGGGTCATTTTATGTTTTAGAACTCGATTCTGTGTTCCGAGGCCTTTAAAAATATCATTTTTACTCTCCTCGATTTACGTACGCAGTCCGGGTGTGCTTCCGGAAAGCTTTTATGTTGAAAATTGATGAAAATAATAATTTTTGCCTTTAAAAGTTGATTTAGTTGACTTCGGTCAACGTTTTGAGTAAACAGATCCGGACTCATATTTTGACAGTCCCGATGGGTCCGTATCAAAATATGGGACCTGGGCATATGTCCGGAATCGAATTCCGAGGTCCCTAGCTCGAGAAACGAATTTTTGTTGAAAATTGAAAGTCTGAAAATTAAATAGTTTTAAGAATTTTACTAATGTTTGATCTCGTTGGAATCGGGTTCTTATTTTGGTTTCGAAGCCCGGTACAAGTTCATTATGATATTTAAGACATGTCTATAAAATTTGGTGAGAAACGAAGTTGATTTGACGTGATTCGGACGTCCAGTTGAGAAAATAGAAATTTTAAATTGTTCTTGAGAATTTCGTTTGATTTGGTGCTAAACTCGTAGTTCTAGGTGTTATTTTGCCGATTTGATCATGCGAGCAAGTTCGTATGATGTTTTAAGACCTGTGTGCATGTTTGGTTTGGAGCCCCGAGGGCTCGAGTAAGTTTTGGATAGGCTATGGGGTGTTTGAACTTAGAAAAACCAGCAGTTGATGCACCAGATCGGCACAGTTCACATTTGCGAGGTCTGACTCGCAAATGCGAGCATCACAATTGCGAAGAGACCATCACATTTGTGAGAAGTGGGTTGGGAGGGGCACCTTCGCATTTGCGAAGTTTTTGATCGCATTTGCGATCCTGCCAGTCGCATTTGCGAACACTGGGTCGCATTTGCGAAGTCAGCAGGTTCAACCAATCTCTGTATTTGTGATGCCTTTTCCGCATTTGCTTGCTAACCCTAGGTCGTAAATGCGATACCTGCAACTGTTCAAAACTTTAGTTTGACGGGATTTTCTCCCATTCTCCAAATTTTCAAATCTTAGAACCTTAGAGGCGATACTTCCAAGACTAATTCTTCCCCAAAACTTTGGTAAGTAATTCTAACCCACTTTCTTTTAATTTCCCATCACATTTCATGAATTTTCAATCTAAAATCTAGAATTTTTATGGTAGAAATTGAGGGTTTAAGAATTAGAAATTTTTGGGAAAATGGGATTTAGACCTCAAATTGGGGTCAGATTTCAAAGTTAATTACATATTCGGGATCGGAGGTAAATGGGTGAATGGATTATAGTTCGAACCTCAATAACATCTTCACATGATTTCGTTGTATTCACGTTCTCTATAGATATGATCCAATTAAAATCTTTGAAGATGAAAAATATTAGCTGGGAACTGATATTATATTGATTTTATGAATCTAAAATAAACTAAAAAGAACAACCTTCTCGAGGAGTGGCATGACGTGTCTAATTTTCATGTAGTCAATAGTGAATGGAATAAATACTTAAGACTTTGTTATAAAGCTGAGAAAACCAAAGCCATGTGAATCTTAGTTGCATGGTAATTATAAAAATAAGAAAGACAAATCAGTGCAGATACTAGTTTTATCGCTAATAAATATGAGAAAACTGAGAAAGTGAAATTAGTATAGATCTACTATACAGCTATGAATAAATTTTTCCGTATCGTGTACTTCTCATCCAAAGATTCACCAATATATTTGCACGTTGTTAATATATTTCAAAACAAAAACAATTGACTTATTCAATTATTAATATTTTCCTCTGTTAGAAAAACTAATGTTCTGAATATCTCCAAGTTATAGTTAACTATGTGTATACGGTTAATATCGGGCCCACCCGATTTTACTGATTAACCGAGACCAGGGGGATGGATCGAGGATCGGCCCGTAGTATATCAGACCAAGACATGAGGATAAGGTATTGAGTTCGGGATTCGAAGTACCTATCGAGATCGAGACCAGTAATGATCGAGACCAAACAGGATAGGCATCGAGCAAGACCAGAGATAGCATCGTAACGAAAAAGTGAGATATTCGTGACTGGTCAAGGATCATGGCGGAAATCACGGAACGGATCAAATCAAGAATGGTTGTTTAGCTAATCATGAGATTTTCTTCTTTAATTAGAATTGTACCATGAGTGAAATTCCTCTACTATATAAAGGGGTTCTAATCATTCGTAATCTCCTTATTCTCGCATATCAAAGCAAAACAATACTTTTACTATCTTGTTCATCAATTTATTTCATATTCCATAACTCTATTCTCAATCAGTTCGAGGGCGATCTAGCTCGAGGGTTGAATTGCATTTCAATATTGGTTTGCTTTACTTTACTATTAATTTCTATTATTAATCGTTGTATTTATCAACTGGTATTAGGTGAAATTACGTATCCTTAATCACTTATAAGTTTAATTATTATCCGATTTTAAGGGTAAACAGTTTTGCGCCACCATGGGGCTAAGGATAAGAGTGATTGCTTGGTACAAATTCCGTAACACACAGTATTTTACGGTTGTTCTTTGAAGTGTCTTTAATTCCAAGTCAACATGTCAAACTCTTGAGTAGAGCCCACACACACAGACAATGGCCTTGATCTTCATGGTGAGAACGAAAACATAGCCACCCCAGGAAACGGAGTACCACCAATCAACTCCGATGGAGTTCCGTGTCAGCTCCCATATCGCCATTAAAGGAAATTTGAGCGTCGATCCTGAAAATAGCGTCTGCAGAGATGCTCGAATAGCCGATCAGAACACACAGAGCGGTGAAGAAGGCGGGAATATCTTCGAATGATATTCGAAATATTGCAGACTCAACAAGCTGCAATATCACGACTCCAAAATCAGAATCGAGCACCAAGTAGGATCGAGCTCGAGTCATCGCAAGAAGTTGTTCATTGAGCCGAATTGATGCCAAAATTATCGATGGAGCAGAATCGGAAACTAATCCTGCTATCGTAAAGATGCTCGAGGAACTGACAAAGCGAATGGAGGCAGGGGAAAAGAATATCAAGGAAAACGATAAGAAAGTGGAAACTTATAACTCTAGGGTCGACCAAATCCCGGGGCACCACGGATATTGAAAGGACTAGACTCCAAAAAGTTTGTACAGAAACCTTCCCCCCTGAGTGTGGCTCCGAAGCCAATCCCCAAGAGGTTCCGTATGCCCGAGATCCCGAAGTACAACGGGACAATAGATCCAAACGAGTACGTCACCTCATACACGTGCTCCATGAAGGGAATTGACTTGGAAAATGACAAGATTGAGTCCGTATTGCTGAAAAAGCTCGCGAAGACTCTATCGAATGGTGCTATGATATGGTACCATAATTTACCACCTAAATCTATTGACTCGTTTGCTATGCTTTGTAGAATCTTTTGTAAAGGCACACCCCGGAGCCATTAAGGTTGCTACAAGGAAGTCAGACCTTTTCAAGGTAAGACAAAAAGACAACGAGATGCACATGGAATTCGTATCTCGATTCCAAATTGAACAGATGGATTTGCCACCAATTACCTATGGTTGGGCTATTCAATCCTTCAGTCAAGGTCTCAACGAACGGAGTTCCATAGTTTCACAACAATTAAAGCAAAATTTGATCGAATATCCAGATGTCACTTGGGCCGATACATAATCGATATCAGTCGAAGATTAGGGTCAAAGACCATCAACTAGGGGATCCAATTGGATCGATTTATCCCAACAGGCCCGTGGACAGATTTAAAAGGGACATTGACCGGAACCATGATCGAACAAAGACCGAAATCATCCATACAGTGGAGATAAGAGAAATAACGGGCTTGGACACAACCCCATTCGGAATGATAGAAGGAATGATCGGGGACAGAGCTCCCTAGGGCTCATGAGCAAGAGTGGTTTCGATAGGGATGTCGGGTCCAAAGAGGTACCTAGATTGTCAGAATATAACTTCAGCGTAGATGCTTCCGCGATAGTATCAGCCATTGGGCATATCAAAGATACCAGGTGGCCTCGACCTCTGTAGACCGATCCGGCCCAGAGAAACCCAAACCAAATATGCAAGTATCATGGAACCCAGAGCCATAAAACAGAAGACTGCAGACAACTAAGGGAGAAAGTAGCCTGATTGTTCAACAAGGGGCACCTTCGGGAATTCATAAGTGATCGGGCCAAGAACCACTTCAAAAATAGAGATTAAAACACACAGAATGAGTAAGAAGAGATACAACACATGATTCACATGATTGTTGGAGGGGTCAATATTCCTCAAGGCCGGTATTTAAACGCACCAAGGTGACAATCACAAAAGAAAAATGGACTCGGGACTACTTACCAAAAGAGACCTTGTCTTTCACCGATGAGGATGCAGAAGGGATTGAACAACCTTACAACGACACACTGGTAATATCTGTCCTTATGAATAAAATTTAAGTTAAATGTGTGTTGATTGATCCAGGTAGCTCGGCCAATATTATTCGATCAGAGATCGTAGAGCAGCTTGGCCTACAAGATCAAATTGTTCCCCCCAACCCAAGTACTTAACGTCTTCAACAAGGCAAGTGAAACCAACAAAAGGGAAATTATTTTGCCAGTAAATATGGCCGGGGCCATCCAAGAAACAAAGTTCCGTGTGATCGAGGGTGACATGGGGTACAACGCACTGCTTGGAAGGCCTTGGATCCATAACATGAGGGCAGTGCCCTCGACACTTCATCATGTTCTGAAGTTCCCAACATCGGAAGGAGTCAAAACGATGTACAGTGAACAATCCTCCACCAAAGAAATGTTTGCAATCGATGAAGTGATACCGGTATCGACACTTTCATCAACAAAGGGATCGGAGTCGAAGAGAAAACTGAAGGCCAAATAGCAACCACAGTCACCATCCTCGACCCATCCAAAGGAGCAAGGAACTTACGACGATGATGACTGTATGATACCTTGATCCCTCATAATACCCGATGATTCTGATCCACAAAATCAACAGTCGAAGAGCTGGAACAAATCATACTGATCGAGCATCTGGCCGATCAAAAGGTATACTTGGGCACGAGGTTAACTCCTGAGCTTAGGAAAGAACTTATTCTATTTCATAAAGCTAATATGGATTGTTTTTCATGGTCCCATCTCGATATGATAGGGATCCCACCGTAGATCACTATTCATAAACTGAGCTTGGACCCAAAGTCCTGCCCGGTGAAATAGAAAAGGAGGCCTCAGTCTGAGGTAAAACATGCCTTCATCAAAGATGAGGTAACCAAACTTCTCAAAATAGGATCCATTCGGGAAATAAAATATCCCGAATGGTTAGCAAATGTAGTGGTAGTCCCTAAGAAGGGAAATAAACTTATAATTTGAGTAGACTATAAGGACTTGAACAAGGCCTGCCCTAGAGATTCTTTTCCTTTGCCGAATATCGATCGCATGATCGATGCCACAACTAGCTACAAGATTCTCAGCTTTTTGGATGCCTACTCCGGGTGCAATCAAATACAGATGAAACCGGATGATCAGGAAAAAACTTCGTTTATCACTAAATACGACACTATTGTTATAACTTAATGTCGTTCGGACTAACAAATGCTAGTGCAACTTATCAACACCTAGTAAATTGAATGTTCGAAGAACAAATAAGAAACTCAATGGAAGTTTATATTGATGACATGTTAGTTAAGTCCCTACGAGTAGAGGACCATTTGAAACATTTGCAGGAGACCTTTAACATACTAAGAAAGTACAACATGAAGCTCAACCCGGAGAAGTGTGCGTTCGGGGTTGGCTCAGGCAAATTCCTTGGCTTCATGGTGTCAAATCGGGAGATTGAGATCAACTCCAATAAAATGAAAGCCATCGAAGATATCACGGTCGTGGATAATGTCAAGGCCGTACAAAGGTTAACGGGGCGCATAGCCGCCCTAGGGCGATTTATCTCGAGGTCCTCAGATAGAAGTCACCGGTTCTTCTCACTGCTTAAGAAGAAGATCAACTCTACATGGACCCCGAAAAGCCAACAAGCCTTAGAAGAACTAAAACGATACATGTCGATCCCGCCACTACTTCACACCCCGAAAGTGGACGAGCAACTCTACTTATACTTAGCGGTCTCGAAAATAGTGGTATGTTGGGTCCTAGTTCGAGAAGAGCAAGGTACAAAATTCCCTATTTACTATGTTAGTCGTACCTTAGGTATGACCGAGATCAGATACCCACACTTAGAAAAATTAGTGCTTTCTTTAATAAGCGCCTTTAGGAAATTAAAACCATATTTTCAATGTCACCCGATTTGTGTTGTAACTACCTATCCCCTTCATAATATTTTTCATGAACCCGAACTCTTGGGTCAAGTGGACAAATGGGACATCGATATCAGCGGATATGATATCGAGTATCAACCTCGAAAGGCCATCAAGATCAAAATCTTGGCAGACTTCATGGCCAACTTCACGCGATCCCTCGTGCCCGAGGTCACAAAGGAACTATTACTGAAATGGGGTACATTATCGGGGGTGTGGACCCTCTTTACGGACGATGCTTCGAACGTGAAAGGGTTCGGGCTGGACATTATTTTGAAGCTGCCCACGGGTAACATAATTAGACAATCTATCAAAACTTTGAAGTTAACTAACAATTAGGATGAGTATGAGGCCATGATTACAGGTCTCGAGCTGGATAAAAGTTTGGGAGCAGAGGTTATCGAGGCCAAATGTGATTCCCTACTTGTGGTAAACCAAGTCAACAGAACTTTTGAAGTCCGAGAAGATCGAATGCAGAGGTACTTAGACAAGCTACAGGTAACTTTACATCGACTTAAAGAGTGGATCTTACAAAACATACCTCGAGAATAGAACAACGAGGCCTATGTCCTTGAAAACTTGGGGTCATCGGTCGAAGATGACGAACTTAACTCGGGGAATGTCGTACAACTCTCGAGATCAGTAATCGAAGAAGGCCACGTCGAAATAAACTCTACAAGTTTGACCTAGGATTGGAGAAACAAGTATATTGAATACCTAAAGAACGGGAAGCTCCCATCGGATCTGAAGGAGTCAAGGACTTTATGCACGAAGGTAGCACGGTTCACTTTGGCCGAGGATGGAACGTTATTCAAGAGGTGATCGATGGGACATTGACGATATGTTTGGGACCAGGAGATACCGACTACGTCCTACGGGAGTTTCACGAAGGCACTTGTGGGAAACATTCTGGTGCCGAATCACTGGTTCACAAAGTTATCAGAGAAGGGTAATATTAGGTTGATATGGAAAAGGATACAAAAGAGTTCGTTCGAAAGTGCAATAAATGTCAAAGGTATGAGCCGATGATTCACTAGTTCGGGGAGCTGCTCCATTCGGTCGTATCCCCATGGCTGTTCATGAAATGGGGAATGGACATCATCAGCCCTTTACCCTCGGCCCCAGGTAAAGCTAAGTTTATTTTATTTATGACTGATTATTTTTCTAAGCGGGTTGAAGCACAAACTTTTGAGAAAGTCAAAGAAAAAAAAGTCATAGACTTCATTTGGGACCACATTATATGTCAATTTAGGATGCGTGCCGAGATTGTGTGGGCCAACGAAAAGCAATTCATCGGCAGCAAAGTGACTAAATTTCTCGAGGATCACAAGATTAAAAGTATTCTATCAACGCCATACCATCCCAGTGGGAACGGACAAGTCGAATCAACCAACAAAACCATCATTCACAATCTTAAGAAAAGATTGACCGACGCTAAGGGAAAATGGAGAGAGATATTGCCAGAGGTTCTTTGGGCGTACCGCACGACGTCGAAATCCAGTACAGGGGCAACACCATTCTCTTTTGTCTATAGTGCCGAAGCTCTTATCCCGGTCGAGGTCGGGGAACCTAGTCTCAGGTTTCGATATGCGACAGAAGAATCGAATAACGAGGACATGAATACAAGCCTAGAATTGTTGGATGAAAGACGTGAGGTTGCCCTCGTTCGATTGGCCGCACAAAAACAACGGATCAAAAGGTATTACAACCGAAGAGACAATCTTCGACACTTTAAAATTGGGGACTTGGTGCTAAGAAAAGTCACCCTCAACACTCGAAACCCGAATGAAGTAAAACTGGTCAAAATTGGGAGGGACCATATTAGGTACTTGACATCATCGGAAAGGGATCCTACAAGCTCGACACGATGAACGACGAGCAATTACCAAACAATTGGAACGTATCACTCCTAAAGCGATACTACTGCTAAGGTATGACCTTCTACATTTTCATTTATATTTTAAACTAACCAATTGCAGGTGTTCAATCGAGGATGGTGTTGGATTCTTCAATACGAAGTCTTTAGGTCTGAAAGCACACGTTCTCTTTTTTACTTAGACTGGTGTTTGTCCCTAAAGGGTTTTTTCGGCGAGGTTTTTAACAAGGCAACCATTGATCGTGCTAACTTAGAACAATTCAATAGTATCTGAGGCTTCTTTACAATCAACCTTGAATACTGGGGGCATTACCCTTGAATGTCAACTTTGTTGCAAAGAAATTACTTCGTAATAGCGGGGTCTCGATAGGTAAATTTTGTAAGGGCCAAACGGTCAAATGAACCATGCCCATATAGGTTACTCGAGCCCTAACATCAAACATGTATGCATGTATAATCATCTATTGAAAGAAGTATTTTTCCTTTCCGATATCTCATGCCTTAGAAAAATTTTCCACTTTACAATTTCATACTCTTGATCTATTGTGTAAACAAGCTTAAGGGCCGACCATAACAAAAGTTAAAACAACTAACCCCAAGCTCGGAGACTACCGTCCAAAAAAGAAACGAGATCGAATTATTAAAACTTCGAGATCATAAGACCTTAAAGGCAACCCTCGATTTTTATAGGCCACGGTCACCCCACTCGGGGACTAACACTTCAGGAAATCTCAAAGTGAAGCGGGAAAATAAGCCTAAGAGGCAAGTCCCAAATAAAAAGGTTACGATCGAATTAGCAGGGTTCAGAGATGTCAGAATTCCGTAATAAAATAGACCTTCAAATATTTTCATAACCCGGTTAAAAGGGTTACCCTTGGAAAAATTATAAAGGTATTCCACAATATCAAGCCTTAAAACTCTAATGAGTACAAAATTGTTCGAACTCTCGAACAATCCCTTATTTTATGACAAGGAATTACAAATTTTGCAAATGCAAATGATAAAACCTTTCAAGCCGAAAAAAGGGAAAAAGCCATAAACATTCTTTGTACAAAGGCCATGTCGGCCTAATACAAAAACTAAGGGCTATCTTTTGCTTTGAGTTTGAAATATCGTCCTCGTTCAAATAAAACCTAAGGTTTAACCTTATTTCGAGTCCGAGCAAGCACTCACTCGATAACAACTATGCTAGTTTGGTTTCGGTCAAATTGCCTAAACTTCGAACCTATGAATAATAATTTCATAAGGTAGAAGTGAAATTAAATTTCACAAGACAAGATAGAAAGAGAAAGATCTTCATATATGTCAAACGTTATTTACAAGGGCAACATGGCCCAATCGGAATTCCATACAAAAAGCCCAAAAAAGATCCTAAGTACTTAACCTTGTCTAGGTGAAATATCTTCACCCTCGAGGTCTTCTCCGCTCTTGGATCCACTCTCCCGTAATCATCATCATTAGAAGAGACAAATGCTTTGGCTTCGACTTCAAGCTCTTTTGCATTTTTTATCTCGACAGTGGGATTGAAGCCACGAGTGTGGATCTCCTCGAGAGTCTCCCTTCAAGACTAGCACTTCAGATGCTCGGCAACCCAATATGCTCTAACCTGAGCAACATCAACAACTTTCTTTGCTTGATCTTGAGCGGCTTCAGCATCGAACCGGTAGACGGACACAATTGCCACAGTATCTACCTTGTCTGTCTCAGCCTTAGATTTGGCCGTTGCAAGTTCCATGACCAACCGAGCTTGGAGCTTTTCAATTTTCTTGGCTTGTGCCAAGTTCTTCTCTTTCATTCCTTGGAGTTGGCTTTCAGCCAAGGATAACTGAGGTCGAGCAG